>NC_059388.1:25937747-26622747 GCF_019703515.2 Myxocyprinus asiaticus | reverse complement strand
GAGGTGGTAAAACAGATTGCTTGTATTATGAGTGATTATCGTCGTGTGACACAGTTTGCAGATTACATTTTTCTGCTCTGTATTGGCTTTTGTGAACCTACACCACAGATTATTCACACCTTTTTTAATAACAAGCTCGTCTTCATTTTCTTGACTTGTTTGGGAGTCTGTGGAGGTGTTTTTCAGGGTTTTTCCTGTCAGAAATGATCGAGTAGAGCGAATGATCCAGCTCTACGCTGAAGCTTGCTGGACTCGCTCATATTAACATGCTCCAGAGACAGCATGGCCGATATGCACATGAAACACAGATGCGCATGTCAGATGAGAAGCATATTAAGTGCTTATGAAGCACCAAAAGCAAGATGAACATCATTGAATTTGCTTTGGCGGATGCCTACATTTTTTTTAAATGCCATAAAAACTCTGTTCGTGTTTCTTAAATTCTCTCAGTCTCACGTGATGCCCTGCCCCACTGGTAGACAAGCCCAAGCTGCGCACATGGATATTTACATATCTCGATATACACGATATAGCTGACTCCTGTGGTTTAATCCATGTATTCTGAAGCAATCCAGTCGGTTTGGGGTGAAAACAGACCAAAATGTAACCAATTTTTCACTATAAATCTTGACATCAGCTGTCTCCTTGCCGATTGTGATTTCAAGCTCTATTACAATTCCTAGCTTTGATGATTGTGCATGCAAACTGCAATGGTAAGGTGTACAGTGAAAAGGGAGTTACATTTTGGTTTGTTCTCACCCAAAACCAACCGTTTTACTCGTACAGATTAAATAGCTGGAGTCTTATGGATTACCTTTATGCTGCCTTTTTGTATCTTGTAAGTTTGCTCCCCATTGACTTGTATTGTATGAATATATTCAAATCATATATCCATCAAAATATCTTCATTAGTAATATAAGTTTGAGACAACACAAGAGTGATTAAATGATTAGAGAGTTGTCATTTTTCCTATTCCATTTAAGCAAACTAATATGTAAATGTAAAAACGTATATTATATAGTATATAAAAACTTGTTCAAAAAAGCAGTAGTGAAACACAAATGAAACACTGTGTAAGCTTACCCTTTTGCTTCTCTGGTGAGCCTTCTTGGCTTGCTTTTGGACAAGGCTGTCTTCCAAATTTTCAGGCAAACTTGATTTAAATGTTTGCCCCGGGACTTCGCAATACTGCTTGAAGCTGTGAAATGACATGAATATATTATTCATGTACATATATAAAATATATATTTTTAAGTACTCTTTACAAAATTACAGTGAACAGGCTTTTTAGTTACTGATTAACAGAAAGAAAAACAAAAAATGTCTTTTATGTCAAAGTCAAAACACAACTCTACCAATAAGTATACATTTATAAATATTAAACACCAAAAAATGTATAAGTATCTTTGTTAAATGGAGATATGCATGTACATTCAAGGTGTTTCAAGTGACTGCAGTATAAATACATCCGTATCTGTAAAATCCACATAGTGGTGAGTCAATATCTTGGGAAAAACACCATGAAGACAAAATAACACTCCAAAGTAACTCCACAAAAAGATTATTGATAAGCATAAATCAGGTCCTGCAGTGGACATGCCAAGTTAATAGAGACCTATCCACATAGGCTCAAGGCTGTAGTTGCTGCCAAATGTGCACTTACTGAATAATTACTTGAATGGGAGTAAATGCAGTCAAGCATTGTGTTTAATAATGGTAATGAATTTACACTTATGTGAAAATGTGTTATAACATTGACATTAAAGTTGATCAGTATCTAAAAAGCAAAAAAAAAAATGATATAAATATAAAATAAATCACTGTTATTCAATGTTGTAAAACAATAAAACAACTTTCATGGGGGGTAGAATACTTTTTATAGGCTGTATTTCATTTGATTTACTCACCCTCATTTCTTTAGAACACAAAAAGAGAAATTAAAAGAATGTCTTTACCACACATTGGCAGTACAATGAGACTCACTTTAAAACTTAGTAAAAAAAATACTTTGCTTCCACAAATTTACTGTAAAATTGCTTAAATATGGGGTTGTTTTTCACTCAAAGTAAAAAATAAGTCATTTACTGACCCACACAATTTTCTTCTTTCCATGGAGCACGAAAGGAAATATTTTGCTGAATCTCCGAGCTCTATTGAAAAGCACAATCTGGACATTCAGCAAAAGAACTCCTTTAAATAATAATAATAATAATAATGTATGACCTCTGATGACATCTGGAGGGACATCAGTTGTTGCTGCTCTAATTTCATAAGGAAGGTCACCACTAACAGGTTGTGTGCAGAGTTAAATCTGTGCAAAAGAAGATTGGTATTACAGAAGATTTTGCTTCAATTAAATGCAGTAAACTTGACAAAGGGAAATGTGTAATTGCATCTCCTATTCAAGCAGATCTGTAAAAGATCAATTCTGGCATATGCTACATACTTCTCAAGACGAAATTGCTTGGTGTTGTCCTAAAGAGCTGTAAAGTATCCTCACCAAGTCCTAAAAGTGGTTAGTAAACTATGAATATTTAAATATTAAATACTCATTTTGTAAATAAAAGCATTTTATCTAAGTACATTGTAGAAAAGCATACTGTATTTAAAAAGAAAACAAACAAACAAACCGATTACTTTTTTTATATAGTTATGTCCTTAAAATGTGGCCGTTTTGCCTTGTCTTCTGTGTTGAGTAGTATTTACCTCAACATTCCCGCTCTTTTATATTGCTTCATTGCATTACTAATATGTGCATGCAGTTCTTGCATTACTTAAAAATAATTACTCCTCCCTCACATACCTAGCTAAAGAATGAGAACAATGCAAAAAAAGTAGAATGTTATGTTAAATTACTGCTTTTCCAGGCGATTCAGCTAACTAGCTAGCAAATATGGCTATCTGCTAATGCTTATCGCAATTTGGGTGGAAAGGGCCCCCAGTTTTCTTTTTCTGTTGTGGAAGTGAAATGTATTGAAGCTATTGTGCGGTTCTGTAGGTTTGTGGAAGGGGGATTATCACTTGTCTTACCTCAGCATCTCCGGAGAGTCCAAACACTGACTCAGATGGTGACTAACCCCAGTGCCAAATGTACAGTAGTTCAAACTGGAGGAAAATTGAAGTCCTAAAAAAGTCGAAAGCGGGAACAATGGAAATCGGATAGTGTTTCCCAAGGCACAGGGATGCACGTCCACTTCTCCACACCTGGGGCTGAGTATTAACTGTAAAATATACAGTAAAATGTTTTAATATATTTTAAAAGACAATATGTTAGTTTTTACAATAACATTTTGTAAAAATTAAATTTTCTAGATGTAAAAAGTATGATTTTCCTGTATAATTAATGGTAAAAATGTACATTATGTTTAAAAAGAGAGTACAGTGGCGGATTTAGGCAGTTGCCCAGGGTGGCATCGTGGGGGGGGGGGGGGGGGGGGGGGGGGCGGCAATAAGAAGAAACATAACTATTCCCATAAAATATAATGAAATATAATGGGTCACGCAGGGAATTCTGGGAGTGCCCGATTACTGTAAAAAGTACATGTAATCTCTTGTTAAACATAATGAAAATTTTTACCATTAATTATACTTTTTACATCTAAAAAATGTCATATTTACAACATTTTTTCGTAAAACTACTGTGATCTGTTAAAATATATTAAATTTTTTTTACTGTAAATTTTACAGTTAATACACGTTAATCAATTAACGTTTTATTTCTGTAGCATTTTTACAGTCGTTTACTGTTAAAATTACAGACATTTTTTACAGTGTACATATAAACTAAATATTTATGGGAGCCGCCGACCAGGAGTAATGGATGGAATAAAAAAGCAGACTCACTTAATGACATCAATGAGCTCATGTTTTGGTTGACAAGCTTCAGTCCATTCGACATAGCCTACAGTATATGATGATGTTGCATTAAACTCGTTTACATTTACGGGAGAAAATATTATGTAAAAAACTTCTTCAGCATGAAACCGATCTAACGGTGCACTTTCCTGTGTATGCCACCCAGTGTCATGTTTCAGCATATACAAAATATATAAAATATTAAAATGAATAAATGTTTATTTGTCCAGCTTGTTTTATAGTATTTATTCATGTATTTATTGCCCCTTTCTCATTTTAGACACATTTATTGAATATTGTTATTTACATGGGCTAAATATATCATTAATGAAATCTTGTTTCAATACGTATTGTATTTCAATGGGGATATAATTTATTACAGCTGACAGTTACATGAGCGAACATGGTTTGAATATCAACCGTAACAAGATCAAACGGAAACTGACTGCTTTTTAACACTTATGTTTACAAATTTGAAGGCTGCTTATTGGATCAGTGTAAGTAAGTCTTGCCTTAAGAACAGGTGGTGCAAACAAATTTAGCACTGACTTAGTTACAAACTAACTAGTAATTACTAAGCCCTTAGTGTGAACTTTACGTCTCAACATAAGTGAGACCTTACGCACAGCTGGTGCAACCCTACAATGGTTCGGAACGGTATCACAGGGGTACCCCTGTATATGTGTATATGTGTGTGTGTGTGTGTGTGTGTGTGTGTGTGTGTGTGTGTGTGTGTGTATACACAAACATATACTCATACACCTCCACATATTTTCTTCCTTTTCAGTTTCTATGTTTTGCCTTACAGCAAAAAAGCTTCCCAGACTCAACCACTTTTGTAATGATAGTCAGGTATAAAAAAAGAACATCATTATGGGATTTTGCAGACGTTCAAGTCTCACATTTAACAGGATAAAACATAAAACTCTTTTAAGCCACACATACCTTCTACCCATCTGGTTTGGACAAAAAACATTTGTCACTATATGCATTTAAAGCCCTGATTATAAGCTTATGAACACCTATTTTTTGTCAGTCAAGTGTGTGTTTTATGTATTTATTTAAATTTTAATGTATCAATTAGAAAGAAAGAAAGAATAAAGATGGAAAATATGACATACCTGAAATCTCCAAACATGTCTAGTGTGATCAGGAATATCCTATATCTGAACATCTTAGTGCCTCGCAAGTGTTCAGTCGTGTACTGGATTCTGCACACTTGAAATTGTAATTGGAAATTGTCTCACACAGGCCATACACCTTGAGTGTCATGGGAATTTCCTTTGTCAGAATAATCCCGGAAATGTCAATTTTATATCTCTACAATGAATTGTGGTACTTTACGAAGTCATGAACTTACGATGCTAATCGAAATGATAATCACATCAACAGCATTACTGCTTTCTCTAGATCAGACAGGTTCTGAAAAAGATTACCAATGATTTTACCAACATCCGGTTGTCCATTGATTTCTAGAACACAGATGGGGTCAACGCTGGAGCTCTTCAGCTAATGGAACAAGCAGAGAGGAAGGGAATGTGGTTCACCCTTAAATTTCCAGCACTCAGTAGTGGCTGTTCTCTGTGACCTTGACTCTCATTGTTGTACTTTCCTTTCTCCCCTTTTCTACTCTCACTCCTTCCTACTAATGCACTGCAATACATTTTCAAGACCGCTTCTACACTCGCTTTCTGCTAACCGCTATCGCCATCAATATAAAGGTAAGCCTTGATATGAGTGTGCTCGCTTTCCATCCATGTTCCATCCTCTCTTAAACCCACTGCCATCATCTCATGTTCCCTTCAAGTCTCATGTCAGAATGATTGGCTTTCAAACTACATTTCCTATCATTCATTCATTTACTAAAATACATTTAAGTGCAATCTTTTGCTATTATTTTTTTTTGTACTAAAGCTAGAAAAGTGTCCGGTCTTTGTCAAGATGTGAAAAAGAGAGAAAGAAATAAGAACCCTGATAACACACGTATTGTATATCACCCAGTATTGTGTATCACCCAGATGTCTTTTTGATGTGTGTGTTAACATCTGGAAGACAGATTTTTTTTACAGTGTTTGCTCATCTGCAATACGTCTATAAGACGTACTGTTACAATTACAATATTTTTGTTCTTATTTTTTTGTGCTAGCATAAAAATAAAAATCACATCTTTGTGGAGAAGTGAAAGAGAGAGAAAGAATTTGCTTAACACAATCATTGTATTTTAACGAAAATCACATTAACGCACATTACATCGTAAATACGATCTCCGAACTTGTAAGTAGGAACTTCCCAAAAGGACTTTAAAGCAGGTAGAAATATAAATAGCATACAAATATAAAGAATCAGTTACAAATTCCATGTTTTTTTTTTTTTTTTGCTCTTAATTTGTTGTGCTAGCATTAAAAAAAAATCCTTTCTTTGTTGAAAAGTGAAAATGAGAGGAAGAAATATGAATTTGCCCAATGTGTCCATTTTATTCAGACCAAAATCATTACAATTTCATAATTAAATGTAACCGGTTTATGAAGTGTCAGGCTTGAGCGACAAAGTTACATTTCCAGCCTGTTTTTATGAACTTTACTTGACCATGGCAACATTTTTGCAAAACAAAATGTTGTGCTTTATTACAATTTTTGCTGCAGTTTCCAAGTGAAATGTCATGCGGGGGGGCGCCAAAAGCGAGTGAAATGGTGTCGTAATCAGACAAGGTTTTTAAGTTGAATATTAGATGGAGGTTTTAATGAGTAAAACGTACCTCCCAAACCTAAAACTTTAACCTAAACCCAACCAATAGTGATCTAAATGCAATGAGAGGTGAAGAAAACAGACATTCTTACCCTTTACCAATGCCTAAACCTAACCGATAGAGTTCAAATGTATCTTTTTTATCAAATGATGCGTTAGAGTAAAAGTGTTTTGATTTCGTAACATACAGTAGCAGTGTATGAGTAATAGTGTGAAAAATACGTTTTTAAAAGCATAATCAGTCATTATAATCATGATATGTGTGAATTAAATGAATAAGTGAATACATTGCACAGCTGTTGTTGCGCCTCTAGTGTTGATTTCACCAGGAAACTGCGGTGAAATGTGGAACGCTGCACGTAAAAGTCAGCAAAAATGTAGTTATAGTAGCATTCATTCTATAATACTAGGTTGTACATTTCAGATCATTCTCTATGGCGGCACGAGAATGATAAAATAATGCATCTTAAAGGAATAGTTCACCTAAAAATGAAACATCTCTCATCATTTACTCACCCTTATGCCATCCCGGATGTGTATGACTTTCTTTCTTCAGCAGACCACAAATTAAGATTTTTAGAAGAATATCTCAACTATTTTGGTCCATACAATGCAAGTGAATGCTGGCCAAAATTTTGAAGCTCCAAAAATCACATAAATGCAGCGTAAAACTAATCCATATGACTCCAGTGGTTAAATCAATGTCTTCAGAAGCTAAATGATAGTTGTGGGTGAGAAACAGATCAATCTCGGCTTTAACTTTCACATTCTTCTTCTTATGTTTTTGGTGATTGACATTTTTCATGCATACATCCCCTACTGGGCAGGGTGAAAAATCTATATAAAAAATGGTCTTTAATATTGATGTTTCTCACCCACACCTATCATATCACTTCTGAAGATATGGATTTAACCACTGGAGTCTTATGGATTACTTTTATGCTGCCTTTACGTGCTTTTTGGAGTGTCAAAAAAGAAAGTCATACACATCTGGGATGGCATGAGGGTGATTAAATGATGAGAGAATTTTCATTTTTGGGTGAACTATTCCTTTAAATGACATTCTTTTGCTATTAATTTGTTGAAAACATCTTAAAAAGCTTCCTGTCTTTGTCGAGAAGTGAGATAAAGACAAATGAACCCAAAGTCAATTTAACCCTCTTACATCACAATTACAAATTTAAACCTCGTTAGTAGCAACTTCAACAGGTCTTAAAGGCAGCATCAGACTCGAAGGCCGCTCCCAGATCAATGGCCCTACTACTAGCACTGCTAACCGTACCGTAAAATACGGGATCGTCCCGTATTTAAAGATGAAATTATGTGTCCCATATTGAACATTGATATAAGTTGGAAATTTTGCATAGGGTGGGTAAGGAACCATCTGAAAAGTCCACACATTGTGCTAAAACATGCTAATACTGTGGAGGGTGTGGTAAGGGACTGCCTGAAAAGTCCACACATTGTGCTAAAACTGTGTTCAATAAGATGTACAAAATTACACAGATCGAACGATGTACAAATACAATCACTGAGTCATAAAGACAAGAAGTACAGGTGAAGGAAAAAATTATAGAAAAGCTATATAAAAATCATTAAAAAAAATACTTAGAAACCAACCAAAATGTATACAAAAATAAGATAAAGAAGATAAATAATCAAATATATATATATTCCATCTGCAGAACTGCCCCTCACTGGATGTTTTTTTGTTTTTGGCACCATCCAGAGTAAATTCTAGAGACTGTTGTGTGTGAAAATCCCAGGAGATCAGCAGTTACAGAAATACTCAAACCAGCCCATCTGGCACCAACAACCATCCATGCAATTATCTAATCAGCCAATCGTGTGGCAGCAGTACAGTGCATACAATCATGAAGTCACGGGTCAGGAGCTTCAGTTAATGTTCACATCAGCCATCAGAATGGGGAAAAATGAGATCTCAGTGATTTGGACCGTGGCATGATTGTTGGTGCCAGATGAGCTGGTTTGAGTATTTCTGTAACTGCTGATCTCCTGGGATTTTCACACACAGCAGTTTCTAGAACTTACTCCGAATGATGCCATAAACAAAAAACATCCAGTGAGTGGCAGTTCTGTGGACGGAAATGCCTTGTTGATGAGAGAGGTCCCTCTCGTCCATCGCAGCCTTTCATTACCAATAGCATGTTTGCATTGTGCGCTCAGTGGTAAATTGGGGTTCTAAGTGAACAATTTAGTTCAGCATGGTTCAACCATGAGGAGAGGTTACCTGCAAACTAAGACTCGCACGGTGAAAGGTCTATCTACATGTCAGCAGGGCATTTAGTCACCACTGTTGGGAGGTTATCATCTTTTCCAGTACCTGAGCAGAAGGAGAAATGACTCATCCACTCTCACCACATCTGACCTTCTGGAAAGTTATTTGCATTAACAAGCAGTCACTCCACACACTACATTCCATGTGCAATGTTCACAAGCATGACAGCACGAGTGAGAAAATTCAGACTAAGTCATTTTTCCCACAGTTTTCTGTCTACTCCCATGTCGCATTAACAAGCAATGTAACCATCTCTAAACACCCACATAGATGTGAATATTCTGCAATTTCTCCATTCTGCTAAAGTTTTTCAACAGTACTACAGTGTGCTGTGTGTCATACTGTATTTGAATTAAAAACTATACTGTAAATAACAGGCCACAAATAACTTAAATTAGGTGTTCCTAATACAGGCAGGAATGATACAGCACTATGAGAACGATGAGTGTGGTAAATGTAGTAAGTTTCACCTGTGGCCCAACAGGCCTCATGCATAGATAAGGAGACAATTGTATCCACCTTGTGAGCAGATCATCAAAGCTCAATGCTTGAGATACACTGTATATCACAGATCCAGCCTGACAGCCAGTTTAATTAGAATAGTCTTACCCTTTAGATCTGGATAACACTTAATACACAATAAATGACACACACACACACACAGACAAAATACGGGTGCATGTTTGCATGCTGATATTCAAATTCAGAATGAGGCCACAAACTGTATGTTTAACCAACAATGATTTTAGAATTTTTAAATTGTCATTACATTCATTCATACATTAGGGCCGTTTCAAGGCAAAGGGTTTGTTCAAAAGCAAGAAATAAACGTGTTAAATTTCTGCAATTCAGCCCAAACCAAAATTTTAAATAATAAATCATCTGTCACAGAAACACAGATGTACATATGAACATATAAATTCATATTTTAAATATCTTGAATCGCGTAGTGATTCGCCTCAATCCGGGTGGCGGAAGACAAATCCCAGCTGCCACTGTGTCTGAGACCATGTGGCTTGTTGAGTGCGTTGCCACAGAGACATAGCGTGTGTGGAGGCTTCACGCATCCACGCTCAACTCACCACATGCCCCACCAAGAACGAACCACATTATAGCGACCACGAGGAGGTTACCCCATGTGACTCCACCCTCCCTAGCAACCGGGCCAATTTAGTTGCTTAGGAGACCTGGCTGGAGTTACTCAGCACGCCCTGGGATTTGAAATAGCGAACTCCAGGGGTGGTAGCTATCGTCTTTACCACTGAGCTACTCAGGTCCCCACTTTGATTTTAATTTCTATTTTTTGCATCAGTTCTGAAATATCACAATATTATGAAATTTAAAACCACAGTAGTGCAAATCGTGCCATAAATCCCAGTTCTAATACTTAGTTGTGTTGAAAAGTACTTGGTTGTATGTGAGTTATGCATTTATAATATTAGCTGTCAGCCAGTCATAACAGCACAGTTGAGGGTGGAATTTAATTACCCAGAAATGACAGCAAGACGGGGAGATGCCGAAGCCTCACGATGGCAACCGATTTTGATATCTTTTTTTTTTTTTTTTTTTTTCTAAAATCATAAACCATCTTCCAGCTCTGACAGAAATGTCAAAACCTGGCATGATACAAAATGAAAAATATCAATGTGTGCATATACCTTGCCTATCTTGTAACATTTACTGTCTTATCAATTGTTTATCATGATTCACAAGAAATACAGGAAACCGGGGCTAGTTGTCGCACTTTTAATATTTCTCAGGGTAGGTTTATTTTTGAAAGTCAATTTCTGTATAGACGCATACCTTAAGTCTTGGTTCCAAAAAAGGTTTTGATCTTTTGTGACAACATGCCTCAATATTGGGGCATGTTGTCACACTATATGGGTAAGTTGTCAAATGAATTCAAGATATAGCAAAAATGTAAAAGGTGCCACAAACAAATCTCAAACAATTGTTATAGCCATTAGTAATACATATGTAAATAATGTATTAAATAATAAAAATGACAACATTTAAACCCATGTGACAACCTGCCTCAATATAAATGTGACAACTTGCCCATGAACTTACATTTATGAAAAATGCTATTGTCCTGATAATCCAGTTCAAGCTCTAGTTGACCCTTGCCTGAATGTAGAGGTAGACCGATATATCGGTTTTACCTATTAATCAGCAAAAAACTATGCCAATAGTTTTTTCATAATTTTTTTTTTTTTTTTTTTTTTTTTTAATAAGTGTCCCTGGTGTGTTTCAGGTTTGTTTATACTTCATGTACCAAATCTTCATTTTTTTTTTTTTTTTTTTCTGGTTATTCTTGGGATTTTGGTTGAACAAAAAAAAACTGCATCTGGGATTTTATTCATTTTGCACTCTTTGTCTTTGCCCGCCATAGTAAAGAAAGAATATATACACTGGCGGCCGAAACATACCAATTTTGCTGTTTCGGAAGGAAACTGGCACTTTAATTCAACAAAGTGGCATTCAGCTGATCACAAACTATAGTCAGGACATTACTGATGTAAAAAACAGCACCATCATTATTTGAAAAAAGTCATTTTTTATCAAATCTAGACAGGCCCCATTTCCAGCAGCCATCACTCCAACACCTTGTCCTTGAGTAATCATGCTAAATTGAACATTTGGTACTAGAAAATCACTTACCATTATATTAAACACAGTTGAAAGCTATTTGGTTCATTAAATGAAGTTTAACATTGTCTTTGTGTTTGTTTTTGAGTTGCCACAGTATGCAATAGACCGGCATGTCTTAAGGTCAATATTAGGTCAAAAATAGCAAAAAAAAAAAAAAAAAAAAAACGAAGTCAGTCTCTAGAAACTAGTCAGTCAATCATTGTTTTGAGGAATGGAGGCTATACAATGCTTGAAAGTGCCCAAAAAAACTGAAGATTTCATACAAAGGAGTACACTACAGTCTTCAAAGACAAAGGACAACTGGCTCCAACAAGGACAGAAAGAGATGTGGAAGGCCCAGATACAAGTTTGAGAAATAGATACATGTCCTCAGCTGACAGCTTCATTGAATTCTACCCGCTAAACACCAGTTTCATGTACAACAGCAAAGAGAAGACTCAGGGGTGCAGGCCTTATGGGAAGAATTGCTGCATGTGGAGGATTTTTTGATGAGAACTCTTTGAAGTAGTTTAAGAAGTTCTAAAAAAAATATTCAAATTGTAATTTTTCATTAGTGTCCTGACTATACATTGTGATCAGTTGAATGCCACTTAGGTGAATAAAAATACCAATTTCTTTCCATAAGAGCAAACTCTGTACATTATTCCAAACTTTTGGCTGCCAGTGTATACATATTTGACATTCTATATATTGATTTAAAAAACTATCAGCCGATTAATCAATTATCGGTCTTTCCCACCACCTTAGATATCGTATCCGCAAAATCCACTATCGGTTGACCTCTTCCTGAATGTATGCCAAAGTTGTTTTATTATGTCACTTTTTTACCAAAAACTTTACCAAAATCACAAAAATATGATATTGGAATTTTAGTTTTGATAGAATTTACAAAAATAATTATAAGACAGTTTTGTGTTTGAATATAAGTGTTTGAAACCAACATCTAAAATCACTGCTAGAGAAAACGCTTTTGGTATTTCGAGTCAAAAACTGGCATTTCGAGTCAGAAACTTATAGTTACTGAGATATAACTATATGTATAACGGAAAATTCTCCTCTCTGTCAGTTATAAAGCCTTTTTGTTGGTGCTCCTCAAAGACATCCCCTCAGTGGAACTTAGCATAATTAGATGATGATGAATTCCCAGATCCAATCAACACAAGTGCTTCCTGTTTCTTTGTCAATAACAACACGAGAGCTCACTAACAAGCTAAGCGCTAACAGTTCACTCGCTATTTTTATGACAGATTATATTTGGAATCACTCAGCCTGATTTGCCACATCTGTAGAGCTTGAATGCAACTGTGTCGCAATCATGGCCAGAATTATAATTTGTTTGTCCATGAATTGGTCTCAATCATATCGTTGCTAAGTGGTAAAGGTTGAGTATGTGAGCAACAATGATTTTGAATCACGTTTTTATTTGACCTTAATCATCCCTTATTTTACAGACTTGATTAAGTCATTTCACCTTTGAAAACCTAATCAGTAGCGTCAGCGCTGATAGGTGGGAGAAAACCAGCGGTTTAATGGTGCGTAAATTCGCATTCCCTTCTCCCTCATAATTCTAAGGCTCTGCAAGCAGTTTGTCTCTCAAAGTGTTTTTCATTGTCTTGACTGATCGTACAATATGTGTATGAGATATTTTTGGTTTGATGTTGCTGCTTTTTTGCACCTGAAGTTTCCCTCAGGGATCAATTATACATGTCTGCCTGTCTGTCTATCAATCTGTCTTGAAGTTTAATGGTACCAGAGGGCCTTTACTAGTATAAAAATAAGGTAGTGATTATCTCTCTTCATCACAGATAGTGCTGTGATGTGCCTTGCTTCCTAGTCTCAGCCTCAAATGGTGTGCCCAATGTCTGTTCACTAACGTTATGCATATTGCATACAAAACTGGAAACACTTTCTTGATCTGGTAAGATCTAACCTGGATTTGATCAAATTTGCCAGATTAGTGGCTTCACAAATGCTTGCATACCCTGTAGAAAGCAACATTTTATGAGAATAGTTTATGAGACTGATTTCACGTATCGTTTTGTTGTAATATATGGCAACAGACACGACATAATCTGAGAGCAGTGTTCATATGTACATGCTTTGACTACAAACACTGAACTTTTACTGGCTACTGTAACTGTAATGCTCACTAATCCATTTAAGCTTTTTATCTTTGCTGCTTATGCTACAGTATATGTAGAAGGATAATACAAACAGTGAGCAAGAGCTTTGTAAGAAGTGTGTTCAATTCAGAAAATGGTGATGTGGTTAACCCGCTCAACCCATGCTAAATACACCTATTCATGAATGCCAGCATTTAAGAGCAGGGGGCAACTGTGTTTAAAATATACACTTTCATATTATAAAAGCTGTCACAGTTTCCACCCTTTCAATTTGTTTCATGAGTTTTTAATTTATTTACCATATAATGGCTATACTTTTGAAACAGTGAGTATTTTGACATTTACGGACAGACGCTATTCATTTATAATGCAAGTAGGGATGCCATCGATTGGTACCAGCCGATATTCACTTCTTATGACTGATCCCCCAAGTTGCAAAAAACACATGGCTATAAGAGTTCAGCATCCCAATCATGTCATCATGGGTGCATGGGGAACACTTTGCAGGACAACAAACTTAATTCAGCAGTTAAGAGCGTTGCAGCATGAGTGGTATGGCGAATATGAAAACCTTGCTTCTACTACACATTTCTTCCAACTTGGAGCACTGGTTGCATATCAGTTCCATATTAATATTCCTTTAATATACAGAAAAGGAGTTCTATATTACCTGGAGAGAGCTAACCATTAGCATTCCCATTCATTCCCATTGATCGCGTCAAACACAGTAGACATGGCATAACATACGTCCATTTCATGCTTTTAAGAGCCCTTCGAATAACAATAAATGTTTTTTTTTTAATCATGAAATATTTGTGAAATTGTTTTTGTCATAATACACAGCTACTTTTGAATGTCAATAGAGAAAGATGCATTTTGCGTGTTTTTTTAACAGCTTCCACCCTGTCCTCCTGTAAACACTCACAACACTTTTCCGGCCCGTGGGCGCTCATGGCCCCCTCTATAAGACTGATCGATACAAGGCCACCGGCATCGAATCCATCAACAAATAACTATGCAAATGAAAATCAATAGCCCACCAACAGAAAATCACTAGTGCTCCAATTAAAGCAAGAACTGGAAAGAGGAAGACACTGGAAATGGTGCACTCAACTACATTAATACAGTGACAAGTTTCTTCTGCGGAAGAGCTACATTATTTTTCTCTATGCTGAAAATGGAAATATTATATTTATTAGAGATGATGAATTCTTCATGAATTTGTTAAATAACAGCAACCAGCTTTCTTATTCATGGAGGATTGTCCTCATAAGCTCTTCAGCTGAAATCAAGCTGTGCTTATTGAAATTTGAATCACTGCCCCCAGTGGCCAAAGCTGGAAGTGTTGTTGAATGTATGGGCACGTGTGAGCTCCAGTTTTCAGGGTGAAATGTCCACAGAGTGGTGTCAAATGTGGGTGGTATTGTCAACAGGAATGCATATTTTAACTGTGCCCCCTAATCCCAACCCCAACCCTAAACCTAACCATCAGTGAAGTTAAAAAAAATAATTTTAGAGCAAATATGCAACCTTTGAATCACGTTTGGCCATGATTTGGGAGGTGAGCTTCCCTCCCTCCAGGAAATATATACAAGGCGGTGTGTGAAAAAAGCTCGGAGGATCAGAGACTCCAGCCACCTGAGCCATGGGCTGTTCTCACTGCTACCATCGGGTAGGCGGTATCGCAGCATCAGGACCCGCACCAGCCGACTCCATGATAGCTTCTTCCCCCAAGCAATCAGACTTTTGAACTCTTGATCTCCCACGATCAAAATACATCAGCACTGCACTTTATTACCCTTACTCTTATATCTCACACCGGACTGTCATAAATTATATTATTATTATTATTATATATATTCTCTCTTAACAACTGACTATCAACCGACAGCCTGAATGTCAATACAGTACAATACTGTACATTCTATATATATATACTTCTTTATATATTTTTATTTTTCATTTTTTATTGAATAATGGGTATCTATATAGTGCTATATTGTATACTGTACAGTGTATGTTATTATTTGTATATTGTTGAGTGTAATTATGTGTATAACAGATGTTTAAATTGTGTTGTGTTAATTTGATGTTATTGTAAATTGGTAATGTCTCATCACTGTCACGACTGCTATGTTGATCGGAACTGCACCCAAGAATTTCAAACACCATTGCACTTGTGTATATGGCTGTGTGACAATAAAGTGATTTGATTTGATTTGATGTTTGACATTGTTTATTTGAACGTGATTACTTCCTGGTTCCCACGAGACCAGAACCTATGCCTCTGAGGTTGCTTGCACAACGTACTAGCAGTAGCGCTAGGGGGACATCTTACTGCCTGAATTGATGCAAAAATATCTGATGGGGAATGGTGCTTGTCTGTAATTCGGCAGTACTGGGTTGATTTCAGGATATACACAGATGAGCCAAAACATTATGACCATTCACAGGTGAAGCAAATAACACTGATCATCTCCTAACAAGGCCACGTGTCAAGTTCTGGGTAGATTCGTTGGTAAGCAAACAATCAGTTCTCATAGTCAATGTGTTGAATGCAGGCAAAATTGTTATGGCCAGATGACTGAGTCAGAGCATCTCTGAAATGGAAAGGCTTGTGGGGTGCTCCTGATCAGCAGTGGTGAGTACCTAACAACAGTGGTCCAAGGAGGGACAAACATCAAACCGGCAACAGGGTGTTGGGCGCCCAAGGCTCATCGATGCACGAGGGTAACGAAGGCTATCCAGTCTGGTCCAAACTGACAGAAGGTCTACTGTGGCACAAGTCACAGAAAATGTTAATGACGGTTACGGGAGGAATGTGTCACAACATATAGTGCATGGTATTCCCTGATGGCATTGGACTCTTTCAGCAGGACAATGCGCCCGGCCACACTGCACACATTGTTTGGGAATGGTTTGAGGAACATGATGAAGAGTTCAAGGTGTTGCCCAGGCCTCCAAATTCCCCAGCTCTCAATCCGATTGAGCGTCTATGGGATGTACTGGACCAACAAGTCCGATCCACAGTGGCTCCACCTCACAACATACAGGACTTGAAGGATCTGCTGCTAATGTCTTGGTGTCAGATACCACAAGACACCTTCAGGGGTCTTGCAGAGTCCGTGTCTTGGCGGGTCAGCGCTGTTTTGTCACGCAGAGGACCAACAGCACATTAGGCAGATGGTCATAATGTTTTGGCTCATCAGTATATAAACTTTCCGAGGCTACATGTCGATTTCTATTATAATCATGTTGCTCAGCGAGTTACATCTGCAATTGATCTATTGCTAATATATATTCAGTTTACCACTTTTTTGGAGCTTTCAATCAAAGGATGCACAGGTTGGTGGTATGATTTCAATTGAATATAATATATTTTTCTGTGTATTGCTGGATTCAATTTGTTGCCTTAGCAACTACATAACAAGTGGACACTAAGACCCCAAGCAGCACGCTGCAGTGCCAAGGCTCTATTTCCACGTCAAAAGTATTCCAAATACTCACTTGCCGACTAAAAGCTTTCTGCCACAGCAGGAGTGAGCAGACATTCTGTGTGGTTTGATTAGTGTAAGCGCTGATGTGTTGTGGAAAGTGTGAGAGGGGGTGTGAGTGTTAGTGTGTGTGTGTGTGTGTGTGTGTTCCAGCTGCACTGCCGAGATGTGGATGTAATTACTGTAAGTGTTGGGCAGCTGGTGTGGAGGAGGTGTCTGCGATCTGCTCTTCGACATCTCTCTCTCTGTTTCCTTCACCAGTTGGCACTTTTCAAAACTTCTTTCTTAGCTACAACACTCAAACAATTAACATGTACAAACACACACACACACACACACACACATACACAGGCTATGTTCAGAATGTAACTAGCTTACTACTAACTGAATACTGTGCTGTATATACTGCCTACTATTTTTAAAATACAACACAGTAGACGTTATCTGAGTACTCTATACATACAGAAAACATACATACTTTGCATAGTATTCATACTACACACTGCAGAAATAACAAAAGTAATACAGTGCATCTGGAAAGTATTCACAGCGCTTCACTTTTTCCACATTTTGTTATGTTACAGCCTTATTCCAAAATTGATTAAATTAATTATTTTCCTCAAAATTCTACAAACAATACCCCATAATGACAACATGAAAGAAGTTTGTTTGAAATCTTTCAAATTTATTAAAAATAAAAAACGAAAAAAAAAAGAAAAAAAAAATCACATGTACATAAGTATTCACAGCCTTTGCTCAATACTTTGTTGAAGCACCTTTGTTAGCAATTACAGCCTAAAGTCTTTTTGAGTATCATTCTACAAGCTTGGCACACTTATTTTTGGGCAGTTTCTCCCATTCTTCTTTGCAGGACCTCTCAAGCTCCATCAGGTTGGATGGGGAGCGTCGGTGCACAGTCATTTTCAGATCTCTCCAGAGATGTTCAATCGGGTTAAAGTCTGGGCTCTGGCTGGGCCACTCAAGAACATTCACAGAGTTGTCCCATAGCCACTCCTTTTTTTATCTTGGCTGTGTGCTTAGGGTCGTTGTCCTGTTGGAAGATGAACCTTCGCCCCAGTCTGAGGTCCAGAGCACTCTGGAGCATTCTGGTTTTCATCAAGGATGTCTCTGTACATTGCTGCATTCATCTTTCCCTCGATCCTGACTAGTCTCCAAGTTCCTGCCGCTGAAAAACATCCCCACAGCATGATGCTGCCACCACCATGCTTCACTGTAGGGATGGTATTGGCCAGGTGATGAGCGGTGCCTGGTTTCCTCCAGACATGCCGCTTGCCATTCAGGCCAAAGAGTTCAATCTTTGTTTCATCAGACCAGAGAATTTTGTTTCTCATGGTCTGAGAGTCCTTCAGGTGCCTTTTGGCAAACTCCAGGCGGTCTGTCATGTGCCTTTTACTGAGGAGTGGCTTCCGTCTGGCCACTCTACCATACAGGCCTGATTGGTGGAGTGCTGCAGAGATGGTTGTTCTTCTGGAAGGTTCTCCTCTCTCCACAGAGAAACGCTGGAGCTCTGTCAGAGTGACCATCGGGTTCTTGGTCACCTCCCTGACTAAGGCCCTTCTCCCCCGATCGCTCAGTTTGGCTGGGCAGCCAGCTCTAGGAAGAGTCCTGGAGGTTCCAAACTTCTTCCATTTACGGATGATGGAGGCCACTGTGCTCATTGGGACCTTCAATGCTGCAGAAATTTTTCTGTACCCTTCCCCAGATCTGTGCCTCGATACAATCCTATCTCGGAGGTCTACAGACAATTCCTTGGACTTCATAGCTTGGTTCGTGCTCTGACATGCACGGTTAACTGTGGGACCTTATACAGACAGGTGTGTGCCTTTCCAAATCATGTCCAATCAACTGAATTTACCACAGGTGGACTTCAATCAAGTTGTAGAAACATCTCAAGGATGATCAGTGGAAACAGGATGCACCTGAGCTCAATTTTGAGTGTCATGGCAAAGGCTGTGAATAATTATGTGCATGTGATTTTTTTTTTCCGTTTTTTATTTTTAATAAATTTGCAAAGATTTCAAACAAACTTCTTTCATGTTGTCATTATGGGGTATTGTTTGTAAAATTTTGAGGAAAATAATGAATTTAATCCATTTTGGAATAAGGCTGTAACATAAAAAAATGTGGAAAAAGTGAAGCGCTGTGAATACTTTCCGGATGCACTCTATGTTAGTATGCTATTCTGAACATACCCCAGAAACATTTGCATACTGTGCACAGTCTACATACTATACACTGCAGAAAGAGTAATGCTGAGTTTGGAATTGCATACTACCATACTACTTTTACTATGTCTGCCATAGACAGATATGGCAGAAGCAGTACGAGTAGTATGGGTACTATGCAATTCTGAACTCAGCCTAAGTGTAGTATTTTAGAATGCCATTCCGAACATACTGTAGTCAAGAATATTTCCATACTTTGCAAGGTATACATACTATACATTGCAGAACCAGTTAGAGTAGTATGTTAGAGAATGCTTTTCCGAACATAGCCCAGAAAAAAATGGCATAATATACATAATATAAACTGCAGAAAATAAAAGAGTAGTATGTTAATATGCTATTTCGAACATAGCCTTGAACATTTGCATACTGTGCACAATATACACACCATACACCACAGTAATGGTACTGTATTAGTATGCTAGTATGCTATTCCAAATATTGCCCAGAAAAAAATATATATGGTACACAGTATGCATACTGTACACTACAGAAATAATAAGAGTAGTATGTTAATATGCTATTTCAAACATAGTCATGAACATTTGCATCCTGTGTAAAATATACATGCCATACACCACAGCAACGGTACTGTATAAGTGTGCTAGTATGCTATTCCAATAGCCACATACACAAACACACAAAAGCTGACACCATGCGAGTCAATTCTCATAAATGTGTGTGAATACATTTGTCACCAACCCATTTTTTACCATATAGCCTCCTGAGACACTTGCAACTATGCTAATGAAGTCGTGGAAAGCCAGCAGTGTTGCTTGGGAAGCAGGCGTCATAACAAAACTGTCTAGATGCAACATATAATTCATAAGCTCACTATGTGAGACAATTAAAGAAAGGTGCTCAGTTAGCCCCAGACCTCAGGGGTTTCCTGCAGGAGCATGAGGAGCCAAAGCCTTTCTACCTTCCCCATTAATCACCATTAACACTGGGCTGCTCTGGCTTGCTGGGCCTGCCAGCCATGCTACACTTTTAGCATCTGGCCCAGAGATGGAGAAAGACACAAAGGGGTTAGAGTACAAAAAAAATGAAGAGAGCTGTGAAACATAATGAGTTTTGTGAAAAATAAAGGCAAGTGGAGATAAAGAAGTAAGAGGTGGAGGTGTCCCTACAAAAAGTACTATGGTATTTCCATAGTTTTTTTTTTTTTTAAGACATGGTACCATGGTGATACCATGATTTTGGACATGTATCATGTTAATGCAAAGGTATTCTTTGAAGTATCTTGATGTACAACTGTACCTAAATATGGTTAACATATAGAACCTAAGTACCATGGTATTACCATCAGATACTTTCACTGTACCATGATACCACCACAGTACTTTTTTAAAGGGTGTCTGAGACAGAGCTATCAAGTTGTGGGTCATAACAATTCAAGGCCGAAGCATATGCTATGAAAAATATGTAATGTTTGTGAATGCAGATACTTCTAAATATGCAAACTTGATTTCATGTTGTAAAAGATGAAGCGAGCAGCAGTTTTCCTTCTTAAGGTGAGGCTTTATTTTTCCCTTTTCGCCACACCACTTTACAGTTTACCTTTAAGCACTAAACTAAACACTAACACACACTGCTTTCACAAATAAACTTTCACTACTAAAAAATCCTTGCTCTGGCTCGGCTCTGTCGTGTCCAGTCTCTCTCCCCGACTAAGTGCTGTGTCGCTCTATTTATGCCGCTCTCCCCGTGCTCACTGAAATTAGAGACAGGTGTTAGACATAATTTAGCTCAGGTGTAAGCGCCCTTACCGCTTTCTCTCTCTCCGGAGAGATGCTTGACCACGCCCCCGCTGCCACACATGTGTTGTTGCGTTCCAAAATGTGTCCAACCGCAATTCAAAACACAACGCCAGCAAGTTGATCAGCAAGTAAGGTAAATCAATTTATGTCAACTTACCTGAATAATAACACATCCAGATTGTACTTTACACAAGGACATGAACACAGATGCCAGCGCTTGGCCTACAACTATATCGCAACCCCCCCCACACACTCACTGGCAATGCGTTGGCCAAGCGCTGGCATCTGTGTTCATGTCCTTGTGTAAAGTACAATATGTTTCTGGCCTCAGGCCTGAAGCCAATATAAAACAGCATTCGCACTCACTTAATTTCCGTAAAATGACGTATTTCTGAGTAAAACTGAATATTCAATGAGAAAAAAACCCTGATTTGATCAATTAAGAATTGATTAGATTGTAGAAAGTGGGGGTTCTATAGAATGGAGCCAGTCCTGAAAGCAAGTTTGCAGTCTATTGTGGAGAAATACTCCCCTCCTGAAACTGGTGGCAGTGGCACCCATGTCAAAAAAAATTTTCTTTGGAATAACATGCACTGATGAGCAATGCAATATAAGACACGGAATTTGTAATATGAAAGTAAATCGGGTAAATTTCGATTTCAAGTTCTCTGCAATGAACGGTTAGGATCGTAGTGTAATAATTTTGTCCTGTGTTATTACATTTTCTCTTGGATAGACTTGAGAATTATGTTGGCATTTGTGGACAGGCATTAGCATGGTTTGGGTTCTATTTATCCAAACGCTACCACTTTGTTTGTGTAAACGAAGAATTGTCAGATCAAGCAAAATTAAAGTATGGAGTGCTGAAGGGCTCAGTATTAAATCCTCTGCTTTTCTCCTTGTATATGCTTCCCCTGGGAGAAATTTTCAAGAAATCATGGAATTAGTTTTCACTGTTATGCCGATGATACTCAGCTTTATATTTTCTCGAGAACTGGTGAAATTTCCCAAAAGTGTATCTGAGTGTATCCATGATGTCAGAGATTGGATGGCTAGAAATTTCCTTCTACTCAATTTTTACAAAAAGAGGTATTAATTATTGGACTAAAAACCTCTAAAAAAAATAAGATGCTAGAATATAATTTAGTCCTCTAAAGTTAAGAACTTGGGTGTTATGTTTGATAGCCATCATCCTTCATTCATATTTCCAGTGTTTGTATAACACCTAAGAAATATTGCTAAGTTACGACACATGCTTTCTGTTCCTGATATTGAAAAGCTAATTCGTGCATTCATGACCTCAAGACTACTGTAACATTGAAGGAAGTCACAAGAGCAGGTGCAGCTTAATTTAATGAAAAAATAGACAAAGTACAAAAACAGGGTAAACACTGGAACATGGAAAGACTAGTAACTGGGAACTAAAACAAAAGTACCTAACACAGGAGCAAAACAAATAACAACTGACAACAACTGGGTAGAAATCAGGGCATTATATACATAGGGTTTAATGGGTGAAAGAAACACAGGTGAGAACAATATGGAACAGTTGGTAGTGATGAGGGCAGGGAATTATGGGAAGTGTATTCCAGGGGAAACAGATGATGGGGCAAAACACAAGGCAAAACAACAGTGAATCATGACATAAACTCCCCCCCACTCCCCCACCAATGGGCGGCTTCTAACGCCAAAGGAAGGCTGGTAAGGGAGGAAGGGCCAAGATGAAGCTGGAGACCAAAGAGGTCAGAGAAGATTAGGCAGAAGACCAGGAGACCAAGGAGACCAGAGCAGGCGGACAGCCAGGGGACCAAGGAGACAAAGGAGACCAGGGTAGATCAGGCGGATGGCCAGGAGACCAAGGAGACCAGGGCAGATCAGGTAGATGGCCAGGAGACCAAGGAGACCAGGGTAGATCAGGCAGACAGCCATGAGACCAGGGAGACAAGAGCAGATTAGGCAGACGGCCAGGAGACCCAGGAGACCAGAGCAGATCAGGCAGATGGCCAGGAGACCAAAGAGACCAGAGCAGATCAGGTGGATGCTAGGAGACCCAGAAGACTAGAGCAGATCAGGCAGACGGCCAGGGGACCCAGGAGACCACCTCAGGTTAGGGACTGGATCAGGAGGCCTAGTTGGCAGCCACAGGGCTGAAACAGGGTCAAGATAGGGTCAGGAGGCCTGGGAGGCAGCCACAGACTAGAGACAGGAGCCGTGGAAGACTCTGAGGGTGGAGTCATGGAAGGGGGAGACGTAGGAGGCTCGAGGGGCGAAGCCGTGGTAGACGGAGCCATGAGAGGCTCGAGTGGCAAAGTCATGTAAGGCGGAGCCGTGAGAGGCTCGAGGGGCAAAGCCATGGAAGGCGGTGCCGTGAGAGGCTCGAGGGGCAAAGCCATGGAAGGCGGTGCCGTGAGAGGCTCGAGGGGCAAAGCCGTGGAAGGCGGTGCCATGAGAGGCTCGAGGGGATGACTGGGAAATGACCTCTGTGGTCATGGGCATGGGCGGAGACTCGGGAACGACCTCTGTGGTCGTGAGCATGGGCGGAGACTCGGGAATGGCCAGTGTTCACGACCACTGGCCATTCCCGAGTCTCCGCCCATGCTCACGACCACAGAGGTCGTTCCCGAGTCTCCGCCCATGCCCACGACCACAGAGGTCATCCCCAAGTCTCCGCCAGTGTTCTCCACCACAGAGGTCATTCCCGAGTCTCCGCCAGTGTTCACGACCACAGAGGTTGTTCCCGTGTCTCCGCCAGTGTTCACGACCACAGAGGTCGTTCCCAAGTCTCTGCCCATGCTCACAACTACAGAGGTCGTTCCCGAGTCTCCGCCAGTGTTCACGACCACATTCATGACTGAGCAGACTCAGGCGTAGCTGTGACATGGTGTGGAGCAGACTCAGACGTAGCTGTGACATGGCATGGAGCAGACTCAGGCGTGGCTGTGACATGGCATGGAGCAGACTCAGGCATGGCTGTGACATGGCGTGGAGCAGACTCAGGCATGGCTGTGACATGGCATGGAGCAGACTCAGGCGTGGCTGTGACAAGGCGTGGAGCAGATTCAGGCATGGCTGTGACAAGGCATGGAGCAGACTCAGGCATGGAAGTCTTGGAAGCCGGGGCCGGGGTAGGGAGAGGAGGATCCTTAAGCCAGATTTTCTAGTGTCAACTTCACATATTCCTCCCACGTGTAGTCTTCCATCTCCGGCAATTCCCTCCACCGGTGAGCTGTTAGTCCGATCCGGTAAATTGACTTAAGGTGGGAATCAGCAAATCCAGTGAAGCTGGCAATGGCGCAGAAACGATGGGAGTATTCCCTTATGGGTAAATCCTCCCGGCTCAACTGGACAAACATAGCAGCTAGATTCATTTGGTCAGTTGTTCTGTAACGAGAGCAGGATCTAGATGCAGCTTAATTTAATGAAAATATAGACAAAAACAGGGTAAACACTGGAACACGGAAAGACTAGGAACTGGGAACTAAAACAAAAGTACATAACACAGGAGCAAAACAAATAACAACTGACAACAACTGGGTAGAAATCAGGGCATTATATACACAGGGGTTAATGAGTGAATGAAACACAGGTGAGAAAAATAGGGAACAGCTGGCAGTGATGAGGGCAGGGAATTATGGGAAGTGTAGTCCAGGGGAAACAGATGATGGGGCAAAACACAAGGCAAAACAACAGTGAATCATGACAACTACAGTAGATTATTGTAATGCATTACTGGGAGAATGTCCTGCAGGTTCAATAAATAAGCTTCAGTGGGTTCAAAATGCAGCAGCTAGAGTTCTGACTAGAACCAAGAAATATGATCGGCCCAATTTTATCCTCACTAAATTTGCTAGCTTTGAATGGTCTAGCTCCTCAGTACTTAGGCAACCTTCTATCATGCTATAATTCATCACATTCACTACGATCAAAAGATTTCGGCCAGTTGATAGTACATAGAATATCAAAATCTACAAAAGGAGGTAGATCCTTTTCCTATGTGGATCCTAAAATATAGAATAGCCTTCCTAGCATTGTTCGGGATTTAGAAGTCTCATCTCTTCAGACAGGCATAGACCTATGCTGCGTCTGAAACCACATACTGTCACAGTATGTACTGTATTTGATGAAGGATGCACTTATCTGCCGGAAAAACAGTATGTTCAGTAGTATGAATAGAATTCAGACATACTTCAGCCGGGGATGTATGCATTGTCTCTTGACCCGAATATATGATATTTGACTTTCAAAAAAGTAATCCACAAAATATTGTAATCAGATTACATGCTGATTACTTTATGGGGAAAGTAACTTTTTTTTCTAAAGTTACTTTTTAAAACCAATCAAACCTGTGGAAAATCCAAACGTGGCACTAATAGCTCTTTTAGTACAAAATTACAACAACATGACAAAGACAGCAACTTGGCTAAAGAGATCCAATGCATTTCTAAAAACGCAACTTAACTTTCTTATCTCAAATATGCTGTAGTAGCATCATCAGGTGTGTGTGTGTGTGTGTGTTTGTGTGTGTGTGTGTATCCGCTATCTACAAACTTCTTAGCTGTTTGTGGCATGTATGTGTACAGTATGCTTGTTAACCTTTGGTTGTGTTGGTCTGAAAGACAGAAAAAGAATACTAATGAACTGGAAACATTTCTGAAAACACATTTGCAAACAGCTTTGATAGTAAAACCATTGTGTATTTGAATGCTTGTATCTTTTCGGTGTGCATATACAGATTTGTTTGTGTGTTGCATCATGCATGCGTTTGTGTGTGTACATGTGTAGCATGCAGGGCCGTATTAATGCACGGGCTTACCTGGGCTTAAGCCCTGGGGCCCATGGCAGCAGGGGGGGCCCGAAGGGGGGGGGTTGGAGAGCAGTTGCGGTCTTTTCCCGTTGACGTTCTCGTTAAAGTTGCTGATGTAAACACAGAGAGGGGCTAAACCCGTCCATGTAGCGCATGATCATCGAGTGAAAACGTTCCACTCTACCCCCCCCACCAACAGGGGCCCAGCGAAATGATAAGCCCCAGGGCCCAGGACCAACTTAATGCAGCCCTGGCAGCATGTGTGTGTTTACACAACTTTACAACGAGTGGATTATTTCTACCTCCCTGCTTATGCTCGGACAAACTGAGTATCCTTTATCACTTGCGCATCTGTAACGCTATTGCATTGTGTTTGAGTTTTATTGTGTACAGTATATAAAGAACATAAAAGAGCCGTTTGCTTAGCGACGTCTTTTTGCAAATGTTTCCACCTTGTGAGCGATATATCCCTCTGTCAGACGGGAATGAGCGCTGTTTTCCATTTATTCCGGAAGCCAATCCCCTCTCCTCCCTCGGCAACTACAGAGGAACACATGAGGGAGGCGCACGAGGATAGGGTAGGGTGCAGAATTTTGAGGAGGATTTGTCGCCGACTCAGCCTTGCGTGCCTCTCTCCTCCAACCAAGGCTGGGAGCACGCTGACACAGCGCTCACTGAGATTGATTGAGATCGCATGAAAACTTGAAATGCTTCGCTTTCGTTTTCAATCTGAATAAACAAATACACTCTGCTGCATCCATAGTTATCCCTCAACTCATAGTTATGCTCCATTAGTCAGGTCTGCCAGAACCGGAAAGGCTTCTCATATTCTATAAATCTGCTTTAAAATTAGGTTTACTAGCATCTATACTAATATTGTTCTATTTGTTTCCCTGTCTCATCCTTCGATGCTTTGATGATCATTGTCTGCGTCACTTCAGTCTACTACAATGGACAACAAGGTGTAGGGCTTTAGTGGTTGTTTAGATCAGTGTTACTATCAGAAACAATTAATAATTATTTCTTTAGTTATTAATTAATATTTAAATTAATTAATTGAATCTAACTCATTAAAACCTCATATGGGGTTCCAGTAAATGTAGTGCGCTACGTTTAGGAGCGGGTTTGGTTATTAGCAATAATTAATAATTATCAAAGATAATTATTAATTATTAAAATCAATAGAACATTGATGAGAATCAATGTAAGTTTTTTTAATCCTTTAAATCAACAATTATCAAAGATAATCACCAATCATTAACATCGATGAAACATTAATTAAAATTAACACTAGCTTATTGATCATTCAAATTCAACAATCATCAAAGATAATTATAAATTATCAAAAATCAATTGAATATTAATAAGGATTAACACTGACGGCGGGCGGTATGGCTGCTGATTCTCGGTGGGCTGGTGGAGAAATCAGCAACGTCGACTTGATTGAAGATGGAAGAGAAATCTTTTACCTCTTCACTTCTGCAGGCAAACGGATGAAGATGCGGATTGCTCGGCGGTCTCCTTCGGATCCATTAGAGTGTTCGGTGGAACACAGAGTAATCTCAACTCGTCCAGCGAGATGGAGATTGTATGGCCACGGTTTCAAGTCGGACATTACTTCCTTGTGCCACGAGGCTACACCTGAGAGCAGCGATGAGCTGCATCTACACACGGTAAGCAAAGTTGCTGGAAGCAAATCCCAGAAGCATTTCAGAGGTATTTCTACTCCTGATGATGTCATGCTTGAGGTGCGTTCTGTCATGTGCCTCATCCAATAGGAGCTGAGAGTTCGATCCTTTAGTGAGCAAGGCTTCATTGGATTTGTAGTCTGTTTTGGACTCCCTTTGTTCGATTTTGGCGCGATTTTTATCAGTATAATTTATGACCTAGTATGTGGGGGCCTGAGTTAGGTTTTACGACTGTGTAAGGCCTGCCTTTGTCTTCTATCTGAATACATGAGGCCCAACAAGGGATATTTCACTGGCCATTGCCTTCACCACGGACTTAGGATGCCTGAGTCATCTTGGTCCTAAGATGGACCACACAGCGAATAAACTGCTATCACCTGTAATCCAATCAAATAGCGAGTAACACTTCTCTGATCACTTCTGTTAAAATGGAATACACAATTAAATTAATGCCAACTTGTGCCTTTATCAGCCCAATAACAAAGGACACTGCATCTACGTGCACTTCCAGTCAATTCGGGATGGATGTCAAAGACACTTTATCATTAATCTTACAGTTCAATCAATATCATTTAGTTTTAAACATTGTCCACCAACATCTACCCAGTTTACTGAATTAATACATGACTTATACATAGATAACTAATATTGGCATTATATTCATGCTGTATAGCTGCTTTGAAAAAGTTGTGCATTGTGAAAAGCACTATACAAATAAAAAATGACGAGACTTGACTTGATTTTGTCAGTGTTCAGTGTTCTTTCTTTGTAAGTCAGCTGACAGGCCCACCAGGGACCCCCTCAACAATAGAGCCATCATGCAAAATTAGGTCTCACATCTGTGCAGGCCAAGCGGGGGCAAGTTTAAAGCAACACAACCCACTTTTCATTCTTGAATCTGTGTACGCTCATATTCTTCAGCTCAACACAAAACACATGCCTCTCATTTGCAAACCAAAACACCATAAACCTCCACGAATGACACTGACTGAAAATAGGAACACAGGTGATATAAATTTTTCCAGGACATAAATTAAAATCTCAAATATTTAATGCCAATGCTTGAACAGCAAAAAAAAAAGGGTGGGGGCAGGGACAATACAGTTGGAGAGAAACCTATTCCATTATTTAATGACATAACGCCATTAAAAAGAGCTCCTGTGAAAACGATTGGTCAGCATCATTTATATTTCTAACCTGTTCGTCAACAGAGCATGAAAAGGAGGTTTTTAAAATCAGGAGGGACACTGAATTATTTATCAAATGTCACTCAACCTCATTAAATGCTCAAAAGCTCATGGCACACTCTACAATGCGGAGGCCTTTGACTCCACTCAAAGATTAATGGAGGGGAGCAGGATGGGTTTAAACCCACTGACTCACTCACTGACCCTCATTAAACCCGGCCTGTATTTGCATTCTAGTCTGTAAATATAAAATGATCCGTGTTTACATGTACATAATGACAGTGCTTTAATTACGTTTGGACAGGAAGAGTTCACAATAAGCTTTTGTGTTGCAATATGCAAAACAGGGAATTTCAGTCACTCTTATGTTTCCTAAAAATATTTGGACAGGGTCATTGACAAATAATGTTGTCAGAGGTGATAAAAATGAGAAACATTTGATATAATTAAATGTAATCTTTGTGTCCATGTTGGTTTTTAAAAACATTTATAGCATATTAAAATATTAAAATACTTTCCTTGCATCTTGAATATGAACATGGTAAAAAAAAAAAAATGTTTACATCATGAATTTTTTAGTCAATTATATAAATTTTTTTCATGGATGTGCCTTTTCTTACAAATTATGAAAAAATTTGGATTTTTGTTCAAATTTAGACAGTCTTTAGGTTCTAAAAGGGTCCACTCTGTTTTATGTTTTTTGTCACATGACAACAAAATGGCTACCTACATGTTGACTACACCCCATGACTTTAGGTGCGTCTCAATCAGCTCCCTAGCTCCCTATGTAGGGTATCAGGATATCGTGAACACAAATTCGGACACTGACAAGGGTGTCCATCCACTGAACACTGTGACACATATGACTCAGTTACCTGCGACACAATAACAAGCTTGTGCATTCAAGTGCAGTTGTTATTAATCAACACCATTGCTGTTTAAATGACACTATCGTTCATTTTCATTGAAGATATTCAAAGTACAGTGTTATTATGAAAGATAAATTTCATTAAATAAAGACATTTTCTTTAGGGAGCCAATGCTTCAGTGCACAGGAACGATTATGCTATTGAGACAGCCCTTATAATGGCAACTCAGTGATCATCAGTGCCCTGACTACTGAACTAGGGAGATGACTGAGATGCACCCTTTGATTTGGTGGATAAAAGTTTTCAAATGTTAATAACATTTTAAAACGTCCTGGTTACTTTGGTAACCTCCGTTCCCTGATGGAGGGAACAAGATATTGTGTCAATGTAGTGACACTAGGGGTCACTCTTGGAAGCCCCAAACACCTCTGCTTTTTTGAAAAAAGGCCAATGCATGCCACTCCCCCGGACATATGGGTATAAAAGGAGCTGGTATGCAACCACTCTTTCAGGTTTTGTGCTGAGGAGCCGAGACCAGGTCCCGGCCATTTCAGCGGGTAGTTCAGTATTGTGGCAAGAGGGACACAATGCCTCGTTCCCGCCATCAGGGAACGGAGGTTACGAAAGTAACCAGGACGTTCCCTATCTGTCACTCACTCAACGTTGTGTCGATGTAGTGACACATATCCGGGGCAGGATATGTTGTAAGGCCTCCATCTGCTTCTTCACCACCGAGAACTGCTAGGGGGTCCCTATACAAAATGCCACACCTATCTGAACTGTGTTATGTGAACTGGTGGTGTGTGACAGGCAGACACGTAACCTCCCCCAACACTCTTATGAGCGTCGAATGGTCCATCAGGAACAAGTCGACTGCCCAACTGCCATAAGTGTCTGCGTCGGGGGGTGTCCCTCCCAAGGGGAAGATACCGCGGAGACCACACCCCACCCAAAAAGAGGGGGGGTGGGGGAATTTTGAGTGGAGTACGTCACATGGTCTTACTGAGTCTTGTCGGAACTATGTCATGTGGAGAGGTCCCATGGTAGACCCTAGAGGAGTTTCCACAGAGCATGGCGACCGGGGGCAAGGAAGATGCAGTTTGCAAACAGGGAAACAATTTTGTGGAAAATATCACATGGGGTCGCCTTCGGGGAACCAGCACATGTGGAGCACCTACCTCAGTACAGGGGCTCATTAGCGCACGTACTGGGACGGACAGTGAGTTTCTCCGCAAACTCAACTATGAGAGGGCTGAGGAAAGTCATCTAGGGATCACAGTCTGTGAACACGACTGGGAGTCAAGAGCACACGTCTTCACCTCAAGGGAGGGGAAAGGTGCTATTCGCAAGTGTTACACCTGGCCAGCTGTCCCGGAACTTACCTGCTCATGCCTGCCAATACACGGGATGAGACCGGCTCAACCCTGAGATTGTAGAACCTCGCAAATGTATTTGGTGTTGCCCAGCCTGCTGCTCTGCAGATGTCTGCCAAAGAGGCATCACTGGCCAGGGCCCAGGAGGCCGCCACACTCCTGGTAGAGTGGGCTCATAACCCCGCAGGGGGTGGCACGTCCTGAGCCTGATATGCCATCACGATGACATCAATGACCCAGTGGCCGATCCTCTGTTTGGAGACAGCGCTTCCTTTCTGCTGTCCACCAAAGCAGACAAAGAGCTGCTCGGAGCTTCTAAGGCTCTGCGTGCGATCCAAATAGATGCGTAAAGCTCGCACCGGACACAGCAATGCCAAGGCTGGCTCTGCCTCCTCCTGGAGCAGCGCTTGCAGGTTCACCACCTGATCCCTAAAAGGGGTCGTGGGAATCTTGGACACATAGCCCAGTCGGGGTCTCAGGATCACATGAGAGTAACCCGGACCGAACTCCAGGCACGATTCACTGACAGAGAATGCCTGCAGGTCCCCTACCCTTTTGATGGATGTGAGCGCAGTCAGGAGGGCAGTCTTCAAAGAGAGTGCCTTAAGCTCAGCTGACTCCAAGGGCTCAAAGGGAACTCCCTGTAAACCCCGAAGGACTACAGAGAGGTCCCACGAGGTGACGAGGCGTGGTCTGGAGAGATTCAACCTCCTAGTGCCTCTCAGGAACCTGATGATAAAGTCGCACTTCCCCAAGTACTTACCATCTACTGCATCGTGATGAGCCGAAATAGCGGCTACATATACCTTCAAGGTGGAGGGGGAAAGCCACCCCTACAGCCTCTCCTGCAGGAAGGAAAGCACCAATCTGACTGCGCATCTCTAGGGGTCTTCGTGTCAGGAACAACACCACTTAGCGAACAGACGCCACTTCAAGGCATACAGGTGCTTCGTAGAGGGAGCCCTAGCCTGAGGGATCATGTCTACCACTGCGGGTGGTAGGCCACTTAGGTCTTCTGCGTCCCGTCCAGGGGTCAGACGTGGAGATTCCAGAGGTCTAGTCGCGGGTGCCAGATGGTGCCCCGTCCCTGAGAAAGAAGGTCCTTCCTCAGGGGAATTCGTCGGGGGGGGCTGTCGCGAGGAGCATGAGATCCGAGAACTACATCTGGGTGGGCCAGGAGGTTGCTACTAGGATGACCTGCTCCTCGTCCTCCCTGACCTTGCACAGGGTCTGTGCAAGTAGGCTTACTGGGGGAAATGCATATTTGCGTAGTCCAGCGGGCCAGCTGTGTGCCAGTACATCTATACCAAGGGGTGCCTCAGTCAGGGCGTACCAAAGCGGGCAGTGGGAGGAATCCCGGGAAGCAAACAGGTCTACCTGTGCTTGATCGAATCGACTCCAAATCAGCTGGACTACCTGAGGGTAACCTGCGGTGTTGAGGTCGCCCGGGATGTGACTGGCTCGTAGCAACTTGAGGCGCTGCTGACTTCAGAGGAGGAGAGGTGGGCGAGTTGTGACATGCAACGGGAGCGTAGACCACCGTGCTGGTTGATGTACGCTACCGTAGCTGTGTTGTCCATCCGGACCAACACATACTTGCCCTGGATCAACGGCCAGAACCTCCTCAGGGTGAGCAATACTGCCAACAACTCTAGGCAGTTGATGTGCCAACGCAGCCGTGGGCCAGTCCAGGAGCTGGCGGCTGTGTGCTCATTGCATCCGGTGCCCCAGCCCGTCTTGGAGGTGTCTGTTGTAACTACGACATGCCTGGAGACCTGCTCTAGGGGAACCCATGCCCATAGAAATGCAAGGTCAGACCAAGGGCTGAAGAGGCAGCGACAGATCGGCGTGATGGTCATGCGATGTGTCCCATGGCACCATGCCCATCTCGGGACTCAAGTCTGAAGCCAGTGCTGAAGCGGTCTCATATGCATCAGTCAGAGTCAGATGGTCCGGGTCAGCCATCGCGATGGGTTGGAAAGCGCAAGCCATGTGCCCAAACTCCGGGCGAGGGGGACCAAGGGAATAATCACGTTGGACGTATCGGTGGGTGGGGCCTCGCGGCGAGGCGGAGCTCGAGGTGCCACATCGAGGGGACCCTAGCCCCATGGCCGTGCTGAGTACAGGGACATCCAAGCACTTACCTGGCTCCTGCCACCCACCATAAGATTGGCCGAGGAGAGGGGAGGAGGAATCTCATCCCCGTAGTCCACTGGAACCAATCCCGTGTGGGCATGTTTGTGCCACAGCTGGGCGCACAGGGGCGGGGGGTCTGCCACTGGAGCGCCATACCTGCCAAAATTGTATGGTGGATGTTGGTCCTGATGATGGATGTGCGCACCGGATATGTGACCCAGGAGAAGAGGGAACCATTATTTTGTCAGGCTTTTGGGTGCCGCAGCCTCCTGGGTATGCGGCGACAAAAGATTCTCCTCCTGGCTCTCCACCAGGGGATGGAGTGGTCTGTCGACCAGCCCCAGAGAATTGGGTCTCCTCGCCCCTGGGTCGCCCATCTCAGGGGCGTTTCTAAGACTTCCTCAGTTTCTTAGCGGCCGGCCGCGAGACAGGTGGCGTGTGCTTCCTGCGGAGGGCTCCACGCTGGAGCCGGGCCATGGGGGTGGGCTGTGGCGGAGCCGGTGTTGTTGCTGCAGGAGGACGCCCTTGGCGACGAGCAGACAGGGTGCGGGGTCTTAAACTGCACCGGGGCAGGATATGTTGTAAGGCCTCCATCTGCTTCTTCACCGCCGAGAACTGCTGGGCAAAGTCCTCGACGACATCACCAAACAGGCCAACCTGGGAAATAGGAGCGTCAAGGAACCATGCCTTGTCCGCCTCTCCCATCTCGACCAAGTTGAGCCAAAGGTGGCACTCCTGGACCACCAGGGTGGACATCGCCTGCCCGAGAGACCGCGCCATGACCTTCATCATCCGGAGAGTGAGGTTGGTCACCGAGCGCAGTTCCTGCATCAATCCCAGGTCAGAACTACCCTCGTGCAGTTCTTTTAGCACCTTGGTTTGGTGTACTTGGAGGAGAGCCATGGCATTCAGGGCGGAGGCGGCTTGTCCAGCGGCACCGCAGGCCACAGTCGTCAGGGATGACGTAAACCTACAGGCCCTGTAGGACGGGACGGGCGCCTTATCCACCTGGGGAATCACCGAATACCCCCTGGCCGCTCCTCCATCGAGGGTAGTGAGAGCGGGGGAGCTGAGACTGGGACCGGGCAGTAAAAGGTGCCTTGGGGGCGGGGCGTGGCCGGGGGCGGTGCCCCGAGCCCCAGAATCAATCGTCGAGCTGCGAGGGTTCAGGGGAGAGCGGAAGGTACCACTCTAGCCTGACGCTCGCGGCCGCCCGGGAAAGCATGTCCAACATTTCCGCGTCGGCGTGAGGCTGGGCGACCGTTCCCGAAGGATAAAGCCCAGCCTACGCCTCTGTGTCAGACTGGACGAGCCCGTCCTCCGATGCTCCGATTTTTTTATCATATAAAAGGTGTATTCAAGTAATTGTTTTGTGAGAACAAAACTCACTTTTTTAAAAATATTTTTAAATAATAAAACAGATCTGGACAAGAAAATGAGTGTCACGTGATTGACTTTTGAATCAAGCATAAAGATTTATAAATTTTATTGCACTCAGAGCAAGTGTTTAAGATAAAACATGGCACAATAAAATCGGAAGTTCGACACTTGTGAACAAAGCACTGAAATCCAGTGATGATGAATAAGAAACAAGATATAATGATCGCAATATGTTACAGTTTTGCATGGCAATTCACTAAACAAAGAATCACAATTAGTGTATATTGTAATGGAAACCAGATAACGATTTATTATCATATAATATTGCATTGCCAGGTCCCAGCTGATTCCATCCCCTAGTTAAAACTGTTTGTTTGACACGTATGTTTAAAATGCCTATTAGAAATTGTGTTATGAAGCCTTTATCAGTTTTCAAACATTTATTTCCAGGACTGTTAGCTGTGAGCTGAGGAGAGCAGATGTTCCAAATGCGGCTAATTTCATTTGCTATCACTCAGGCAGCTGAAAGTGACCCAGAACCTCGGGACAGATTCTCAGCAAATTGCAACTAAATCCATTTTAGCCCAATTTTAGCCCATTTTGCCTTGTAATACCAGTCATGTTTGTTAAATGTTCAGCTATCCTAAGAGGCATATCAGTGATGTGGGCATTGCAGACACAAATGTTTTACAGTCATTCAAATTCCACTCCACCATCGACTCAAGTAACAGTATCAAACACTTTACACGGATAGCCTACAAATTGGTGCCCCATTACCTTTTTTTAAACATACCTTGTTAAAAAGACCTGCTTGGTCTTCACATGCTGGTCTAAGCTGGTAAGTGCTGGTTTGGTGCTGGTCTAGCTGGTGGACCAGCATAGCCATGCTTTTCACCAGTAAAACCTATCCGGGGTAGTCAGTTGTCCAGCATAGTCTTTCAGGTGAAGCTGGTTAAGTTAGTTAAGAAGCCAGGTGGGGACACCAGCACCCATTCTTTTTCACCCCAAAGCTTCTCCTCCATCCAAGCTATCTCATTTTTTCTCTTCTCTTTATCCTGGTCCTGAGACAGCAAAAGATTTAGAGGCATGAGTAAATGAGATGGAATCTCTGTCCCTTGTGTGTGTCCCTTTTAAAAACATGGGCTCTGAAGCAGTGGAGCATATGGAAAAGGATCTATAACTCAGCTCTGGGAATTCTAAAAGCCAACAATGGACATCAACAATATCAGCACTCAAATGCATTGCAACTCAACCTTGTGGCTTTAACGGTCATGTGTGCACATTTGTCAAGATTTCATCATTAAATGCAAGTTTAATAACTGCAGTTTCCCTTGATGCCAACAGCAAAGTATCGACAAGCACCACGTGAAAACATGAATTAGCTAGGCCAGGGGTCGAGAACCTATGGCTCGTGAGCCACAAGTGGCTTTTTGTTAAAAATCAAGTGTGTGTCTCACCATTCACCAAGACATGATCGTTTAAAACTTTCTAGAGGTCATTTTTCTGCAGAAAGTATGGGTGTGATGAAGTCAATGACGCTGTTTTGATTTCCTTTCTCCTGAATTTGTAGTACAGCCTACTCCGGTGAACAAGGTTTGAAATGAACACCCGGCAAATTAAGATTTTTGATGCGGAGTATTTTGCTGATGTACCAGCCACTGTGGAAGGTGACCTGTAAGACTTCTCGGAGTGATATATTACAAGAAATTAGACACAAAGATGCGCATTTGACGAAACACGTGTGATTATATTTTTAAGAACAGATGAAAGAAAAGCCGCCGATGCGCATCTGATTTTATATGTGCGCAGTGAGCTCTGCTGTTCATGAGTGCAATGAAAGTGCTTCTCCAACCCACACACATGCATAGAGTTCTGGACCTCATTTCCCAATAACTATTGATCTTAGTGGTTAAGAGCATTTTCTACGAGCGAATTATGAACGTTCGTTATTTTTTACGTGCGCCCAGGGTGTGAAATAGCACCCGCTAAATGTGATGAGGCTCAATCCAGTTCGCAAGCTCCTCGTCCAAATGCAGGGATTTCATGCTCAGGTAATTTTGCTCATCTACCCGCAATAGGCGGGCGACCTGTAAGACGTCTCGGAATGACACATGACAAGAAATGCTGTTAGTCACAAAGACACATGCTTGAAGAAACACACTTTATTATATTTTTAAGAACAGACAAAAGAAAAGCCGTCAATGCTCGTGTCTGATGGCTGTTTGTTCAGAGGCGTGCAGAACAAACCTGTCTCATGGAGCAAGCGCATGTAAAGATTTATCACTCCTTTTTCTCTGGTTCATTAGACTGAAAACTGTTTGGAAGAATAATGTATCTATGAGAATGCTGCAAATGATCTCCGATCAACTCGTGAGGTGCTGTGAGTTTAGTTTGCTTTATTTCCATGGAGCAGTTCACTCTTACACATTGTGAACGCAACTCTGCAGGTTCAGTAATATATACAGGCATCTTTGTATTAAAGAAACAAAGACGAAAGTTATTAAATCATAAAGTAATACAAGACACATTCACCTTGAACCTAAAATGTAGTTCTATTTTCTTTTCTTCAGGCAGCATTGACTGTATTACCAAAACGCAATACAAACACATTCGATAATAACACACATTAGGCAGCATTTTTTTTTTATTTATTTATTTTTTTTGGTAACACAAGGGAATTTATTAGGATTATTTATTATGATGATTATTATAATTATCTTTACATTTATAAATGTCTTTAGTTCTTAATCTGTAAGCTATTAGTAATTTTCCACATGTAGTCACATGTAGATTTGGGGGGGTGGTTAAATAAGATTTTTTGATCACTTCATTATTTTAATTGCTTTTTTTTGTTTCGTTTAAAGTGCAATATGAATTTAGAAATGTCTTTTAAGTTTTTCGTGTTTCAATAAATTAATGAAATTTTTAAAGCAAAATCAATAAAGCAAGGGGGGTTGACCATTTAATTGGATATTGCGATATTTGTAAAGTGATTAAAATAAAAATATTTTTAACATATCGCCCAGCCCAAAAGGGAAGCTAAACAATGAACAATTTCATGAACAATTGTAAAATGAAGTAGTTTTATGGAGACCCGCATGAACACGTGTACTCAGTTCCATATTGCAACATGTTACCTATTAATTTTTGCCTATTTGTTTGTTTTCGTGTTTTTGAGTAGTCTATGGGCAATATAAACATTTTATTTTATTGAAAAACTTTGTTTTTGAAAATAGTAAATCATTTGTTTGTGCTATGGCTCTTTTGAAAAAATGCATCAACCAAAAATTTAAAAATTGGCTCCTTAGTAAAAAAAAGGTTCCCGACCCATGAGCTAGACCAACAAACAGAATAACAAAGAGCCCTTGAAATTAAGATGATTACCCACGAAGGCTGCAAATGGACACAAACTCCTGTTATTGAGAAATAAACTCTTTAAATATTTATTGTTTAGCACGTCAAATAATCAACCATGCAATGAAAAGAACGGTCTTAAACATTTCACAGCTAAACAGGTCACTGATGCTAAATCGATTGGAGAAATAAAGTCATAATTTCTCACATCACAAGGGGTCACATCCTAGTCAACCCATTTTTTCAATCATTATTCTTCAATTCTGAAGCATCAAAATAAAATCACCCAGGCACAAAAACATTTTGTGCCCAAGCGTAGCGGCCCTTGTCAAAGCCCCTTTAATGCCAGTCCACTAGGCAGCCATTTTTTAACACCACCAGGCAGCCATTTTCTATGTAGGTAATAGGCAAAGAAGTTCAGCTCCTATCTCCTTTAAATTGAGAAAGACCAAAATGTCCAAAACTACTTTTAGAGATAACGCTTCAATCAGCAATAACATCTGAAAACAATGGTTTCATAAATTTATCTTCTTTAGCTCAAATCACACTAAAAACAGTAGCTGTATGCAAACTGACATACTTGGCCATCAAGTGTATGAATTTTCACTCAGCGTGGGGTGATGGTAAACCATTCAACTCAAATTTGTAAGCTGCTGTCTTCACAAAAGTTTCACCAGATGCCACATTCACCATTAATTACAATAGTTTTGTCAGACCAGCATCGCGACCAGGTTACCCTACCCCTCTCTCTACGTAGGGCAAGCCATGGCAAATGAGTGCACGAAGGGTCTAACATTCCACACTACATTTTTTCGGCTGAAGAGGTACTACATCATCAGGGAACTCAGTAGTACTCTTATTTTAATTGCATTTTCAGTATGAATTCAGAACTCATACTAATTTTACTACAAAATGATGTAAAGTAGAATAGTTCAGAAGTATGCGATTTGGGACAGCGCTGATATATTTTTAAGCTTGTCTAGTTAATGCGCGTGTGTGTTCAAGAGTAAACAAACGGTTCTTTTGACGTGGACTAGTAAGCACCCAAAATACCTTAACAACCACCTACTAGCACCAAAAACTACTCCGAACACCTTAGCAACTGCATAGCAACTGCCCACATTACACTAGCATCATGGTGGAAAGTTTTGCACAGGCAAGCACCACTCACATTATTTCAAAAAATGTAAAAACATAGTTTTACTTGGACTTGGATGCTCTATTCTGAACATATGTATTAGATATTCTGTGTATTGTATATTATATCATGTATTCATCTAGATCTTGAGATCAAATCAGTTAGTCAAATTCCTTAGAATCCAATGTGGGTATTAAACTTTAGTGGGATATAAATGTTTTATTAACTTATATATCAAAACTGAATCCAAGTGTCTGTGTTCCCTTATCTGAGGCACCAAGGTCTGGAGTAACGAATTATTCATTTACTAGAGTTACACGCCTGCACTAGTGGATTACAGTATATCCATCACAGGCAAAAATGCATGTTGACATGCAAGTTTGTACCTGTCAGCTCTCATTGTTAGCAGGTCCCTTGAATCCAGCAGCGAACAGTTGTGTTTACACATCATGAATCCTTGTGCACAAACACTTACATGTGCATACTGGAACATACTGTACCTGAACAAGTTTAATTAAATGTTCTGTATGTACACATGTTCCAAATTGATGTGATGTGGTCTATAAATGCAAGGCCAACCAGATGTGTCAAGTTTCACAGGTTACAAATGATACAAGCTACAGTATAACATTACATGTTCTAAAACGACAGAGAATCTTGCCAGTATTTTTAATGAGAAGGATACAAGTTTGTACTGTCCAGCAAGGTGCTGTGATTATACGCAACTTTCCATAACCCTTGGCAAAACTAAAGGTTTCTAATAGCGTTTCATTATGACTACCAGTCATAAGTGTACATTCAAACCTGCATCACGACTACAGCACTCTCAGTTGGCTAACTGGTGAAAAAGCACAGTGATTTTCTTCTAAATGGACTGATTCAACTCTGTGTACAGAAGGTTGAAGGCCTATTCGATCTCACAGATAGACAGATTTCTGCATGGCAGACCTATGCGGCTGTGCATTAGATGACTAATGTAAGACTAGCCAGGCAGAGATGTCAGTTATTATGTTGCATTGCAACAATCTGCCATATCATTGCCACTGTGCTGACAGAAAAGTCTCTTATTAGTGGTGTTTGCAAAGGCTAGCACTACTATTGCTCATACTTAAGTGTTAGGGGTTTGTTCAAATCCCTAACTCCAAGAAGGACAGGTAAAGTGAGACACTTGTTATACTGTGTTAATGATGTTGTTTTAAAACCCACCGAAAATGAGAGGTTCCTCCTTTTGGGAGTAAGGATGGGAAAATCTGTCCATGGGGCTGGCGACCTGGGAACCTGGACTCAAAGCCCCCGAACCTGTAAATCAGGCAGGCCACTTTCTTTTGGAGTCGGACAGGGTTGGTTTGGGTTGTGGGGTTTCTTGGATGCGGCAGCAGCAAAGGACATTTTAGGTCAGGCAGCGTTGTGGTAAAAATGTCCAGTTGTCTGGGAAGGCACAATTTAAAAGCCTCGTCCTCCTTTTTTTCGTCGCAGCGCTACTGCATAAGGGTGATAGCTGGACCAAAAAGAGCTTGTCCAGTTTCCACTGAGACTCCCGCAATGCACCTCTTCTCGCTGTCAGGCAGACCGGAGAGTTTCAGCCACAGTGCACGTTCACCCACGACAGATAGAGTCATAGCACGGCCGGAGGTTTGGACAGCCTGACGGGCATTACGAAGAACGAGGTCATTGACCGTGATAATATCCTAGCACATCGTGGGCAAAGGCGAGCCCTTCTCAGAGTTCAGCCTGGTAGGCTGAAAGAAGGGAGGAAACATTCAGAGCTCGAACAGCGAGTGCCATCGCTCTGTATGAGCCCTGAAAAATGGAGGCAGAGAAGCAGTCCATCTTGTTAGGGAGGGTGGGCTTAGGGGGGGCAAACAAACATCCCTGCAAGGGGTTAAGGTGTCTGGCTATTGACAGTTCGACGGTGGGGGGGTCACCCATACCGTGCACGGCCATATCCTTCACCTTCAAGCCAGTGAGAATGTGCTTAAGGTCAAGTGGGTCTCTACAATAGTGCTTCATGTGCTTTGTGCACACAGGAAGAACAGGCAGGAGCTGTTTTCTCGGGCCGGGTGGCAGCCCCAACTGTTTCCGTCATAAACATCCCTCTCCTAGTCTGTGGCATTTTGGAGGGCCGGCCATTCAATGTTGAGTCGAGTGGCCGCTCGCTCACACACCACGAGGACGATAGCGTGCGGTAACACCGCGAACCACTGACTGGCTGAGACTGGGATTTTTGAGTAAAGAAGCCTCAGATTGGTCGGCCCAACTGAGAGAAGGCAAAGTCTGGAAGGCCCCCAGAGTTGCAGCGTCGTCGCCATTTCAACCGTCTGAGTCGTCATGCTCGAGTTTGCTGCTTTGGGTAGCAGCTACTTTGAGCCTCCGTCGCAGGAGTTTCCTTGGCAAGGACATACAATGGCTAAAATATTCAGGGAAGGAGAGAGCTTTCTCTGCATGTTTGAATCCCATGCACTCAACGCTGTGATAAGCGCTCTGCAGGCGGCAGGGAATGCTCGCGACTGCTGGTTACCGGTGCTCATAGGTGAAGTGGGTTTGGGATGAGCCATGCTACAGAAAAGCTCTGAGTAGTAATCCACCGAAATCATAGGCGGTTAGCCCAAGATGCAGGGGAAATAGCAATGGGGAAAGGCGGGCAGAAATAAAGAAGCAAAAGGTCAGCAAGCGTGGATGGCTTTTGAATAAAACAGACAAACTGACCAGAACTCCATTGGCAGTCATACCTGGCAAAGGCTGATCCAAAGATGTGTCCTTCTACAGACTGTTGCGTGAGAGCCAAATGTGAAAACCAGTCGAGCTGTGAGTGTTCCGCATAGAGGTCATGAGAAGCGAATGTCAACTGAGGAAACTAGTGCGTACAGGTCCTTTTATGCACTCAGTTAATGGCTGGGCCTTACAGCAACACTGGACACTCGCTCCTGTCTGTCAAGCCAGACTTTGTGCAGTTGGATGCTTCTGCAGAGGTCAGGTGTGTATGCCTTCCCAAAGGTGGATCTTGAACACGAGATGATGAAAGAGAATTACAAACTATCCATCAATGCTCTAAAAATCACCCATAACACCCTAGCAACCATGTAGAAATGCACTAGTAACCACCCAGACTATTGGTCTAGCCTGGCAATCGCATAACAATGTCCTGAAACCACCCAGACTACCCTAGCAACTACATAATACCCTAGAAACAACCCAGAACATCCTAGTAACCACCTACACACCTTGGTAAACACCCTGGCAACCACTCACAACACCCTAGCATCATCGCAAAAAGTTTCGCATGGGTATACACAACTCACATTTACTTCAGAAAATGCTAAATCTAGCCTAGCTATCAATATATACTGTATTCCTTCAGACCTTCCTAGTTTGAACCTTTATGTTAGACACGGCTTTAAGTTTCAACAGTGATAAGGATAAATGAATCGACTCTCTACCTTCCCTCAGTCCTTCTAATCTCAACAAAGCACTTCTCTTTATTAAGGGATTAAAGTGTTAACCGTCTATGCATACATCTTAATTTGTCCTTCCCTCTGATCAAAGGTCCAACGCTGAACTGTAATGTACTCCTGCTCCAAACGAGCACCCTTGGGCCAGAGAGAGCACATTTGAGCGCTGCATGCATTGTAGAACTTAAACTCCATAGCAAGACTTCTCTCCCAAGCATGTAACACTAATTTGGCTTTGTCCACTTCAGGAATGTGAGATAAACCCACTTGCTTCGTCAGATCCATGTCACACTCACTGAGCCGATAAATGTCTTTGTCACCCAGAAGAGCATTTACATCAGTTTGTACTTTTATGATTCTAAGTGAGCGATGTTAAATTGTTTATCTGCCGAAGAGTACATTAAAATGTGAATTTCTCAGTTTGCCTGCCAAACTTGAGCAAGCTTTCATCGTGTCCTCAATATGTCAAGGCATAACCTGACTGCTCTTACCACATGAGAATCAATGTCTCTTAAATGAGAAAACATCTTGTAGAGAAATAAATCCCTTTTGAATGTCTGCATGCTTCCACATATAGTATGAGTGTTTGATGTTACAGATGCATGTGTGTTTTGTGCCATTTTTATGTCATGTCACATTATCAAGTTTTATATTGTGGTCATTCATGATAAACCTGACTCAAACAAGGGATCAGAGATTAATGAAGCCATAAGATGTGTTGTTATGTTTCGTATATGTTATTTCAGATAAGGACACACAAAAGCCTCGGATATAGCACACTTCAGCTAGTCAAGTGTTGATCAGGGGACCAGAGTTCAAAGGCATAGGTGAGATTGACAAAACCAATCAGAACATATTTGATGTTTTAATACACATTTGGGATTTTGGACCACAGCCATTTCAAAGCAGCATTTTTTTAATTATTTTTATTGTTGCAGGCGAGTAGAAGGTACATTTTAACTTCTTGAATTTAATATCATATCCTGTCCATTGCAGTGTCCCAAATTATTTTGCATGCTCTAGTCTAGTGTGACCATGGCTTAAGACAGTCTTTCCACCACTTTTGACTCCCCTGTTAAACACGGAGATGGAATAACCGTTGAAAAGCCACTGGAGGGGCAATTTAATTAACAAAGACGTGCCATAGAGACTTAGCTAGAATGACTTTCAGGGCTCTATCTCTTGCTAAAGTGTAGCTTTGCAGATCTGAACAGTCCACTTCTTTCTTGACAATCCCTCTCCAATAATTATGGCCTATTCTCCTGGTAAAGTGTCCTTTCGCAGTGTGGTAAAGAAGGGCCACTCATAACAAGACAACCTCTTCCTCCCCCTCCATGTCTTCAGGGTAATTTCTTAAGCATGGCAGCATGTCGCCTCATGAATAAAGTATTCGGCGATGCCTGCAATAAAATCATGCCGACAACATATTAATAACACATTTACATTCATCCGTGACTCGTCTCCCACTGTGATGCAAGCCTGGCAATTAGAGCTCAAATGCTTTTGAAGCACACCACTGAAGAACTCTTTTGCATCTATGCATCTACTATTGAAGGCTAACATCAACATTAAAGATTTTGCAAAACACCTATGGTGCCATGTGGCTTAAAGGTAAAGTTTATACAAAAATTAAAACGTTGTCATCATTTAGTCACATGTTGTGGTTTTCTTCTTTTGTGGAACACAAAAGCAGATATTTGGAAGAGTCAATTACATACTGAATTGCGTAATAATGCAATTATACTTTTTGTCTATCTCTTGTTGAATCTGATATATTCTAAATAGAAGGCTGAAAAGAGAATGATTATCTTCAACACAATTACGAGTCATGTATTGCTGCACTCTGCCTGTTAAATAAAAGTAAGGCTGAATTCAGTGGTTTTTATTGCTTCATGAATAGTAATTTAGGCCATTCAAAGTTTAGCACCAAAGCTATTAATATTAAAAACTCACCGCAGGTGCAGATAAATGGATAGAGAGATTTAACCAATAATCATTTATTCATAAACAAATTTGGACCATACCATGCACCTCAATTGGCTTGTATGCCAACCTGTCCATATTTTTAATGACAATAAACATAAACCTAAGTGAATTTTAATCCAAGGATTTTACATATTTATTTAAGGCTCTATGATGGCACATGATGCATATAGCAATGATCAACCAATTACTCTGAGAAACTATTGTGAGAAGAGTGATCACTAACAAAATTGTACCAAAAAGATTTTTCTGGAGATGGTACAATGGTATTCTTTGAAATACCTTGGCGTATCAAATAAACACTATGGTATATGAATATTATTATCATTCAGTACCAAGGTTTATCAAAGTACCATAGTATATTCATCTAATACCAGTCACTGTACACAACGCTTTTTCTATATTGAGTGCATGTGAAACAAGAAAAAACTAATTGCCAAGCAGCCTCTTTTTAATGCTGCACTTACAACTCTGGGAGAATAAAGTTACTACCGGCTAAACTGATAGATATCCTTGTCCATTGTGAATATTTAGTGTAGCTGTATATATAGCACCACCAGCACAGAGGTCACTGCCAAACCAAGCAACTTCCTATTGGTCAACGTGGCAAATTTGCTTGTTCAACCAAATTTGAACTCCATGTAAAATCCACGTGGGGAAATTCTTCGCCTTCAAAATTCTTCAGAAGTCCATCGCACAAAATTCACAATCGATCGGATTCCCATAGAGAACTTAATATAGCATAAAAAGCCCCTAAAAGCGTAACCAGAGAGGCATGGAAGAGCCTTTAGTAAACACAACAAAAACTATCAATAACCAAAAAGGAACATAGTATTATCATATTTTTCTGGATATGTTACCATGGTATTCTTTGAAGTACCTTGGAGTATGATATAAATACTCTACCTAAAACCACTCACTGTACACAGTACTTTTTTCATATAATGGGTGTATCTCAACAAGTCAGCTACAATGTAGCTGAAATGCTTTTTTTTTTTCACAGGCACCTGGCTGGACAACAAAATGGGTGTCTGTCACAACCTCCATACACACAATAAGGAGACACTGAGGTCAGTGTTCAAACACACTCGTATTTCTACCTGACCTGATATAGGCAGAACTCCCAACTGGGACCAATTTCCCCAGCTCGCTCTCCAGAGATTTGCTTCGTTATTCTTGGCCCAGAGAACACAACACACCAGGGGTGAATTCATCTGGACACACACACACACAATTCTGCAGCCCTGAGATTGGAATCTCAAGGTCTTCAAAGCACATACAAGCTTACTGTTCTCCTTTCTGGCTAAGCGAGAGCAAGTTTGTTCTGGTTGTGCTTCACAGGAGCATACAGTAATTTTGAAGAAAGAAAAGCAAGAGGGACAAATGAACAGAATATTTGACAAAATCGACTAGTCATCTACTAAGAAAGACTCATTTCCCTGCCAACAAAATTGTATTTTCATTTGAAGTTAAGGTTTTTCATTCTTCTCTAAGTTACTTTGAAAGCTGCAGTTTATGATGTTTAGAGTCTTACACCTTTCATAAAGACAAGAAATGTGGCATTTCACTGAGAAATGGGGCAATATTAACATGGAAAAGCAAATGAAATGGTAAAATATGTAAACATCTAACCGAACAGAATAACAGTGAAAAACAATGAAACATTGAGGCATTTTCACTGGTTTTTAGTCATTTAGCATCACAAGCATCCATTAAATGGCCAAATTATAAAATGTAGAGTGAGTTTTGCACACTATAACGTGTATTTCACCACAATTTATAGCTCTATAAAGATCACATACAAACTATCAGATTGTAACTGATTATACACTCTGAATATACGTTTTTACAGTTTCTGAAGAAATTTGATTGGTTGCCAGGTCGTTGCTACTGTAGGTGGCTGCTAGGGTGATATGGTGGTTTTGAGATGGTTACTACCTTGCCCGAGTCAAAAAAAGCCGGGATGAGTTCCACACAGAAATGAACTTTTTAGGGTTTAAGGTTTGAACAAACACTTTTAACTTAAAGGCAAAGTCACATTTACTTTTGCACAGTGAATTTCCATGGGCGAAGAAGGCGGGGGCAGATATTGAGGGCGCGTGAAACCAACAAAAAACTAATTTCCAATCAGACTCTTTTTAATGCTGCACTTAAAACTCTGGCTGAGTGAAGTTGAAAATAAAATAAAATGATATCCTTGTCCATTGTGAATATTCAATGCAGCTTTGTATGCAGCACTGCCCACACAGAGGACACTTGCAAACCAAGCAACTTCCTATTGGTCAACGCAGTGAAATTCACCTGTCAAAGTTCAGCAAACATGAACTCCATGCGAAATCCACGAGGGGAAATTCTTCGCCACAAAGTTCACAATCGCGTGGATTGGATTCCAATTGAGATTACAGTATTTTGCCCATGGAATTTCGCCATGCAAAGTTAAATGTGGCCACGCCTTAAGAAAAAATTACTTGACTTGAACACTATTTAATATGGTATAAAAAAATCCTCTAAAAAGTGTATCCAGGGAGGCGTGAAATAGCTTATTGTAAACACAACATCACTGTCTAGATTTGAAACTCCTCAGGTTCATGTTACAAACTTTTTGTGATTCTAAAGCGAATACCAAATAAGTGTTGAAATTACATCCCTGCAGTGTAGGCGAACAGCCTATTTGAAATGTCTGATTTGATTGTCTAGTACTATGGGAAATGCAAGCCTTTCATTTGAAAGAAGTACCTGGTGCCTTGACCTGAAAGCCCAAAAAGGGACAATAAGTTTGATGAGAGATAATCAGTGGTATGACACACAAATAACAGAATATTAAAAGAACTGGCAAAATATTGCTGTCGCTGAAATAAAAGTCCACTGGAATTATTTTTATTTTATTTTTTTGTGTGTGGGGGGGGGGGGGGTTTCCAGTAAAGACATGTAAACATCCTAAAACTAAATGAATTTTAGAAGCAAAATTGCATTAAATATAAGACTAAATAAAATAAAAATGTATCCAATAAAGCTTATTAAATTAAAAATAAAGAAATACAACTAATTCCAGATATATTCTTTGAAACAAAATATATACATATTATTTTAAAATATTAAAATATTAATATTAAAATATTATTTTAAGCAAATTGATTTTGTTTTAAGGATACAGAAGATTTTACTGGAAAACAAGACAAACACCATGGATTTTTTGCAGTGTCTATGGGATATCAGCAAATATCTATGGGCAAATTTACCATGTTTGTGACATTGTTTGTGAGAGAGACCCTACCAGTGCAGAAAATAAGAGTTTAAAAAGCAATAGGTGATAAATAGCAGCACTGTGTTTATTGGCTGTTTGTCAGAGACGTTTGTTTTCACCTCCGCCAAATGAATGCAATTGTGTGTTATTGTAAGCCAGAGAGAAAGAGTGTGTGCGAGAGAGAGAAAGCGAGAGAATCAGCAGTATTAGTATTCTGTTGTGGTGGTGCCTGCACTTTGTCAGGAATGGCGCTCTAATGGAGGATAAACGTCCTGTTTTCATGACCTGTTCTCCCTTTGCTCGTCGCTCCCCTGCAGGGAGAGACTGCCATCTTTGGGCAGCAGCACATAGCCATTTCTCTCTTTTTATCACCCTCTGTCACCACCACACACACACAAACCTTCACGCTGCATGTACCGCTTCAGCACAAACACCTTAGATGCAGTGTAGACATAAATCTCCACTCACACACATCTAAAGACTGAAAAACAAATGTTTTTTCTTTTTTTCGCACTGTAGGTGTAAGATGAATCTAAACCACACTTCCATTACCCCTCTAACAGTATCCCATCTCCCTGAACACAATATACTCATCTTTACTTTGTAAGGCAGCTATATGCATACAATCTAAAGAGACACCTATGAAGAGGTAGGCTATAGTTTTTTTGTTTGGTTTTTTTAACTTTTTTTTTTTTTTTCTTTCATTTCTGCATCACAGGCATGATAAAGATCATAATATCTGAGTAGTACAGTACAGTACAGTAGTACAGTGTAGAATAGTACACTAAAAAAATTAAATTCTGTCATTATTTAGTCACCACCATGTTGCTCCAAACCTGTGAAGGCTGAAACATACTTTATGCAAGTACATGAATGCAGATGCTTCTAGCTATGCAAGCTAGACATAAACCTTTGCACGGCAAAATTCCACAGGCGAAGTAATGTCATCTCAATTGGAATCCGCCCAATTTTAAATTTGGTGCAATGGACTTCCAAAGAATTTTGCAGGCGTAAATCATAATATCTGATCATACTTTAAGAAAATGTTCCCTAATTCTCTCTATTTCCCTATAATCAATATATCATTAATACAAATTAGCACAGTAGAAAGGGCCTTGATTTAGAGAGTAGTTCACACAAAAATTTAAATTCTGTCATTATTTATCACCGCCATGTCGTTCCAAACCCATGAAGGCCAAAACATACTTTATGCAAGTACATGAATGCAGACGGTTCTAGCTATGCAAGCTCAAGATTGCGCATTTTTGTGTTCCAAAATGTGTCAGACCGCAATTTATAACAACGCAAACACTTCTAGTTACTCAAACTCATAAATACTCCAAACACTTATAGCTATGCAAGCTCGATTTACTTGCGTAAAGTACGTAAGCACGCTTATAGCTATGGAAGCTCAATTTACTTACATAAAGTACGCATGAATGCAAACACTTCTTGCTACCCAATCTCGATTTCATAAACTGTGTATAGTACGCATGAATGCAAATGCTTCTAGTATAGCAAACTCAGTTTACTCGCATAAAGTACACACGAACGCAAATGGTTTTAACTAAGCAAGTTTGATTTCGTACGCATATTTTGGCGTAAAGTACGGGTGAACGCAAACGCATCTAGCTAGGCAAGGTTGATTTACTTGTGTAAAGTACGTATGAATGCAGACCCTACCAGCTACACAAGCTCAATTTAATTCGGTGTTGTGTTCCAAAATGTGTCAGAACGCAATTTATAACATAAAATGAATGTAAATGCTTTTAGCAAAGCAAGCTCTTCTAGCTACACAAGCTCGACTTTGTAAACGTACTTGCGAAAAGTATGCATGAACACAAACACATCTAGCTATGCAAGCTCAATTTACTTGCATAAAGTACACATGAACGCAAACGCTTCTAGTTACACAAACTCAGTTTCATAAATGTACTTGCGTAATGTACAGGTGAATCCAAATACTTATAGCTATACAAGCTCAATTTACTTGAGTAAAGTACGCATTTATGCAAATGCTTCAGCTACGCAAGTGCAATTGGCTTGCATAAAGTACGCATGAATGCAGACGCTTCTAGCTACCCAAGCTCTATTTCGTAAATTGTGTGAAGTTAACACGAATGCAAATGCTTCTAGCAACGCAAGCTTAGTTTACTTACATAAAGTACACATGAACGCAAACGCTTCCAGTTACACAAACTCAATTTCGTAAATTGTGTGAATTAGGCGTGAATGCAAATTCTTCTAGCAACGCAAGCTCAATTTACTTGCATAAAGTGCACATGAATGCAAATGCTTCTACTAACAAACTCAATTTCGTAAATGTACTTGCATAAAGTACGGGTAAACGCAGACACTACTAGCTATGCAAGCTTGATTTACTTGCGCAAAGTACACATGAACACAAACGCGTCTAGCTATGCAAGCTCAATTTACTTGCATAAAGTGTGCATGAACGCAAATGCTTCTAGTTACACAAACTCAATTTTATAAATGTACTTGCGTAATGTACAGGTGAATCCAAACACATAGCTACGCAAGCTCGATTTACTTGCGTAAAGTATGCATTTATGCAAATGCTTTTAGCTACACAAATGCAATTGGCTTGCATAAAGTACGCATAAATGCAAACGCTTCTAGCTACCCAAGCTCTGTTTTGTAAATTGTGTGAAGTATGCATGAATGCAAATTCTTCTAGCAATGCAAGTTTAGTTTACTTGCATAAAGTACACATGAATGCAAACGCTTCCAGTTACACAAACTCAATTTCGTAAATTGTGTGAAGTAGGTGTGAATGCAAATTCCTCTAGTAACGAAGCTTAGTTAACTTGCATAAAGTATACATAAATGCAAACGCTTCCAGTTACACCAACTAAATTTCATAAATTGTGTGAATGCGTGAATGCAAATTCTTCTAGCAACGCAAGCTTAATTTACTTGCATAAAGTACACATGAATGCAAATGCTTCTACTAACAAACTCTAGTTCGTAAATGTACTTGCATAAAGTACAGGTAAACGCCAACACTACTAGCTATGCAAGCTTGATTTACTTGTGTAAAGTACACATGAATGCAAACGGTTCTAGCTACGCAAGTTTTATTTCGTATGCATGTTTGCGTAAAGTACAGGTTAATGCAAATGTATCTAGCTAGGAAAGGTTGATTTACTTGTGTAAAGTACATATGAATGCAGACCCTTCCTGTTACACAAGCTCAGTTTAATTCGGTGTTGCGTTCCAAAATGTGTCAGAATGCAATTCATGACACAACATGAGAAAACAAATCATTCTCAACATTGCCGCAAAGGCCACTATAGCAGGTATTAGTCTAAACTTTCAGTGAGTTTTCTCTTTAATGTCACAGACTTTTTAAGGTAACTCTATTGCCCCCTTGAGTACTAAGATTTGTTACAGCTACAATAACTCAGGAACACAAGTTAAGCATGTTCAACCCGACCACGCAATGGTAACACGTTGGCAAAGCGCTTGCATCTGCATACACATACTTGCGTAAAATGTAAGCGCAGCATAGTTCTAGCGGAAAGACTCACAGCTGTACATCATCGCACCATTAGCTAGGTCACTCCTAGCCAATCATGCGTCAGCCATCGCTTTATAAGCGCAATCTAACACATTGCTGTTTCAGTGTGCCAACACGGCAACCTCCACCACCCCACCGCCACAAGTTGAGTCCCGTCCTGCACGGGGGTAGACTACTCGCCCCCTGCCTCCTATCTCCGGCAGGATATGACAGTTCCAAGTACAACTTCTTCAGACCGCCATACGGGGCTTACGCCAAAGAGAGATATTACATTTCTGTTTCTTATATTCATCAAATAAATGTCATCTTAAATTTTACTCAAGTCTGGGAGTCTTACTGATAGAAGTACATTTCTGGTCTAAGACTTTGTTACTTCTGTCTCTTTCCAGAATTTAAAAACTAATTTGTCTGGATAACATATATACTGCAGAAATAGTAAGAGTAGCATGTTAGTATTCTATTCCGAGCATACCCCTTTTTCTTTTTTTTTAGCTACTTTGATGTAATTCAGCCCATCTCCCTTTGTTTTTTGAGAGTATTGTTAACTACAAGACATTTCTGATGAGTTCAAAGGCATTTTAACATGACGTCTTGACAGGCTTTTGTAGTCTATTGTCAAATGCAGAACAATACAATTGACAATAAATGTAATGAGGAATCAATTTATTAAAAGGACTTAATTCAACCAAATACATTGAATACATAAAAAGACATTATTTAAGAGTTTAATAAGAGTGCATTAAATATGCAAATGTTTTTCCTCTCTTAGAAGATCGTTCTTTGCCCCCTAGGCGGAATGATTGGAGAAACAGTGTTGATGGAGGAGTGTTAATTGACAAGTAAATCCTTTCATCCTGTTTGGGATAATCTTTTCTCCCTTATTGGAGCACAGTTGTGTGGGTTTCCACATGCCCAAATGGAGTGTGCACATTCCATGGTATGTTTGCAAATGTACTGTACTTACAGTTGAAGTCAGAAGTTTACATACACCTTTAAATACATTTAAACTCAGTTTTTCACAATTCCTGACATTTAATTGTAGAAAACATTCCCTGTTTTAGGTCAGTTAAGATCACTATTTTAAGAATGTGAAATAGAAAAAGTAGAGAGAATGATTTATTTCAACTTTTATTTCTTTCATCACATTCCCAGTGGATCAGAAGTTTACATACACATTGTTAGTATTTGGTAGCATTGCGTTTAAATTGTTTAACTTGGGTCAAATGTTTTGGGTAGCCTTTCACAAGCTTCTCCCAATAAATTGCTGGAATTTTGGCCCATTCCTCAAGACAGAACTGCTCGCACATGTTTTTTCAGTTCTGCCCACAAATTTTCTATCGGATTGAGGTCAGGGCTTTGTGATGGCCACTCCAGTACCTTGACTTTATTGTCCTTAAGCCATTTTGCCACAACTTTGGAGGTATGCTTGGGGTCATTGTCCATTTGGAAGACCCATTTGCGACCAAGCATTAACTTCCTGGCTGATGTCTTGATGTTGCTTCAATATATCCACATCATTTTCCCTCCTCGTGATGCCATCTATTTTGTGAAGTGCACCAGTCTCTCCTGCAGCAAAGCACCTCCACAACATGATGCTGCCACCCCCATGCTTCACGGTTGGGATGGTGTTCTTCGGTTTGCAAGCCTCACCCTTTTTCCTCCAAACATAACGATGGTCATTATGGCAAAACAGTTACATTTTTGTTTCATTAGATCAGAGGACATTTCTCCAAAAAGTAAGATCTTTGTTCCCATGCGCACTTGCAAGCTGTAGTCTGCTTTTTTATGCCGGTTTTGGAGCAGTGGTTTCATCCTTGCTTAGCAGCCTTTCAGGTTATGTCGATATAGGACTCGTTTTACTGTGGATATAGATGCTTGTCTACCTATTTCCTCCAGCATCTTCACAAGGTCCTTTGCTGTTGTTCTGGGATTGATTTGCACTTTTCGCACCAAATTACGTTCATCTCTAGGAGACAGAATGCGTCTCCTTCCTGAGTGGTATGATGGCTGCGTGGTCCCATGGTGTTTATACATGCGTACTATTGTTGTACAGATGAACGTGATATCTTCAGGCATCTGGAAATTGCTCCCAAGAATGAACCAGATTTGTGGAGGTCCACAATTGTTTTTCTGAGGTCTTGGATGATTTCTTTTGATTTTTCCATGATGTCAAGCAAAGAGGCACTGAGTTTGAAGGTAGGCCTTAAAATACATCCACAGGTACACCTCTAATTCAGTACACCTCCTATCAGAAGCTAATTGGCTAATTGTCTAAAGGCTTGACATAATTTTCTGGAATTTACAAGCTGCTTAAAGACACAGTTAACTTAGTGTATGTAAACTTCTGACCCACTGGAATTGTGAAATAGTCAGTTAAAAATAAAACAATCTGTCTGTAAACAATTGTTGGAAAAATTACTCGTCATGCACAAAGTAGATGTCGTAAACGACTTGCCAAAACTATAGTTTGCTAATATTAAATCTGTGGAGAGGTAAAAAAAAAAAAATACAAATAAAAAAAAAAAAGTGTTTTAATGACATAAGTGTATGTAAACTTCTGACTTCAGCTGTACTTATGTGTGATTTGAAACCCCCCATCGCCGTGATATCCCTGCCCCCCTGCAGCAGACCGAGCATCAAACTGTCACTTGCAATCACTTCCACCTCAAGCATCCTGTCTTAAACATCACTCCTGTCTATGACAAACTGCCAGGGCATGTGGAAACATACACACATGTACACAAACACAAGATTTCATACGTCCAAATCAGACTTCATGGATTTCATATCTATACATGATATTGGATGTCTACGCACCTTACCAAAGCTAGTTTCAATATTGCCATATTCATTCAAGTTTGGATTCTGTCTCTTTGCAAACAAGTTCATCAGAATACATTAATGTCATATGTGATATGTAGCATTGTTGTATTGACAGTTTACAGATGAGAAACAAAAGTAAAGACAAAATGAAATAAAAATGGCCTCTTATTTAATAGCTGTCCTAATAAGAATGATTCATTTGCGCACATTATTGTAAAGACAACAAATGTTTGTTTTCATAATCTTATTTAATAATCAAAATAAGAAATAACTTTCTCAAATCTGAAACACGGTGGAAAAAAATACATTAAGCAATTCGATATTTACATGTTCTGAAGAAAATGTGAGTGGTGGTTGCCTAAGCAAAACTCACTGCCATGATGATAGGATGATGTTGGTGATTGCTAAGGTGTTACTTTGTGGTTGTTATGATGTTCTGGGTGGTTAGAACAGTGTTGCTAAGGTGTTCTGGGCAGTTGGTAGGGTGTAGCTAAGGTGTTCTGGGTGGTTGTTAGGGCATTGTTAAGGTGTTTTGGGTGGTTGTTAGGGCATTGTTTTGGTGTGCTGGGTAATTGTTAGGGCATTGCTGAGGTGTTCTGGGTGGTTGGTAGGGCATTGCTGTGGTTTTCTGGGTGGTTGTTAGGGTGTTGCTGTGGTGTTCTGGGTGGTTGGTAGGGCGTTGCTGTGGTGTTCTGGGTGGTTGGCAGGGCATTGCTGAGGTGTTCTGGTGGTTGTTAGGGTGTTGCTGAGGTGTTCTGGGTGGTTGTTAGGGCATTGCTGAGGTGTTCTGGATTGTTAGGGTGTTACTGAGGTGTTCTGGGTGGTTGTTTAGGCATTGCTGAGGTATTCTGGGTAGTTGTTAAGGTGTTGCTGTGGTGTTCTGGGTGGTTGGTAGGGCGTTGCTGTGGTGTTCTGGGTGGTTGGCAGGGCATTGCTGAGGTGTTCTGGTGGTTGTTAGGGTGTTGCTGAGGTGTTCTGGGTGGTTGTTTAGGCATTGCTGAGGTATTCTGGGTAGTTGTTAGGGTGTTGCTGTGGTGTTCTGGGTGGTTGGTAGGGCGTTGCTGTGGTGTTCTGGGTGGTTGGCAGGGCATTGCTGAGGTGTTCTGGTGGTTGTTAGGGTGTTGCTGAGGTGTTCTGGGTGGTTGTTTGGGCATTGCTGAAGTATTCTGGGTAGTTGTTAGGGTGTTGCTGTGGTGTTCTGGGTGGTTGGCAGGGTGTTGCTGAGGTATTCTGTGTAGTTGTTAGGGCATTGCTATGGTGTTCTGGGTGGTTGGCAGGGCATTGCTGAGGTGTTCTGGGTGGTTGTTAGAGAATTGCTGTGGTGTTCTGGGTGGTTGTTAGGCATTGCTGAGGTATTTAGTGTAGTTGTTAGGCATTGCTGCGGTGTACTGGGTAGTTGTTAGGGTGTTGCTGTGGTGTTCTGGGTGGTTGGCAGGGTGTTGCTGAGGTATTCTGGGTAGTTATTAGGGCATTGCTATGGTATTCTGGGTGGTTGGCAGTGCATTGCTGAGGTGTTCTGGGTGGTTGTTAGGTCATTGCTAATGTGTTCTGGGTACTTGTTAGGCATTGCTAAGGTGTTCTGGGTATTTGTTAGGCATTGCTAAGGTGTTCTGGGTGGTTGTAAGGCAATACTGCAGTGTCCTGGGTGATTGTTAGGGCATTGCTAAGGTGTTCTGGGTAGTTGTTAGGCATTGCTAAGGTGTTCTGGGTAGTTTTTAGGCATTGCTGAGGTATTCTGGGTGGTTGTTAGGGTGTTGCTATGGTGTTCTGTGTGGTTGGTAGGGCGTTGCTAAGGTGTTTTGGGTAGTTGTTAGGGCATTGTTATGTTGCTCTGAGTGATTGTAAAGGCATTGCTAAGGTGTTCTGGGTAACTGTTAGGCATTGCTAAGGTGTTCTGGGTAGTTGTTGGGCATTGCTGAGGTGTTTAGGGTGGCAGGTAGGGTGTTGTTAAGATGTTCTGGGTGATTGTTAGGGCATTGCTGAGGTGTTCTGGGGGATTGTTGGGCATTGTTATGGTGTTCTTGGTAGTTGTTACACATTGGTAAGGTGTTGTGGGTAGTTGTTAGGCTTTGCTGAGGTATTCTAGGTAGTGGTTAGGGCATTGCGGAGGTGTTCTGGGTGGTTGTTAGGGTGATACCAAGATGTTCTGGGTGATTGTTAGGATGTTGCTGAGGTGTTCTGGGTGGCTGCTTACCAGGTCAAAAGTTAAATAAAAATAACGACATTATTTTTCACTGAATATTCAGTTTCACTCATAAATATTTTACGGTATGGAAAATAAATGCAAAAGATATTTCATGTTGTCTTTATGAAAATGTGCCTTTTTATTGTGTTAAGAAGCTGCTGTCCTGCCTTAAGGATATTCTGGAACTATTTAGTCAAAATTTCACAGAGGACAACGGAAGACAAATTGCCTCTCTCTCCCAGACACACACACACACACACACACACACACACACACACACATCCTCACCACAGCCCATCGTCAACAAACTTTACCTTTTCAGTTTAAGAGTGTTAAAAGCTCTTTTATCTGATGGCAAAGACAGCTCTCCCAAGAGTAACATGAAAGTGCTGTGACCCTTCTCTCCAGCGACAAGGATACTTAGATGAAACGCTTACACTAGCAAACAGCCTGCTACTTTATCTAATGTAAATATAACTATTTTAATCATTGCAAATGTTTATCTTAGTTTAAAGAGTACAAATTCCAGTTGAGTTCTCCTACACTGAGGAAAAGTGCAAATAAGACATCAGCATATCTCCTGTTTGTGTTCCACAGAAGACAGAAAGTCAAACGGGTTTGGAACAACATGAGGGTGATAAACTAATGACAGAATTGTAATTGTTTCATTGTAAATATAGCTTTTTCATGTCTTTATTAGCATATGTGACCTTGAAGTAATCCATTAATATCTAAAAAGTAATCAAATTTTCATATTGTGGTATTTGTTACAAGTAATCTAATTAAAAGTAATAAGTAATTTGTACTGCAATATATTTATAAAGTAACCCTCTACCTCTGAATATAACAAATCATATATAAATGAACACGAGGGCTTTAGAGTTTTTTTGTTTGCAACATTTTTTTATTTCTAAAAGTGCAGGCCCCTCACTTTGTCACTCATCACATTATCACAACAGAACTGAAGCTCAAAACATCAGTCTTAAACACCATGAGGTCCACTTTCATTTCACAGCACCACTAAAACAAAGACGTGAAGCAGAGAAAGAGAGAAAAATATAATAATAGAAGGAGATAAGCTTTCCTTGTTTTCTTTCTCGTCTCGGATGGATTCTAGTGCTCTTTTAAGTCCAGGCTGAGCTGCTGAAGGGATCGATGCAAGCTGTAGACAGATAGATGGGCAGGCCTATTTTTGGCTTCCTCTCTGGCACCCTCTGGGCCACTTCTGCCTGAGAACATTGACTGATGTCCTGTGCAGGCGGGAGGAGGGCATTACGGAGCTCACCAGCAGACAGGGGCCAGTACACGGCAGCCAAACAGGGTCAAAAAGACAGAAGACAGGCTAAGCTTCTAAACAAAGAAGTCAAAATATGAGTCAAATCGAAACATGAATCTGAGAAATTTTCTGAAATGTGATTTACGTAATTGCATTTCATCAAACTCTGACCCAGTAAAATCTAGGGTCGTGGGTTAATTTAGTTTGTCGGTCTGAGAAAAAGGGCGAGAAATCATGTCAAATATAAAGCAATAAGCCAATAGAGGCATTGCAGGGATTTTACCATAGGAAATGGTTGTTCTTAAGCATGACTAATTACCCCTTACCATGGTAAAATCACTGCTATATACAGCATTCACCCTAAGCTAAAAATGCTTAAAAATTTTCCACGCATGATTGTATTTTTCATCAAGAAAATCCATGTTAAATCATTTGTTTTTTCTCTAGTAAGTCCTTTGATATTAGGGCAAAATTATATTCTTGATGAGAATTGTACAATATCTTAAAATCCTTAAAACAAGACCAATTTATTTTTATCTTGTTTTAGAAGCAACACTGCATAAGATGTTTAGGCTAATGTAATTTTAACATATGTATTTTATCTTACTGTACTGGCAGAGTTTTTATAGTCAAAACAAGTGAAAAAAATCTACCAGTCCTGAAGAAGTAATCCAAAGTATTTAGATTCAGTTACTGACCTTGAGTAATCTAACAGAATATGTCACAAATGACATTTTACAACAACTATTCTGTAATCTGTAGTGGAATACATTTTAAAAGTAACCCTCCCAACCCTGAATATAATGCATGGCTCTTTGAAATATTTCATTCTGATTGGTTAATTGTGGCATTTTGTGGTCAAATATTTTTTTTATAAAACCTGTTAAGCTTTATAAATGACTGTTGTCATAAACAATTTCCTACAAAGCTGTGCTAGTTTAATGTCTCTTGTATTACTCTGCAATCATGTTCTTCTCACAAAAAAAAAAAAAAAAAAAAATCAACTCAAATTAACATATAACAATGAATTGATGCACAGTCACAGGTGCAAACACTGCTCATCCAATCAAAATTTAGAGTAACAATTATTCTTTTTATAAATACATTTTTGACCTATTTGTGATTTAAAACGAGTGTCATTTCATGCATAAACATTGGTGCTGAAAGTAACTGTGCTGTTATTCTAACATTCCGATTAAATATTTTCCCCATGATACTAATGACTTGCCATAACTTGTGTGTGTGACTTTAGCAGCCCTTAAAGTCAAACTAACAGCAGAACTCATCATATATCAACAAGGTTATAATGAGTGCCATGATGCACTTACAGGTACATTTCAGCCGAGCGCTGGAAATAAACAACAGCTGTTGAAGCTGAAGGTGTAGGTAGAGTGTGCGCTAGAGAAGGTGTGATCATTATCAGATACATCCCACCAGCTGCGGCAACTGGGCTAGGCTGGAAAACGTAGGAGTGAAGACATTTAAGGTGTGATCGCAGCTTAACCTGTTGCCTGACCTGGAATTCAAATAAATCTTATTTTTAATGCAAACTGTTTAGAGCTGCACAGCGATTGGTTCCTGTCGCCATAGAGTAAGTGCTAAAAGCTAATTGGACATGACAGATCTCAGCCTCTCCATTAATTGGATGACTCACTTTTGCAGATATGCCAAGGAAAAAAAAAAGAGAGAGAGAGAGAGAGAGAGAGAGTTTTGAGATTTCGAAGCTTTAAAAACGTTCAAGGCCCATTAGGGGGTGGATGTTTGTATAAAGCCATATGTGAACTCAATGAAACATTTCAACAAGACCAAACAGAAAATTACGCATGTGAAGCTCTGATGCCACCCACACATTCAGTTCAAATTTCACTGTCAACTCCAAGGTCATTGAAATAAAAGAAACAATTCATCATTCAGCATCTTGTGTCTAGCTGAATTAAATGTACCTTGAGACTACAACAAGATGAGGTGAAATCAGGCAAGAATGCAACCTTGCTTTGGACCCACGGCATCTCTTTCTCCTTGTCACAAGAAATAAAAACAAACATTTCACCTCTGACAATGGCTCACGGTTGTCTCTTGACAAATCTTGTGTTACCCATGAACAAATATTCAAAACAATTCTCATTACAAGCAATATTAAAGTTGTGTGCTTCAGCATTTGGGCCATCTCAATTTCCTGCTACTGGGAGTTGTAGCCAGTTTTAAAGTTTGAAATGCTAATATGAAATAATATTAAATTGCTCTTAAAGGGGTTATGTCTACAGCTGTGGGTAGAAAAGTAGCTTTGGAGGGCAAATTGCTATTGAGATCGTAGTCGTTCATCAAGATCAATCAAGATTGGAGTTTTGTGCCTTTGAGGCCACATCTACACTAATACGTTTTCATTTAAAAATGCATTAATTTAGCTACATTTGCACCACTCAGCCACGCCAGAATGGAGTTTTCATGCGTCGAAAAACATTCTCCAGAACCACATACTATGGAAAACGATGACTTAAGGAAACTGAAAATGGAGTTTTCGAACTTCAAACAGATTAGTGTGGACGTGGCCTTCGTTTATGGCCCCCTTTACACCTGCCGTTGCTTTTCGGTGATCGGATTGCAGTTGGATAACACTTGAACACATTAAATGCCAGGTTTAAATGGTTTTCAATCAATATTTCAGAATACAGATGTCTTCAAAGCTAATAGACACAGACCCCCTTTACATCTGGCAACTAAAACCTATTGGCTATAAAAAAATACAAATAGATTTTGATTTAGTTTGATATGTCCTGCCAAAACTTACAATTTTAATAAGAAATCCAAAACAGAATAAAAACAAACAAAAACAACTGCACTTGTGATTTCATGGGGTCTTTTACCAGTTTGTGGTTATTAATGATAATACAGTATGAACTCAATTAATTTGCTCTTAATGGAGTTCCATCTGCTGCTGTGTATGCTGTGTCCAAAAGTAGCTTTGGAGGGCAAATTAGCTTGAGATTGTTGTCACTGAAATGCAACATTCAAGATTTTAATAAACCAAATGTACTTTTGTGCTTGTTTTTACGCTCTTCTATCACCGTTTTGAGGAGCATAGTTGAAGGCAGCAGAAACCATGTTTTTAATCATTTGACACTGATGAATGGAGTGCAAATGTGCTTTTGTGATGCAGACGGAATATCAAATGATTCACTCTTTCATTCAAGAGGATAATTTGCAACATTGCTCAACAGCTGCGAAGAGCGGGAAGATGATTTGTATCAGAGCACAGCGTTCACACGGCTTTTCCTGAGGAACATTATAGGAAGATCCGATTTTTGTGTGTGTTCCTGTTACACTCGGATAAACAATGCTAATACTCCCAGCGGGAATCAGATATTTGAGAGAAAAATAACTTCTGCTGAAAGTGAGGTGATATAATCAGAGATTGCTTACATGCTGTGTATCTATGCTACACACCAAAACAACTGGGGTTGTCACACTGACTTGCATAGAAACATGACTAATTTGCATATAATGATGATTAAAATGTATACCAAGTAGTCATTTGTTACAGTCTCTTCATATACAAGAAATGTATTGATGAATTGAATCCTGCTCTTCTAATATACTATCTTCGACAAAGAAACGGAAATAAAAATTAAAATATAATATTATTATTGCTCTATTTTCTGTAAAACTGCTTTGCAACAATATGTATTTCGAAAAGTGCTACACAACTAAACAGAACTGAGATTAAGACTAATTAAGACTTTATAATAATGTTTACACTTTTCAGGGGAAATAATGTACAGTGTGAGTTACTATCTGTCTTAAATGTTAAACTACGGTAAAATAAACATTTTAGCATAAAAGAAAGTGCACACATCACCTGTTAAAAATGAAACAAATTCAATAAGAAGGTGACCATTTATTGTTTTCAAACATTCATAACCCGTAATATAGCAAAAGCGATATCTTTGCATATTGTTAAAAAGTCTAGTGTTGTAAGCCGATGTCTAGGGCTGAACGATTTTGACAGAAAATCGAATTGTGATTGATTTTGAAAAATATTGTGATTGTAATTTGAACTGCGATATGATTATTAACATTAAAAAATATATACAGTATATAGTAACTGCTACTGCCAATAGAAATACTTTTACTTAGAAAGGGTTTTCACACTTGAGTCCTTTTAAAAAGAACCAGACCAAATAAAATAAAAATACTGTGAAACCGAGAGGGGGGAAAAACAGATCACACTACTGTAAAAAAGTTTGTAGCACTGCTACTTATAGTTAGCTACTACCCAACACTAATGCACATACAAGTAAATCATTCTTAAAATAATTGTATGTCTCATGGCCAAAATGAATAAAGAACAAAAATGAAGTGTCATTTGTTCATTAGGAATATACTGAGAAACAGTATGGATGTTTAGGAGGAAATCTCCCAGCATGATCAATAGAGTGAGGGTCTAATTAACATTTTGTAAGCACTGATTTTATCGGAAGCCCCTCTGCCTGGGATCTTGACCTCGGAAAATCGGTGAATGACATGTCACCTCATCGATTAAGACAGAACTGGCCAGGCATCACAGTGTGGAGATATTCACCTCAATGTGGCTGCACACTGAGTGAGGGAATTCAGATCAGCCCATCTCTAGCGAGGAGGAAGAAATGCTGCTCTATGTTTTTATCCTCCTGATAGACCAGCTTCTTTTAGTTGTCTTACCTAGATGTGTAGATACCAGAGAAATCTTCCATTTGCATACCAATGACGAGTTAGAGCTTGGTGTATAAATATACAATCTGACAATGAATCAATGGTAACGCTTCACAATAAGGTTGGATTTGTTAACATTAGTTAACTACACTACATGAACTAACAATAAACAATACTTTTACAGCACTTATTAATATTGGTTCATGTTAATTTCAATATATACTAATACATTTTTTAAATGAAAAGTTGTAAATGTTAACATTATTTAATGCACTGTGAACTAACATGTACTAAATGAACAATTGTATTTTTATAAATGAACATTAACCAATATTAATAAATACTTTGTTCATTATTAGTTCATGATAGCTAATGCATTTACAAAGGCTAACAAAACTACCTTATTGTAAAGAATTGATTTGATTCTTTAGTAAATCTGATGGTTGAATCTCATAAATACAATCAAGAACATGTCTGGGTCATATGACACCCCAAAATCAAAACAAAAAAAAGTTATATTTAAAAATGTACAGTATATATAGTAAATACACATTATATTTTATATACAGTATATATTAAGAAAATTAAGGCCATAGTCATTACAATAATGCCAGTGTCACAATGCAAAAAAATCACAGTGATCCTAACAGTGAGCTGCATTTGATTTTATTTAAATATATTTTTATGTATGTATAGATATACTGTAGATACACACACACACACACACCTACGGTTGCAATGAAAATTATTTAACCCCCTGACCAGCAATACATTCTGGTGATGTGAATTAAAACACATCAACTAAAACCACAGTAAACAGTCAAAGTAAGTTTTTAATACACATTTGAGTGATTTTGAGAACAAAGAGTTCAGTTTACCCAAATGTTAAAATAAAAAATAACTAATTCTCTCCACAAATGTCATGTCAAAAATATTCAACCCCCAAAGTCAGTCATTTGTGGAGCATCCTTTATCCTTAATAACAGCAAATAAATGTTTCAGGTAAGTGTTCTCAGGCTTCGGACACCTCTCTATTAGAATTTTTACACATTTCTCATGAGCAAAAGCTTCCAACTCACTGACATTCTTTGGTTTCTGTGCTGCCACTGCTTCCTTGAAATCCCAACAAAGGTTTGCAATGGGATTTTAATGATGGACTGAAAGGGCCATTTAAGGACATTCTACGACCTATCCCTGAACCAGATTTTGGACAACTTGGATGTATCCTTGGTGTTACCGTCTTGTTCGAAAGTCCAGTGACCACCGAGCTTCAATTTACACACTGAAGACATCACATTTTTCATGCCAAAATGGCCTGATATCTTGTCATCTTACTCCAGACGTACTGCTGACCCATGGGTCTAAAACTCATTTTCAGTTTAGTGTCATACGTCTATAAAACCTTCTTCCAGGACTCCACAGGTCTTTCCTAATAACTTCTTGAATATTCTGTCAACTGGAGTCAACATTTCCCTTGGTGATGTTTTGCTTTCTTCCACACCCCAAGAAGGACCATAGTACCATATTTAAAAAATGTATGAATGGTGCTGCCAACTTTGTCTATTGGAAATTGAAGTGCCTTGGAAATGTACTTTTAGCCATGACCTTTCTTGTGTAATGAAATAATCTCCTCTATTAGCTTTTGAGACAGCTTATTTTTAATTGCATTTTTTGCATAGAAATACATTTTTGCTTACAACGCTAAACTTACATTTTAAAACTTAAATAAGTGCTATTGCAGATTGATGACTTAATTTTGCTTTAAAACAATTACTTGTGTAGCCTTACATATTTAAGAAACAGCTACATGCAGTAGGGGTTGAATAATTATGACATGGCTGTATTTTTTAAAAATCCTGCTATTTAGAAATATTAGGTTATATATTCACACTATGACTTTGAATGTGTCACTCAACTGATATAGGTGTAAAGTTTAAAAATTCTGGGTCATCAGAAAAGCTTACCTTTGTAAATCCGTGGCGTAGTGGGCTAAAGCACATAACTGGTAATCAGAAGGTTGCTGGTTCAATCCCCACAGCCACCACCATTGTGTCCTTGAGCAAGGCACTTAACTCCAGGTTGCTCCGGGGTTATTGTCCCTGTAATAAGTGCACTGTAAGTCGCTTTGGATAAAAGCGTCTGCCAAATGCATAAATGTAAATAAATGAAAATGTCTTGGAGGGGTTGAATAATTTAGATTGCAACTGTATATATAGCAAAAAATTAAATGACTCAATTATTTTCAACAATATTTTGAAGACATGTGCAGCTGGAGGGCAAAGTTAAACTATTGACAACATTTACAAAAACAATACACCAGGTTTGCATGCTCAAGAGCTTTGTTTTGGATAAGAAATGGACAAATAATTAACTGGGTAATATTATCTAGTTATTACAATTCATTATTAAATTCCATAATCAATGCATTGAATTTTCATTGTCAGTCATTTTTACACCCCTAGCAGTGGCGTCTCTAATTGGAGCAGGTGGGGCTGAACACCACCAGATGTGATGCTGGTGTGCAAAATGCATGGCATAATCATACATTTTATTTAAAACATAATATATTTTCTGCATCTTAAACTTGTTTTATGTCCATTATATAAGAGGGAAATTCTGTAATTATTAAGGTCTGTTGCGTTAAATCCATTTAATCGTTCTTTGCCCCTTAGCCAATCAAAAGATTTGATCATATGGATTTCAAGTTTGTACTTATATTAAAGCTGTACTATGTAAGATTTGGGTTACAATTAACAAAATTTAATTATTGAGTGAGTACATAAAAAAATCCATGTTCAAAACCATGTACTTGTATTACTCTAAAAAACTCACTGAAGTAAGCCTAAAATAATGATTTTTATTTTGAGGGAATTTGAGCTGTCGGGTCAGATTTGGCACGAAGTTGCAGGAATATGTAATTCTTCCTTCTGTGTTTACGTCATGTCCGTAAACTGAGAAAGAAGGTCTGAAGGCTGTGTCGCGAGAAGAGAGTGCGACAGCTGTTCAGTCAGTCCAATCGTGGTTTCAGGAGTCAGGACAGCAGCGGAGTGAAATCACTATAATGCATTTAACTGTTTGGCGAAGTTGTTTACCTGCTATACTGCTTGGATATGTTTTCTGGTAGCATTGCTAAAGCTTATATTGTTTGTCATGCATTAATTAATCGAACATGTATATTGATCGCAATGAGTTTATAAGTTTAATTTTTTCAGTGAAGTTACTGTTACATGTTTACTCGTATTCATGACTTTTGAGTATTTTATAACATTGGTGCAGTTTAAGATTCCCAAATTGTGTCTCTCTAAATGTGTGTGCCACTGTTTTCTTTGGCTATTTTTTCTTTTTTTTTCTTTTACCTCAGTCACAGAAGTGCACTGTTGTTGTCACTTTACATTGTCCTTAATGCAGATTTTTTTATTTATTTTTTTGCCTGGCGAATACCTAATGGTCTAATCATTGCAAGCAAGCGTAAGCCAATAAAGTATTTTGGGGGCAATAAATCAGTGTATGGACACTTGCCATTTTATCCTTTTAGCAGATGTTTAAACAGATCTAAAAAAATGCCACTATAGGTACAAGGTACGAATTTATGCTCATCTCAAGTTGTCTATAATGTACAGATTTCATAGCACAGTAATCTTTATTAATTTGTTTAGCGTGTAACCATCTCTCTGTTCTAACTTTGTTATATCGCATATTTCTGTGTATTATTTTCATGATCTATAAAGTTTTTCATTATTATTAAATCCTCATTTTGCATTTTTATATTACAGTCTTTTATTTTTTGCAGTGCATAGACCTACTATTGTAGTATGATGGTTCACTTGCATTGTCTACTGAGGCTGTAGATTGTAATATAAAAATACATAAAAAAAGAGTGTCTTCAACTGGACTCATCTCAGCCATTTCACGAGTTTCACCTCTTAAAATTATATGTGTAGTACAATACAAAATTTAATGTGTATTGTGTAGTGGATAAAATGCTTTAATAATCATATTAAAATATAATTAAGTGTTGTTTATCTTCCTCAAAGTGATTAATATATCGGTTATATGTTTTTAAGTGAACAACATAATATCAACATGACATCTCAGAGTCCTCAAACCATCTGCCAGAAGAGCAATGCCTAATCACAACTGACGTAAAGTTTTCCTTCGCAAGTAGCTTGCCATTTTATGCTTCAACCGCTAGAGGGCCAACAAGTTAAATAGTGTAGCGTTAAATGCAAGTATAATTGCATGAGCCAATTTTTTCGCGTTTTTTGTTGTTATACTTTTTTGCGCGTTATTGTCATGCATTAACGCACAGATGTAATGAGTGATGAATGCAAATCATAGACCCTCTCCTCGAAATCCGAACACAGTTGGTCAAAAGAGATGTATACTGTATGACTAGGTGTAAATATGCATCTTGATAGCAGGAAATAAACAGGGCACACAGACACAGAGGTAGTTTTTTGTGTTTTTTTATTTGTGAAAAATGAAGGACAGCATTTGGAATTATCCATCATTGTTTCAAAAATCAGTAAGTGACGCTACTGAGCATTTTCAGTAAAGCAAGCCCTAACATGTTGGGTCAGGTGACTGTTGAAATGAGCTCAAGACACCACTGACCCCTAGTATGGACAAAGTCTTCTCTTCTACACAGTCACTGGAGTTGGTTAAACTGCTCAAGGCACAGCAGTGAAATTAAAACACAAAATGCCCTGAGCAACATTTAAACCTGCTGTGGTGCAGATTTCCACTGGTTAAGGCCATTAGGACCATCTGTGGGGCAACGTCCACCTCTAAGTGCTTTTAAATTCAGACAAGCTGTTTGTGCACTGAATGCTTTTCCTGAGAAAAATCCAGGTAATGCTGTTTATCAGGAAAAGCGCTGATGCGTTTGAGTCAAAGAAATCATTGAATGTTCCCTTAGTGCAGCGTTTCATAAGCTGGCCCCTTCTACAACCAGGTCATGATTAAAGCCAAGAAAACAGTGAAAAAGGGGCACCAGCGCGCTGAAGCGATAGCAACCTGCTCTCAGCAATGAAACAAGCCTCAGGCAAGGCCAGAAGAGGTGAGGTCAACTTTAAACCATAGCTTTTCACTGTATATATAAAAAAGAAGAAAACATAACACATAAAAAGGTATTTTCATGTGTCAAAAAGTGCTCTCAGTGGGTCTCATTCACTAGAGGGTTTTACACACTTGAAATTGTTAACCAAGAGCCATTTTAAACCCAGGGTTAACATAATTCTGCAACAAGAGGTCGAAAGTTTCACTGATGAAATCGGTCTGTGCTTGCCAAAATTCGAATCACTGCCCCCAGTGACCAAAACTGGAAGTGTTGTTGAATGTATAGGCAGGAGTGAGCTCCAGTTTTAGGGAGAAATGTCCACAGAGTGCGCCAAAAGTGAGTTGTATTTTAGTTGTAATGATGTAATACAGTCAACAGGAATGCATATTTTATTAACTCAACCCCCTAACCCAAACCTACCTGTCAATGGAGTAAAAACTTAAATTTTAATGCAAAAATGCAACCTCCAAATCGCGTTCACAAAGGCTTATGTGAACGTGTTAACCTCCTGATTCCAAAGGGACCAGAACCTGTGTCTCAGAGGTTACTGGAGGGATCAGTAGTGCTCGAGGGAAATGTGTTGAAGCCTGAATTGATGCAAAAATGTCTGATGGGGGATGGTGCTTGACAGTAATTCGGCTGAATGGGGTTGATTTCAGCGTACATGAACTTTCGGAAGCAGCATGACGATTTCTCTTGTGATCATGTTAGAGAAAACACATGGCTCTGAAAAGGAGATAACATTGAGACCAAATTGCTAGCAAAAAGCATTATAGCAGTTCTTATTAAAAAAAATAAAAAATAAAAAACATTTTAACTCAGCGTGGAGTAAATATTTCAAAGCGCACAGTTGGAGGTGGTCAGCGGGAAAGAGCTTTGGCAGCTGGTGCCTGGCAGGGCTCTGTGGTGGGGGACGTGACGCAGCTTCCTTCACAAATGAGGACAGATGGAGAGGGTGAGTGACCCAGCACACAAAACTTGTTGTTAGATATTCATTATTACAAGACCTGTGTTGGTGAGCTGTCTCTGCTGTTCATTATCAGCTTTGGTATTCAGTAAAATCAGGGGACTAACAAGTAATAACCTCCCACAGGAGAATGTTGTTGCTCAGAGAGAGTTGCTCTTTCAAAGATCAGGAGACTAAATAGAGTGCACAGTTATGTTTTGTTACAGTATTAACTATGTCTCAGATGTTTCTCCTAAAATTCTCTAGGAGACGTAAAAATAAACAACTATGAATTTGCATTTTCTGAGCCTGGAATATTCCTTTAAGCAAAAAAAATAAAAATTCACAAGCTCATGATTACATTCTGATATGATTTGATTCAATACTCATTCATATGGGTGTGTTTCAGTAATGATGCTTTTTTGCTTACATATGAAAGCAATTTTCTCAGCTAATGCTGTAAACTATACAGGGGACCTTTTAAACTGGTACCTTATGGAAATATTAAAAAAATTAACAATAGGGCTGAAACTATGCGGTTCAATTGCTATTTATTTAACAGATTTAATCATCAGCACAACCAAAACTGAAGTAAACTTTAAAGTAAAAGATTAATCTTGGGATTTTAGAATCAATATCAGGATCGTTCAAATAAAGATCACAATTAATTGGAAAATCTATATTTTAACCCAGACCTATATTTATTTTTTTAATGGTTACCTTTCTTAGATTAATAATGAAAATAGCACACAAAACATATACTCAACAATAACAAAAGAAAGATGAACAATTGTACAGCCATTGCAATTTATTTTTGATCTCCTGTCATGAGGGAATGTTTTGGGTTGAATCGATCACATGACTGCGTAACATGAGAACAAATACGTCATCGTTTTCAGATATCTCTGTTTTCGCTGTCCACACTACAGCACGAAGACATCGTTTCCAAATTTATCCACTTAGAAGAGCATTTTCGAAAAGCTCAGTTTTCGCTGTCAAAAATGCCATCTCAGTGTGTACAGAAAGCCATAACATAGCAAAAAAGATGCATTTTAAAATGAAAATGTATTAGTGTGGCCTCAAACTCCGTCCTTTAAAAACAATAGTGTAGAGACACAGCCAAAAAAAAATCTTCTATTATCTCAGTAATTCACTGTGTCTGTTATTTGTGTAATTTACAGAGAAACATCATTAAGTTTAGGCCTGTTTTTAAAGATTTGCTCCATTGTTCTACACACTAATGAACAATGTTCACAGCTAGATCATCTAATTTGCTCTTCCGTGCCCTAGGAGGGCTGCCAATGGCAAATTGATATCAACACAAATGACATCAAGTTACAAGGCAGTCAAACGGCAGGAACGACGGATGGAGTCGCATCGTGCGAATACGGTATCGATATGGTCACATCATTTGAGCGAGAGAGTGCAGAGCGGATTGATTTAGGCTGATTTGTGCTTAATTAAGAAGAGAAATCTTCCACAGGGGAGTTTGCAGTTCCTCGCTGTCTGTCTGTGTAATTTATAAGTCAGCCTCAGTTTCCACACCTTCGGTATTCAAGTGCGAGGGAAACAAAGACTGTATTGACTCAATACAGAGCAGACTAGCCACTAATTAGGGAGCGAATTACAGAAAAGGACAATAACACTGAGGTATAGTGGCAGTCACAGCTGTTGTGTGAAATATTCAAGGATTTCAAAGTTCACAAGAGGAAAATAAGGACGAAGATGGAGAAAAAATGCTGTTGAGATGCCATGATGCTGACCACAGAACATGGGCTAACATAAGCAGAAAATCAATATGAGTGGTGTACGTGGCTCCCCGAGGAGCACACAAACACAGCCATTGCATCGAGGTAATAACCACAAAGCAATGAACTCACTTTCTCTGTCAGCAGCTCCAGTCACCGTCAACATTACACATGGCCCTTAGGTTGAGATTCACTTCCATTTGAGCTAAACATAGTTGCATTGTCCTGGTCGTTAGAGCCGTAGCCTTGTGGGCAAACCACAGTTCGAATCACACTTCAAGGTCCTTCTCCTCAGGCATTTCCTCTCACACTCTCTTCACTGACTAACCTCTATCTAATGAACCAAAGAATTCTATAAAAATACCAAAATTATAACTAAAAAAATGGCACGGTGGCTCAGTGGGTAGCACTGTCACCTCACAGCAACAAAGTCCCTGGTTCGAGTCCCAGCTCACCCAGGCCATTTCTGTGTGGAGTTCGCATTTTCTCCCTGTGTTTGCGTGGGTTTCCTCTGGGTGCTCTGGTTTCCCCCACAGTCCAAAAAAAAGAACATGTTAAGTGAATTGGAAACTCTAAATTGCTTATAGGTGTGAGTGTAACGAACGATAGTGAGAAACACTCAAACAGACCCAAGAGCAGAGGAACAGTTCAAAGGATTTATTAACAGTAATAATGAGCAGTCATTGGGTTGAGGAATGTAGAAAATCCCGACACCGGCTGCAGCAGTGGGAAGCGATCTCCAATGGCATGTGCGTCGTAATCTCGCAAGGGGAAATCCATGAAGAGTGTGTTCGTAGGATGAGTGGGTGCATTGAGGAAGTCAGGAACAAATTCGTAGAATCCTCCGTTGAAGCTTAGTGAGATGCAGAACAATGCCCAGCAGAGATGAGCGAACTTAACTCCCGACACCTGGGCAGAGATGAGGGATCCTCCATGGAAGACCAGCTGGCACGCAGCAATACTGGAAGGCAACCACACACCCGATACGCGGGTACCCAACAGATACATGAGACAGGACCAACTAGGCAGAGAGAGTGAGGTTAGTACTCAATGTCAAACAGCTATCTATAATGCAAACACATTACAAACTACAACAAACTACATTCAACATTAAACAATCCAGCCAAGGACATGACACAGGGGGATTAAAATAGGCATGAACAAACAAGGAACAGGTGCCACTTGCCAGCTGAAAGTTGGCATGATCAGGGTTCCCATGGAAACGCTGATTCCGTGTGCCAGCGGCACCTGAAACACACGAGGAAGAAAACGTCAACACGCTTGGAACAAAACAAACAGGGAACGATGATGCCACGGTCCTCGTCAGAGCCAACCTGACACACAAAGAACGTACGCAAAACACGAGACAGATGGGACAATAATGCCATGGTCCCGCCAGACAGAAACCCAACCTGACAAGGTGACAGGACCGTGACAGTGAGAGTGTGAATATGTATGTCTCTGTGTGTTATGGACTGGCCACCTGTCTAGGGTGTTTCCAGGGATAGGCTACAGCACTACCCACAACCCTACATAGGACAAGTGGCTATAGAAGATGGATGGATGGCTGTAATAGATGACTCGCAGAAAATTCACAAAGTTCACAGTATACATACTGCTTGCTACTTTCCTTCAAATACAGCAGGAAGCATGCTACTATGAACTTACCCCAAGGTAATGTGACAGGACAGGATTTCCTTTCAAGTATATGGCTGTGAACAGAAAGAAACATGTTTTATCTGCTGGGAAACGAAAGCAGATAAAAAGAGAATGAAATACCATGAACATCTCTGATACATTAATAAATGTAAAGTATAGCAGAAAGGAGATCCAACATTTTCATGGCACAACCGCTGCGGTGGGAGTATAATTACAGATAACATACCCTCTGTACTAACAGTAGGGAACAAAAAAAAAAAAATGACTCAACCAAATAACATGAAATAACATAATCATAACCCAGCATGACTGTGGAGGACGTGCAGTTTAGAGGCAGGGTTGCTGACAAGTGCATATACAAAGTCACAGCTGCATGTGTGGCGCCCAAGGCAAATTTATCTCATAGCGTTCAACTTTAGTTTTCTCCTCCCACATCCACCCACCACCAGTGGTGAAATACAGATCAATAGTTAAGATGGCAAGAACATCGACTGCTAGATTAGAGTTTAGGATGAAGCAATGATCTGACAGAAAAAGCGCCATTGAAAGAATCAACACTTTTAATACCGCTCAAAGGCAAGTTGTGCAAGGTCAAGCAACCTTTATGCAAAGGCGACGACTCTGAGAAAATGAAGACTCAAGAAGGCTTTTTAAAATGTACCCCTTGGGCGAGTATCAGCATACAGGATGCAGAAGTGCTTCATTGTGCCCTTGATCAGTTGTAATTCCTCAATTGATTGCACTATAGTGTCCTCTCTGTGAGTGGAGACATTACCGTGGTGTTTCCATTCAGCCCTGATGATAGGCAGTTCACTTAAGTGCTTTAATGTCACGGCCTGGTCAGCAGATTTCTGTCCTTTCAATCTATCTAGTGCCACTGGAACAAGGCAGCTGGTGAAAGCTCTGTATCAAAACCTAGAGCGTAAAGTCATCAAGACATTTTTATTTGTATAGCGCTTTTCACAACACACATCGTTTCAAAGCAGCTTTACGTAAAATTATGCTATAACAGAGAATTAAGCTGTAAGGTCTTTAGAGCTTCTCTTTCGAAACGCACAGATGAGTCGCGCATTGCCAACACGTGATCTGGTCAAGTTTATCTGTCTGCATCCCGCAAGACAACATGCAGTCGCTGTATGATTCATGTTGTCTTAAAGGTGAAGTGTGTAATTTCTGCACTACTAGTGGCACCAAACAGAATTACAAAAATAAAGTATGTTTTCAAACAACCTTAGCCAACACCCCTTAAACTCATCATGCCATTTTGCACTCTCTGATTCCCTATGAACAAATACGGCATAAAAAATAATAAGCAATAAACGTTTAACGTCATAATAAACAAGACCACTATTACAAACACACCGGACATAAAGCATGGCAGAGGAATTGGGTCGTCCGATAACATCGCCGGATTGAACGACAGCTGGGTGTGCGGGGGACACAGCACATAAGGTAGGATGGTTCTTCTGGTAACTAGTAAGTGTAACGACAGTGCCGTTTCTGACCATTTTTGCACCCTAGGCGAGATCGCTGTTGTAAATGCAACACCAATGTTCACTCTGGTTTTACTTCATTCTCTGTCTCTGTGTCTCATAGCACGTCTTTGAATTTTACCAAAACTAAATTTATTTTCCTGTGTACACATCTGCGATGGGTGTTTATATATCCCTGGCTGAACAAGTAGCCATGACCCTAAGTCTTGCTATAGGTTGAGCTAGAAAGAGATGGGTGGGGCTGAGCGGGCCGCTCAAAATATAAATAACAATGTATGGGAGGCTCAGTGTTTATACTTTTGGGGGAGGTAAACCCATGAATGTCTTACTTATAGTTGTCAATGAACAATAAACTGCTATATAAGAATGCATTTTGACATCAAAAAAGTTACATACTTCACCTTTAACTGTGTAAATTTGACAAAGAATAACTTTTAATTTATGTGTCACGTTTCATACTATTAAACCGAAGATATAAATGGTGACATTAAACATTTCTCTGTTCTGTTTTCTCCAGTTCGCTCACAAGCTAACCAGTTAGCCTATTAGCTTAGCATATGCTAGCTTTTTCTCCTCTTCATTTTCATCACATTTCTCCTCAATGTCACCACCTATTGATAGGGCAGTATGATCTTTGCGGTCAGGTTTAGGTGTAGGGATATTTTTAGGGTTGCTGAAACAAATAAACACAACAAACACAGTGTATGAATATGAGTTGTTGCAAGACTTTAGCATTTCACCTGTTATTTCACCTGTAGAGGTGTGTCTTTTAGTGGGCGTGTCTTGTAGTAGTCTTGCAGGATGCAGACAGACCCTTCTCGATCTGGTTGAACATGCTTACTGTCTTACTTGCGTTACTGTGGTGGTACTCAAGGGGGCAATATAGTTAACTTCAGAAGTGTGCGCCATTAAACTGGATGTGTTATTATTCAGGTAAGTTTCTATAAATGTAATGACTTTAAATTACTTGCTCAGCAATATTCTTTTGAAACTTTTGCTCCACCATGGCAGTAGTTGACTTGAAAGAAAAAACTCACCGTAGAAACAGACACTAATTTCCGCTATAGCGCTCCTTGTGGTGTCGAAAAAAAAAATGCAACACGTACTTGCGTTGTGTTATGATTTGCAGTCTGACACATTTTGCTACGCAACTACGTACAATACCGAGCTTGCATAGCTGGAAGCATCTTGCGTAAAGTATGCTTCGGCCGTAAAAATGTATTCCAGTAAGTTAGCATTTGCATATCGTGTACAAAGTTAGCATGAGTGTACAAAGCACACACAAATATTCAGAAAAATGTAAAAAAAAATATATATCATTTTGAACTATTTTTATAGATACCTTTCAGTTTTAAGTGAAATATCATTATATTTATATTCAGCATTACTTTCGACTTGTGTGTCAACTTTGTTGCCTCCAAATATGGCCAATATCTTATTTAAAAACAGGCCAGCATAATTTTAAAGCTGACATTTTGGAACAACCTTCATGTTTGGAATGTATGATGTCTTAAGATGCCGTCTAGGTAGGCAGATCACTAGGTTTTGGAATAGAGCTTGGAACAGTACCTACAGTATAACATCATTTTAGGTGGTCCAGAAATAAAAAAAAAAAACATTTAATTTGAATTCAAAGTCCTTTAGGAGGGTTTAAATCCCATTTAGTGTTATATATTTTTCAAGGTTCTACATTGGCCATGGAGGTGTGAAGAGTAAGGGTTCAAAAACACACTGAGCGGGCATTCATGTATAGATCATCATCATCATCATCAATGGAAGTACCACCATCTCAGGTGTGGAGAGTAGTCCAAACATCTAAGTACAAATAAAACATCTCACATTTGAGTAAGTTCTGGGAGATTTGTTAGCCTACATCAATGCTCTGTTTGATGTTCAACAGAAATTCCCATATGATATCGGCAAGAGTGCTTAGAGGTCATAATACAGGAACCCCTCTCCAAAAAAATAAAAAATAAAAAAAAAACTAACCAAAAAAGAAAAAGAGAGAAGAAACGAAGGCAGTTAAAACCAACAGTCAAATCCCAATAAGCCACTGATACAGGAAATCAGAGGGATGAAAAGCTAAATCTATTATCCATAAGCTCAGTTTGAAATTTTTCTTTGCTGATGAATCTCGTTCCCAGTGGAGCCTATGGAAACTCTGTGTTCTTCAGGGTTTGCCAAGAAAGAAAAACACCTTGAGCTTCTAAAGCACCTTGAGACTGTGTATAATGCAGAGCACAAACAAGGTAAGGCAACTTTAAGACCTGCATTTCTCCTTCCCAGCATTTGACAGTGCCTATAAACTGAAACTTCCCTGGGCGTTTAGAAACTAAATGAGAGGTACTTTGGAGCAGTCTGGGCAAAAGTTCACAAAATCTAGCAGCAAAGGCTTGGAATATCTATTTTGAGAGTCTTTTAAGATATGTTAAGATTTTACTGTTCCATTGAACTCTTCCCAATTACATTTACAATGATGCCATTATTTTTCATGTGAATTGTGAACTTTCTTGGACAACACTTTACGTCTCAGACAAGGAACAAAGTTACCATAACAGCAGGGAGTCTTCAAACGTCCCAGAACAGCATGATGGAATTATGTGTGCAAATACAGGTCTTACTAAACAGAGACAATCCCATGAATAATGCATCCAGTTTCTGCAACCTGGAGGAATACCAATAAGCTTCTGACTTTTCTGGAGTTATGATCCTTATTACAGGTCCATTGGGCTGTCAAAGAATCTAATATCTCAAGTTAACACACTTATATACATACTGTATACTGACTCCATTTACATTTCAAGAAACCTGAATTATATACTTCTTGGTTGGTTTCTACCGGCATTACATAATCAGTGTTAACTTGCATATTATAGCACTGAATAAAAGGAAATTGGTTCTATATAGGCGTTAACATTTAAAGAAAGAACGCAATGAACTGTTGCATCAAAATGTGCTTGTTGGAAATGTTTATTAGACAGGAAGTCATTAGAATGTAAATGTGTTAGGTGCAGTCTCAACCTCATTTTCTCCACACTCACAAAATACATACATATTTGACAATTATCAACCTAATTTGCTGTTCAAACATTCGAAGCTGTAAATTTGTTATAGCTACACTTTTGTTTCTGTTAAAAACACGGTATTTAAAATAGACAAGACATTGTATTTGGCATAATTACAACAATCTTGCTATTTAATTTACAGTTCTATACTCAAGTACTGATTTTTATGAATGTCTTCATTCGACATTCGCAACAAGTCAGAGTCTCCTAAAATGCGACCATAAAAAAGGTGAAAATAAAAATCATACTCAAGTTAATTTGAGAATCAATAGGAAATATAAAACAAACAAATCGCACTGAGTTAGGTGATCACATTTTTTACTAAGAAGAAATAGCTGGTCTCGCTCCTTATTCACCATTATTAATTTGCCAAAAAATTGTACAACTAACTTGGCAAGATTCAGACAACAAATTAAATTCTCATGCATTATGCACCAACATTCATGAAGGCTTTTTGCAGATGTTACACTACGACTTTGAGCAGTGCAAACATGTCTGTCATCTACAAAAGCATCTATGGATGTTTAGGCATATATGAAAATGTGTAATAATCATTCAAATCTGCTATACGTACATTCTCTCGCTCCTATTACCTGTATTCTTACTAGTAAATGAAACGTAGATCAAACAAAGGGGGCTGTCCAGATGTGCCAATCCAGTTTTGAATTGGAATGCAATTACTGATAAAGTGTGAACACAAATGGCACCCATATTATCCAATGGCAGGCTGAATCTCTGTAATGCCCGTGCACAGATAAAATATCTTTTTTATTGGGCTGTACCCTTTCTAGACATCCAGCAGCAATACAGTACAGCAGTTTTTACAGTGGAGTCTATTACAGTGTATATCTAACACTCTATTTGCATCCTAATAAAGCATCTTCGAGTTCAGGGCATCCATTTCCTTACAGCCCACCTGTTTCGCACGACACTTGGCAGAACTCCATCCATCTGCATTTACACTGTGTAGGCAAAGGTGCTCCATGCAAAAATCCTAGTTAGGACTCACTACAACCCCCAAAACTCAATGCTTATTGGCTCTGAAGAGCTTACATAGCCCTGTCCACAGTACCTTTTCAATTACAAAGATTGGCGGAATAAACAAAACTTCTTTTTTTTTTTCCCAGAAGCATTTTCAACATTAGCAAGGTTGGCAGTTTATACTGTGAAATTTTACTGATTTGTCTAATCTTTGATAGATTTGTAGTAATGAGAATAGAGACTATGGTGAAATTTTTTTACAAAAGCAGCGACCTAATTTCAAAGAAAACACGACACTGGGAATATACTCAGTGCTAGCATTATTACAGATGAATTCTAGCACCATTTGGCTATATAAAAAGTACAAAGTACTTTAAATCGTGCATTAACCGTTAAAAAAAAAGTTTTCAAATCTTAAGGCAAAACTTATCAACCTTTATAATACATATTAGCATTGATAAATCTATGACAAATCTTAGAAAATACCATGTTTTAGAGTTAATTCAGGGGCTTGTGATATTTGACAAGTGAATATAAGACCTAAAAAGTGCACAAAAATGCATATCCCTGTATCATCTCTCACTCTCTAAATATATTTATATTAATATTTAATAAAAATAACCCAGTCTATTTATTTAACATTAAACTGGGAGTTTGGATTTGTAAACCCATAGAGATTAAAGATGAAAAATCTGTTGTCATTTACTCACCGTCACGTACTTTCAAACTCTATGAACACATGAGATGTTAGGCAGAATGTTAGCCTCAGTCACCATTCTCTTTCATGGCACCTTTTTTTTTCTCCATACAAGGAAAGTGGATGGTGACTGAGGCTAACACTCTGCCTAACACCTCCTTTTGTGATCCACATAAGAAAGAAAGTCATACAGATTTGGAACATCATGAGGATGAGTAAATGACAGAAGTTTCATTTTTGGGTGAACTATCCCTTTAAGTGTAAAAGTGCAAATGGTGGAGTTGGTGTTCGGGGTGCAACGTTAGAGCTGCGAGACTTTCCTCGGAATGGGTCTGGGTCTGGGAAACTGGTCGGGTCGGCGTGGTTCAGTGTCTTGCTTTCGAATCTGGTAGGGTTTCGGCGGAATTGGCGGTGCGTCGACATTTGGGTGAATCGACAGGCTTGGGGGAAGGGGCATCTGCCTGCGGGGGTTTCGCTCATGTATGCTGTAAGGAGGCGGAGTCTTGTTCTCCCGTCGAAAGAGCTCATCCGAGCCGCTGGAGGTGGAGTTTGGGAGGGCGTGGTCAGCGGGCGTGGTCTCGGTACCTGAGGCCTCAGAGACACTACAGCGACTGAGCGAGGAGATGCCGCTGCTGTAGCTTCCCGAAAGCACCGGCGAGTTAGACACCAACCCTGCAGACTGGCATTCTGTGGGCGAGGGGGTAAACGGGGGCGCCACACTCTGCAAATATAAAAAAAAAAATACACACAATGAGAGAGAATGCATGAAGTTTTGCACTTGTACTGTATTTGGGTAGTTGATGCATAATGTTTTAATTTAGTCTGTATTGCACTGAATGATTTCTCAATACACTGAATTATTAATAAGTTATTTAAAATTCTAATTCAACATTTTTGATGCAGAATCTTTTGAGAAAATAATCACAGTGTAACAGGGAAGGAAACTGTCAAATTCAAAAAAAGCAACTTTCCGCATCGTAGAGCTGACCTGAGCACTGGAAGGTCAAATTACAACATTCAGCGATTTTGGCTCTATTCCTTTGAGGCAAAACTGTCTCTCTTAATTATGAACATAATTTCTAAGAAATTAAATCTGCAACTAAAACTGAAGCTTTTCCAAGGATTTAATTTCACTGAATAAAGGGTATTTAGTCTGACTGCACTCTGGAGAAAACTTCAAACTAAAACTTTCCGCTGGAATAATTCATCTATATAAAGCAATTACAAACAGAATATACACACTTGAGAATGGTGAAACAGTTCGCTTTCAAATAAACATACCAATTGTCTTTGTTCATTTATCTAATTTCCTGCTAAAAAGACCATTATAAGTTGAGTTTTTGATGCTGGCATGCTGGTGTCGCCACCAGGTTGCTTAAATTGCATCACCAGAAAGACTTGTTTCACCAGAAGGAAAAAGGTCAATATGGTGTTTGTAGGAATGGTCAGTTTTTCAAATCAGCTATAAAATCTTTCATAAATTGTGCTTCTTTAGCTTAAACCTGGCTTAAAAACCTTGACTGATCCTTAAAAAAAAGTTTTCAGACAGGAAATAGCTTGCCTTAGGGACCTTGGTATAAGGGTCACTGACAAAAAAAAGGTTGTCAGAGGTGATACAAATTCTACAAAATCTTTAAAAAATCTAGTTTAAAACACATCTTTTTGTTCATGTAAGTTTCAAACATTTTTGAAAAACATTCATAGCATTTTCTACAAAAAGTTTATTTAATGACTTGAAAAATGTCAAGTGGTGTAACCATCAAGTAAATGGTATTAAAATCATTTCCTTGCTCCTTGAAAACATGCGAGTGTACACAACTTAATCATTAATTTAAAACTTTTTAAACATATCTTTCCAAGGATTTTTTTTTATTTTATTTTTTTATAAAACTTATTTTTATAAGTTTTCTTCTGTTTCCTTAATGTGACCTGAACAAAATGAGCCTTTTCATAAAATTGTCAAAATACATTAGGGATGTCATAAAAATATAGACATATCTATTATTGATCGGCACATTATTTTATCGATAAATTTGAGGCATCGATATATTAACATCAGACGACATTTAAATTAAAAGCCTATTTTGTGTGTTTTCACTTCACTGCCTGTTGCATTCCATTTAAACTAGTCTGACATAATAGCTTTGGGAGACCACAAGGGGGCGACATAACATTTAGTGAAGCCGGTCACAGCGTGGACAAGGCACAGATGTAACACACACTTTACGAGCTGATGGCAGTCCAAAGTTATGAAGGTTTTTGTACTTCTCCAAGCAGGGGCGGACTGGGACTAAAAGTGGCTTTCTGGCCCAGAGTGGCCCACTAAACCTGGCCCGCAACACACCACACCACACCGGCTCATTGATTTCATTTTCCGGCTCAATTTAAAATGTTTGTGTTAAAAAAAATAAAAAATAAAAAAAATAAATAAAAAGACATTTCTATTGACTGCTATTCATGACAATGGGCCCCACTAGTGCAAAAATTGTCATAACTTTAAAACATATAAAACCACTGTAAATGTGATGAGGCGATTTCTTAGAGAAAGCACTAAAAATAAGCACTTTATAGCTCAGACAAATAACATGTCCGAAAAAATATTTTTCCCAACATACAGATATTAGGTTAAAATGTACTTGAAAGTACAAAGGAAAGTGTGTATTTAAGGTGCTGTGACATATCAACATAAAGATCTTAATCTTCCCTAGATTATTCTTGAGAAAAAGTGAAAAGCCCTATGCTTTGACAAGCACTGTTTCTGCTATTCTTTAAACAAAGTAAGCCTCAAAGACTCAAATAGCTATAAAGTAATATATTTCATGACTTATTTTCTGTATTTTTATCAGGTATGAGCATTATTCAGTAAGCTGCACTTCAGCTCCCAACGGTATGAATATATTATGCAAATGACAGAGTGCGAACATACGGAAATGCGCTACGATGTGTAAGTAATTTCAAAATAAATGTCATGTTAGTTTTTCCAAAATAAAAGCCATTGTATTGATTTTACCTTACAGTTTTTTTTGAATATTCACTCTGTAATGGAGTCTGCACGGGCATGTTGGAGCCCAGGGCGGCTGCCTATATCGCCTGTAGGACAGGCCGGTACTTGCGCAGCAACGAGCTGGCCCAAATTACCCAGCAGCCCACCAGGAAAACACCAGAAGCTCCCGATGGCCAGTCCGCCCCATTAACAAAATAACAGTGATGAGTTTGCAGGTTAGTGTATGAAACTGGTGTAACTGCGCAAACTGAATGATTAAAAATGGTGACATTTATTATGCAATTTCCCTGTATGAAGCAGTGAATAGGTATTTCATTCAAGCTGTCAAACCACAAAACGGCTCTATGAAAGATACTTTTTAACAACATATCATCCAGTAATGACTGCAGTAAATAATCTATGTCCTTTGATAATGATTTTGGTCGAATTTAATGATAAACTATGCGAGTTGAGCTTCTTGGCGCTGCAGAATTTTTAACAGCCTCCGGAGACGGCAAGCCTGAGGTGTGTGCGTACCTTCATAGAAAATAATTGTTTCAAATTTTAGAACGCACCATGTCATCTGCCAGACACGTCCAATGCGCGACCCACTTTAATTAACCCAGCCAATCACACTTTACCAAAGTTGTGTTTAGAAGTATCTTTGAAAAGACTATTGTGCAACAAGCGGCCCTATTTATATCTGAATAAAATAATTCCTGATATATAATTGATAATCATCTGTAAAATCTAACGATTATCGATACGTGAACATGGCAGCAGTTTACATACACCTTAGCAAAATACATTTAAAATCATTTTTTCACAATTCCTGACATTTAATGGTAGAAAACATTCCCTGTCTTAGGTCAGTTAGGATCACTACTTTATTTTCAGGATGTGAAATGTCAGAATAATTGTAGAGAGAATTATATATTTCAGCTTTTATTTCTTTCATCACATTCCCAGTGGGTCAGAAGTTTACATGCACTTTGTTAGTATTTGGTAGTATTGCATTTAAATTGTTTAACTTGAGTCAAATGTCTCACAATAAGCTGATGTAATTTTGGCCCATTCCTCCAGACAGAACTGGTGTAACGGAATCAGGTTTGTAGGACTCCTTGATTGCACACACTTTTTCAATTCTGCCCCCAAATTTTCAGATTGAGGTCAGGGCTTTGTGATGGCCACTCCAATACCTTAACTTTGTTATCCTTAAGCCATTCTGCCACAACTTTTGAGGTATGCTTGGGGTCATTGTCCATTTGGAAGACCCATTTGTGACCAAGCTTTAACTTCCTGGCTGACATCTTGAGATGTTGCTTCAATAAAGTTGGGATGGTGTTCTTCGGTTTGCAAGCCTCACCCTTTTTCCTCCAAACATAACGATGGTCATTATAGCCAAACAGTTACATTTATGTTTCATTAGACCAGAGGACATTTCTTCAAAAAAGAAGATCTTTGTCCCCATGTGCACTTGCAAACTGTAGTCTGGCTTTTTTATGGCAGTTTTGGAGCAGTTGCTTCTTCCTTGCTGAGCAGCCTTTCAGGTTATATCGATATAGGACTCGTTTTACTGTGGATATAGATACTTGTCTACCTGTTTCCTCCAGCATCTTTACAAGGTCCTTTACTGTTGTTCTGGGATTGATTTGCACTTTTCGCACCAAACTACGTTCATCTCTAGGTGACAGAATGCGTCTCCTTTCTGAGCGGTATGATGGCTGCTTGGTCCCATGGTGTTTATACGTGTACTATTATTTGTACAGATGATCATGGTACTTTCAGGCATTTGGAACTTGCTCCCAAGGATGAATCAGACTTGTGGAGATCCACAATTATTTTCTGAGGTCTTGGCTAATTTCTTTAGATTTTCCCATGATGTCAAGCAAAGAGGCACTGAGTTTGAAGGTAGGCCTTAAAATAAATCCACAGGTACACCTCCAATTGACTCCAATTAGCCTATCAGAAGCTAATTGGCTAATTATCTCAAATTTGACATAATTTTCTGGAATTATCCGAGCTGCTTAAAGGCACAGTTAACTTAAAGTTAACTGTGCACAGTTAAAGGGGCAGTGGTGGCTCAGCGGTTAAGGCTTTGGGTTACTGATCAGAAGGTCAGGGGTTCAAGCCCCAGCACTGCCAAGATGCCACTGTTGGGCCCTTGACCCTATCTGCTCAAGGGGCGCTGTATCATGGCTGACCCTGCACTCTGATCCCAGCTTAGCTGGGATATATGAAAAAAAAAAAGAATTTCACTGTACATGTGTGATAAATAAAATTATTATTATTAATTATATTATTACTTAGTGTATGTAAACTTCTGACCCACTGGAATTGTGATATAGTCAATTAAAAGTGAAACAATCTGTCTGTAAACAACTGTTGGAAAAATTACTTGTGTCATGCACAAAGTAGATGTCCTAAATGACTTGCCAAAACTATAGTTTGCTAATATGAAATCTATGGAGTGGTTACATTTTTTTTTTTTAAATGTACAGTTGTGCTCAAAAGTTTGCATACCCTGGCAGAAATTGTGACATTTTGGCATTGATTTAGAAAATATGACTGATCATGCAAAAAAACTCTTATTTGAGAGTTTATTTATTGGCTTCTTTTTAAATCATAATGATAACAGAAATCACCCAAATGGCCCTTATCAAAAGTTTACATACTCTTGAATGTTTGGCCTTGTTACGGACACACATGGTGACACAGACAGGTTTAAATGGCAAATAAAGGTTAATTTCCCACACCTGTGGCTTTTTAAATTGCAATTAGTGCCTGTGTATAAATAGTCAATAAGTTTGTTAGCTCTCACGTGGATGCACTAAGCAGGCTAGATACTGAGCCATGAGGAGCAGAAAATAACTGTCAAAAGACCTGCATAACAAGATAATGGAACATTATAAATATGGAAAAGGATATAAAAATATATCCAAAGCCTTGAAAATGCCAGTCGGTACTGTTCAGGGATCTCTTGATACCAAGTCAAGGTCAGGTAGACCAAGAAAGATTTCAGCCACAACTGCCAGAATTGTTCAGGATACAAAGAAAAACCCACAGGTAACCTCAGGAGAAATACAGGCTGCTCTGGAAAAAGACGGTGTGGTTGTTTCAAGGAGCACAATACGAGGATACTTGAACAAAAATGAGCTGCATGGTCGAGTTGCCAGAAAGAAGCCAATGCCACAAAAAAAATCCGGTTACAACATGCCCGACAACACCTTGAGACACCTCACAGCTTCTGGCACACTGTAATTTGGAGTGATGAGACCAAAATAGAAATTTATGATCACAACCATAAGCGCTAGGTTTGGAGAGGGGTCAACAAGTATTGTGCTCCTTGAAACAACCACAGTGTCTTTTTCCAGAGCAGCCTGTATTTCTCCTGAGGTTACCTGTGGGTTTTTCTTTGTATCCCGAACAATTCTTCTGGCATTTGTGGCTAAAATCTTTCTTGGTCTTCCCACAGGTGTGGGAAATTAACCTTTAATTGCCATTTAAACCTGTGTGTGTCATCTTGTGTGTCTGTAACAAGGCCAAACATTCAAGGGTATGTAAACTTTTGATCAGGGCCATTTGGGTGATTTCTGTTATCATTATGATTTAAAAAGGAGCCAAACAACTATGTGATGATAAATGGCTTCATATGATCACTATCCTTAAATAAAATATATTTTCAAAATCAATGCCAAAATTTCACAATTTCTGCCAGGGCATGCAAACCTTTGAGCACAACTGAATATATATATATATATATATATATATATATATATATATTAACTTCTAAAAACGTCTTACCTGTTTTTAGGTTGTTGTTTTTTGTTTTGTTTTTTGGTCACATGACAAAAGAATAGCTACCTGCATGTTGATTACACCAGCTGAATTTGATTTGGTGGACAAATGATTTGCACATTTTTGTTACATTTTAAAACAACATTGTTCCAATGCTTAAGTAATTAATTTGCTTATTACACCACACTTAGACATTTTTTACTTTAAGCCCCATAAGATATCCAAATGACTTTGAATTTTAAACATTCATCATAGAAGAGGTGCATTCAAGTAACTGTTTTATGTGAAATGCATTTTTTATTGTATTTTTGAATAACTTAATAAACCATAAACCCATAAACCAGAATAAACAGCCTGTACTAGCATGGAAATATGAGCTGGTCACAGCAGGGTTTAAAATCTATGACTGAAATGTATGCATAACTTGTCTGTCATTTTGACAGTGAAGACTCTCTATTTTCATATATGTATAGATGTTCTTGTGTGTGATATTTCATATAGCTCCAGGTTTGAGTGCATTTTTTTTGTCCATCAGTGGTCAAGCAGGTCACACTGTCCTTTTCCGATCCACTGACCCCACTAGATGTGGAGAGTTTTCCTTTCTTTTCATATGGGTTGGGAGCCTGGCAAAAGGTTTAAAGGGTGATTTACAGGTCTATGTGCTTTGCTGAATACCAGGGTACAAATCAATATGCGGAGCAAGGCAAGAACTCAAGGAAACGGCAAGAAATTTAATTATCTGCAACAGAAATAGCAGGAAAAGAGGAGGTGAGGAGTACAGGTTTCTGAGAATCCATCAAAGCAGCACTCAACTTTAAGGGCTGTTTTGTGGTGCGCTGAATGAAGAAAATACACTTTTGTTTAAAACCTGAATAAATGTACTTTAATGCAAAAGAAAAACTGCATAAAGGTAGGGTTGATAATTGCATCTCTGAACCTTTTCAAGGTTTGGTGACCCTTTTTTGGCTATTGTGTCCTACAGTATTTTACATACAGACTAGATTTAAACATATGAAGCAAAACTTGGTCACACTGTGAGAGTGACATTGCTTTTATACACCAGTTTAACAAACTGTAAATAATAATAAAAAAAAATAATATAAATTAAAAAAAATGTTTCACACAAAAATTTGCCAGTTTTTGCATTTCTTTTTCAGCAGCAAACATTAAGTGAGGCATCAAGCACAACTCCGCTCTCTGCACTACTCTTGTACTATGGGTGTTTCATTCATGAATGAATCAGTTGAGTCAATGATTGAATGACTCACTCATAAGACACTTATTTTTTGCCACCTACTGGAGTAAATATACAAAATCTCCAGAAATGGTCACTAAACGAATCGAAATCAAAATGAACGATGAACAGAGTGATACAAATAGGGAAGCATCCCAGCACTCTTGGAACGCTGCTCGTCCAATCAGATTTGAGGTCTGGAACGATAACACTTTATTTTACAGTGTCAATGTTACACATATTAAATGTATTGACTATAGTAATAACAGTCAATTATGCATTATTATAAGTAACTAACCCTAAACCAAACCCTTACCCTAACCCTATAGTGAGTACATGTTGTTACTTAGTAATAATCAGTAATTACTTGTGTAATTACACTGTAACAAGGGCACTGTAAAATCAAATGTAACCTTCGGAACTAACTGTTGTCTGATACATATAATCATGTAATCTAATATACATGTATGCCACCACTGAGATGGAACGGTTCGAGATAGGTTAGTGGATTCTGGAGTGCCAGTCGAATTGGAAACCTCTGGAAAGTTCTGGCGCTAACACACAAACACAGTGTCTTTCTCATTAATCATGAGCCCAGTTGGACTGACTAGAGCCTGAACCAGTTTAGATGCCCTGGATTGAGCCCCTAGACAGTAAACATCCACAACAGTAAATACATCAAAGGTCAATACACAAAAACACTCTACACAGCAAGAAAGGGTCATACCTTTTGAGGCGAGCGTGATATCATCACAGGGGACTGTGATCTTGTCTTGGTCGGAGAACCTATTAAGGGACACAAAAAAACAATCTTCACTTGATACAGGAGCTTGAGACCATAAACACACGATCATAGGAAAAAGACCCACATCTGAAAGGTGATGAAAGAGAAAATGTGCAGTTTCAATCTTGAGTTTGAAGGTTTTAATGAAGTCATAGACATGTCATGCAGATTAAATTCAGAAATGCTTTGAGAAAGTTGATCAAGCAGGATTAAATGACAGAGTTTGGGGAGAATCCTGCTGTAAGATTTTTTCGCAGAGTAACTCAGATCCCAAAGACGAATCTAACTGGCGTCCGTCACGATATTGAGAGACGTAGAAGTTAAGATGAGTGAGAAACCAAGAGAAATCCAGACAGAGGAGTTAAAAGGTTTTTAATACATCTATGTGAGTCTAAGGGATCAGCTGCAGCAGATTTCTCTTTTACCTGTGTATGGTGGCCTAGGAGGGACAGGGGGGCCCTTTCCGTTTGAATCAGAGAGCGGCGTGTCTAGACTCCAGCTACTAACTGCAGGCTTGACCACTTTCACACACAAAACATGCATTTCAGGAAAATCCAGTCAATCCAGTTCATAACAGAATGTAAAACAGGGCACATTTGATTAAAAGTACACAAAAGAATACAGAATAGACATGATGAAATCACATACTATGAAATCATAATGAAAGAGAATGCAGCTTTTTGTTCTTGTTTGTTAGCTATGAAGCTACTGTATCTATATGCTAGTGCGCTATTAAAAAGCTGACTAAATTATCTTTAAGCAGATATATTGTATGCATTTTAAACTTGCAGTCTTTCTGTTCCAGGAAAAAGGGATAAAAATAATAATGATGTCATTTTTGTTGAATAAAATGCTTTCTAGAATGAGAAAGTCCCTCCCATTAATACCACCTGCCTTTGACTAGCAATAGAAAGTAGCAAATCATGGTTGATTACAGTGACACAAACTAAACACTACTGGATATTTAAAAATTTAAAAAAAGGATGGGCAATTAAATATGCCCGACCCAAATTTACAGTCTCAACAGGAAATAGATCAAGACAAGAAATGGGATCATTAACAGATTTTTTTTATTTTATTTTTTTTGATGTCTAATAACAAGAAAAAAATTGTTGTCTTGGCATAGTTCCAGCTAGTTTTTCTGACATTCTAATGACATTTTAACTCAGTGCATCTGGAAAGTATTCACAGAGCTTCACTTTTTCCACAATTTGTTATGTTACAGCCTTATTCCAAAATGGATTAAATTCATTATTTTCCTCAAAATTCTACAAACAATACCCCATAATGACAACGTGAAAGAAGTTTGTTTGAAATCTTTGCCAGTTTATTAAAAATAAAAAACGAAAAAAAATCACATGTACATAAGTATTCACAGCCTTTGCTCAATACTTTGTTGAAGCACCTTTGGCACCAGTTACAGCCTCAAGTCTTTTTGAGTATGATGCTACAAGCTTGGCACACCTATTTTTGGGCAGTTTCTCCCATTCTTCTTTGCAGAACCTCTCAAGCTCCATCAGGTTGGATGGGGAGCGTCGGTGCACAGCCATTTTCAGATCTCTCCAGAGATGTTCGATCGGGTTCAAGTCTGGGCTCTGAATAGGCCACTCAAGGACATTCACACAGTTGTCCCGGAGCCACTCCTTTGTTATCTTGGCTGTGTGCTTAGGGTCGTTGTCCTGTTGGAAGATGAACCTTCGCCCCAGTCTGAGGTCCAGAGTGCTCTGGAGCAGGTTTTCATCAAGGATGTCTCTGTACATTGCTGCATTCATAATTCCCTCGATCCTGACTAGTCTCCCAGTCCCTGCCGCTGAAAAACATCCCCACAGCATGATGCTGCCACCACCATGCTTCACTGTAGGGATGGTATTGGCCAGGTGATGAGCGGTGCCTGGTTTCCTCCAGACATGAAACTTGCCATTCAGGCCAAAGAGTTCAATCTTTGTTTCTCATGGTCTGAGAGTCTTTCAGGTGCCTTTTGGCAAACTCCAGGCAGGCTGTCATGTGCCTTTTACTGAGGAGTGGCTTCCGCCTGGCCACTCTAACATACAGGCCTGATTGGTGGAGTGCTGCAGAGATGGTTGTTCTTCTGGAAGGTTCTCCTCTCTCCACAGAGAAACGCTGGAGCTCTGTCAGAGTGACCATCGGGTTCTTGGTCACCTCCCTGACTAAGGCCCTTCTCCCCCGATCGCTCTAGGAAGAGTCCTGGTGGTTCCAAACTTCTTCCATTTACGGATGATGGAGGCCACTGTGCTCATTGGGACCTTCAATGCTGCAGAAATGTTTCTGTACCCTTCCCCAGATCTGTGCCTCGATACAATCCTGTCTCGGAGGTCTACAGACAATTCCTTGGACTTCATGGCTTGGTTTGTGCTCTGACATGCACTCTTAACTGTGGGACCTCATATAGACAGGTGTGTGCCTTTCCAAATCATGTCCAATCAACTGAATTTATCACAGGTGGACTCCAATCAAGTTGTAGAAACATCAAGGATGATCAGTGGAAACCTCAATTTTGAGTGTCATGGCAAAGACTGTGAATACTTATGTACATGTGATTTCTTAAGTCTTTCTAAAGTCTTAGGCACATAAGATGTTTCACAAAAACATTTGTCTTAAGATGGTTATTTATATCTGCTACTTTAGTGTGTCAATAGGAAATATAAATGTTAGACTCCCAAACATTCATTTTGCAAATAGAATAGAATAGAAGAACAGGGAGCCCTGCAACAGATGGCATGGCCCTCACAGAGCCCCCCACTGAACATTGTGTCAGTCTGGGATTACACGAAGAGACAGAAGTATTTGAGACAGCCTAAATAAATAAAAGAACTGTGGCGAATTCTCCAAGAAGCTTGGAACATCCTATCTGCCAACAACCAAGAAAAACTATGTCCAGGGGTAATTAGTAGAATTGGTGCTATTTTGAAGGCAAAAGTGTTCACACCAAAAATGTATTTAGCTCTTTTTCTGTTTACTGGACTTTGTATGACGTTAACTGATTAATGAAAACTATTTATGTCATTATTTTTTTAAGAAATCCTCACTTCTTAACTTTTATAATAGTACTTTTGCACAGTACTATTATATATATATATATATATATATATATATATATATATATATATATAATTCTAAATATATAAGTAATTCACAAATCTGCTAAGTAAATGTAAATAATAAAGAATTTAAATAATTGACTATTGACTAACATTATAAATAATATATCTCCTCAAAATCTCCCCATCAATCGTGATAAACATGAGACTGTGTGACCCACAGTCACACAGTCACAGCTGTCAAAACACAGGTACACACACAGGTGATGTCACATACAGCACACAGGAGTGGTGGTCTGTCAGCTAGCATCAGATCTGGTGAGGCGACCACGAGACCCCCATCTCTTCAAACCACTCTCTTCACAGTGAGTTGACAGACTCTATGTGAATAAGTCCTGAAGACTTGAATGCTTGCATGCACAGATAAACCACTCACCTTTATCGGGGGTGGAGATGTTGGGATCACTGCGTGGCAAGGATGCATCGCCTGCTGAGTGAGGAACTGGCCTCTGTGAAAGAGTTTTACATCAGATAAACGTGGTCGTGGTTTGTGGCTCCATTGTGAAAGCATGTCATTATGACTGATAATACTACACAAGGCTTAAAGGTGCATTCAGTAATTTTTTAACTCCTAAAGCCATGAATTGTAATTTTGCACTATATTTAGGAAATCATGTCCACTCACATTAAAAGAAGACTCCAGTCATATCAGTAACCTTATAAAAGCTGTTTTATTCTACATTAAGAGGGTCCGCACATGGGGGCGGCAATTTTAGAATCACATGACCAGCCGAATACTACTCGCTTAATCTCAGTAACCGTCCTGTTATTTGACACTTTCACTCATTGATTAAAATAATTATGGCTGACTGAATACAACATTTCTACAATGGCATCTGAAACGGAAAACTATTGATTTTAAATAATGCTGCATCCAAGCTGCTAGGTGTCAGTGTAAGTCCAAGATGACAGAAAGACAAAAGTTACTGAATGCATCTTTAAAATCAAAATATGCTTTGTGTCAAAAATTATATGAGTGGGTAGGAAACCATGCATTTTTAGCAGAGAGACTATATTGTAAGATTATATCCCTGTCATCATAAAAAAAAAATTAAATAACAGAAAGATTGGGTGATTCTCACAAAGCCTGTCAAGAAAATGTACAGTCTAAAACTCTGCTTAGATTTCATCCTAAAAGTGTGCTTAAGCACAGAAGTCAGATTTTGCGTACTCACAAAAAACAAATCAGATTTATAAAACCGTACATACCCCAGAACCTGTGCATAGTTCCCTTAATAAATTCCAGCTAGTGGAAGATTATGCGTACATGCACGTGATTCATTCCCCACCCCGTCTCCTTCCCAAAATAACCATATATGAGTGTACAATGCCTGTTTTTACTATGCATATCCTCATCTGCATACAATTACCATATGCATTTCACCATCCAGACACGTAATTACTGCGTTTAACGATATGAGAAACTGTATTATAGGAGATAATATAGACTGTAAATGTCACATGTGCCCAAAGGTTAGATGCTGCACCATGGAGAAACATTATTTAATAAGATATGAACTTGTTTTCAGAGAATATATCTTGAATATATCTTGGCAAAATGTTTTTTTATCGCTGCAGACATAAATCTAACCTAAGCAATTTTGCTTCTCAGAAAATATTTTAAATCGTTTTAAGAGTGTTTTTATATAGAAGTTAAATATTTAATACTGGAAACAAAATGAAAATGATTAAGATTCTTGTGCAGCACTGTCTGATATCATCGGATTACTAAGATTTTATATTTTACGGGTATTTTATATTATAAAAACAGCTGAATAGCAAATGTACTTTTCATAATGTTTTTATTAGACTACAACGGGGGATTCATTGCGATGAGGGTTGGGAAGAGGAGCAGGCAGCACATTTGATGCGCATCTCATGTGCAATGCTGTACCTGTTTGCAGCTGTACAATACTGTTTCTGATGAGACATGTTTCTCCAATGGTCCGTTCAACTACTGAATGTGGCCAGCAGTGCCTGTCTTATACTGTCTATTTTACCAAGCCATTTCACGTCAGTCAGAGTCAAATGCTGTTCTTATCTCAGTACATTATTTCTGTAATAGCCTTTGGGAACAGAAAATATCACAAACTAAGAAATCATCGCTGTCATTTTAAGTTACTGTGTTCATTCTCTATGATGACACGGGAAAGTCCTCCAAACGCAGCGCACCCCAAACCAATATTTTCTTTTTACAGCTTATATTTGAATGCCTTTTCAATTAGTTACAAAAAATTAATATAGCCTACTATTGGCTTGATAACGATTACTTCTGATTCAAGTGATTAACTGCATATTTTTTATTCTAAATGTGGTGAATTAAATGAAAATTAGAGTTTATAATCAGTCTGTTCAGTTCATTATTTATCCAGCTGGAGTCGCCAATTCACACACAGCAGTAAAAGAGTGCGTACGCACACATTTTCACGTCAAGTTTACTTTTTATAAATCTCATCTTGAGCATGAGAAGCAGCGTGCGAACATTCTTGTGCGTACGCAACGTTTATACATGAGGCCCCTGGTCTTAGTTTACTCCAAAATCGAGAGAAACAAATAATTAGAGCTGTCAAAATTAACGCGTTAATGCTGACTAGATTTAAAAAGTTTAACACATTATTTTTCTTAATCGTTGTGACAAGGAGGAGGGCCGGGCCGGGCCGTGACTATGCATGCCCGGCCCCAAATCGGGCTAATCAGCCGAGGAGAGGGATAAGTGCAGCGGAATGCGGCAGTTCGGGAGAGAGTGAGTCACATGAAGTTCCTATTAAAATATTATTTTGATTGTTTAGCCAGTTCCCGCCACCTCCTTTCCCATGAAGCTAGTAACCTTGTTACATTGGTGCCAAAACCCGGGAAGGAGGAGGGATGCGCTGTCGTGGAGTCCTCGCCACTGCCATCCGCCCAGAGGAGCAGCTGCGGCCATCTGCCGGGGGACGGAGGAGTTGCTGCCGGCCGCCCGGACGTGGAGGAACGGCCGCCGTCCGCAAGGGGAAGAGGGGCTTGCTTCCGGCTGCCTGGAGTGGTGGAGCCGCTGCCAGGGGCAGAGGAGTTCCCTACCGGTCGCCAAAACGCAGAGGGGCGTTCCATCCGCCAGGGGTTTGAGGACTGGCTCTGGTCTGCCCAGGGAGGAGCAGCTGTTTTCCGCCAGAGGGTGGAGGAGTGATCGAGGACCAGGCGACGGCGTGTCTGGGAACCGGTGAGCAAGTTTTTTTTTTTTTTCCCTCCCCTCGTCCCCTCCCCAGCCCTAGAGAGGTGGGGAAAAGCCTGCCGGCAGGCGGGGCTAGAAGCCTGAGGCAAAGGAGGGAGGAGTGTGACGAGGAGGAGGGCAGGACCAGGCCGGGCCGTGACTACACACGCCCGGACCCAATCGGGCTAATCAGCCGAGGAGAGGGATAAGTGCAGCAGAATGCGGCAGTTTGGGAGAGAGCGAGCCACATGCAGCTGCCATGTGTGCATTTATGTTTTTGTGTTTTTTGTTCAAGTTCCTATTAAAATATCACTTTGATTGTTCAGACGGTTCCCGCCGCCTCCGTTCCCATGAAGCTAGTAACCTTGTTACAATCGTGTTTAACGCATTTACCGTTAATACAGCATAAACCAGCATAATCACTGGTTGGAAGGGCGGAAACTTTGCAATGTGTCTGCCCGGAGTCATTACACTGACGGACACATCACAAACACACAGCACTGATTCAGTGTCTGTGATAAAGTGATGGTAAAGGAGCTCTTAACGCTATTTGATGAACAAAAAAAGCCCAAATGGAACACATTTAGTAAGGCAGAACCACGGCAAGTCTTAACTATAACCAAAACACAGAATGAGACATTTTTGTCTGCAAGCACTTTTCATGTGGAGTTCAAAGCGGTGCTCCACGCTGGCACTGATGCCCTGACATGAATCATGAACGCGGATTCACGATTGCTGCAACATAGCAGATAGCCACAGTCCGCCAGCAGATTAATATTGTGGAGGGTTTAATAGATTTAATGCCCATTGCAATGAATATGCAACCTATGTGGGGACTAGCTCTTTTAAGTAGTCTTATTCCCACTTAGACTTTGGGAAACGTTTAATGTTACCTGAATTGGTGCAATTTTACTTAGTTTGGAAAATGTTAATAAAGCACTATAATGTTACATATTGTTTTGTTTTATTTCCTAAGAAGGAAATAAATGCATTTTGACAAGAAGTATATTTAGAGTCAAATTTCAGCACTTTCAAAATCTGCAATTAATAGCAATTAACTATGAAAAATTATGAGATTAATCGCGATAAAAAAACTTTAATCGACTGACAGCACTACAAATAATACATTTTATTTGCATATAGATAATGAATTGGGCATTAAGATTTTGTCCCCCAGTTATAATTATTCCAATTTAAAAAAAAAAAAAAAAAAAGAAAAAGAAAATGCTGCCTTTAATTTTCACTAAATTAATATATATATATATATATATATATATATATATATAAAATCCTTATATTGTATAATTGTACAACTGCATCTTTTTACTGTAATACAGAAGAAGAAAAAAAACTATGGTAATGAGAACCATTACTGAAAACTAAAGAAATAATAAAAGTAAAACGTGCTGACACTTTACGGTAATAAGAGTGTTTAAATGTGCTTTAGTGTCTTAATGGCATTATGCAAAAATTATTCAAGGCTTTATTTTCTTTATTTTTTTCTGTACTGATTTGGGGTTAAACACAACCAAAATATTTCCTTGACAGATTTGGTCAGAATTACTCGATTATGAAAGCATCTTAAGCTTTGTTCTCTACTGTCTTTTAAAAACATGGTAAATGCAAATCATATAAAATTCTTCCAAGAGAGAAGTGATATATATAATATATATAATATAATAAACATTCCTGTAGCTCAACTGGTAGAGCAAGGTGCTAAGGACATCAAGGTCATGGGTTTGATTCCCACGGAACACATAAACTGACTAAATGTATACAACAAATGTACTGCAAGTTGCTTTGGATAAAAGCATCTACCAAATGCAGAAATGTAAATGTAAACAATGATATAAGAATGTTTTATAATCGTCTTCGTACCTGTGTGGAATCCTGGGGGTTTGGATATATGGCACTGCATGGTCTCTCTCGTGGTGAGAGGCAGTTCTCTCGGGAATGTTTGGGTTTATCTGACAACTGCGGTGAACCTGTGAGGAATGAGGAGGTGTAGACAAGGGTGTGATATCAGTAAAACACACACACAAAAGGACATAGATCTTGCCCTCATTTCTTTGCTAATTAGCCAGCACATGAAATAAAGGTATCCGTCCTTGTCAATCCCACCTGCTAAGGCGAGAATTGTGTGGCTGGGGTGACAGACAGCTATTTCGCAAGAAGAGATAGATTCCCAGATGCAGGGAGCGGTCCAAACCTGTTCGAAACACTGACTTCCACCCACAAATCGTCCTCCAGAACAGGACGGAGGGCCACGTCTCCCCTGTGGCCCCTCGTGATAGCCATCAGCAGACTGGAATTCTGCAAGTAGCATTTTACACTGTCTGTAATTCTCCATAAGTGTTTACTGTCTGCCGGTGGTTTATGGGGGTCTCCATGGAGGCAGGGAGGGCTGCCAAGAGGAGACTATAAGATTACATAAATGTCTCCATACATATTCCCGCTTTTATGATCTGTGACCACAGGTAAACAGATGCTGCATGGAGAGAGATAAGAGGCCACGGAAGAGTGGACTGCTGCATATCAGGACAATGCAATTCTATAACCCGTAAAACAGTAAAAGTGGCATATTTTACACTTTCATAGAACTTTCTTTTGCGTTATGTTCACATGTTAGTCAAGGTTTCTTGCACCAAAAACGTTATTTTAGTTTTACATGGCCATTGTACATCCTTACATGCCCATTGTACATGTATTCATAAAAAAAAAAAAAAAAAAAAAGTAATTAAATAGCAAGGTCAATACATTAAAGATGAAATATGTAATATCTGCGCCACCAAATGGAATTGCAAAAATAAACGTTGCTTTCAAAACAGCTTCCTAAATTCACCCCTGTCTGCCGCTGGTCAAAAAAAAGGATAGTCCCACCCCCAAATCATACCATTATTTGAGTAACGTTGTTGAGGCGGGTCTAAGCGACTCTCAAAACAAACAGAACCATTTTTATAAAGCCACAGAAAAACAGTGCTCACAGTTTTTAAGAAATTAACCTATGAATGGCTTACTAATAGTTGTTTCAGCATATTAAGCTGGACTAGGAGAAAGTATTTTAACACAGAAAAAGTTGCATACTTCAGCTTTAAGTTGAACAGTATGAGTGGTGATTAGGGCTGGGCAAGGTAAAGAAAAAAAATCCTGATATGTTTAGCCTTTTGATGAAATTCAATAATCTCAGATGTCTTAAATGTTTATTTATTTATTTATTTTTACCTCCAACAAAAACCATACATTTGGACCAAACAGCAATTGTTGCGATTGAAACTGTTTAATGCAAGAACTAGTTTTACAAAAAATGTAGTTTTACAGTAAATGAGTTCATAGGAGAATAATATTTAATTGCATGGACCCACTTTACTGTATATTAGGTGTCTTTAACTACTATGTATTTAAAGCAATGTACTTATAATGTACATACGTGTTGTTGCATTGTACTTACATTTGAAATACCTGCATTTAATTACATCTGTTGTAACACTGTTAACCTTACCCCCAATCCTAACCCAACCCTTACCCTAAACCTAACCCTAGTCCTACTGTCTTAATTACTAGCAATCGCTTGGAAAATACAGACACTAAACCTAAAAATTACCAGCGATCGCTTGGAAAATATAGACCATTTTTCTTAACAGTCTATTTATTCAGACATCTTTCCTCAGTCTAAATGTTATTGCACATGGCTGTAACATTTTCCAGGTTGTTGTGCCTGTTGTGTGCATCTCGCTGTTGAGAAGCTAGTCGACAATCTACTATTACACAAAAGGTCAACTGGGCACAGTCTATGTCCTTCCTTCAGCTATTCAATTACACATGGTGTCATGTAGACAAAGAGATGAAGACTGTAGCTCGACTATGCAAAAACCTACAGTAGCTCAATTAAAGCTCGACTATACAGTGGCAAGAAAAAGTATGTGAACTTTTGCAAACTCAAACATTTTGAGTTTGAGCTTTGCATAAAGCTGGAAAGGGTTAAAACGTAATCTCGAAAAGCTTAGATATTCATTTGTCCACAGTTAGACAAATTGTCTATAAATGGAGATGATTTAGTGCTGTGGCTACTCTCCCTAGAAATGTCCGTCCAGCCAAGGTGACTCAAATGGCACAACGCAGAATGCTCAATGAGGTAAGAAAGAATCCTAGAGTGACAGCTAAAGACTTGGAAGGAATCATTGGAACTGGTTAACATCTCTGTTTATGAGTCTACTATACGTAAATCCTTAAAACAGGCATTGTGTCCATGGCAGGAAATCATGAAGGAAGCCGCTGTTTTCCACCAAAAACATTGCTGCATGCCAAAGACCATCTTGACTTTTCACAATGCTACTGGAAAATAGTTTTGTGGACTGATGAACGTAAAATTGAATTGTTTGGGAAGAACATGCAACACTATGTATGACGTAAAAAGGGCACCGCATACCAACATGAAAACATCATCCCAACGGTTAAGTACGGTGGAGGGAGCATCATGATTTGGGGTTGCATTGCTGCTTTGGGGCCTGGACCACTTGCCGTCAGAGGAAAAAAAATAATTCAAGTTTATCAAGATATCCTACAGGATAATGTCAGTAAGGCTTTTCGCCAGCTGAACCACAGCAGAAGCTGGGTGATGCAGCATGACAATGACAGGGTTCACACTCTTTTCAAGGCACAATTTTCCAGGACATTTCCAAGACATTTTATGCGGTCAACAAGTGTAATATTTAAGCAAAAACACATGCGTCCATTTAAATTGAGCTTTTACACATGACAAGCGTTGCAGAAAGTGTCACGGAGGGGCGAATTTATGAGCTTGCCATGCAAGAAAGCAGGTGTGCACAATAAACATTGAAAACATTTATTTGGAAGAGGGAAAAAAAATGGCGATTGCAGAAAATAAAGAGGACTCATTTGTTTAGGTCTTAGTGTTTTATTTTTTTACATGTAATTACTGTAGTTCAATAACTGGGGTCTCTGAATATTTGGAAAATATTAGGTAATAATTAATTAAAATAAATTATGAGACATTTAATATATTCTTGTATCTTTGTACTCTCAAAGACATAATTTGTGTGAGGCAAAAACTTGTGTGAAAAACACTTTGGTGTAAAGTAGGAGCCGAGGTGGCGCTGATGCTTCACTGTATTCGGCAGCACTGACATGAGTCATGTGATAGCCCCTCGACATATATAAACATCAGTCACTTTTACACATTAATAGCTCTTCCGCCCTTTTCTCTTAGTGATGAACAAGGTAGACTCACATGCCTATGCTGAAGTAAATGAACAACACGCCCCTCTCATTCAGTCGGTCGGTACATGTACCAGGTCATTCCGTTTGTTTATGAATGATAAGTTTCACGAGTGCCGCTTCTCACTATGCAGCTGCCAAGCATGCAACTGGCTGTAGCTATAACCAATCAAGCGATCTGCCTCAGTTGGACCGCATTTGCCAAGCACATGATTGGCTGCTGCTGTAATCAATAACGAGCGTCCTTAACCGTTGACATTGTCTCACAATGCGCAGCCACTGGCAGTGACAAAATGGTACGAATGTGTATTTGACTCCTATTCCGAGTCCCCATCGTTACCATGTTTTTGTAACGAAAACCTTGCTAGCAACACAGTCAAACCATTTTATTATACTAAAATATTTTCCAGGACAAATCATTATTTTCCAGGACACTTAGATATTTTTCTAATTTTCCATACCTTTCCACGACTGGAAAACTGCACTGCAAATTCAGTTGAATTTTTTAAAAAAAAAAAATAAATAAAATAAAAATAACATCGAAAAACCCTAAACATCGAAGTAAATCCACTACAGAATAGCTTAAAAAAAAAAAAAAAAAAAAAAAAATCCAGGTTTTGAAATGGCCCAGTCAGAGCTCAAATTGCATTAAATGAACTGTCCAAACTAACCGATTCAATAGGATGATAGGATTCAGAGAGAGAAAGAGAGACAGACATCTGTTTAGGAAGAGACTTCTTATGGCCTTAAATTTGTGTGAATTTAAGACTTTTAAATTATTTTTAAGAATGAACACCTTGACTTCTAAATGTAAATGACATCTGTTATGATTGGCTAACCTCTGAGCATATGAAATTTAACAATTCTGGTTCCGATTCAGATTCCAGATTTTAACCATTAATGATTTATATCATACTTTTGAGGAAGCCCAATAAGTTTTATATAAAGCCCAATAAAGAGTTTGAGAATGATTCATCGATCTTTTTGACCAATGCATTAAAACATCTGGCTTGCAAGGGCAATTTGTTTTAATGAAATCGGACTACACTGGTCATTCAAAAAAGATGTTTTGTCTTATTATTTATATTTTTTTGCATTATTTCACAGTATTTTAGCAGGGTGATCCATCCGGAAGAATGCAAATTTTCAAAAACAGTCAAAGCAACCAAATTTAATGAAAATCTTTCGGTTCCAGTTTTTTTTTTTTTTTTTTTTAAAGAAATGGAATGCTCTGAGCTATTAAATTTGATCTGACCTCTACTAAGGGATGGATTCTTCTCACCTCTGGTGCTGGAAGGAGCCGAGCTGGTCACGTTGGGAGAGGCCGAGTGATTGGAACTAAGACTTGAGGTAGATGGACTTGGCTGGAAATAAATAAATAAATAAATGTGTGAAACATATCGTTAACGTTATTGTTCTCTGTGCTTTCGCAATGGGTTTTGATGATCATTTGGTCAGGGATAAATAATGTGTCTATCTAGTCCATTAATTACTACCAGTAATTTACACCTACAAATCCCATTCTCACAGTGAGAAAAAGACACAGAGAGACAGAAAGATTAAGTGGGGATGAGAAAGAGAAACAGAGAAAGAGGGCAATTAAGAGAAATGGAAGCAGAAGAGAGAGAGAGAGAGAGAGAGAGAGAGAGAGAATAGCTGTAAAGGTGGCAGGCTGAATTGAAGCTCAATGTGTGTGTGTGTGTGTGTGTGTGTGTGTGTTCTGTGCTGAGTGGCCCAGCGTGCTCACCTGCATGTTGAAGACTTCATCGGAGCTCTCTGACTGGCCTGTGATGTTGCTCACTTCATTGGAGGCCTGTGATGACAGAGACGATGAAGAGTAGCGGTTGACTGCTGGATAGCTGAGGGGACTAAACAAACACACACACACACACACACACACACACACACACACACACACACACACACAAACATTAGAAACACATACACTTGCAATACTTACATAAGTTTGGCATGAGAAATGGAACCTCATGAGAGACTGAACCGAAATGCAGTAAGGGGCCTTCACACCAAGCATTTCTGAATTTGTCTGTTTTTTAATTGTTTTTTAAAAGTTAGACACGTCTTTGAGCATTGCTCCATGTCTCTGTTTTTTATTGCGCATGAGTGCCGTTTTATTTTTTTAAAATCATATTAAAAGAACTTTAAACATGCTTGCAACATCTGCATAACCAGTGTAGAGTGTAATCCAATTACGAAGTAATTAGTTACTGTAATCGAATCACTTTTTAGTTAAATAGTGTAATGCATTACATTTTAAATTCTTGTAATCAGATTACAGTTACTGACTTTCAATTAATTTAATAAATTTTAAGTAGATTATAGGTTTGGGGGGCCTGGGTAGCTCAGCGAGTACTGACACTGACTACCACCCCTGGAGTCGTGAGTTCGAATCCAGGGTGTGCTGAATGACTCCAGCCAGGTCTCCTAAGCAAGCAAATTGGCCTGGTTGCTAGGGAGGGTAGAGTCACATGGGTAACCTACTCGTGGTCACGATTAGTGGTTCTCACTTTCAATGGGGCGCGTGGTAAGTTGTGCGTGGATCGCGGAGAGTAGCATGAGTCTCCACATGCTGGGAGTCTCCGCGGTGACATGCACAACGAGCCACATGATAAGATGCGTGGATTGATTGTCTCAGAAGCGGAGGCAACTAAGACTTGTCCTCTGCCACCTGGAGTGAGGTGAGTAACCGCACCACCACGAGAACCTACTAAGTAGTGGGAATTGGGCATTCCAAATTGGGAAGAAAAGGGGATAAAAAAAAAAAAAGTAGATTATAGGGTTATGCTTATTTCTAATATATTATTTATGTTGAATACATGAATTATGGCCCTGTAACGAGTCATTGTGAAGAGAAATGTGAGGTGTTGAGTGTATGACTTGTGTGAAACAATTAACAAGAAAGAAATATAGACAATATTTTGAACTTGAGTGGAAAAGTGTTTAAGAAAGTAACTTAAAAGTAAAGTAATTAGTAATGTGATTACTTTTTCAATTAAGTAATTAGAAAAGTAATCTGATTACAATTTTTTGATAAATAATTAGACATTTGTAGTGGATTACTATTTTTAAGTAACTTACCCAACACTGTGCATAATTATGCAGACCCCCCCATGCCACATAAATACCACTGCTACTTGACTAACGTGTAAAATTTATTCCAATAGAGCCTGACTTAAGCATGCCACTAAGATAACGAGCTGTGCAGCAACCGCCCACTCACATGACACAATCGAGTCGGTCTCCCTACACTCAAACGACTTCTTTTTATAAATCTGAATAGTTTGCAATCAACTTAAAATGTATTGATTCTATACTTATAATCAACAACTGCTAATCAAGAGTTTTATATTTTTTCTACTGACTTTAATTTGATTTTAAGTATTGTACCTTTGTCTTTTTGTCTGATTTTCAAATATTTTTTTCTTCAAAAATAAAGGTTTGTAAAGTTGTGATTAAACTTTGAAGCTGCTTCTTATGGATCATGGCTTAGAACGCATTAATTAAGGATTTTTTTAAATCCATAGGGAAAACAAATAGTGGGAAAAGTACTTCCGGAACAAAGACGGCATGAAAAAGTAGGATGGCATTGTTGCACACTTTTATATGGAACTATTTTCTATCTTGTACCAAATTAAATATCTTCCTTTACAATCAACATGTCTCTCAACTCCACCCATCATCTTGGATAAAAATGTTCAATAAGCCTGTCACATTGCCTTTAGGAACAGCCTTGTATCAGGTGTGCATTGAAGATGCTTTAAAATTTTGCCTAGGTAGGCAGCACACTAGGTTTTGGAACAGAGCTACTTAAACCTATGGTGAAAACGAGTTTACAAGAAGTTTGGTGACACATTTAAGGATGCACATACCATATGTATTCTGAGCTATTGAATACTTTTGTGTGATTGTTCCTGTTTACCTTCACCTGATTGGCTGAGATCAGACTAAGGCTTAAAAGAGTTTCTCACCTGCGTCGTGCTACCACGCGCGCAACTCCCTCTGGACTCAGGATGTTGGGCGCTGAGTTCCTGCCAGTGCGAGGGCTTCCGTTGGTGAACTGGATCGGACTGGCCCGCACAAAGGCCGGAAACTCCTTCAGAATATGAAAAAAGAGAAAAAGATGAGTACATAACGAATGGTTTGGAAAGACACAGTTTAGATCTGAGCAACCGTATCAGTCTGGATATTTACCTGTATGCCAAGGCTTGATTTCATTAGATGAAACTGATCCACCAGTTTCTTATGCAGGGGCCGCATGTCCTGAGGTACGAATTTCTCATGCACAGTCAAACCAAACTCCAATATTTGAGCCTAAAGGAGCAATGCTGATCAATGTTCACAGCTTGATTTACAGAATAAACTACAAGTAAATTGAAACAGCATTTACAACACATTTAACTTGCTTAATGTGATGTGTTCAGTGGGGCGGGACTTCATTTTATCCATCAGGATTTGATTGCTAAAATATGGCTGTGATTTTATTGGTAATTATATTTTTCCCCATCAACACGGCCTTGGCTACATCAGCAGAACAGAAAAGGTGTTTCAAATGCAGAGAAAGTTAATCAGTTTTGACAAGAGATTACAAAAACATACAAAGTAAGCAGGGTTGAATTAGATTTTCTCCCTTCAGTCTTTAAAAGTTCACTTTCATGCTTGTAACTGGCTTATATCCATGGTTACTGTCTAGACAACAGCATCACGTGTTCAGCTCTGGAGAGTTCCTGGTTACTAAGCAGCACGGGCATGCAGGGAGGAAGTGAACTCAAGCTTCTTTAAATCATTACGCCTAAATCCCAAATGTTAGTAGAGAAACAGATGGAAATAATATAGGAGCATGAAACATTTTAGAAATAAAGGATTATGTATTAAATGGATTGTTTAGCCAAAAATGTTTAATTCTGTCATCATTTAGTCACCCTAATGTTGCATATGATTTCTTTCTTCTTTGGAACACAAAAGGAGATGTCAGACAGAATGACAGTCTTGGCAGGCTTTATTCGCCATTCACTTTAATTGTACTGGAAAAAAAAAAAGATGCAATGAAATTGAATGGTGACTGAGCCTAATAATATGGAAACATCTCCTTTTGTGTTTCACAGAAGAAAGAACATCATGTGGGGTTGGAACAACAAAACATAAGATACAACATACAATTTTATTTGGTTCCTTGGGACAGACCTGTTCAAACATAAGCTCTCTGAGACGGCCAATCTTGTCACCATCTTCTGGGTGATTCATGATGTAGTCCTTCACAAAGAACGCCTGCCAGAAATACAAGAAAAACACAATGTTACACTCTTTAAACTCAATGCATTGTGTATCACCACAAGTTACACTTACCTTGAAGTTTCAAGCATACTCCGACATTCATCATTTCACAGATGAATCAAACTGAAAAGGATTTGCTTTCTGCAGCAAATCAACATCTTGATTAAAGGGATAGTTCACCAAAAATGTCAAATGTCATCTATCTCACCATCATGTTGTTCCAAACTCTAATTAGTTTCTTCCTTCCATGGAACACAAAAGGAGAAATGTTAAAGAATGTTCTGTCTACTCTTTTCCACTTAAAGAATATTCCAGGTTCAATACAAGTTAAGCTCAATCGCTTGCATTTATGGCATAATGTTGATTACCACCAAGATATTTTGACTGATAATATTTGACTATAAAAAAATTATAAAAGGAAAGTTCCAATGAGGCACTTACAATGGAAGCGAATGGGGCCATTTTTTGGAGGGTTTAAAGTAAGAAATGTGAAGCTTATAATTTTAGAAAAGCACTTACATTAATTCTTCTATTAAAACTTGCGTATTATTTGAGCTGTAACGTTATTTAAATCATGTTAGGGTTTACGTGTTACGTCGTCATGGCAACAAAGTTGTAAAATTGGATATAACTTCACACAGAAAATGTTAGTAAGCGATTTTATTACACTAAACTAATGTTACATGCATATTCATCATGTCTTGTGTCTATACTTTTGAAACAGTGTGTATTTTAAACATTAGGGATTGGCCCCGTTCATTTCCATTGTAAGTGCCTCACTGAAAGAAAAGGAGGGACGAGTTGAAATAATTTTTTTGTGGTAATCAACATTATGCCACAAATGCTGTCGGTTAAGCTTATCTTGTTTTGAACCCGGTATATTCCTGTAATAAAAAAATAAATGGGTTCAATGAGGAGCGAGAAAGTCATACAGGTTTGGCAGAACATTTGACAGAATGTTTGGGTTCGCTATCCCTTTAAATCCTTGTTTATCTGTTACATGTGAATGTAGCACTTCAACTTAACATGTAATTCTCATTTAAATGATGCATAAGGTGCGAAAATGGAAATGTACATCATTCCTGATCTTCTAAGGAAAAAGCAAAGAAAGAGAGAGAGCAGACGGTGTCTCTGCCTCCGATCTCCTTCAAGGACGATGGCCTGGTATCTCCAAAGAGACTGTGGGAGAGCCAAAACTCTCAGACTTCAAAGACTCTCCCATGCAGATTTACCCACTGGCCCATATCTGACATTTAGCCTTAATGCCCGCCAAATGTTGCAGGCAGATGAGGAATTTAATTACAGCTGCTTGCTATGTCTGCAGAACATGAAGTTTGAATGCAACATATTTGCAAATAATTACAAGTGTACCTGCTGCCTTGGTCACATTGAACAGATCTGTTATGTTTTAATTAGTGCTGTCAGTTGATTAAAATATTTAATCACAATTAAATAGTCCCCGTAGTTTGCGTGGGGGACTATGCAATGCGTATTACATCTCTTAAATCCTCATCCTGCACATTAATTTCCAGCGACACCAGCTAAATGCTGATGCTTCAGTTTGGCGGGGCGAGTGAATTTGGCTTATCACAGGTCCCATCTGGGTTTGTTTTGTACAAAGAATTACCATTAAGAGGTCCTTTCTTCATCACTTGATCACTGACATAGAATCGCTGTTGTGTGTGTGTCTGTGGTGTGTGCAAAGGTTCTGCCTATTGCAACCAGTGTTCAGCACTCACACAGAGCTGAATAAAATGTCAGAATCTAATGTGAAAATTGGTAAATGCGTTAATCGTGATTAAGAAAAATGTACGCGTTAAACATTTTAAAGGAATTGCATCTGTTAACGCCTTAATTTCTACAGCTTTCATGAGCATTTAAACATTACTGCCTAACTAACATAAACTTCATGAGGCACGACTGTCGAGGAAGTTTGAAAACCACTAGGGTGAGCCAATTAAAACAGAGAGACTTGCAAATGAGAGAAATACCAGAGTGAAAATTTCTCTGACCTTCAGCAGGAAGTAAAAGTAAAATTAACAGCTGCAGCTGAAACATTTAATAAACAACTAATTGGCAATGCTGCCATGTTCACAAGTCCAAATACATTAACCGCAGTTCATCGTAGACTTGCGCCAGAGGAAGTTCAACAGAGGCTTATATTTGAACAGCTTACAAGAGGAGAATTTTAAAAGAATAGTTCACTCCAAAATAAAAAATTCTGTCATTATTTACTCCGATTATATGAACATCTTACAGGGTTTGGAACAAAATGAGGATGAGCAAATGACAGAATTTTCATTTTACTGTGAACTATCCCTTTAAGAAATACAAATGTACATTCTGGAACACACAGATGTTGTATGGAGTCTCCTGTTGATACCTTCTTTCCGAGACCATCAAGGTAAATACTGCAGTGACACTAAAGCAAGGTTGCTATGCAACAAGCTTTCAGACAGTCTGGAAAGGACTGATGTATTCACACAAGGAAAATATGACTTCTTTGAGAGGTTATATATTTTCCCAGAGCTTACAAGTGGTAATGTGCCTTCCTTTAATGCTGTTATTCCTGTTAATTTATCTGCAGGCAAGAGAATGAGTCCATAGATATGTTATGGCCAGCTATTTCCTTACAGTCTCTGTGTTCTTACACACACACAACGTTTGACGCATGTGCAATACGACTGCTTTCTGACACTCTTTTAGTACAATCAACGGCAGGCGAATGTGCAGACGACACGCACAGGCGTGGACTGTTGAAGTGTCAATAAAAATTGGACTGCATGGCGACAGTACGCTCGTATTGTGTTAATGAAAAAATTTGTAAACATTTTCTCACATTGAAAAAAAAAATCTTTACAATGAAAAAAATTAAAAGGATTAACCTCCTGATAGCGAGCAAGTCCTCCGTTGACTGCGGCGTCGATGACTCCATTGAGACACATAGTGAGAGGGTTGATGTTCTGCATCTGTCGCGTTTGGCACTGCGTGATCAACGTCCGTAACTGCAGGTTCTTGTTCTCGATCACCTCGATGGCATTCTCCAGCGGACTCACCTCCACCTGGGGTACAAACAATGGAATTGACCAACAAACCGAAAAACAATGGTGCAGAAACGTCCCTCGTTGAGGAACTTAGAACAATTGACTACTGGAATTCACCTACTAGATGGGAGTTTGGCCTGAAATTTACTCTTCAAGTGACACTATCTTATTTTCACCTGTTTTTGCTTTTTGATTCGTAACATAACACAAGTATGCATTGCATTCTCAGCACAACCACAAGGGGCGCTACATCGGGTGTTGGCGTTAACGGTCTTCTACAGCCAGTATTCTCTTTCAGGTCAACTACATTCATGGTACAGTTTGAAGAGAATCTTGCTGACCAAGTTACTTTGAATTAGTCATATTATTCAAATATGTGCATAGCTAGCTACATGCGTAATAAAACATCCAATTTAGGCTCAGATGTTTGAAGGTAACTCTATCGTCCCCTTGAGTATCAACATTTGTTACAGCCACAGAAACAGAAGAACGCTTGTTAAGTATGCAACAGTAATTGATAATAACCGAATTTTGAGTCAGTCTCCCTAAACACTTAAACTGCTTAAATATTTGTATTAGGGGTGACAATACCATATGTATCGTATGATACATAAACAAACGCACTATAGTGTAATTAAAACCAAGCAGCACAATATTGAGAGCTGCGGAACAGTCTCCTCCCCGGAGAGGCGGCGCTGAGCGCACACAGGAAAACCGAGCAACATACATCCAAGTACATAGGCGAGAAGATCGATGGCAAATGGCAAGTATATTGTACTGTAGCGGTATAGCCGGTACAGTTTGTAGTATTTGCCAAAGGATGGTGTCATATCCTGGTGCTACAGTACATCAAACATAGTAGTTTTATTTACGCTGACCTCACCGTGCAAATTGGTGGATTTGTGAGGCAGAAACAACAGCAGCAATAAGTTTAACAGCGCCTCTCTCAGACGACACTGAGCTTGACATGCAAAGCAAGACGCTCATAAGTTATGAGTCATAACTCTAAAAAAATAGCTTATTCAAAGAACCGACAATGTAAGAAAACTGTGATTACATCAGACTTACATGAGATCTGCTTTTGACTTCGAAATGTAAACAGCTTTGAGAACAACACTTGCGCACATGTTATAAGCCGGTAATAACACCAGTAAAGTTTACATGCAAAGTGAAACAGGGGGAAGAGGGCAAAATAAATTACATGTGCTGATCGGTTTTTGCTCAAGCCGCTCAAACAAATTTTTTTGTTTGTTTTTTTGCCACTAAATAACATTGAAAGGAGTTTTTTCCTTGCTATGGTCCCTTAAAATTGTTCACAGGGGGCTTTTCAGACAACAAGGCATGGTTTTTCTATAAAGCTGCTTTGAAACTGTGTGTATTGTGAAAAGTGCTATATAAATATAAATGACTAGAGTGTAGACAAACTTAATTTCTCAAGAAAAACATGAAAATTGTGAGTTCATATTAGTTTTTCCTCAACAATCATACAAAATAAATGCAGTGCTGTTGTTTAAATTACTTAGAGCTCTGTTTTTTGTGGCCAATGTCAGACACTTTTGTGGCATTTATGATTTAAAAGACATTTATGTCAAATCCTTGAATAAGTTTGAGCGAAACATTTGTTGTTGCTCGTATCATATTGTATCGTATCGTGAGGCTATGCATCATATTGTATCGTATCGTGAAATTTGTGTATCGTTACATGCCTGATTTGTATATATCTGAATATTTAGCAATATCATTTAATTATAGTTTATCAACAACTAAAAATCAATAGTTATATATTTCTATAGTTTTTTATTTGATTGCGTTATTCGAAGTGCTTAATAGAATAGTAGTTCATTTCCTTATTAAAGATGTTAATAACACATGTCCCTTCGTCCTTTAGGTCCCAAACTAAAGTTTGTAGTGGCGTGATTCACCTCGGAGCCTTAGAACTCTTTTCTGAAGGATTTTCTGAAATCCCTATGGAAAAAATGAATGGACAAAACAGTTCCGGAATCAAGACGGCTGAAAAAGTGGGCGGGTACAGTTGCACTCAATTGCAAACATTCACGTCCGTTTTTGTGTCTTTGCGTAGAGTTTTAGGGTTCTGTAGCTCAACTAGAAGAGCATGTCTCTAGCATGATCAAGATCATGGGTTTTATTCCCAGGGATGTAAAGTCACTTTGGATGAAAGTGTCCACAAAATGCAAATAAATGTAAATATTAGTAAAATTATAGTATAGGTATATTTCTAGCCTTTATGTGGTAAAGAGTAAGGCATACGTTGTTTTAAGATGTCCACTCATTTTCTTACCAGCTCTTTCCTCTCCACTTCAAACCACCGTGAGATGCCAGGTAGACTTTGTACGAGTGTTAGCGTCGTCCTTTCTACCCACAGGCTCTGTAAATCAAAAGCAAACTCTCATTTAGATTTGTCAAAGTTCAAACTGTCAGAAGCAACCTCAACAATGCCTTAAGGTAAAATATCTACTACATTTTCCAATGAACTGACTGACTTTTTCTCCAACAGCATGTATAATACATACCATCATGCATTTCATTTACAGTTTAAACACCTCATTCTCAGGAACAGACTTTGCTTATGAAGTCACAGTGTTCCACATATTAAATTTCACATTCATAAATTCAATTTCCATACACCACTCTAGTGCATGTATAATGTGCAGACAGAGAAAGCTTGGACAGAAATTCAGACACTGATTATGAGATTCAAAACCACCGCAGCCCAATATAATCTTATCATCTGGATACAGTCTCAGCTGAAGTTTACCTGTAAATTAGATTTTCAGACATTATTACTGGGCGGTAAGTGGGCCGGGGTAGTGAGGACCCCCAATGTCTCAGAAAATGTAATATCTGGCAGGCTAAACAGTTTATTTCAAAAGCGGTAACCACTGGAGGCAGGGGGAAATCTATCCCCTGCAGTGGATAGATCCACAGCATGGCTGTGATTGTCTGGGATGGACATATTGCATGAGGGGGGAGGGAGGGAATGATATTTGGAACGAGCCGGTCCCTCAGCCACTAAAACTTTAATTAGCCTCTGTGGGCTGAGAGTGTGAATAATGCAGCATATGAGAGTACACCTGAACTCAATACACACGCGCACACACACACACACATAAGATGCCAGACGCTGGGATTGAAGGAATGAATACACAAGAGAGAAGCGGAAGAGCGAAATGCTAGAGAGTTAAGTCAAAAAACAGATAAAAGACATGAAAGGAACTATACAAATAAAGACAAAGGGGTTAAAGGGATAGTTCACCTAAAAATTAAAATTCTATGTTGTTCCAAACCTGAATGACTTTCTTTCTTCTGCAGAACACAAAAGGTCAATATTTGAATAATATACTGGCCACTCTTTTGCATATAATTAAAATAAATGGGGACTGGGGTTGTCAATCTCCAAACTGACAAAAAAAAAAGCACTATAAAAATGGTCCATAAGATGTGTGCACTTTATTTCAAGTCTTCTTTAGTCATATGAAATCTTTGTGTGAGACACTGATCGAAATTTAGGTTGTTATTCACTAAAAATCCCTCCAATGAGCTTTTAACTGCTGTAAATAGTGAGTTGAACTCGTGAATTAATCATTCAGATCAGTTTGTGAACTGGGTCAATTGACGAAGTGAAAAGATTTGACTCAAATGCAGGATTTGTTCACAAATCAGACATTGCTACTTGAGGCAGATGTCCAGATTTTCAGTGAATAACGACATAAACTTTGGTCTTTTCCTCACATAAAGATATTGTATGGCTTCAGAAGACTTGGAATATGGCGTACAAGTCATATGGACCACTTTTATGATATTTTAATGGAGATTTTTTTTTTAACCATTTTGATGCTTGAAAGACCCAGTCCTAAATCACTTTCATTATATGGAAAAAGTAAGTCAAATGGGGTTTGCACCAACATGAGGGTAAGTAAATAATGGGTCAGCTACTACTTTAAGAGTACACTATCTCACCTTGAACTCATTCTCTTTGTCTTTGGTTCCCTTGTGAAATGGACGGTCGTAGCGGAACCTCCAGATGTGATTGACTTTATAGAAGCTCTTGATGTTGTCCGGGATGCCGTCTCTCTGCAGGACGTCCTGGCTATCTGGGATTGGTGTGACAGCATAGATCTGCAGGTCTAGAGGATGAGATGTCAAGGAGCATGCACAATGTGTCATTCAAACACAAAACACGTGATCAAACTGTAGCTACAGTATGCACAACATCAGCTTGCTTGGATATGTTGCCTAAATAATCAATATACCATGCAGGCCCCACAAAAATTGTAATTTGAATTCTATTCATTTTAATTAATTAATTAATTATTAATAATTAAATTAATACTTATTTTTGTCATAATCAGTACCAATAAATTCCTGTGGCTAAACTGTTAGAGCATAGCACTAGCAAAAGGTCATGGGTTCAATTTCCAGGATTGAATGCTCTAAGTCGCTTTGGATAAAACTGTCTGAATAAATGTAAAGCAAATGTAAATAATCGTGCAGCCCTACTTCACACTCACTCCAAATGCAGCAAGTACAGCCGGAAATCATCCTGTGCAAATGTTTAAATACCCAACATCTTGTACCTTACAGACACAAGGTCTCATCAGCACATAAATATGAATGGAGCAGGGCAGCAGTCCAGAAAGCGCTGTGATTAATTGCAGCTCGGATAACAAAACGCTGTGCTCATGCAGTTTGACTGCCGCTGTCTGCTTTACTTGTGCTGAAGTGAATGTCAAATATTCACAGAGCAGCTGGCCTCTAGGCACACGTCCCATCAATTGAGCAAACGCTCTCCGGCGACCCGCCATCTCCAAACCTGGGATGGGTTCTGAGAGGGGGGGATCGATTTTAAGCCAGCGCATGGATGTGTATTTACAGCATGCATCTCTGGCCTTGTGCCCGTCCTGAAAATCTAGTCCTAACTTCGGCTGTGTTGTTGCTTAGGGTAGCTGAGTTAGCAGACTTCCCAAAATGTATCTACAGAGGTCAATGACAAATTATCTACAAGCAAGTGGATTCCACAAATGTAGTAGGGTGATGTAGCCTCATCTTAGTGTACATTTAAGTTGCCTTGAATAATAATTAGTACTAAATGAAAGAAAGAGGAGGCTGTTGGAGGATACACTGGGCTTCAGCCTGGTAGATGGTCTGGTCGGGCTGGTTAGCGTGCTGCATTGCGATGGCATGTGGGAACTCATTGAGCATGCGTTGCTGGAACGCCTCCAGCCGCTCATAGTCATGACCACGACACACAAACTCCTTATTCTGTGGAACACGCAAAAACACAGACATTCTGGTTAATACTGACACCAAGTGGACTTGAAAGTTACTGACAGTGACATTTAATATGCTGAACTACAGAGCTGCAGGGGTTTTTTTTTTACCCACTCCAAGCTTTGTGTGATGGATGTTAGGGTGACACTTACCCGTAAAAAGAAGGGGAAATTCTTGCCGTAGAAGCCCACTCTGAAGAACTCAGGCTCCAGACGCTGCTGGTCCATTATTTTATCGTAAAACGAAGCTTCCATCATCTGTGATATGCAGTCATACAGTATCACTTATTTAACATCCTACATCTATCTATCATTATATATACATATGTCTTCAGTTAAAGGGCCATACTGTACTCTGTTGTAACAGTTTTTTTTTCCCTGAACTCCACTTAAAGGGATAGTTCACCCAAAAATTCTCTCATCATTTACTCACCCTCATGTCATCCCAGATGTGTACGTCTTTCTTTCTTCTGCAGAACACAAACAAAGACTTTTAGAAGAATATTTCAGCTCTGTAGGTGCTTTCAATGCAAGTGAATGGTGGCCAGAACTCCAAAGATCACATAAAGGTAGCATAAAATTAATCCATACGACTTCAGTGGTTTAATATATGTCTTCTGAAGCGATGCAATCACTTTGGGTGAGAAACAAATCAATGTTTCAGTCCTTTTTAAGTAAAAATCTCCACTTTCACTTTCAGAATGTGCAAATGGAGATTTATAGTAAAAAAAGGACTTAAATATTTATCTGTTTCTCACCCACACCTATCATATCCCTTCTAAAGACATGGATTTTACAACTGGAGTCATATGGATTACTTTTATCCTGCCTTTATGTGATTTTTAAAGCTTGAATGGTCTGGCCACCATTCACTTGAATTGAAAGGACCTACAGAGCTGAAATATTCTTCCAAAAATCTTCATTTGTGTTCTGCAGAAGAAAGTAAGTCATACACATCTGGGATGGCATGAGTGTGAATAAATGATGAGAGAATTTTCATTTTTGGGTGAACTACCCCTTTAAAATTTTAGTTAAGGTGTTTTTGCACACACACACACAACAAAAACTTGTTTGGTTTTATGTAACTATTTTCTACCCTCTCTCTGACCCTTAAAGAAAGGCAGTTTTTAAGCTACTGGTCTTGTAAGACTTCAATTCTATATGCAAATAACCTGTTATTATTGGCTAACACCTTTCCATATGAAATGAGTAATTACAGCCCTGCCAAGTTGCGGATTACTGAATAGGTTGGTCATTTGTTAATATGATCATGATTGTGTTTATGTGGTCAGCACATTAAATTCTCCTATATTAAAAGAGTAAGATCCTGTTTTACATGATATGCCCTCTGAAGTGCAGACATTGTAATAAACTATGTCAAGAATGGTCATGAGGCATAAACATGTATTACTGTCTAAATAACATTATATAATATGCAACTCACCCTCATTTTGCTGAGGTTTCTGTAATCATAGTAGGATTCGTACTGGTTGGCCAGCTCTCTGCACAGAATTATGCCATTTTCCCAACACTGGGGACATAGGGAATGACAGTATTTTAATGAATATGATTCAACAGTAGGAGGCCCTAGAGTACCATTCAAATTTGAACCCCCCCCCCCCAATGTCTGAAACACATTAAGCACCGGTTAGTTGTGTCCTGCAGAGTTACATACTATATTCTAAAACTATTACTATTATATATAGTATTTATTATATAGTTATTAAAAAGGACATAATATATAATAAAAATCAGAATATATAAAAATCTAATAAAAGTTATTCTATATATATTTAATACATTTTATCATAATTTTTAATACAAAAGCTATACATATATAGATTTTTATACATATTAAAACATCATAAAACCAAACCAACAAAACCAAATATAAACAACTACAAAAAAATACATGTATAAAAACATATAGCAATTTTTAACTTCAAGATTTTAGGTTAAAATATAATAATAATAACATAAATACTGATTTAAAAAAACTGCTACATATATATACAGTACTGTGCAAAAGTTTTAGGCACTTGCGAAAATTTTTGCATAGCGAGGATGTCTTCAAAAATAATGACATAAATAGTTTTCATTTATCACTTAATGTCATACAAAGTCCAGTAAACATAAAAAGCTAAATCAATATTCGCTGTGACCACCTTTGCCTTCAAAACAGCCCCAATTCTCCTAGGTACACCTGGATGCAGTTTTTCTTGGTTGTTGGCAGATAGGATGTTCTAAGCTTCTTGGAGAATTCACCACGGTTCTTCTATCTATTTAGGCTGTCTCAATTGCTTCTGTCTCTTTATGTAATCTCAGACAGACAGGACGTTCAGTGGGGGACTTTGTGGGGAACATGCCATCTGTTGCAGGGCTCCCTGTTCTTCTATTCTAATCTTTTCTATTTGCAAAAGTAATGTTTGAGAGTCTAACATTTATATTTCCTATTGACACAATTAAGCTGAAGATATAAATAACCATCTTAAGACAAATGTTTTTGTGAAATATCTTATGGGCCTAAGACTTTTGCACAGTATTGTGTGTGTGTGTGTGTGTGTGTGTATATACAGTGGTGTGAAAAAGTGTTTGCCCCCTTCCTGATTTCTTATTTTTTTGCATGTTTGTCACACTTAAATGTTTCAGATCATCAAACAAGCTTAAATATTAGTCAAAGATAACACAAGTAAACACAAAATGCATTTTTTAAATGAAGGTTGTTATTATTAAGGGAAAACAAAATCCAAACCTACATGGCCCTGTGTGAAAAAGTGATTGCCCCCTAAATCTAATAACTGGTTGGGCCACCCTTAGCAGCAACAACTGCAATCAAGCGTTTGCGATAACTTGCAATGAGTCTTTTACAGCGCGTGGAGGAATTTTGGCCCACTCATCTTTGCAGAATTGTTGTAATTCAGCCACATTGGAGGATTTTCGAGCATGAACTGCCTTTTTTAAGGTCATGCCACAGCATCTCAATAGGATTCAGGTCAGGACTTTGACTAGGCCACTCCAAAGTCTTCATTTTGTTTTTCTTCAGCCATTCAGAGGTGGACTTGCTGGTGTGTTCTGGATCATTGTCCTGCTGCAGAACCCAAGTTCGCTTCAGCTTGAGGTCACGAACAGATGGCCAGACATTCTCCTTCAGGATTTTTTGGTAGACAGCAGAATTCATGGTTCCATTTATCACAGCAAGTCTTCCAGGTCCTGAAGCAGCAAAACAGCCCCAGACCATCACACTACCACCACCATATTTTAATGTTGGTATGAGGTTCTTTTTCTGAAATGCGGTGTTACTTTTACGCCAGAGGTAATGGGACACACACCTTCCAAAAAGTGCAGCTTTTGTCTCGTCAGTCCACAGAGTATTTTCCCAAAAGTCTTGGGGATCATCAAGATGTTTTCGGGCAAAAATGAGACGAGCCTTAATGTTCTTTTTGCTCAGCAGTGGTTTTCGTCTTGGAACTCGGCCATGCAGGCCATTTTTGCCCAGTCTCTTTCTTATGGTGGAGTCATGAACACTGACCTTAACTGAGGCAAGTGAGGCCTGCAGTTCTTTGGATGTTGTTGTGGGGTCTTTTGTGACCTCTTGGATGAGTCGTCGCTGCGCTCTTGGGGTAATTTTGGTCGGCCGGCCACTCCTGGGAAGGTTCACCACTGTTCCATGTTTTCGCCATTTGTGGATAATGGCTCTCACTGTGGTTCTCTGGAGTCCCAAAGCTTTAGAAATGGCTTTATAACCTTTTCCAGACTGATAGATCTCAATTACTTTCTTTCTCATTTGTTCCTGAATTTCTTTGGATCTCGGCATGATGTCTAGCTTTTGAAGATCTTTTGGTCTACTTCACTTTGTCAGGCAGGTCCTATTTAAGTGATTTCTTGATTGAGAACAGGTGTGGCAGTAATCCGGCCTGGGTGTGGCTAGAGAAATTGAACTCAGGTGTGATAAACCACAATTAAGTTATGTTTTAACAGGTGGGGCAAACACTTTTTCACACAGGGCCATGTAGGTTTGGATTTTGTTTTCTCTTAATAATAACAACCTTCATTTAAAAACTGCATTTTGTGTTTACTTGTGATATCTTTGACTAATATTTAAACTTGTTTGATGATCTGAAACATTTAAGCGTGACAAACATGCAAAAAAATAAGAAATCAGGAAGGGGGCAAACACTTTTTCACACCACTGTATATATATATATATATATATATATATATATATATATATATATATATATATATATATATATATATATATATACGCTTTATTTATTTAACTGTATTTGTAGCTGTGATGCGAAGCCATTGTATTGTTTTCTTTACTTCAAATGTCTATATTGTATTGTCTTAAAAAAAAAAAAAAAAAAAAAAAAAGGTTTGTTATATGTCATCTACCTTACCCAAATATAATTTTCAGGCATATATTTTTTTAAACTTGTGCTTTTCAGTCCTGTCGCTTTCCAAATCCACCAGTAACAGCAATAGATGACTCTAGTCATGAAGAAATTAGATAACAATTAAGGCACTGATTTTTATTCTCATCCTGTCCCTTGATTGTTTGATTGAGGCTACTGATTGCGTAAATACCATTTTGATTTGAAGGATAACTACTTGAAGTACAATCGCCCTCTGATAATTTGATAGGAGGCTAAGAGAAGCCATGTTAGGAGAAACAAAAGGGTCTAGCAAGATTCCTTCTCAGGAAACTGTATTATTTGTAAAAAAAAAAAAAGTACAATAAAAAATATATTTTCATAGCAATATCAGCATATCCATATTGCTTGTCCTTATTCCTCACCATTACATTTGAGTGGCTTTCACGAAATAAAAAAATAATTGAATTCTAACTAAATTTTGCTTCAACTGAAATTAAAATTAAGCTTTAACTATGTAGTTTTTTTCTAAATGCTTTATATGTTTTCCCTACATTGTCTGTTGAACCCTGTTATGCTGTGAAATTTCCCCCCTTTAAAAATAATGGTTTCATCTTTCTGACATCATATTCACGGGAGTGGCATATGATTTTTTGACATATGGATCAAACAGAGAAGGTTTCTCTGAAATCATTCCTTGAATGCTCAGTAACCTTTTCAAATTAAATGATATAAAATATGTTATTTAGCAAGGCATTAGCAGAAGTGGCACTGTTTCCTGACAGTGACCCTGAAAAGAGGAAGGGAGGCAGACAAACAGAGAGAAAGGCAGATGCCAAGAATTCAGACCTTTCCGCGGTCAAAGTTTTGTATGATGGTGAGGTGCAGGTATTCTTTCCTCTGCCACTCGCTCTGCATGGGATAACTCAGAAACTCCCTCAGCGGTCTCTCAGACCACTCCAACAGCTCATCATAGAGTAGAAGTGTGTATGAGGCCTCTACAGACACACAAACACAAAAGTAGGGTCACAGAAACATGCGCAGCATCTTGAGATCCAACCAAAAGTTTGGATGCACTTGACTGAATTTGTTTCTAATGATCTTAAAAACGATTTGATCTAAAAGACATATGCTTAAATGAGTCAAAATAGATTTATAGACAAATATAATTTATGAATTTCTCAATAAAACTTTTCTTTTAATAGTGTATTTTGCACACAAGTGTCCAGCAACCAATTCTACAATACAGCTTAAAATGCCTCCCCAGGTGGAACCTCATGAAGTTGATTGAAAGAATGCTCAGAGTGTACAAAGCTGTAATCTAGAGAAAAGGGTGCTACTTTGAAAAAGCTAACAGTTTTGATCATATTTTTGTCTCTGCATAATTCCCATACTTCCATTTGTGTCATTTCAAAGTTGAATGACTGTGTCATTATTCTAAAATGTTGAAAATAGTAATAGCTGCTGTACACCTTCCCTTCCCTCTGTAATAAAGCATCTGTCCATCCCATACAGGAATACCTGTGTAATTCTGGGCTTTCAGGTGCAGGTCATACAGTTTGTGAATGTAGCGGATGTACATCTCCTCTTTATTCAGCTCTGTTTTGTAAAAGTTCTGCATAAAAAGAGACAAAAAAAGAGAAAAAAGAGTGCTGGAGTGAAAAAATTAAGTGGTTTACTTACTTTTCAACGCTGTTAAACGGAATGATTTTTATTTTTTTTTCAACAAACACACACTCACACTCACACTTATGTTAGGCTGGTTGCTATGGATGAACTCATAAAAGATACACCAAGGAGGCTTAGAGAACGAATGCAGGAAATCGCTCCAGCACTGGACGGTCCACAATACAACCTTCAGCTTTGAAAAGGCTTTAGTGTTGCCCTCTTGTTTCCCTCGTGAATTAAAGAGCTAAATCACTTCCCTTGTTAACATGCAAGTCTTGAGCTAAGCACTGCTCATTCCATTCAAAAACCATCTAATCTAGAGTGTAAGAAACTAAGAACCGAAATGAAATGCAGAACAGTGAAATACTGCAGTCCCAACTACACTTACATGTACAGGGTGAATATAAATTGATAGAAAAACTTACCAGCAGATTGACTGTACAGCCAATCTTCTTTCCATCCACTTCCCCCATTTTCATACAGTCCCTGTAAGATATCAGTCATATTACAGTCTGTGCAGTGTCGGTGTTAGGGAGTAACTAACTAAAAGAGGCAAAAAATGCACAGATGCATCCTGACAATAAAAATTCAATGCATCAATTAAGGAATTTAGTGATCGATTAAAGTTACAATACTGTAACAATATATCCAATGTAATATACATTCATTTCTTATTGAAAATATTTGTTTAGCCAGTGAAAGTAAAACCTGGTGTACTGTTTTCATAAATATTAAAATACAGTGTAAATTGTCCCTTTAGTTACATTTGTGTACATGAATCGTCCCATGTTGCATTATATTGGGACCAAATTACCGACTTCATGTGTTACTGCAGAATTCAGTAAAGAACTGTAACTGAATCATTAATGTCTTCAATTCCAAGTAATGCAAATTAGATTTTTGTTTAGTTTTATTTGTAAGTAGTAATTAGTAAAACAATTTAGTGTATTAGTAGAATGTATTTCATGTAAATTGTATCATTTAGTAAATTATTGTGATTGAATCATTGTTTTCAATGACGTTTTCAATTGCAAGTTATACAAATTCATTTTCTGGTTTTATTTGTAAGAAGTATTTAGTTACATTTTTAGTGTAAAGTATTAAATGTAATTTGTATCATTTAGTAAAGAATTGTGACTGATTCATTGTTTTCAATACCTGGAAAATCACCTTGAGAGTAAGTGCTTGAGAGTAAAACTGATCATTTCCTCCATGTAATGAGTGTCCATCAAAGATGAGGCACACTCCACTTTCACTGAATATAGGGATGCTCCGATCCGATACCTGGATCGGTATCGGCTCCGATACTGACGTTTTTAAACAGATCGGGTATCGGTCCGACAAGCCCGATACTGTGTGTTAGTCATGTTCGTTACTGTCAAGCTCAAAAAATGACATAAAAGAACCATTAAAACACAATTAAAGTAGTTCATATGACTCGTGCATTTTATTCAAAGCCACTTGAAGACGTGCGATAGCTCTGTGAATCACAAAAGGCTGTTTAATAAGTAAATATATAAAATGCACATGCAGCGCCAGCACTGTTTACACACACACTCGTGGCTATTTTTAGCCTTCATAGCAGTATAAGTCCAGATACAAGTTGAAAAAATATTATTCTTTTCTACCGATGACTTATACTGGAATTACTGTTAATTTTGCTGCTACATTATCCAGTATTCTAGTTAACAATAAAGTTTTTCTGAATACGCGATACATTTATAGTGAAATAATGTGTACTTAGAGGTTTGTGTTTCTTTACATATTAAAGAGTACACCCAATTCCACACAATAATGTAAAGATATTCTAAACTGATTATGCAAAAAAACAACACTGGTATCAGAAGAGAAAAGTGGTATCGGTGCATCCCTAATTGAATAATGTGTCTTAATATCCTTTTTGTTCTTTACAGTCAGATAAAAAAGTAAAAAGATATATTAATTTTAATCTCAAACAGCATGGATGCACATGGATGTTCACTTATCCGAAATGCATGTTTATCCCTTAAAGTGACAGTAACCTTTTTTAGCATTTCTTATACAAATGATATAAAGTCAATGTAATTACTTGGAAATTGGACACATTATTTATTATAACAGTGACAGTTCATATCATTAATATATATACAATTTTATGATATAATATTAATTCATATAATGCATAATTCTTGTATTTTTACAAAGTTACATTTTGATTATCATAACGATGACAAACAAATTATTAAAAGATCAAATCTACAGTTTAACATACTTTTTTCAGGACAGGTTTTGTTCAGTTCTATTGCTTGTTCTGCACCTGATCAGCCTGAATGCACCCCACTATTTTTGAAAGCTTATTTGTTTGTGATTTTTTTCTTATAGGGAAACTCTTATTATTTAAACTTTGAGCATTTATATCGTTTATTAAAGAACTTTATTTTAATGAGAAATCAATGTGCATTTTGCACAAACATTTTTTCAGAAAATAAAAATTCTGTAATATTATTATTATATCGAATAGAGATTATATTGAATCACATCGTAAATCGAACCGAATCACAAGATAACCATATCATCCCAACCCTAGTAATCGTGTGAAGTATTTAGTGTAAATTGTACAATTTAGTAAAGAACTGTAACCAAATAATTGTTTTCAAAGTTATATAAATAATTGTAGTCTTCTTTTATTTGCAAGTGGTAGTTAGTGTAATTTTTTTAGTGTAAAGTATTTCGTGTGCATTGCATAATTAAGTAAAGAATTGCAACTGAATCACTGTTTTCTATTCCAAGTTTTACAAATTATTTTTTGTTTTATTTCTTTAGTGTAAAACTGTGTACTCAAATTTGATGCCATCACCATAATTTCCTTTCAGATAAATACTGCTCCCTGACATTCTACGTATGATTATGTAATATGAAAGTTAATTAAAATATAATTAAAAGCTTCAATGTAATAAGTGTCTTTAGGTCAGTAACATGTAGTGTACTTAAATACTTATGTAACTACTGTAAATTAGAAATTGCTTATAGTTTGGTAGTTTCAAAGTCACTTCCCCAACACTGACATATACATGTGTATTTCTGCCCAGTGTTACCTGTAGTCCAGCAGTCTCTCCATCAGTCGTGTAACTGTGGCGATTAGTGATATACCGCTCTCTCGCCAAGTCTCTCTCTCGATCTTCTTCAACAGACTGACAGAAAACACAAACACAAGAGAACGAGTCATTCTTCTGCCCAGCACATTACCACATACACACCCAAACCTGTCCAGTAGAACAGTGATTAGTGCATCTTACCTAGGGTATGGACCAAATAGAGGAATTCTAGTCCAGGACAGCATAAACAAAACAAATTCAGATTAATACATTAATGTTAACAGCAGCCACTCACACTCCGTTACTGCGGTTAGTACGGTTAGTACGGGAAAACAGAAAGGATAGAGGGACAATTCATCCCCTGCTGTCGCATCAAGAGCCTTATATGTCCTTTTCATCAATAGAAATTCCTGTTTAACCTTTAAATCTAGCTGTTATTAAGTATAGGAAAAGGAAGTCCAATTGATATTGGACTATACTGACTTTATGATAACTTTCATTAGCAAGATTAACAAACATTCCATAATGATTAATATATCATTAGTTAATCTGCATTTAATAGTGAACACTGAAATAAATGTAAATTCTTTTACATTCAGATTTTAATGAACTACTGATCTGTTACTGATCAGCATTTTATAACGTGTGTTAAATAATTATTAAAAACATTATTATAAAGCGTTGTCTGGTACTTTTAGTGACCGCTTTAAGAGACAACAAAGATTGTTGAGGATGTGGCTTTTAAGTGGGCCATATATAGATATATACAGCCAAATAAAGATATAAAAAGCAAGCAAATGCACACACACACACACACACACACACACACACAGGTACACAAGCAAAAACACAAACATACAGTAAATGTACTTCTGGCCATAGGTTCAGGTAAGCCCAATCAGTAAGCTCACAGATGGATGAGATCTGACCAGCAGAAACACTTACCGTCAGTCAGACTAAGCATAAATAATATGAAAATATCTCCCTCCCTAAACACAAGATCAGCTCCAAACAAACCCCCTGAGGAACAGTAGGAACATAAATATGTTGCGACGACAACGATACGGCACTCTGATTGGCTGTGCAATCCTTTGGAGAGCTCTGTCTGACTCACATGCTGTTGAAGAGTTCTCTATACGTCTCGTCTCCTTTCCCCTCTGACATAAGACTGTCCAGCTTGTCTATAAGTTTCGCCTCCACCTAATATGAGCAATCATATTGTTATCATAAGCACCCAAACTCAGATGACTGCATGTCCCATAAAAGGTCAGTAGGGGGCGCTGTGTGACCTGTTTGAAGTTGCCACTTCTGCGCTGTTCCCAGTCCATCATGTCATGAAAGATCGGGATCATGACGTTCCTCAGGTCAGGTTGAGGTACTAGTGTCACCTCTAAGAATGGACCGATCATCGCTGGGATGAAATTGAACTTGTGCTCTCCTGCGTGACAAAGACAGACAGATAAGAGAAGCTTTAATTTCTCACATGCATGCTGGCTGAAAAGTTTGACTAAAGCTTTTGGATGTTTGTGAATCTCACCTAAATTCTGCCACATGCTGAATATCTCACATCCCATCATTACACGCATGTCTCCATACCTGCATGCAGACACAGTACGGATCATACACACTGACAGTTCAATAGGTTAAATCAATTAAAGTGTGTAACTTTTCAATAATAAAGTAATAGTTTACGCCAAAATGAAAATTCTGCCATTATTTACTCTATTACCTAATGTTGCTAAAAAAGACTTTCTTCTGTGGAACACAAAAGGAAAAAATGTGAAGTCTTGACATGCTTTCTGCCATATAATGAAAGTGAATACTGACTGTCTATTAAAGCTATTAAAGGTATTGTTCACCCAAAAAGTTTAATTCTCTCATGATTTACTCATCCTCATGTAATCCCAGATGTGTATGACTTTCTTTCTTCTGCAGAACACAAAAGAAGATTTTTAGAAAAATACCTCAGCACTGTAGGTCCATACAATGCAAGTGAATGGTGACCAGATCTTTGAAGCTCCAAAAATCACATAAAGACAGCATAAAAGTAATCCATACGACTCCAGTGGTTTAATATATGTCTCCTGAAGCGATGCAATCACTTTGGGTGAGAAACAGATCAAAATTTCAATCCTTTTTTACTATAAATCTCCACTTTCACTTTCAAAATATGAAAGTGAAAGTGGAGATTTGTAGTAAAAAAAGGACTTAAATATTAATCTGTTTCGCACCCACACCTATCATATCGCTTCTAAAGACACAGATTCTAAATACCACTGGAGTCATACGGATTACTTTTATTCTGCCTTTATATGCTTTTTAGAGCTTCAAAGGCCTGATCACCATTCACTTGCATTGTATGAACCTACAGAGCTTAGATATCATTATAAACATTTTTGTTTGTGTTCAGCAGAATAAAGAAAGTCATACACATATGGGATGGCATGAGGATGAGTAAATCATGAGCGAGTTTTCATTTTTGGGTGAACAATCCCTTTAAGCTCCAAAAAGGACCCCAAAAAAACCCGCCATAAAGTAGTCTAAACGACTCGTGCACTATATTCCAAGTATGCGCTGACTATGGTGCAATGCAATGTGAACGTCAATAACAAAGCTTGACAGACCGGTGTTACAATTAACTTTCATTATATGGCAAAAAGCTGTGTGAAATTTCTCATGTGTGACGCTCACTTTTCCAATATTTTCTTCCTCTTAGATGCAGAGAAGGTCTCTAGCTGAAGGCAAGGCTGGTTGATGAAGATGACAGACAGGCAGAAGTAGGAATCCCACATCTACATGGAAACAGAGAATTTAGATATTGTGCCATGGAGCAAGCCAACAGATCAACTGTTATGTTTCAGTGTCCATTAGAGACTGTGAATACAATTGAACTGAAACCTTATAGTCGAACTTGTCATTGAGGAAGTTTTTCCTTAAAGCGTCTGACAGGTAGAGCACAGTGGTGATGATGATGCTGTAAAGTATGAGGGAAGCTAGGTCACAATTTCATACTACATGTCAAAACAACATTGTGTAAAATTACGGTAGAATAAGCATCTGACTTGTTAGTGACAAGCCGCATGACCGTCCAGTCTTTGGGGAACATCTCTGGCCTTATTAGGATCCGAAACACTGTGAAAATGTGAAGGAGAAAATCCTGAAAGAGAGAAAAAGAGCTTGCTTTATTGTCAATGAAGTCGATAAAGTCAGAGTGAGATGTAATGGTGCTGGAATTAGGATGCATTCAGAACGTCTCTTACCCGCAGGTCATCTTTACTGGTGAACCTCTGCAGAAGCTGTTGGTAGTGTCGATCTTTCATGTGTCTCAAGAGAGCCAGAAGACACGACACAAACTCTCCCTAACAAACACACAAACACACACATTCAGAAGACCCACATGAAATTTGAAACACAACTCTAACATAGAATACAAAATACAGTTTATCGCACTTCAAAGGAGTTCTGAATAAGTGTTGTTTAAATGAAATGTCAAATTTAAAAGGCAAAAATAAAAAAATAAAACAAAGGCAAATATAGATAAATGAGGTAAATAAATGTAAATTACGGTAACACGTTTTAAAATAAAAAGGTTCAATTTGAATTTGTATTGACTAATTAGTAATACAAGTATAGTAATAGGTCAAAACTAATTTCAATGACATTGATAACCTAACTATGGAAGCCCATTTCCGCCACATAAAAAAAAAAAAAAAAAATTACAAAAAATGCTTTTTTAAAATCAAAATTATGAGATACAAGGTCAAATTTTATGATAAAAAGTCCTAATTATGAAATTAAAAAGTCATAATTATGAGATAAAAAGTAATTATGTTGAAATAAAAAGTCAAAATTATAAGACAAAGTAATTTCTTTGGAGATAAAAAGTCCTAAATATGAGATACTAAATTAAAATTATGAGACGCTAAGTCATAATTAGGAGATACTGTCATAATTTGAAGATAAAACATTTTTTAAGTCGTAATTATGAGATTAAAAATGTCAAACATTATGGAATAAAGTCAACATTATGAGATAATAATTCATAATTATGAGATGCCAAGTCATAATTATGAGATTAAAAAGTCAAAATTTTGAGATAAAAAGTCAAAATTATGAGATAAACCAATAATGAGATAAAAAATTCAAAACTGAGATACTAAATCATGATTATGAGATTATAAAGTCAGAATTTTGAGATAAAAAATCATCTCATAATCATGATTTAGTATCGCAAAATTATGACATTTTTTATCTCATAATTATGAATTTATCTAAAAAATTGTGATTTGTATCTCATAATTTTGCCTTAACCAAAGCACAATTGTTTTTCTATTTGGCAGAAATGGGCTTCCATACATCCCAAAGGTGCTGTCAATAAAGTGTAAACTGTATTTAACACAGAATATTCGTTTAAAACATGTTTATGTATTAAAATCCATTTCAATAAAATCCCATTTTCACCCACGATCAGTGTAGAAAATGGTAAATTTGCAGATCTGGTATGGTATGGCTCACATAAATACATTCTTAAACCTGCTTCTAAAACGAGAACACATCACAGAATATTTCACCCCCATACTGAACCGCCCCACAATACCCTTGATAAATCGCAGAGGTCTGTGTAAATATGGATGAGTAAATTGGTGTTGAAGGGCGGCAAGGCGAGGTTTGCATTTACAAAAACCTTCGAGCGCTGGGGAATTTGTCACGTCTACCAGGAGCATCTCTGCCAGAATTCACCTGCTGCTTGCGTGGATAGACTTTGAAGTGTAAACTGCTCTGACTGCTGGGCTTTAATTACTTCGCCCTGAGGCCATGTTTCTGTCTTTTTCTGACAGTTTTTAGCCTGTTTCACTTCTTTTCTCATCTCTCTGAAGTAGTCTTTTTTCTTTTCAACACCGTGTCTAAACTCGAAATGACCGACGATGTGTTGTGCCGGGCCAGCTTGAGACTGTCTACACGAGAAGCATTGAAACTACATGTTACATTAAAATTAAAATGATATCCTACTTCAATGGAAGTCAATTAGTATTAAAATAGACTGCATATTTTAGAATAGCAAAATAATTAAAAACACTTCAACAGGTCTTTTTCGTTAAACACAAACAGAGCAAATTTCTGTGTAAGCCATCCGTATATAAATTGTCCTATTGAATTTAATGTGATCTTTTACATACAACTGGATTTATGAATGACTAACACAGAAATTTGTTTGTGTTTCATGAATAAGGCCCAATGTTAGCATTGCCTCAACTGCGTATATTATGCATGGGTGTTTCTCCAACTTGGGGCAATTTCATGTCCCTGGGGTTTTTAATTAAAACTAAGATATTTTCATTTTTATTAATTTTTGTTTTATGAAGGTCACATTAAAACTGACTTAGAAACTTTTTACCAGGCCTTTGTCATTAATGTTTTGGTACTTTGTGTGAAATAAATAAATGTTACAAAAATTACGACTATCCCATAGTTGTGGTGTCATTTCCACCACACCAAACTATTTTGCCCCTAATAAAGCTTTTTCAAAAGTTGGTGTACTTGTAAGTCCACAAAAGTGTCAGTGAAGAGCATGCTTGAGCTGAAATATGAGACATGTGATGTTTGAAGAAAACAAAGAAAATTCTAGGTAAATATCACAATATCACTATCAAATATAACTAGTTTTATTAGGTGTCATTTCTAATCAAACTCTAATCTTGCCAAATTATGCAAAAAGTGTGAAAATCTTATGTAATTGTGTGTATTTTGGATACATAACATGTTAGCTATGAAATTAGCCTTAGCAAGACAAAGGAGTTTGACGTTTTGTTTCAAAAACATTCAAAATGTTATTTCCATCACTGTCATTTCCACAACTGAATTCTATTGAACACAATACAGATATTTGAGGTGTGGTGTCAATGACATAAGTCTCCTATGATGCATGTACATACATGACATTGTCATTAAACAAATTAAATTAGTGATAGAGTGAAATTCTTTTAAAGACACTTCTAAAAGTAAACACCCACATGGCGGGGGTGTCAATTTTCATTGGGGCTTTGTAGTTCTAGTTTAGTCATGTTGCGACGTGCAGCTCATATCCACTGTAAATACTGTGCTTTACTCTCCTTCCTCTCGCAGTCTCTCATCCAGCCTGTCTGTTACACTTACCGTAACGTCTTGAATCTGGGGGCGTAGTGTGGGCCCTGGCGGATGGGGTCGGTTAGCGACTTCCAGTATTGTCTGTAGTAACACACCCAAAACACTCTCCACAATCAGGTCTACCTCCTCGGATGCAGTCGACTCCTGCATTCACACAAACAAAGGGGAAGTGATTTTATGTATGACTCTATACATGGTCTGACATGGTGTTAATAGCGAAGAAGGTGAGACCGCCATGAAAGCTTGATCTGTCACTTCAGTTTAAGCAGGTGTAGGTCAAAAGGAGTGTGGCTGATGCATCTAGTTCTGATTGGCCTTCTCTGTGCATGAGACATGCAGTTTAGTTCCTTCAAGGTCAGAGCGGATGTCTACATTTAGATCAAGTGCTGGATCAGCATTTTCACAAGACAGCATCCTGTGGTCCTCTTCAAAGCAGAAGTCTATTCAAATTAGGAATGTGCAAAGCTACACCGGCGGCCAAAAATTTGGAATCATGTACAGATTTTGCTGTTTCGGAAGGAAATTGGTACTTGAATTCAACGAAGTGGCATTCAACTGACACATAGTATAGTCAGGACATTACTGATGTGAAAAACAGCACCATCACTATTTGAAAAAAGTCATTTTTGATCAAATCTAGACAGGCCTCATTTCCAGCAGCCATCACTCCAACACCTTATCCTTGAGTAATCATGCTAAATTGTTAATTTGGTACTAGAAAATCACTTGTCATTATATCAAACACAGTTGAAAGCTATTTGGTTCGTTAAATGAAGCTTAATATTGTCTTTGTGTTTGTTTTTGAGTTGCCACAGTATGCAATAGACTGGCATGTCTTAAGGTCAATATTAGGTCAAAAATGTCAACAAAAAAAGAAACAGTGAATCATTGTTTTGAGGAATGAAGGCTATACAATGCTTGAAATTGCCAAAAAACTGAAGATTTCATACAAAAGTGTACACTACAGTCTTCAAAGACAAAGGACAACTGGCTCTAACAAGGACAGAAAGAGATGTGGAAGACCAGATGTACAACTAAACAACAGGATAATTACATCAGAGTCTCTAGTTTGAGAAATAGACGCCTCACATGTCCTCAGCTGACAGCTTCATTGAATTCTACCCGCTCAACACCAGTTTCATGTACAACAGTAAAGAGAAGACTCAGGGGTGCAGGCCTTATGGGAAGAATTGCAAAGAAAAAGCCACTTTTGAACAGAAAAACAAAAAGAAAAGGTTAGAGTGGACAAAGAAACACAGACATTGGACAACAGATAATTGGAAAAGAGTGTTCTGGATCTAAACCACATTGAGCTTTTGTGGGATCAGCTAGACTGTAAGGTGCGTGAGAAGTGCCCGACAAGACAGCCACATCTATGGCAAGTGCTACAGGAAATGTGGGGTGAAATGTCACCTGCGTATCTGGACAAACTGACAGCTAGAATGCCAAGGATCTGCAAAGCTGTCATTGCTGCACATGGAGGATTTTTTATGAGAACTCTTTGAAGTAGTTTAAGAAGTTCTGAACATTTTTTTCAAATTGTAATAGTAATTTTTCATGTTATTAATGTCCTGACTATACATTGTGATCAGTTGAATGCCACTTTGGTGAATAAAAGTACCAATTTCTTTCCATAAGAGCAAAATCTGTACATTATTCCAAACTTTTGACTGCCAGTGTACATGTTTTCAAAATCGACTAAACATCGGGGTCATCTGAGCAACCATTCGGTCTTAAGGAAGCCCTGTATAATTATACTGGATTAGGGTTATGTTTCTTGACAAACATTCATCAAATAAACAGGATAAATAAACTTTTTATTGCACAAAACTATCACAAAAAACAGTGACTGATGAATTATGCATAATAATGGCAACCTACAGCAGGCAATTTGACAAAAAGTGTCTGACAAAAATCATGTTGAAATTTACTGTGAAAAAGATTATATGTTAAACGCATATATAACTTTTCTAGTAGCTCTATGTGACTCCTTTTTCAGATAATTACGTCACCTTCTGTCACACCGTCTCATCCCTTCATGCTGTTTCACCTCTACAGTTGGTGGCACATATTCAGAGGATTGTGTGAGGGTTATGTAAGGTGTCCTTACCGTGTCTTCCCTCTTGAGTAGAGAAAGCATGCAGGTGAGGATGTGAGCACACATGACGAGATCTTTCTGTTCCTGCATGTGAGCCTGCAGGACACGCAACACCACTGGCAGCAGGATACATCTAGACTCTAAAATGAACATAAACCGAGGTTTAAGTGTGCAGTTAACCTGCAGAAAACTAATTTGAGAAGCCATCCTGTGCATACACATCTATTAGGTTTAGATATGATCATCTTAGAGGTTGTGTTAACATAAAATTAATCTAATATCATTTTTCATTTATTTCGATCATTTAACGACTTAAAAATCATTGACAGATTACTCAAAATGCCGATATACTTCACACGAAATCAAAGAATGAACGGGTTTGATGTAACAAAATCTGGCCAAAAAGGTGGCGAATGTTTTTGCGTTCGTTCCGATGGTTCGTAACACCTCGTCTGGACGAACTTTTTCCAAAACTTCTAACCGGCTGCTAAACACCTTCTTACTGTTATTGATTCACGTCATCGATAGGTGTGACCTGGACCTCCACCTACTTTGAGACCAGTTCACAGCATTCATTTAGTTAAGATCAGTCAACATCTGCACACCGGCTTGCAGTTATTAGCGAGCTGGTGCACATTTACCTAAATCTGTACGATCGTTTGCGTAGAGATATTTTCCAAGAACATGTCATGCATTTTTTTTTGTTGAATTAGACTACAAAAGGAAATCTACTCAGATACTCTTGAGTGCCCATTCGCTCTTTTGTTTTATATGCTGCTTCAAGGGGCGTAAATTCCAGGGGGGATTGAATCAATAATCAAAACAAGCAAGTACAACCCCCCCACTATTTATACAATGATCAATAGAAACATGTAAAGTCTTCACACTGTAACCCATAATAAGGTATGCCTCTCTCTTTTGTCTGTATTCTTCCCATTAACACACTTTCATACACCAATCATTAGAGTAGTATCAGTGTCATCATAAATTACAACAGAGAGTAATCGGCACACATTATGGCAACATATAGCGTGCTAGTGCATTAGCGTCATGAATTCAGAATGTAAACAAGAAAAATTGCACATTTTCTACTGCATATATTACTTTTAATTACTTTCATTGAGAGGTTAAAAAAAAGCACCTTTTACTGATCTAGTGTGAATTCTACTCATAGAAAGAGGCATAAAGTCACTGATAACACATTTTAGTGTTGCATTAGCTTCTCGAGCATCCTCATACTGTATTTAAATGTACTTCTAAACACCTTCCACAGCGGAATGGCGGGTAATTGAATATTGGCAAACAGTGTACCGTTGCTCAGCTGTTTCGAACTTCTTTTTACCCCTGAACAAAGAACACAGAAGAACTTTCCGGAAGTTTATCGCGGCCTTTAGCCCACATCTCGTGCCGTGGATGAAAAAAAATGCAATTTGAATTTTAATGTGATATAAGAATGTTTTTTTCTTTGTTTCAGTGTTTTGTCTATTACCGGAAGATATGTAGAGACAAAGAGAATAAATTTATTACTTTCATTTCTTAGAAGTTGTGTAACTAAATATCAGTGTTTTGAAACAAGGTAGCAGAAAAAAAAAAGCAGAACCACCAAACTATCGGTATCGGAAGATGTTGTTCTAAACAACTGGATATCGAATCGGCACACACATTTTCTATCAGTGCATCCCTGATTATAAGATAACTAAAAGGAAGAAAATAAAGTTTAAAAGCACCCCTGTGAAAATAGACTGGGTGATAGAATTTGGGGAGAGAATCGAGAGATCCAAGTGTAGTCCATCGGAATAATTCATGGGATATTGTAAATTAGTTTTTATATTGAGGGAGCAGAATAAAAAAAGATGCCAAGGTCAAGCCAAGATCCTGCAACAAAGGCTTTATAAGATTAAAATAGCACAGAAGTTCTGACAGATCAATTGTTTTCCTATTGAAACTTGCACTAGACGAAAGTCGCGCCATGTCTTGATGATTTTACAGTGTCTCATGCAGGAGTGCCGCGTTTTTAGATGCTTTAAGAGGTTGCGATACAAATAATCATTATCTGTCATTTTGATGGAAGATTAAAGATACTAAAATCATGGATGACTGACAAGGGTGAGATAGGAGCAACAGAAAAGTTCTATTCATTAATTTGGTCAAGAAATTAAATTTGAAAAGTCAAAAGTTTAAATCGTTGCATCTATAATAAACATCACGGTTAATGTTCAGTACAATTTTTAGTATGAGTCTGATTTACTCTCTGTAATAGACCAATTTTTAAAGCACTTTTTAAATGTTTTTTTATTTTTTTTTTCAAGTTACCTTTAATTATTTTTTTATTTTTATTTTTCAGAATTTATTGCAAGATGATAATATTTCTCATGATTAAAAAAAAAAGTTATAAACAGAGGTTTTATTTATAAAGTGAACAAATATTATAGGCTTACTATATCTGTATCTGTACATATAAGCTTTTCAATAACAAAATATCCTGGCTTGGCCTGTGTTCCCCGAAGATTTTTTCCCATCTGGCCCACTTGTCGATCAAGTTGAATAGTGTATATTGTGTGTGTGTGTGTTTACCTGGGTTGGTGTAGATTTGGCTATCCATGGTTTTGGCGATGCAGTGCAGTTTGACGGCCTGCAGGGGGCAGTCTGCTTGGGACGCGGTGGGGAGGCTACCGAGAGTCTCACGCACAAATGTGGCCACTTCCCTTACAGTAAAAAGCTTCAGCAACTCACTGTACACAGCCGGGAATGACTGCAAAAACACTGCCTGTGGAATAGAATCATGGTCATGTGAAGCACAGAAAACATATGGAAGCATTTTCGAGACAAAAAGATTTTTAACAAATGATCAAGATCAATTCAATATTTCGTGGCTGTTATTTGGCTTTTTATGGGCAGAACTAAAACCAGTCGAGTCCTAGTCTCAAACTTAGCCTCGATGCTTCTTAGATTCCAACTTTTAGATGATTTCGAGTGGTCCTGGACCTCCTGTAGATGGAGGTGCTACAACAGATGTGGTTGGCTGCAATATGAACTGCCTTACATACAGGAACTGTATTATATGTCCATATTCTTAATCGGTGAGAGCAGCAAACCATGAATGGATGGAGAACAAGGCCAAACCCCATCATGTAATCCTGCTTTAAGGGGGCCAGTGTAGTGTTACATGGGGGAAGGGGGCACGAGGATTATGGGAGATTAAAACAGCTCTGGCCTGCATTCTATCACACCCTTTGTTCTGCTCTCTATGAAGATTAAAACATCCAAACAACAGTCAAGACCAACACAGGGGTAATGAGTCATGTGAGACAGTAGTCTTACATCTAAATACATATAAATTGTATTATTATACCTTTGTGGGCTATATAAATTTTTCAAGTTTGAAATAACACTATTTGAATAAATCTGGGTTATCTCAGCCTGAAGGGACAATTTTTACTTCTGCATCGATCCTGCTGCGTAGGCTACGCGTAGCTACGGCGATTACGGCATAGAGTACGCAGTAGCCCAACATGCACCTCTTCAAAAATGTAACTGCGTGTTGCGTCAACGCAGACCACAACAGCTTTGATAGGTGCACTTTGTAACCAGAGTCTGCCCCCCAGGATGATAACATGGATATCTGAGGTAGTGTCGCATTTTATCCAAGTTTATTTTAATATTTATGCATTATATTACATTGTATTTGGACTTGGTCACAAACGAGAGCATCTGCTATGTTTCGTTGCATATATATTAGCTCATATTCTAGACTTATAGATGTAGGCTATTCAGTGTACAAACATCTGTTCAAATGCAATGCTTTAACTCTCAGTGAGCGAACCCTTATTGTTATGTGGCAAAAAAAATCTGGCTCTGATTAAATAATAAATTACATCATCAGATAGTTACATATTAATGTAGTTAGCCCCTTTATGTTAGTAGCTTGAAGTGTAGCTAACTACTTTTTCAAATGAGTAGCTTTACTGTAGTTTAACTACTTTAAATAATGAGAAGCTACTAACAAAGTTTCAAAATAGCTTCCCTAACATAGGCTGGCTGTTTAAATGTCGCTTAGATGGTCTCTTCTAAACTAAATGGGAACTTCTTGGCTTAAATAAGATGCAGAGTGGACCAGACTTTATGTTGACGGTAAAACAATGTGATTTTATCAACTTGCCTTTTATTTACCGTCTTCCTTAGTGTTTCTTGTAATCTTTTATTATCTTGCATTTTTTTGTCTCACTTCCTTTTTTCTCATATTCATTTACAATGTTACTTTTTCTCTTTCTCAGTCTTTCATTAAACCCAAAGCAATTCCTTCTCTGGACGTATTCGCTTGTCTCTTTCAAAGGGGTTGTGTGGGCATCAGTGCTGCCGTGGACACTCTGAGACTCTTTGTAGAACACGGGCAAAACATCAAAACAAACTCACACCAAAAATGAACAAAAGCCAGTGTGACGGGCATCTGAGGGAGGGAGAAGAGAAGACGAAGACGTTCTCGCATTCAGCTCAGCAAAGCCGAATAAATCTGTAGGACACTTCAAATGCTTTGAAAAAAGAGAATATGTTCAAAACTGCCGTTGTATGACTCCATCACCACCATGAAATATGAATTATCCCACCTCTCAAGGGCAAAATGTCTGTTGAAATTAAATTAAGAGCATTTTTCTGGCAAATAAATGCTTAATACAGCACATTTGCCACGACAGACACCACAGACAGGCTATACAATGTCTCACAGTTTCAGAAGAAGCTTCAGGCCGAAGACTAACTAAATTAGCTGCTCCACTAGTCAGAATAATGGCTCAAAGGAGGACTGTTTTTCTAAAAAGACAAAAGGACTGATCTCCGTCTTTGTAGACTAAATTTCACTTTGAAAAATAGCATTTGGGTGCACATTACAGGCTAAAACTGTAGATCCAGAATGAAAAAAGAAACGAAACTATGGCATTTGAATATTTTGACAGTAGAAGGTAAACAACATTTTAAATTTTTTCTGAGGAAAATGTGTGATGTTTGCCTGTACAGAAGTTCCCAACATGATACAAGGCTGTCCAGAGAATTGCTATGTGGTTGCTAAGGTGTGTTGGTCACTAGATTTCCTCCTTCAATCTAAATCTAAGGTGTCAAGTCTGCTGAAAATAAAATAATTTTTAGTATATCATTTTTTATTATATTTATTTTAAATGTATTATATACAGTTGTGCTCAAAAGTTTGCATACCCTTGGAGAATTGTTAATATATGTACCATTTTTAAATAAAACATGAGGTTACAACAGAATGGCACAATCATAAAACAAAACATGGCAACAATGAAAAAAATGAAATGACCCCTGTTCAAAAGTCTTCATACCCTTAGTTCTTAATACTGTGTATTGCCCCCTTTAGCATCAATGACAGCATGCAGTCTTTTGTAATAGTTGTCTATGAGGACCCAAATTCTTGCAGGTGGTATAGCTGCCCATTCATCTTAGCAAAATGCCTCCAGGTCATGCAAAGTCTTTGGTCGTCTTGCATGAACCGCACGTTTGAGATCTCCCCAGAGTGGCTCGATTATATTAAGGTCAGGAGACTGTGATGGCCACTGCAGAACCTTCACCTTTTTCTGCTGTAACCACTGGAGGGTGAACTTGGCCTTATGCTTAGGATCATTGTCGTGCTGGAAAGTCCAAGACTGTCCCATGCGCAGCTTTCGTGCAGAAGAATGCAAATTCTCTGCCAGTATTTTCTGATAACATGCTGCATTCATCTTGCCATCAATTTTCACAAGATTCCCCGTGCCTTTAGAGCTCACACACCACCAAAACATCAGTGAGCCACCACCATGCTTCACAGTGGGGATGGTATTCTTTTCACTATAGGCCTTGTTGACCCCTCTCCAAACATAGCGCTTATGGTTGTGACTATAAAGCTCTATTTTGGTCTCATCACTCTAAATTATAGTGTGCCAGAAGCTGTGAGGCGTGTCAAGGTGTTGTCGGGCATATTGTAACCGGGCTTTTTTGTGGCATTGGCACAGTAAAGGCTTCTTTCTGGCAACTTGTCCATGCAGCTCATTTTTGTTCAAGTATCGTCATATTGTGCTCTTTGAAACAACCACACCGTCTTTTTCCAGAGCAGCCTGTATTTCTTCTGAGGTTACCTGTGGGTTTTTCTTTGTATCCCGATCAATCCTTCTGGCAGTTGTGGCTGAAATCTTTCTTGGTCTACCTGACCTTGGCTTGGTATCAAGAGATCCCCGAATTTTCCACTTCATAATAAGTGATTGAACAGTACTGACTGGCATTTTCAAGGCTTTGGATATCTTTTTATATCCTTTTCCATATTTATAAAGTTCCATTACCTTGTTACGCAGGTCTTTTGACAGGTCTTTTCTGCTCCCCATGGCTCAGTATCTAGCCTGCTCAGTGCATCCACGTGAGAGCTAAGAAACTCATTGACTATTTATAGACAGACACTAATTGCAATTTAAAAATGTACCTTTAATTGCCATTTAAACCTGTGTGTGTCACCTTGTGTGTCTGTAACAAGGCCAAACATTCAAGGGTATGTAAACTTTTGATCAGGGCCATTTGGGTGATTTCTATCATAATGATTTATAAAGGAGCCATACAACTATGTGATGATGGATGGCTTCATATGATCACTATCCTTAAAAAAAATATACTTTCAAAATCAATGCCAAAATTTCACAGTTTCTGCCAGGGTATGCAAACTTTTGAGCACAACTGTATATATATATATATATATATATATATATATATATATATATATATATATATATATACACACTGTGTATATATATTATATATAAAGGCCTATATTTTCTGTTTTATTAGTAGTAGTTTTGTATTATTATTATTATATTTTTTTATTATTATTAATGTATATTTTATTTTATTAATTATATTTATTTAAATTTGATGTAGAGAAAATAATTTGGAAAAAGAGTAGAAATGGATTGGAAAATGTTACTCAGTGTATTATGAACAAATGTGCTAATCACAACATCATGGCAACTATGCAATTTAAAGAGTATCTCTCTCTTACCTGTGTTTGCGTGATGGGGCGCAAGCTCTTGCTCTCCTGTGAGAGGAAGAAGCTTATGGACGTGAACAGCTCGTGCATACAGCATTGAAACTCCTCTTCATTCTGTCCCCCCGTGGCTAGTGCAAACAGCCGCCGTGATTGGATAATATATTTAAAAATGTACTCTGTCGCCTAGGAAACCAACAGAACATAACTTTTAAGCACAGAAAGCAACACAAAAGCTGCCAAATTAAGTATGCATAGGCTGTGTGAAATAATGTGATATGGAAGTCAAAATGGCCCAGAGCACACTATTTCTGAAAAATTTAATATTCAGTACATTATGAATATAAATTGTATTTGTGGTTATACAGAAACAGGAGACGATAAGGAAAGACTCTAAACATAATAATGAGAAGCAGAATGTGTAAAGATGATGGAATAACACAAGAAAAGATGCTTAGTGTGAATCAGAATGTGCTTATATTTAAATCTGTCACCTTTAGCACCTGTTGGATGTGTTCTTGATGGTCAGCTTCAATAATGCAGTCCACATACCACTTTAGCACCTTGATCAGATCCCTGCCAAAGACACAAGCACATAAAAAACCTGTATCAAACATGTTTAAACCATTATTATCCCAGAGATTTATTGTTTGGAATGATGGAATTGAGAGTATTTATTTATTCTTACACCTTGTCCTAACCAGATGCGATAAGACTCCAGCGCCAAGCAATTTGTCTGTCCACACTGAACATGATAATGTTGTGCAAAGCAGCACAATCACAGCCAATCAGAATATATTTGATGTTTAATGTAAAGTTATGTGAAGCATGATTTTGGACAGGTGCAATGGCATAAAAAAATTACAGTGATCAACAGGACATCTTTTCACTCATCACGACTGGTTAGGACAAAAACTATGTTTAATTGCCTGCCGTTTTATAACATTGCATCTGGTTAGGATGCAGTGTTAATCGAAACCAAACTATATCTGTGTTAATTTCATGAAAGCGGTCAAAAAATGTATGCATCATTCTTATATTACTCTATTCATTTTGGGTTGAAATATAATCCAGATATTTCTTTTTTGAGATTCACTCAAACTGAACTGCATTTAGAGCTAACATGATTGACAAATGTTGCAAGCAGAATTCGAACCACAGCTTAATGTGTTTGATTATGATCGCTAACCATTAAGCCATGGCACCATGAAGTATCAATCTTTTTTATGCAATTCAAAGCTCTGGCATTCAAATATAGCACTTTCACATGAGATTTAAATGAAGCACGCTTTTGTAAATGACAATAAAACAGGACTCATTAAATCACAGTCTATTGCAATGCCCCATATACAGAAAGATATATAGAATTGCAATATGCTTTCGAGTATCACAATAACATTATATGGTGGAATCCTTGGCGATTTCCACCCCTAGTTTCCTGCTGCAGTGCAAGTGTGCTTAAAGGAATAGTTCACCCAAAAATGAAAATTCTCTCATCATTTACTCACCCTCAAGCCATCTCAGATGTGTATGACTTTCTTTCTTCTGCTGAACACAAAGTTTTTTAGAAGAATATCTCTGATCTGTGGGTCCATACAATGCAAATTAATGGTAGCCAGAACTTTGAAGATCCAAAAAGGACATAAAGGCAGCATAAAAGTAATCCATACAACTCCAGTGGTTAAATTCATGTCTTCAGAAACTATATGACAGGTGTGGGTGAGAAACAGATCAATATTTAAGTGCTTTTTTTTACTTTAAATCTAAACTTTCACTTTCAAATTCTGAAAGTAAAAGTGAAAGTGGAGATTTATAGTAAAAAAGAAAAGAAAAAGGATTGAAATATTGATCTGTTTCTCACCCAAAGTGATTGCATCCTGCCTTTATTTGATTTTTGGAGCATTGAAAGGACCAACAGAGTTAAGATTTTTCTAAAAACCTTCATTTGTGTTCAGAAGAAGAAAGAAAGTCATACGCATCTGGGATGGCATGAGGGTGATTCAATTGCTCTAAACAGTGGAGAAGAGTACTAAAAGAGTACTGAAGAACTCGAGTGAATAAATTACGAGAAGAGCGTTCCCATAGAAAGGCTAAAAATCACAACAAAAGGAAAACTGAAAAATACAGCAGAGGAGACTTGAACTGGAAGCCTGACACAATAAAATGTGCACCAGTGAGCACTAAAAACTTCACAGTTACCTGAAATAGACGTGTTGTTTAACAAACCAATTTAACAGGTAATCAATTGAACAAGAAGTACGTGTCCTTGTATTCTGTACAGTTTTGAAGTTAATTTGTTGCATAATATGTGCAATTGAAAACTGTAGGTGGTAATGTGGGCTGCACTCTGACCCAAATAAATGAACAGAGAAAATGAAGTGTTACTGGAGAGAGAGTGAAATATGAGTGTTGTACTAAGTGAAGGCATTTGAAGTGAGGGTCAGGCTTCAATACAGCATGAAACAAGAACCGTGTTCTTGTATATTTATATGAGCCGCTATGTTTTTGGAGTGAGATCTACAGGTAAGCTTTGAGTTCATGTCTGTATTTATGGGAGGAAGTGTGTAAAAGTGTACACTGATGGCTCAATAAGAGTCTGCCACTCTTAATAAGCCACACTTTCCTAATGTTGGAATCCTTCCAAAAGAGATGCAGAGCTGTTGGTGCTACACAGACATAAACTGCACAAGGTTTGGAGAAATTTTCCATACTTTTATCTTTTACTCTTACCACACTTTACTCTTTCTTGTTTAGCTGTTTAGGAATGACAATATCTATCCTACTTCTTCTTTATTACTTCATTGTGTTCGCCAAGTTTTTGATGAAACTAAATTTGCGTTTCGTGTAGCAAAAACCAACTTACCTGTATGACAGGGCTCCTGCAAAGTGGCTTTCAATGTAGGTGTCCATGACTGGTTTGAAATGCTGAAACTTGCTGTCCTGGAGCAAGTTTATAATGTGTACCTGAATAACACATTTTGTACATAATCAGCAAGAAGTAAAATGATAATTTCACTGATATCACAGATTTTAAAAATATGTACTGTTAATTAGAAACAAAGTGTTGTGCCTACCAGACAATCAAACACCTTGAGTGCATATCTCTGTGAGCTCTCATTTAAAATACCAAAAAGTGTGTCCAGTGTATCCTGTAAAAACTGATAAAGATGCTTAGATTTCAATAAGTCAGTTAAGTAAGATTTGTAAAACTGTGCCCATTAGGGCAAAGATTACTATGAGTGACATGTTCATTAACCAAGTCTCTGGAGTGCAGCTGACCTTCACTATTTCTGATCCATCAATCTCTTTGAGTTTAGACAGACTGTCACTGATTCTCTCCGGGTGAGCTCTCCACTTCAGTAAGTCCAGCATATCACCTGCAGAAAACCAATAAACAATTTTAACTTTTAATTTTAAAGTATCCACTAGTGTAATTTACAATACAATATTTGCATTACAATATTTTACACAGCTGTCTGGACTCTGGAATACTTGATTCTGATTGTGACATTCTGATTTCTATCCTATATTGTCCTATTTGATCTTAAAGACACACATATTACCATTCTGAGTGAGCTTGGTAGAACATAGGAAAGATGTGATCCAGAGAGACTCTTTACTGCCTTTCAGTGTTTGGTTGTTGCCGGGCAGATTTGATTTTGAGAAGGGCAGTTTGAGGTAGCGAGCACAGTCTTGCAGGTTAGCATTCTCTTCACACTGGAAAACAGGGAGTAAAAAAATAAAAAATAAAAAGAATATTTTTTTTGGAAACAATCAAAAAATAATCAAATTTTTTTTTTGGTCATCCTTTTTATCCGTTCACTTGCCAGAAACATTAAAAAGGCCTTGGACTGCAACACATCAGGTACTTTTCATGAATAGGGTACAAAATGTCCCATTATTTTTATTTTATTTTATTAAAGTTCCAATGAGTGAGAACTATTAAATGTGTTAGACAAACTTTTATGAATAAATAAAAGCACATTTTTTAATTGTTATTTAAAAAAAAACTACGTTTTAAGTTTATCAGTGACTACAATCCAACATTTGGGCTCAAACTAGTTAACAACTATTGAGTGATTAGGTTAGCTTCATTTAGACCATTTAATTTTATTAACTGTATTAATTTAATTACAAAAAACAGTTTATTAAACTATATATACATGTCCCAAATTTTGGTAATAGGGTTGCAAACATTTGTAAACTCATTTCAAATAAATGTTAAATAAAACACCTCCTTATAATATATTCCTGAGTCAAACAAACACAATTTTCTAAAGGTTATCCTTTATAACCTACAGATCATTTGCTAAAAAAACAAACAAAAAACAAAAACATTTTGTAGCCTTTTCATGGAGACTGTCAGTTTTTAATCAAAGTCACAGTTGCTCAGCACAACTTGAAAACTCAATTTAATGTTTAACACCCTTTCAACAAATCCTGAAACATCCTACAGATCTTCATATCTCTCCCTGGCATGTTATCTTAATTAGTATCACACAGTTCCTCCACATTTGCTCAGAAGTTCTGTTGCCTCCACAGAAAGGCAAACAGCTGACTTTATTCCTTTTTTTATCATTTATCTTATTCAAATTGTCACAAATGAGAGGTCAGCGAAAAATTCCTGATGCATGCAAAAGCACACTGTCCATATGTTGTACTTGACTAATGCCAGTGTGCAGTATTACAGCTCATGGTGATCTCTAAAGTGAGGCTGTGCACTACACTGAGAATTTTGTGTAAATGACAGAGCTAAAGCAAACTGCCCTATTTTTCAGCGTGTGTAAATAGGCCATGAGATGCTCTTTTTCTTCTTATGCCCTCTCACCCCTTTCGGGGTATGGACCGCCAACAATAGATCGCCAGAAGTTTCTGTCCTGGGCCATTCTTTCCAGTTGACTCCAGTTGTATCCCTTCTTGGTGATGTCTGCCTCAAGGTCACGTTGCCAGGTGTTTCTTGGATGGCCTTTCTTCCGCTTTCCTTGGGAGTTCCATCGCAAAGCCCGCCTAGTGATGTTGTTTGGTGGTTTGCTCAGGGTGTGCCCTATCCAATTCCATCTTCTTCTTAATTTCTTTCTCTGCAGGAAGTTGGCTGGTTCTATCCCAGAGACTGGTATTGCTGATAGTGTCTGGCCAGCAGATCTGTAGAATCCTTCTAAGGTAGCTGTTGATAAATATCTGGATTCTTTTGATGGTGTTTTTTCTCGATCTCCAGATTTCGGCCCCATAAAGCAGTACTGACTTTACATTAGAGTTGAACAGCTGAATCTTTGTTTTCAAAGACAGCTCTTTTGAGCTCCAAATGTTTTTGAGCTGTATGAAACCATTCTTGCTTTGCCGATCCTTGCCTTGACGTCTGCGTCTGTACCTCCCAGCTGGTCTGTAATGCTTCCCAAGTAGGTGAAGGACTGCACTTCTTCGAGTGGACTTCCATTCAGGATGACTGGTTCGGTACTGCTAATGTTGGTCTTCAGGATCTTGGTCTTGTCTTTGTGGATGTTGAGTCCTACCTGCGATGATATGGCTGCCACAACATTTGTTTTCTCCTGCATCTGCTGGTGGCTGTGGGAGAGTAGTGCAAGATCATTGGCAAAGTCCAGGTCATCGAGCTGATTCCACAAAGTCCACTGGATTCCATTCTTGCATTCACAGGTGGATATCTTCATGATCCAGTCAATGGCGAGAAGAAAGAGGAAAGGTGACAGCAAGCATCCTTGTTTGACTCCGGTCTTCACCTGGAAGCTGTTGGTGAGCTGCCCTCCATGGATGACTCTGCATGTCATTCCCTCATATAAGTTCTTGATCAAGCTGACCAACTTGGCTGGAATGCCATAGTGTTTAAGGAGGCTCCAGTGGGTCTGTCGATCAACACTGTCAAAAGCCTTCTCATAATCGATGAAGTTGATATACAATGGTGAGTTCCACTCCAAGGACTGTTCGATGATAATGCGGAGTGTTGCAATTTGGTCTGTGCAAGATCTGTTCTGCCAGAAACCTGCTTGCTCATCTCGAAGTTGTGGGTCTACGATGTCTTTCATTCTCTCTAAGAGGATCCGGTTGAAGACCTTGCCTGGCACTGACAGGAGTGTGATGCCTCTGTAGTTGTTGCAGTTGCTGAGGTCACCTTTCTTAGGGAGCTTGATAAGGTAGCCCTCCTTCCAGTCCTTAGGTGTCACTTCTTCCTCCCAGATCTTCACAAAAAGGGGTTACTGCATCTCCACTGATGCATCTAGGTCTGCTTTCAGGGCCTCTGCTGGGATGTCATCAGATCCAGCTGCCTTTCCATTCTTCAGCGGGATGATGGCTTTTCTGATCTCTTCTCTGGTGGGTTTGTCACAGTTGATTGAGAGATCAACGTTGGCTGGATCGATTTCTGGAGGATTTGGCGGTGCTGGTCTGTTAAGGAGTTCCTCAAAATACTCGGCCCATCTGTTCATCTGTTGTTCTATTCCTGTGATGGTCTTTCCTTCTTTATCCTTGACAGTTCTTTCAGGGTTGCTGTACTTTCCAGACAATTTCCTGGTCGTGTCATACAGTTGTTTCATATTACCGTTGTATGCTGCCAGTTCTGCTTCAGCTGCCAGTCCCTCTACATATTTCTTCTTGTCCTTCCTGATGTTCTTCTTAACAGCTTTGTGAGCTTTTGCATATTCTTCTTGGGCCTTGGCTTTTGCCACTCTAATCCTGCTGTTGTTAACTGCTGCTTTTTTTTCTGCTTTCTCTTCTCTATCTTGCTCAATGTCTATTGCTCAATGTCATTATGTCTGTATATGGGTTAAGCCTTATAGTTGCTAGAAATACAGTAACTTATTTATACTTAAGAGGGATTGCATAAGATGTGTATATATACAGTAGATTTAAAGGGGACATACAGTATGGAAAACCAGATTTTTATTGCTCTTCTGAAATAAGAGTTAAATGTACTACGCAGACATACTTGTAGAGTTTTTTTTTTTTTTTTTTTTTGTGGATTTTATCATGTAGCAGCAGGGCTTCGTTAATGAATTAATGTTTGTAACAACTACTAATGGAGTTTAAGGGTTGACATCACTACATCACAGGGTAAAGAGCACAAACAGCAGCTGCTTTTTGCGTGTGTGTGTGTGTGTGTGTGTGTGTGTGTGTGTGTGTGTGTGTGTGTGTGTGTGTGTGTGTGTGTGACCTCTTTCAAACCTATTGAATCCACAAACACTTCCACAGTCTGCAATTACGAGAGCTGGGCATAAAACATGGTGTTAAATTGGGTGTGCCTGAAGGATGTGTTCTTGGACATGGTTATTTAACTATTAAACTTTTTAAAAAGGAGGCATTTTTTAATGTATAAAGGAACAGAATGAAAAAACAAAGCATGCAAAATCATATTCACATCACCTAGGACAATTTGTCATTTGAAATAGTGGGACTTTTAAATTGCATTTTTGTAGATGTTGAACACACACACACACACACACACACACACACACACATATATATATATATATAAAACACACAATAAATGTTGACAGTCGTACCTTATGAACAATGAGCTCATGGGTGCCATCGGACAAAGTCCGCCCATCATCCTGTATTAGAGGAACGAATGAGAATCCAAAGAGCTTCTTTTCCCCCTTGTCTTTTGCTGGAGAACAACAACAACAAAAAAAAACTGAATATTACACACAACACAAATTAAAAATTCCCCCCAAACCAAAATCATAAAATACTAAACAGTACTAACCCTGCAACTAAACATTAAAGTTCACATTGGATTGTTAAGCCTAGTTTTTTTTAATGGCTGAAGTCAATATCTAGAGAACAGTGTGGCCGATAGGGCGATATAATGCAGATAAATGAGTACTTGGCCTAGTGATTGACCAATATGGTTCTCTTAGTGGCCGATAGGCCGCTATCATGCAGATTTATGAGTGCTAGGCTTAGTGATCAACTGATATGTTTTTTTTTGTAATAGTCGTTGCCCATATCTAAAGATCAGGGTGGCTGATAGGCAGATATCATGCAGCTTTATGAGTGCTAGGCCTAGTGATCAACTGATGTTTTTTTAATGGCTGAAGTCGATATCTAGAGAACAGTGTGGCTGATAGGGCGATACAATGCAGATATATGAGTACTAGGCCTAGTGATTGGCCGATATGGTTTTTATGGCAGATGTTGATATTTAGGAATCAGGGTGGCCAATAGGCCGATATCATGTAGATATATGAGTGCTATGCCTAATGATCGACTGATATGGGTTTTTTAATGGCTGATGTCGATTTCTAGAGATAAGGGTGGCTAATAGGCCGATATTATGCAGATATACAAGTGCTAGTCCTAGTGATTGACTGATATGTTTGTTTGTTTTAATGGCCGATGGCGATATTTAGAAATCAGGGTGGCCAAAAGGCCGATATAATGCCAATATATGAATGTTAGGCCTAGTGATCGACCAATATGTTTTTTTTTTTTAAAGGCAGATACCGATATCTAGCGATGAAGGTGGCCAATAGCCCTATATAATGCAGAAATAAGAGTGCTAGGCCTAGTAATCAAACTGTTTTTCTGTAATAGTCGTTGCCCATATCTAAAGATCAGGGTGGCTGATAGGCAGATATCATACAGATATATGAGTGCTAGGCCTAGTAATTGACCGATATGTTTTTTGTTTTTTTTATAGCCGATGTTGATATTTAGATATCAGGGTGGCCAATAGACCAATATCATGCAGACATATGAGTGCTAGGCCTAGTGATTGACCGATATAGGTTTTTTAATAGCGGATGTCGATATCTACAGATAAGGGTGGCTCATAGGTCGATGTTATACAGATATATGAGTGCTACGCCTAGTGATCGCCCAAAATATTTTTTTGTTTTTTTATGGCCGATACCGATATCTAGCGATGAAGGTGGCCAATAGGCCTATATAATGCAGATATAAGAGTGCTAGGCCTAGTAATCAAACTGTTTTTCTGTAATGGCCGTTGCCCATATCTAAAGATCAGGGTGGCTGATAGGCCAATATAATGCAGATAAATGAGTGCTAGGCCTAGTGATCAACCAATATAGGTTTTTTAATGGCCGATGCGATATCTAGTGATCAAGGTGGCCAACAGGCCTGTATAATGCAGATATAAGAGTGCCAGGCCTAGTGATCGACCAATATGTTTTTTTAATGACTGATGCCGATATCTAGAGATCAGGGAGGCTGATAAACCAGTATAATGCAGATATACAAACATATATAGTGATTTTACATTTACATTTATGCATTTGGCAGACACTTTTATCCAAAGCGACTTACAGTGCCCTTATTACAGGGACAATCCCCCTAGAGCAACCTGGAGTTAAGTGCCTTGCACAATTGTGGTGGCTGTGGGGAACGAACCAACAACCTTTTGCTTACCAGTTCAGTGCTTTAGTCCACTACGCCACCACCACTCCATGATCGACCCATAGGTTTTTTAATGACCGATGCCAATATCAAGACATCAGGAAGGCTAATAGGCAGATTTAATACTGATACACATAATATCACACAATTGAATATGATAGTAAATAAAATAGCTAAATTAACTTCTATTTAGCATTACATTTACTCAAGTCAAGTCAACTTTTATTTATAGAGCACAGTTAAAAAAAGAAGTTCACCCAAAGTGCTTTATAGATCAAACAAACAAACTGACAGAGTGATATAAAAACAGATTGATTTAAATTAAATATAAAACATAATAAAATAAATAAAAACATTTAAATACAACATCATGTATTTATCCATTTTAAACTATTCAAAAGCTACAGAATAAAAAAATGTTTTTAAAGAAGATTTAAAAATGGCTAATGATGAAGCTGACCTCACATGGAAAGGGAGACTATTCCACAGATTAGGACCTATCACAGAAAAGGCACGATCACCCTTAGATCTATAGCGGCAACGAGGAACCCTCAATAGAAGTTGATCAGAAGACCTGAGCGCTCTGGTGGGGGAGTAAGGTTGTTGAAGTTCACTGATATACTGGGGTGCGAGACCAGGTAGTGCCTTATAGACAAAAATCTGAATTTTTTTAAATGTCACAAGAAGCAAGTGTAGAGATGCTAAAACCGGCGAAATGTAATCCCTCTTTCTTGACCCTGTTAAAAGCCTAGCTGCTTCGTTTTGAACTAGCTGTAGGCAGGATAATGCAGTTTGGGGCAGACAAATGTACAATGAGTTACAATAGTCTAACCTTGATGTAATAAGTGAGTGGATCACAATTTCCAAGTCTTTATGGGAAAGAACATTTTTTATTTTAGCGATAGATCTCAGGTGGAAAAAGCTACCCTTGACAACAGCACTGATCTGTTTATTGAAAAGTAACGAGGAGTCTAACATCACTCCAAGCCTCCTAACATGATCTTGTACATTCGATGTCAGAGGACCTAACTGGGCAACCAGGCCAGGTAAGGAGGACATGAAGGAACCTAAAAATCAGAACTTCAGTTTTACTTTCATTTAATTTTAAGAAATTGTTTGCCAGCCAATGTTTAATATCTTTGAAGCAATTTAGGGCATTCTCAGATGAACAATTCTTGTCTACACTCGCTGGGAAATAAAATTGGGAATCGTCAGCAAAACTGTGATAAAATATGAGGTACTTCTGAAAAATAGAGCTCAGAGAAGCATATACAGAGAAAATAACAAGGGTCCTAAAATCGACCCTTGAGGGACACCACACTGCAATTGAGCCAACGTAGAAGTAAAATTACCTAAATTTACAGAGAACGTCCTTTCTTTTAGATAGGATGGAAACCACTGATAGGCCATACCCTAGATGCCAACCATATATTCTAGAAGATTGAGAAGAATATTATGTCAAATGTGGCACTGAGATCTAATAAAACTGAGACGACAGGTGAACCTGAATTCATGGAGAGTAAAATACCATTAGTGACCTTCAACAATGCAGAATTAGTGCTGTGCAAGGGTCTGAAACCAGACTGAAATGTATCTAAAATGTTAAATGTATTTAGATAGAGTAGAGCTGCGAATAAACAACTCTCTCCAAAATCTTGGAAATAAAAAGGTAATTTGGAGATTGCTCTGTAATTGTTGTGTATTGCCAGATCCAAAAAAGTTTGTAGAATTGCTTGTTTAAAACTACTTGGAACAACTCCACTTGATAATGAGCTGTTAATTATATCTGTCACACTGGAACTGATAGTCGTGAAAACTTCTTTAAGAAGGTGCAGAGAAAGACTATCCAGCTTGTAACTGGAACACTTCATCTTGGAGATTACATCTGCTAACTGTACTGACGAAACTGGTTCAATGTGAGTCAGGGAGCTGTGACAGAATCAATTGTTTCGAATAATACTTTTGGTCGATTTGAGTTATCAGAGATTAAGTAGAGAAAAACTTAGCTTTCACTTCCTTTATAGCTCTCTGATAGTTAGTTAAACACTCCTTTAAAATGTCATAAGAGACCTGAAGCTTGTCTCTTTTCCACTTGCCCTCAGCTTTTCTGCACTCTTGTCCGAGATCTCAACAGTTACAAAACTAATCGGCCAAATGGAATAATTTATCGGATGAATTTAAAAATACCACATATCTGCCGATTTATCGGTCACTGCAATACACTATATCAGTGGACCACTAGCTAGGCCACTATATGCTTTCTGTTCCTGCTGGAAAAAAAATATGTCATTTGTAATGACTATTCAAGAATTTACTCATCTGTCACATTAATGTAATGTCTCAAATTTCATTAATTTCAGAGGCTTTTCACAGTAAATATTAGCTGCTTTTGCGCCATCGGGGCGACTAATGGTTCTAGTAGCATTTCCACTTGAGCCGGTTTGGTACGGTACTATTACGAACTGTTCCTGACAAGGATTTCTCAGCACCGTAAACTAAACATACTCAGGACAGAGAACTGTGCTGAAGAAATGGCCTTAGTGACATGGCGCCTCACGATTGGTCACTTGTTCAGTCAGTCCATTCTAATCCTGATTTAGCAGCACCAAAATTGAAAGCTATTAATTGTGATATATTTGATGAATTAATCAGCATATCATTAATTACTTTGATTACAATTTTGAATCCATAGACAGCCCTAATTAATACAAATTAAACATGTTAGAAATATTATCTAATGATACAGGAAGGAACAATATTTTCCCAAGAAGTCCTGTTGGGCTTACTGGAACAGTGGCGGAACTCAAAACGGATGTGTGAGCCGTGGAACATGTCGACAGGGATGGGCAGCTTGATTAGTTCCGCCCACCGCGGACTGTTGTTGTGGTACAGCACAAAGGTGTGATACTCGTCTCCGCCTGGCTCGCCTGACCCCACAGCCACAAAACCCTGCAGAGATATAAAGAGTAAAATGACATGAGCACAAACCACAAACCTCTCAAAGCTACACCTCTATGGCTTGTTTGTCGGGCACAAGTATAGTTTAGAATCTAAATAAGTTTAGATTATGTTGACTGATACTGACAGATTAAGAGAGTGATTTTGCTAATGGAATAGTAACCGTAGCTCTGAAATCTCATTTGCACTTGTGCATATTCAAACATGGTGCCTCAAGATGGGTTCTTTACTTTATGTCAATAAAGTCAAACATTAAAACATTGCAATACGCAACACTGCCCAAGAAATAACCTTGAGAATCTGTCCATCAGCATCCAGTGCATAGACTGTGACCTCCACGTTTCTTGCCACACTCTTCCCTCCTTTCTCAAACTCCCCCTTCTCCAGCGTGATGTACAGATCATTCCTCATTTCACCTTTAAAAGAACAAAAGCATGCCTAATTTCAGTGACTCAAGTTCTTGCTTTACACACCTGCAACCTTTATGTTTGCAACCCAGATCCCACATGTTTAAGGTATCATTTAGTATGTCCAAAGGAGGACAATTATGCATTGAAGTGTAATACTTAGGGTTAGAGGTTTGTTTAAAGTAGCAATAGCAAAAGTGTTGCTTACCACTAACTAATCTTCAAGCATAGAAAGCATGGCTTCAGACTCACAGTAAAGCACAAACACACACTCATGTGAAAAGTTAAGCACTCCTGAATGCCCTCACCAGATGCATCCTGTGACACAGTTAAGACTGGTGACAAAGGGAGCCAAGCACACACACATTTTCTCAATATACAGGATGTGCATCTCCTTGCTCACACCTTGTCAGTTGTTATCAACTGTCCACATATTAACACACATATTGGCATTCAGAAACTCACACATCAACAGCTATGCACATGCATTTTCACTTTAACACATTAATGTGCATATCAAGGTCAAATGTAGCAAGCAAATGGTTCTGCGCTACCACGTTTTCACAATGTGCCAGATCTCACCTGCTCACAGCTTGGGATGTGTCACCATGGTTGACTAGTTTTAGATGTTTTTTTTTTTATTTATTTTTTTATTTACAGCATGGTTGCGCTGCATCTAACTGTTGAACATAAGAACACGTCTTATGTAAACAACCCCTAAGCAATGTAGGTGACACCAAAACCAGCATAATTACTAAGGATGTGCATGGATAGTTGTTATTCGGTTAACCATTAAACACACCTGTATCTGAATAGCAAAATCACAATTCGGTTATTCTACAAGTGCAATAGAGGTCTTCAACCAGATCTGAGCCTGTCAAATAACAGGATGAGTTTATAATATTCTATATATAAGAATATTCCTTCTGCTCTGACAATGTTCCTCACAGCCAGGTCAATCAAGGTGTGGATGGAGGACCACTGGATCAAGACCCTGTCATGACCAGCCCAATCTCCAGACCTGAACCCCATTGAAAACCTCAGGAATGCGATCAAGAGGAAGATGGATGGTCAAAAGCCATCAAACAAAGCCGAGCTGCTTGAATTTTTGCACCAGGAGTGGCATAAAGTCACCCAACAGCAATGTGAAAGACTGGTGGAGAGCATACCAAGACGCATGAAAGCTGTAACTGAAAATCAGGGTAATTCCACCAAATATTAATGTCTGAACTCTTCCTAAGTTAAAACATTAGTATTGTGTTGTTTAAAAATGAATATGGACTTGTTTTCTTTGCATTGTTCGAGGTCTCAAAAGACTGCATCTTTTTTGTTATTTTGACCAGTTCTCATTTTCTGCAAATAAATGCTCTAAATGACAATATATTATTTGGAATTTGGGAGAAATGTTGTCAGTACTTTATAGAATAAAACAAAAATGTTCATTTTACTCAAACACATACCTATAAATAGTACATCCAGAGAAACTGATAATTTTGCAGTGGTCTCTTAATTTTTTCCAGAGCTGTATATATAATTTGTTTTCCTTTGAAAGCATTGTTACGTGCAACAAAAGGAGACAAAAAACTTCCGCTACCTCAACCACGGAGAGGAGGAAGTGTGCGTTCCTGTTTGAGTGTGGCTGTGTGTTTAATGGGTTTGTGTTTAATGTGTGTGTATGCGTGTGTGTTCCCATGTAAAGTCCTTTTCAAACAGAAGACTTTAAGCCAGTAGTCATGCCAACTAATGACCATATGACCGTTGCTGTGGTAACAATTAAATATATGAAGTGAAGTCACAGTAAGTTGCTTGGAGATGAGACACAGATTTGGTGAATGAGAATGAATTGTATGATATGTACACACACACACACACACACACCGAAAAAGATCAGCCCAGAGCAACAGACTATTAATAAATCAGACATCCTTAAGGCACAGATATTGTGAATGAAGTCGCATTCATACAGCAGAGGCAATAGTTAGGCTTCTCATGCAACCATACATCTGAGTCAATAATTGAAAGAGGAAAAGAGAATAATCTCAGTTAAGATGCCCTTGGATGGTTCGAGGCCATCTGATGGATATTCCACACAAAAATAGCAAGCTCTTTGCACCTGTTTTTAGAAGTCCATTTCTTCCTACAAAGAACTAGATGATATCCTGAAGCAGAATTGCATAATCATCTTTGTTTTTGGAGATATGACCATGAAATAACTGATTGTTATTGCTTCTTAAAAATGGGAAAGTCTCACCACGAAGTGTACACACATTTTCAAAATTTAATCAGTGCTTTTTGTAAAACCATTTGTAAAGACTGCTGCATCGATATTTGAATGAGTAACCAGAACTTCCTAATATTACAGTATCATCGATTTCAGATTCCCCCACCCTTAAATGTCATGTATAATAACAAAAAACTGTGCATGGTCATTTTAAACATTGGTTTAAAGGCTATTTCCTGCTAAGTGGGTGGTTCACGGCCAGAATAAGCTGTAAAGAGGACCAGTCTGTATGCTGATAGTCAAAAGTCTGACTCTGCGACACAATCTATGCAAAAAACATACAAGCCAAAACAAACAGGTGCAAAGAATCCTTAGATAGCATCTGCCATTCAAAGCCTCAGAAATGTTCTAGAACATGCTGGAAATGAAACAGAATGACTGTGAACAAAATAGCTTTTTATTCACCTGGCATGATAACATCAGAGAAGCCCAGTTTTTTGGTGATGGAGACTCCTCTGGTGAAGAGCACCATGTATTCTCTCCGCAACTGTTCGATGTCACCGTGTAACAACTGGAGAGCCACTGCCAGGCCTAGACAGAAAAACAATACAAACACACACATTAGATTCATAGCAAAACTACGCCATACAGAATACAGTTAGCTAATTGCAGATGATTATTCACATGTTTTATTAATCACTTCTAAATGCCAGGGCTTTTCCCCACTGGACTGACAGAGTAAACTTTTCACCAGTACACAATGAATAAGTATTCACTAGATGGAGAATATTCAACAATGATAAATATTCATTGGAAATGAATCACATTATAATAATAAGTGAACCAAATGAAAAAGAGCCCCGTTCTTTTTGCATTTCCACTGTTTCTGGCCTCAAAAGTGGACTTGAATGTCTTTTTGGTCCACTTGTTTTTATACATTTTCTATTCACACTGTTGTGTTTTGAAACCCAGACCACTAGAATATTAGTTTAATTTAAAATATTTTAAATTACCCAAGAACTAAACTCGGACCATCTCGGGTCTAAGTTCATCGAGATGGTCTGAGTTTAGTTTACTTTTAAGGATTCTGAATTTTCACATACTGTGTAAGCCAAAATTCAAGCCAAAACCGCTCTCTAAAACAAACCTATCATAAAAACAACATGACTGAGTAGTTGTGATGGTAAATATGAATTAAAAGTGCCTGGTGGAGATTTGGAAGCATTTGCAGAACAGCAGTTTGCATTTTAATAAACCTCATTTTTTATATTTCACACTCAGTTCTGCTTCTTTGATGATTCTACTGTGACAATATGAAACCGTAATAAAGCACCAGTTCACAGGTAATCATGAGGAAGTAAACAAATAGAAACACACATCCTTGCACACAAGTGAACACACAAACACTCGAAAGAAGAACTGCTTTAAGATTTCTAACCACACAGGAAACTTCGTGCTGGCCGGCACTAGACACATAATTGACATTAGAGTATATGAATGTGATATTCCAGGTTCAATACAAGTTAAGCTCAATCGACAGCATTTGTGGCATAATGTTAATTACCACAAAAAATTATTTCGACTCGTCCATCATTTTCTTTAAAAAAAGCACAAATTGAGGTTACAGTGAGGCACTTACAATGAAAGTGAATGGGGCCAATTTTTGGAGGGTTTAAAGTCAGAAATGTGAAGCTTATAATTTTATAAAAGCACTTAAATTAATTCTTCTGTTAAAACATATGCATTATTTGAGCTGTAAAGTTGTTTAAATAGTCATTTTTAGGGGTTTTAGGGTTTGTTGACAATGCCATCATAGCAACAAACTTGTAAAAAACAGAAAAGTTTAGTAAGCGATTTTATCACACTAAAATAATATTAACACACATATTACTTATATCTTGTGGCTATACTTTTGAAACAGTTAGTTTTTAAATGTTTACGGACTGGCTCCCATTCACTTCCATTGTAAGTTCCTCACTGGAACCCAGTGACAAGTAAAAAAACAAAACAAAAAAAAACTAAAAAACATTTGTGGTAATCAATATTATGCCACAAATGCTGTCAATTGAGCTTAAATTGCATTGAACCTGGAATATTCCTTTAAGGACCAAACTATATATATTTATGTATTTATGGACAATGCTTCAACCAAACTGAAACAACATTTTATATCAATAGCTAAAAAAAAAAAAAAAAAAAAAAAAAAAAAAGGCCAAACATGTCTTAAAATTCTTTACATAAAATTAAAGAAAAAATGTCTGGACAACCCCATTAAAAAGTAAATAAATAATCAGATTTTTTGTCCTGTTCTTTATTTCTATTTTTCAGTTTATTTTTCATATACCACTTGATTTTTACTGAATTCTTTTGGTTCCAAATGACAACAAAAATTCCATTAGCATTCCTTTAGGAATTTTTAACAAGTATTACTTCATCTCCAACGAAACACTGCTTTGTAACTATACTTACAAAATAATTCAAATCCAGTTCATTATCATGATTACTCTTATGTTTGATAAGCTCCCATTAGCCCTGATAAAGTTTCTTTGTTTTGCTAAGCGGAACTGATGTTGAAGATTTATAAACAGCACAGCTGACGAGTTAGTACCATGGTTAAGATGTGATCTTCTCTCTATAGTCTCCTAAGCCAGCATTTAACAAGCCTTTATTGAACAATTTCATCTATTAGTTATATGAGAAGAAATCATATCTTCATTCTTTTGAATTAAATCTTTCATTAGGGATTTTGAAAGATGCAGCATTATTGTTCATTTTAAGGCATGCTTTGTGCATTTCTGGGGAACAAGGCAGATGAATAAATGAATTTTTGTCATCTTAATTTAAGTGTTCCATTTGCTTGCAATGAGATTATTCAACATCTAACAGGTGTGGTGGTATTGTGTACAATAACAATGTCTTTTCAGAAAATGTAGAAATCATAAAAGTCTTCAAATCTACATTCTGATACTGAGTTTTTTTATTAACTTTTTTTGCCTGCTGTTTCATGCAAAAAGGAATATATTAGCAAGAGCAGCTAAATGGGTAAGCCACCCTCAGGGTCTTCTCATGCGTTTTCCGATCTAAAATTATTAACTTCTAGTCGTCATGCAAATTAGGTTTATGGAAAAGCCGAACGTCTGCACTGCTGTCTGATATGTTGGTAAACAGTGTACACATGCGTTTTGCTGAAAATGGGAGCAAATCCGATATCTAATTTAAACGGGGCATATTCTACATTTGTGTGACGTTTTTTTTTTTTTTTCTTAAGTCAACTTATAATGTTAATAAAAGTTTCTAGCATCGTAATTTAGTTTTTCATGACCATTTTCCAGGTCCCCTTTCCATTTTCCTTTTAGAATTAAACGGGCAGTTTTTGCAACTGTACTTTTAAAGACTTCATTACATAAATGACCTCTGTTATGACTGGTTAACCTCTTTGCATATGAAACAAGAAACAACATCCCTACCAAGTTATTGAACACTAAAAACGTGTTGATATGTAAACATGGGCAGTCATTTGTTCATGTGCTCATTGTTATGATGTCATAATCATGGCGATTCTGATCGACCCATTTTTGCATCTTAGTTTCAATAAGTGAATGAATCTAAAGGTACAGTAGTGATGGCTGCCTTACCTGTGTTGGACCCTGAGAGGTTGTATCTGGAGTTTACTTTCTTAATGATGTTGTCATGAATTTGACTCCAGTCACTTTCTGTGTTGCAACTGCAAAACAACAGAACAACAGAGTAGAATCAGACAGCAGGATTCAATCACACAACGACACAAAGAAATGCAATCATATGAACAGCAAAAAGGGTTGGACGGGAGCTAGCTTATAATGTGTGTGTTTGTGGAGTTCAGTGGATCTGCCTGCCCTCCTGCGCAAAGCAGGCCACACTATTAATGTATCAATATCGATTTTATACAACTTGAGGGACACAGTGCATAGAAAGATTATCAACTGTCTAACTAAAACAGTTTATGAAAAACAGGGTTCCCACACCTTTTGACTAATGAATTCCCATGGATGCTCTTTTATAAAAAAATAATTTTATAGAGATTGTAGGTAAGCAGCTAGCAACAAAAAGTTGCTATAGTATTACCATTTTTTTGGAGGGGCTAATGACAATGATGGTTACCGGCCAACCCAAATCAATCTGACAAATTAGGGAGAAAGTCTTGAGGTGTATGCGGTTTGTGTGTGCATGTGTGTTGGTTAACTTCATTATAGTTTATTGATAAATTTGTCCCAGGAAGTCAGCGAAATTTGACAAAACCTTTTGGGGACGTCCTCAATTGGAAAGTCAATTTATAAATAAAGGATATTCTGTTTTTTTTTTAATAAAAGAGTTAGTCTATAGTGAGTATACTTGGTACTATATAAAAACAATGAAAGTCTCTCGTATGTCCTCATTTAGAGTGGCAAGTAAATGTGTGTGTGTTTGTGTGCGTGTTCAGGGTCACTTACGCGTAAACCTTCAGGAGGTGGTCATCTTTTGAGTCAGCAGTTAGGAGATCAGCAATACTGACCACAGCACAGCCATACGGACGTCTGTATTGAACATTACATGTGTTTTTCTTCTCTCCTGCACCCATTCTCCCTACACACACACACCAAAAATCAGAATTCATCGAATGCCAGCAAGGTTTTCAGTTTCAGTAATTATTCTGTGACGATGTTTCCCTTTACCGATTCTAATGATGTGTACGACAATATACACGTCTTTTCTCAGGTCGCCGCTCCCCAGATCCTGAATAAAAGATAAACAAAACTTAATCAATAATGACAGGGCTGTACCACTGTGTGATTACACCAGGAGTTATTTAATCAGAACACTCACCACAAAAAGTGTGCATTGTCTTTCCGTCTTCTCAGTACACTTGGGCAGACCATTTTTATTGAGTTTAACAAAGAACCGTTCACTGGCAAACAAAGAGAGGGAGGAGAGAGAGAGAGAGAGAGAGAGAGACTTATAGAAATCATTGAAAACCAATCTCAAGTATTACATTTTTTTTTTAGACAGTAAAGCAAAAATACTGCATGCAGTGTTTTTGAAACAGTGGGCATAATACTGTTAAATTCACTTTGCCTGATAAACTATTTAGTGCAAAACCTCATACATAAAAAAAAGGAATTTCAGACTTTCAATATGTTGAACTATCAATAAAATTAAAATTTTAAAAGTTGGACATACTATTAAAATTAATTTCAAGTCACATCACCATGGGATTGTGTGGCTTAAGAGTTAAGACCACTGACTACCAAAAAAAGACCACAAAGTACCAAAACATACCATGGTACTACCATTTATTTTTTTTTTGGACATATACAATGGTAATACCATAGTTTTTTGAGCATTTACTATAGTAATGCCATATGTTTAGGGTATATACCAAGGAAATACCATTGGGTTTGTTTTGGCATATAGGCCTACTTCTGTAATAATCCTTTTTTTTTACATGTACCACAGTAAACCCATAGGTTTTTCTGTTTCGTTTGTTTGTTTTGTTTTTTGTGGTAATACCATAGTTTTCCGGGTATGTTTTTGAGTATGTACCGTGGTAATACCATGGGATTTTTTTGGGCATACATTATGTTAATACAATGGTATCCTTTAAAGTTCCTTGGAATACCATGTAAACTCCATGGTACATGAATACAGCTATCATTCAGTACCATGCTACATATCAAAGTGCCATGGCATTACCATTAATTACCGTAACTGTACCATAGTACCATCACAGTATTTGTAAGGGCCCCAGAAGGTTCAAGTCTTGAGTTGCCACCATTGTGCCCTTGAACAAAACACTTTATTCCAAGTAACTCCAGGGTTACCATCTTTGAAGAAAAATGTAGAGCAAGTCCATTTGGATAAAACAAAATACATCACTTGAAAAAAGTAAAACATATAGGAGACTGTAATAATAACAGACCGCTGAGAGATAAAATATTCACAGAGCAAAATCTCATACATAACAAAAAGGATTTTCGGAACTGATCAAAAAAATGAGTTGGACGTGCTATTAAAACTTAATATCAAGTCACATCTACATGAGGTAGTGTGGCTTAGTGGTTAAAAGACCACAGAGTACCAAAAAAATACCATGTTTTTTTTATGGACATGTACTATGGTAATATCATGTTGTTTAGGCATGTACCATGGTAATACCAAATATCTGGGGGGAGGCAACATGGTAATACCATGGGAGTTTTTGGGCATGTACTACAGTAATAATTTTTATGTACCATGGAAATTCAATGATTTTTAACATGTACTATGATAGTACCATAGTTTTTGGTGCCATTACTACCAATAGAACCATGTAGTACCATGGAATATTTTGGGTATATATTATGGTAATAACATGTTTGTTTGTTTTTGGGAGGAGATATACCATGGTAATACCATGTTTACTGTGCATGTACTATCATGATACCATATGTTTTTTTTTTAGAATGTACCATAGTAATAACATATAATTTTTTGGGCATGTAATACAGTTTATTTTTTTTTATTATTTTTTTACATGTCCCATGGTACTACTACGATTTTTGAACATATAACATGGTAATACCATGGTATTCTTTGAAGTTCCTTGGAGTACCATGTAAATTAAAGTCAAACAGTACCATTGTTTTACCTTTGATACCATAAGATAATACATTACATTATTGATATTTGATTGATATTGATAATGTATTGATACATTATAAGAGCTACAGCAGGTTCTAACTCCAGAGGTTTCAAGTCATGAGGTGCCACCAGCGTGCCCTTGAACAAAACACTTTTTCTCCAGTAACTCCAGTGTTACTGTCCTTGCTGAAAAATTGTTTAGCTGTGAATACAAGAGAATAAGGGACCACTGAAAGACAAAAAAAAGAGGAGACACAGGACAGACATGTGTCCATCTCCCACCAACCTCATAAGCCAGTTACTTGACATTCACAGCTCCATGATAAGAGAAATAGAGCAGCCCATAAATGTATCCAAACAACAACAATAGCTGGCTGGTCGAATACACACATAAGCCAAAAACTGGACAAGTATCATGGATCCAATGCGCACAGGGACAAAAACATTCATGCAATGACTTGTATTGAAACAGCCCTTCACACAAACACCAAGTAATTAACTGAGTATTGTTGCAATCATCAGAGACGGGGGCACAAAGCCTGGCCTTTGACATGCAGCTGCAGGGCTGTGATGGCTTTTTGAAAAGGCGTCTGTGGACACTGGGATATTCCTATCAGTGAATATCACCACCTCCAGTTCCATAACACACACACTTGGGAAGCTCTCTTTTACTCTCGCCAGGCAGATGAGAGGGAATTTGATATTTCCTCCCTTGATGCTGGGGATTGTAACACGGCAAGTTTGAATAGGACACCGATACGACTTACCCTCCCTCCGGACACGGCTGGATAAATCGACACGGACTGAAAAGTGATCCTTGCATGTCTGGATGGATGGATAAATTAACCATGACACAGAACGGTCCCGTGAGAACAGACGGAGAGCTGTTACCCAAAAGACTGTCAATCAGCACTTTGTACACATCTTGCGTGCAGATAGACACTCTCTTTCACCCACGCATCTTCACAAATGCACAGACAAGACACATGGGGCTTTGGTAACACTGCTCAAATTGAATTGAATGAAATTAAGTGTACAAAATCAAGCGGTTTCGGATACAGAATCACTCTACTTATGAGGTGAATATGGAAGTGAGGGTTAGTTTGATACTATGTCACAAGGATAGAAGGTCCATAAGATGACTTACTATGCACAAATAGTAGTGGCTGACCGATATATCAGCTGATATTTTGTATTTTAATACCCTTCAGGCTGTTGTTTAATTTTTACCAGGACATTTAGTGGTGGGAAAATCTCAAATTGATGCTACCACTTAAACTGATCTACAACAAAGTCATTTTGGTTAACCACTACTAAATAGTATATGTATATAAACAGTATACAATCAAGGCCGTATTAATACACAGGCTGCAGAGGGGCTCTGAACTCCCGGCCCTGTATACAATGTATAATATTATGGTTAGTACATCCCCTATTATAGCAAGTTAAAAAAATAATAATATACGCTAAAGGTGCCCAAATGGCGTAATATTTCCAGTGGATTTCCAGTGGATGGACAACAGTTTTCTTCAAAAGTCTGTGCCATTCTACTGGATGTGTTATTATTCAGGTAATTTGCTATAAATATTATGACTTTACCTTACTTACTCAGCAATATTCTCTTCTAACTGTTGCTCCACCATAACAGTAGTTGACTCACCGTAAAGCGAACAGTTCACACTAATATCCGCTATCGCGCCCCTTGAGTCAACGTTGAGAAAGCAGTGAGTACTTGCGTTGTGTTATAAATTGCAGTCTGACACATTGCCTGCGAATAGCATGCTTTATCCTTAAAAGATAAAAACTGAATTTGAAGGTTAATCCAGGTGTACAGTACACAACAAAGGGGTATGTTGTATCAAGACTCAATTTTAAAAGTTGTAGCATGTCCCAATACTGGAGTACTGACTTAGTACTAGTGGTAGACCGATATATCGGCCAGGCCGATTAATCAGCCAATATTTGGCCAATTTGAGATTATCGGCATCGGCTGATAAACGTGTTCACTTGGCTGACTAACTGAAGTGTTAACATTCCCTTGTGTCAGTTCCAAAATCTACCAATGAATTCAATCAAAAGATACCAAACACTTTCTATTTTCAAGGTTTCGAGGAAATATTGCATAAAATAAGTGTTTTTGTAGGACAATTTGGTTAATATAAATACACACGGTATGGGTTAAAGTGCCCATGTACCTCCATCATTAATGTAGGGAACATAAATGTAATTTTAAATTGTATTATATTTATCGGCATTTATATCGGCCATCTTGCTCTCTAGATATCGGTATTAGCCATTGAAAAACCCATATCGGTCTACCACTACTTAATGCGTACTCAAAAGTATGTTTTTTTTTATATTTATATTCTCCAAGACAACAGCAAAGACCGAAAAAATAACTTTCCAATCAATGAATAGAGGGAGAACACTGAGACAATGTGAGCAAACACAACTGAGCAGCTGTTCAAGTTTGTAATTAACCATTAGATGAGATAAACAGGTACACAAACACACAAACACAAACAAAACTGTCTGAATCCTCTCGAGGCCTCCAACTGCAGGTGTGTTTCCCTGGTGAAAACAATTTATTTGTTCATCTGTCTGGTAGCAGACAGAAACAAACACATGAGGAAACACATGTAATGAGGTAATGATTGAAGTTCCTGATGCCGGATACAAATAGGAAGCTTTTTCATAAGAGGAAGCCTTTAAATAGTGGAACTCCTCTATAAAAGTTGAAGAAAACTGTAATGAGATGTGTAATGAGTGAGAGCTTGCGACTAATGTACAGCACCGGCCGTTCCTCCCCCTCCACCACCTGCAAGAGCACAGCCCCCAGCCCCCTGTCTGAAGCGTCCGTCAGTAAAAAGAAAGGGAGAGAGAAATCGGGTGAATTTAAAAACAGTCACCACAAAGTGCAGCTTTCATCTGCATAAATGCCTGTTGGACCGGATCTGGTGCTCCATTTTTAGTGAGACCCGTCAGCGGGCTCGTGGTGGCCAATTTGGGCCAAGCCTTCTATAGTAGCCAGCCTGGTTGAACCAAACATTGGTGTATAGCGGTCTGATTGCAGCCAGTATCCACCAAGGCTTGATGTGTACTCCCCTTGACACTCACCGGTATTCTGTACACACCGTCGCGATCGGGGGCAGCCTGCGGAGTGTCGGGGTCCCGGACCAATTTTCCCAGCTCCATCACAGGGCATTGGTCAAAGAAATGCCCGGGTTCCCCACAACTCTAGCAGGCCAGCCCAGGCGTTACATCTGCACCTGTGACAGCGGGTTCAGCCACCTGAGGGGGAAGAGCGAACAGACATAGAGGGCACCAGAGGCAGGGAAAACCCCCGCGAAAGGGGAATCGGCTTCGGCAGGACATTCCTGCACCTCCGGGGAACCGGGGTAGGCTGGAAAAAGGGGCAGAGCGAGAGAGAGAGTGAGAGGGGAGAGAGGGGGGGAAGAGAGGGTGAGGGGAGAGAGAGTGGGAGGGCTCTTCTGCCTTCTGATATGCCGACATATGGTTCTCAGCCAGCTGGACGGCCTCCTCAAGCGATGCCGGGTTCTCCAGCGATGCCGGGCGGTGGCACTGGACCCACTCCGCCATTCCTTTCAGCAGACGACGGATAAGCTGCTTCAGCACCACTAGATCAATGATTCCCTCTACGTTGCGGTTCTCAGCCAGCAGCCACTTCCGACAGGCATCACGGAGCTGTTGAGTAAAGGCAAACGGGCGGCCACGCACGTCCAGCTTCATCGAGCGGAACCGTTGTAGGTAATGTTCGGGGCTGTGGCCGACACACTGCAGGATGGTCTTCTTCAGATCAGCATACACCAGGATACTCGCCGCCAGTAGTTGTTGCACCATGAGCTAGGCTTCCCTGGACAACTGTGGAATGAGTCTGGCCACCCACTGGGCATGTGGCCACCTCCAGATCTCGGCCGTTCATTCAAATAGATCCAAGAATGCCACTGGATCATCTTCTGCCCCTATTCTCATGAGGCGACAGGAAGCATGGGGGCAGCTGTGTCCGGGATTACGGCTGGAGCTTTCTCCCGGTGCAGTAAGCTCCTGATCACATGCCAGTCCTCTGCTTAAGCTTAGAGTACCTCCTGCAACCGATGATCCTGATCCTTGCGAAGCTCAAACAGGGCCTGAAGTTGGGAATGATGCATGATGGCGAGGGACTGGATGACGTCCACCAATGGTGAGGTCTCCATGCCGGCGTATACTTCTTCCAAAAACCCAGGTTTCGGCACCAGTGTAATGAATCTCTTTCACTCTTAGGAGGAAGCAGAGGATGGGGAATTTCAAACTCAAAATGGTTAATATATTTACACTCAAAAAACGCGCTTTTCAGTGGAACAGTTTTGTAACACACAAACAGCTCTGAAGCTTGGTTCTCTCTCCTTGTCTCTGGCGTGGTCCCTCTTTTTTTTTTTTTAATCGCTCTCCCCAGTGCTTACTGCAATCAATTTCGTTTTATTATTAGTCACATACATAACCACACACAGTACGACATGTAGTGAAATTCTTGGTACGACCCCCCCCCCCCCATGATAAAAAAAAAATACCCTTACCGCTTTCTCTCCGGATGAATGCTCGACCATGCCCACGGCGCCACAAAATGTAAATACTTGAGATAGTTGGTCTTTGCAGCCTATATCCTTGAGCATTAACATACCACAGCTCACGTCAACATTACAATCCTTTCCTTTCCAAAGTATTACATTATAAGCTTGTAAGCTTGAAAAACAAATATAATTAACATTCCAAACTTGCAAAAAGTATTTGCAGATCCCTAAAAATGTTTTTTTTTTTTTTTTTTTTTTTTTTACATGTGTAAACCGTTTTATACCCAACTGACAAAAGTGAGCGGTGACTGGACATCGTTTTCAAGCTTGAGAGGTGATTGGTTCACCTGAGTGCTTGATGACTGTTTGGAGACTCAATTGGGTGAATATTAATTGGTTAGATGACTGAGAAAACAATGGTGTGTTCGACTTGTATCAGTGGATGTCGGTAAGAAATTTTGTCCAACTTTAGACGGTGCCACCGCTGTGACGTATGCCATGAAAATACAGCGAGAGCGAATACAAAACCAGCCACCTGGCTCAGCTTGATCAGCACTCTGGACATAATGTTTCAAAATAAAAGTCCCACATTGAATGAACTAATTGAAATTAATAAGAACATGAATTAGAGTAAAAATAAAATATTTTACAACTTTATTTTAGGATATGGTGAAATTAACTTTATATTAATATGCTTATAACAAAAAAATACAAATAATTATAGATACATTTTGAAATCTGCTACATAGCTAATGGTATAACTGTACAAATTATAAGCAGTTTATATGCAATTTGGAACAAAAGACAACTACGTTTGCTATATCTTTGAAAGATGCTCCTTGTTTATTCCAATAAATTTCAGTTTATTTGGGTGGTGAGGGTTTCAATGTTCTGTGCGCTCTGATGACACCATCATAGGATTATCATATTGCATATCGCATTTTCCAACAACTTCTCGCATATCACATTTTTTCTTTATATCGTGCAGCCCTACATACTACTCTTACTACTTCTGCCATATCAGTTTAAAAGAGTAGTATTGTAGTATGCCATTACCAATGTGTTTATTCTGACACCTTCTGTTCCGCTAATCTCTCACAAATCCATGTTCTTATAACCCGAGTAACCTGAGTGAGCGATGATTGATCAGATGCTCACCTGAGTGGTTTGCTTTCTCGACTATCATAGATGAAGAAAAAGACCTCCAGTTCTTCGCCCAGGTTTGAGCTCATCAGACTCTTCAAATGGACAAACAGGTGATGTGTGCTGACAGGAGTAGGAGTTTCTTTCTTCCGATGCCGATTCTCCATCTATCCACACAAACACATATGCACATCATTATTTGTGGCACATGTAGGTCATTTCTCCATGAGTCCTTCTGATCTTAATGGGCAAATATAATTTATGACTCTAGCTTGATTCTCCAGTCACATCACATAAGTATGCAAACATCAAATAAAATCACTATCAGTATTATCTCTCTCTCTCTCTCATTTGCATACAAAGCATAAAAGTCTATAGATATTTGTGAAAGAAATGCGTTGAATATTCCACCTAATTCCAGAGGCACAGTGTTCACAGCATGGTTCCTTTACAGCCGGCCAAATCTTATTTGTTTCAGTTAATATGCTCCTTTCTTTGCAATGAGACAAGAGAGCAGAATGTCAATGCACACACAAACACACATGTAAACCGATCTGCATGCATTGCACATGCTTACATCGCTGTTGATTAACAAACACTGTTTTGCTGATTCTTGGACCTTGGGAGTGTTGCCAATTGGATGCAGTAAAGAGCCGCATAAATATCTCTGTATGAGGACAACAAGGTGTGAACAGCCTTGATAGAAATATAAAAAGGCCAACGGAGCGGCACATATGTTCCTGCCTGCTCGCTGTGTGATGCTGCTTTCGTGTGTGTTAACAGAAGGAAGGGGAGAAAAAATGACTAGAGAAAAATCGTTCATCCCTGACAAGACGTTACATTACCAAAGCTCACATATGTAACAAAGTTTTATGGAGAATGAATAGGCTAAAAAGATAAAGCACTGGAATTTCAATAAATCCTTTATTCCTTCTTTGGCACAGAAGGTTCTAGACACCTTAAACCTCTTAGTTTCACCTCAAAACCTTCAAACAAAGGTCACCTGTGCCCTGATCAACGGTAACCCCTTGGTTACCTCGCTCCGACAAGCTTTGCAGAAATTCCCATTAGAATAAATGGGAGATTGTCGTGAACTGAACGGTTTTTGGCAAAATATTCTCAGAATTGATAGTAATCTTACGTGGGCTGGAATGAAGAGTGACATTTAAATGCGTATTTATCTAATGTATTTTATCAAATAAATTACTCAATTACACAGTAATTTGACTGAAAACTGTGGAGACTGTGGATCTGAATTGAGGCAAATGATTATCACAGTCACTTGAGAAAAGTTTCATTTGATAGCTATTAGTGCAAGTTAACAGAACTGCTCATAATGTCTCATAACACATTCACTATAATGCTGTGAAGTCTTTATTTACTATCGCCTTTACTAAGACCTGAATAAAAACATAAATGAATTAACATGAAGTTATTATCTTTAATTCATCTTGGAGCAAAAGGTGTCTTTGCTGATGTTTTTACATGTTCATTTGGGAATGAGGGCTGGCACAGTTTAATCCATAGCATGCTCTTCTCGAGATTTATTTAAAGATTTTTAAATAAATCTTTTTTAAAGAAAAAACACAGCATGTATTAGAGATCGACTGATATGGGTTTTTTAATGCCCGATGCCCATATCCAGGGAGCAGGGTGGCCGGTAGGCCAATACAATATTGATATATCACATAATTTAATATAATAAATAAAATAAAAAAATAACATTGCTAAAAAAAAATTAATAAACTTTTATTTACAAACAAATCGGCCAAATGGGAAAATGTATCGGCCGATGCTGATAATAAAAAATTCAGAAGATCGTCCAATTTATCGGCCTCGCGATACATCGGTCGACCACTAGCGTGTATCCTCTCGAGATACCTCATGTCACTATTACAAGTAGCCCAGCAAGGTTTTTTTTTTTGGATAATTACTTATATAAAATTCTGCTTAAAACTACTCACACACATTACTCCTGTAGACTCTAAAAGCAAACGCTTGTTAGGGAAATGGCGGATGGCAACAGTTGCTAAGATAGAACTGGTCAGAAACGCTTTTAATGCAGGGTTTAGCGAATGGTCAATTGTCACAATCAGTGTGTGAATGCCCGATTTCAACCAATACAAAACTTTGAGAAAGAAAAACCTCAAGAATGATTGAAATATATCACAATATGGTGCTGAAAAGGGAGGCACACTGATGAGCCAAAACATTTTAATCACCTGCCCAATATGCTGTTGGTCCTCTGCGTGCCATCAGAACAGCGGCGACTCGCTGAGGAATGGACTCTACAAGACCCGTGAAGGTGTCATGTGGTATCTGGCACCAAGACATTAGCAGCAGATTCATGAAGTCCTGTAAGTTGCGAGGTGGAGCTGCCGTAATTCAGACTTGTTGGTCCAGCACATCCCACAGATGCTCAGTCGGATTGAGATGTTCCTCAAACCATTCCAGAACAATGTGTGCAGTGTGGCAGGGCACATTATCGTGCAGAAAGAGGCCACTGCCATCAGGGAATACCACTGCCACGAAAGGGTGTACCTGGTCTGCAATGACTTTTAGGTAGGTGGTACGTGTCAAATTGACATCCACATGAATTGACGGACCCAGAACTATGCCCAGAGCATCACACTCTCTCCAACGGCTTTTCGTCTTCCCACAGCGCATCCTGGTGCCATCACTTCCCCAGGTAAACGGCGCACACGTACATGGCCGTCCATGCGATGTAAAAGAAAACGGGACTCATTGGACCAGGTGACCTTCTTCCACTGCTCCAAGGTCATAAGCCTTCCCGTTTGATGCTCTGACCCAGACGTCTGGCCATAACAATTTGGCCCTTGTCAAATCACTCAGGTCTTTACTTCTGCCCATTTTTCCTTCATTCAACACGTTGACTACGAGAACTGCTTGTTCGCTTACTGACATGTGGCCTTGTTAGGAGATGATCAACGTTGTTTGCTTCACCTGTTCACAATTTTTAATGAATACCCCCCGCTACCCTAAAAATAATTGTCCAAAAGATAAACAAAATATAAATGCTTAACAAAAACGACACTATTTTTGATCATTAAAAATGTTTGATTTAAGTAGCATTCATTACAATAACACAGCGCCTTGTCTTTCTCTCATCACATTCATTCAGTTTGCCTTATCACCCTCTCTGGGTTTATTTTTGCGGTAATGAATGCGCATTATCCCTTAAAAATTGTTTTGTTTGTTTAAAAAAGAAATCTTGAATTTAACATGCTTCAAGCAATAATCAGACACTGAAAAATCTGTATGTAAGATAGAAAAAAATGGATAAGGGCCGTTCAGACTGAAGGCATTCTGGAGCTAAAAAAGCTATGAATAAAACAGAACGAAGTGTCTTGAGATGTGTTTTCAAATGTTAAAGTTTGTTGAACTTAACACTGCTTATAAAAAACAAGCTGCTTGATTGAAAAAAAAAAAAAAAAAAGCAAGATGCGACACCATGGTCAAAAACGTCTGCCTAACAATTTAGTACTTGTATACTGGCACAAAGACAATGCTGTTTAACTTAATAAAAAATAACCCTGATATTATTTGCATCCAATATGATTAAAATCAGACTAATACCAATAATTACCAAATACTAATATTGGCTGATACTGAAATAGTCACCAATATACTGTGCATACCTAGTTCTTGGCAAAGTTATTCCAATCTTGAAACCCCACTTTCTGTTTACCACACACAAACACACACTTATGGTGCTGTCTGGCTCCTCAGCACTAGTTCAATTTTGTGTGGTAAGTCTGTGTGACCTGATTCACTCCCACACTATTCATCACTCCACACTGGGTATGTCACAGGTAATGAGCTCAGTCTAAACACACACACACACACACACACACACACACACACACACACACACACACACTAGAAACTCCATCCTGTTGTGCTTACTTATCTATCAAAGCTAAATTAGATGCATCATAGCATAAAATAACCCAAATACATCAACTGTTGACAGGAACTTCCTTTTTCCCCTTAACAATCATTCATTATAAACACCACTTAAAATTAAAAGTAATTATTTTTCTAGGGTTCTTTAATTAAACGTACCATTGTTTTATTAAAGTGATTTCGTTTTATTTAACAACTGGCTCGTACAGATCGTACTACACTGGTCATGCTGTATGTTTGTTGTTGCATCCAATCAATTCCCAACCTACTCTAAGGATCTTCTAATAAATCGGTCATAACTTGTAGAAGCAGTGGAGGTGTTACTACTCAAGTTTCATCTTCATATTTATCTCTTTTTTTTGGTGTAGCCAAATAGCAGGTTGCAAACACGCCTTATGTTTCATCTCACAGTCAGCTGATACCAAAGCCGTATGTGCCAGCCACATAAACCACAGACAGGGTGCGGTAATGGAGTCTGTCTGGCAGCGGAGGTTTATTACATTACTTTACACAGAACCGAGGTCACGTTTAGCCGAAGTAATGCTCCAGTGTGCTTCACACAAGCTCAATCACATCATAGCAGAGACTCCCTGCTGTCAACATACCCTCCAGCCGGCAACAAAACTTCCACATCCATGACGACAGTAATTTTCTGCACCGAATCTTGTCAGTGCTTTTCGGAATTACTGTCAATCTCTACCCAGGGGCCTGTTACGCAAGCTGATAGGAGCATTTGAGGCTTTCGTGGCGAGCTTCTTGCGTTTAACAGAACATAATTTAGTGGCTAAATCGTAGACGGAGAACAATTTTTCTTAGAAGACCAACCTTGATTAAGGAAAAAATGTGTTTGTTGTGGTGATACAGCAACATAGGTGGAGTAAAACGTACCAATCGGTAGAGCTCTGTAACGCTGATTTCGTCCGGGTCGACCATGCTGAATTCTCTCCGGGGTACCAGGTCCAAACACAGCTGTCTGTGGAGACAAAGAAACACACAAACATTTCAGAACTGTGGTCAATGCATTTAACTTGCTGGGTTTTCATCCAGTAATTTTTTTGTGAATTCTGAATTTGCACTTAAAAACTGAATGGAAACTAGGGCTGGGTATTGATACATATTTCCTGTTTCGATTCTATTTCAATTTAAAAGCTCTTGATTCGATTCCAATTTCGATTAGATTTCAATTCATATGGATATGTTTCAGTCATAATGTTCCTTTTGCTTACATATGAAAGACATTCTCTCCCAGCTAATGCTGTTAATTATACTGGGGACCTTCTAACTAGGAACATTATGAAAAAAATAAATTTTACTAATTATATTGCATATAATATATTTAGTCAAATGTTCATTGTTTAATTGCATAATTTGTACTATTTAAATTGATTTACGGCAATGTCTCTTTAAGAAAAATGGCATTTCTGTAAAAAGTGTCTGTAAATGAGCGCATGTAAACAAGAAAGACTCGAATGGCTTTATCTCATGGTGAGTGGAATCTATCCCTTCACTTGCCAGTTGCCAAATATATACATTTTTAGTAGCATAGCGCAAAATTTGGTTGCAAATGCGAGTGATTTCCTCTCATTGCAGAGGGATGCGGATAGAGTAAAAGACCAATCTTGGGATTTGAGAATCGTGATCAAGATCATTCAAATGAAGATCGCAACTAATCGAAAAATCTATATTTTCACCCATCCCTAATAGAAATGCTTGAAAATCTGAAAAATGCACATAAAAAAATGAGTGTACTAAGCTGAGGTTAATTTTCTGGAGTTTCACTCAAGTCAAAAAGCGCATTAAGGTGATTCACAGTTCTTTTTCAGAAAAAAACATAACAATTATGTGTTTTGACCGCTTGAATGCACATAATGAAATTAGAAACACACAATGGGGGGTTGGGTGCTTAATTGTCAAAATAATGTCACAATGTCATTTCCTGTATGTAAAATATAATCTCTTATTTCTTTCATTTGATTTTGTGCTGACCCAGGAAATGTTTTTTACATAACTCCTAGTTAGGACATTGCTAACAAGAGAATGTGGTACTAACTCATTGCCCCAGTCCAGTCGTGCTGTGATGTGCTGTTTGACGTCCCTCATGCGGTCATGAGTCAGGTGACCAACCAGAACCTGCCGTCTCAGATCCAAAATCTCATTCATGACGTGCCACAGTCTGTGAAACAGATCGCCTTCATTTTTCTACAGAGTAAATGAAAAGTACATTGAAATGTTAAAGTTACAGATTTAATGATGAAGTATGGGCACACAGCTGAAATATAATGAGCTGCTTTAAAAATAATTGGAAGAGATCCGTTCTCCCTCAACAGCTGATGAAATACAAATAATATATTCCATCCAACCGTGCCTATGCACCCAGAGTTCACGTTCAGCCAGCGTTTGGCTGTGGGCGGACTGCTTTGTTTGCACAAATAACATTTACCACAAAGAGCTGCTTCCACATGGCACCCCAGTCCCTCAGTGTGGATGTCATCTCGGTAATGACAGAGTCTTCGGTCGGCACCACCATCTCAAACTGCCTGTGGGTCACATATGGGCGTTACACAGGGAAACAGATATGAGATGCACCTTATTTGATTCTGCAGTTGCTGTACTGTTCTGTTTGACATTGTTATTTTCATTTAGCATTATGCTATGGTAGCTGTAGGGGTGGTAACAGTGGCGAACAGATGTTAAAGAAATGTGCATGTTTGCACTTTGGTTAACTTAACTCCAGTTTAAAGCTTCCATGAGGGTAGATTTACTTAAAGGGGTAGTTCACCCAAAAGTAAAAACATTTGCATTAACTCTCAAATCTTGTTCATGCTTCCACAAGTTAAAACCTCGCTGTTTCAAGTATGTATTGTCAATGTAGCAAAGTTACATGCGGAAGGGTGAGCAAGATTTGAGATTTTAATTTCTTACAAAAATCTATAGCAATAGATTGGAAGACTTGGAATATGGCACAAATGTTGTATGTCCCTACATCTATTGTACTATAATGTCATTTTTGGAGCTTGACAACCCTAATTCTGAAACAGTTTCATTGGTTGGAACAGCCTGGATATTCTGCTAGAATGCCAATTCCTGTTGATGAGATGTATTACAAGCAAAGTAGATGATGATAAAATTTGCATTTTTGGGTGAACTATCCCTTAACTGAAACAACACTGTGAAAAACCTTCGTCCAGTCGAAGGGTCTGAAAATTTAGGGGAATTCCCTTCAACTCACCCTTTATTCTTGATATGAGCATTTTTTAGATGGATGTAACTGCAAGGAAAAATCCCCTAAAAAAAAAAGAGGAAACAGGGTATGTAAATTTGGTAAAAATAAATAAAAAATATCTTAGAAAGCACAATTTTCAATCAAACAAACTAAAATAGTGTGCATAATTCTAAGAATAATAATTCAAGGGGAACAGGCAGATAGAGAGAGAAATAAAGAAAAAGGGCAAGCTTTGATCTGACTGTGAGTTTCGCTTGCCTGTGTTGCTGTGATATTTCAGAAACTGAAAATAGCACAGACTCGTTAAAAGACAAAAAGACTGTCGCTTACCTTGGCATTTGGGTTCTTCAGGACGAATCCTCTGTACCAGCCTGAAACGCAAAACATTTCTGTGACTTTCATCCCTAATATCAGCCTAATGTCTCTCTCAGCTGAGCCATTTTCAGTAGAAAAGCACTTTTCTTGGAAAAAATTTGACATTATCTGACAAAAACAAATGGAAATGTTGGATATGTTCTCCTAAAAATCTTAAGAAACACTGTGTTGCATGTTTGTAAGTCTTAATATGTAGTTAAGGTCAGTACTAGTGATCAACTGATAAGGGTGTCCAATGGCCAATTACACCAATATTACCATTGATAAGGTTTTCAGTTGATTTTGGAAATGACACAATGAGAAACTAATCGATGAAACAACATCTGCTGATGCCAGTAATCTCAAAACAACCATTGGCTGATTCATCAGCCGATACATCGGTTTTACTCCTCTCAGTACATTTGAGAGAATTACTTGAAAGGAAAACATATCAAGACATTAACCAATCAGAATCATGTATTCCAGTTACGGCTGGCTTGCAAATGCACAAATGTTTGAAAGTAAGATATTCTGTTTCCCTCAACCGTGGCAAGTTCATGCGGTTTTCCACCACTTTACTTTAAAAACCACAAACCAAACAAAGCAGGTCTAAAGTTCTCCAGCACTGATGTTCTCCTGCAACAGCTAACAGCCCACCAATATCGGTGAAGTCATCTTTTCCACATCTCAATAAAGCTACAATGTTCAATCAAAATGATCTTCAATAAATAATTTTCAAAACAGTTAGTTAATGCTTTGATTAAAAGAATGAGTGTACAAAGGTCCTGGCAATGAGTCAAGAAACACGGTTTCAAGGTGTGAAAGACGGGGGCCTGTATCAGCTCCTCACTTACAGTAAATAGTGTAATTACAGCACTTAAGGTTCACAGAAACATAAAGCCCAGACAGTGAGGAACTTTTCATTCTGTAATTTTATAAAGACTCCACATTCCACAAGATTTGTGTTCTCCTTCTCAACATTTCTGAGTCCTTTCCAGATAAAAACCAGCTCTCAAACTCACAAAACAGGATGTGTGCTCACCAAGATAATAGAGGAGCGTGTCTTCAAAGGGTGGAAACAGGAAATGAAGGAACGTCTGAATTGAGCGCAGGTCACAAAAAAGACCAGCACACAGTTTCAGATCCTCCCACTTGCTACATAATACTCAAAATACTCTGAAAGCAACAAGAGGTTGCACAGTCCAATAAAATGAAAACCCTACTTAAAAGACTAGCTTAGACCAATGTTTCCATGCTGGTTTATGCTGGTCTAGCTGGTAAGCCAACATTGCCATGATGTGCAACATCAAAACTGGAGGCTAGCTGATGAAGATGGTCGATCAGCATCTTTCTGGTAAAGCTGGTTGACCAACCATTGCATAAACCAGAACACCAGCATCCCATGCTTGTAAACACCATCTAAACCACAACTTTGCTCAAAAAAATCAGCCTAAACCAGATAAGCTGGTTCAGCTGGTGACCAGGGGACAGATAAAAAAAAAAATTAAGAAAGTTCTTAAGATAAATTATAAGACATTTGTAAAAAGTTAACTAATGTTAACTACTTAAGATAAAAACATATTAAATTTTTTTAGAAGACTTAGAATTTTCTTTTTCATAAGTTAAAAAAATACGACGAAAACAGTAGTTAAGAAGAAAGTTATTATTCGAAATGTTTTGTAAATCAAGCCACAGCTTAAATGACCATTTAAAATCATGACTGGTCACCAGAGTAGGGTATGATTTGGCCACTTTTATGCTGGTTTTTGCTGGTCACCCATCATAACTAGAAAAGTATATAATAAAAATACATAATCTTTACCTAGTTTAAACAGTTTATAAAAGCTCAGCAAACCTAATCTACAACAAATTAAGACCCTCTTGGAATTTAAGATGGTCCAAACTAGAGTAAAAACCTAAAGATGGGGGTTTTGCTATTGGAATGAATAGAAAACAATTGTTTCATGGACAGTGGTTGGCATTGGCATTCATTTACCTTCACATTTCTCCAGGATCTGCACCGTATCACCGATCTCCAGAGGCAAGCCGTGCTGAATCATCCCCCGGAAACTGGCCAGAACTGCAACACAAAAACATCCAAAGTATCCATCATGTTTCTGTCATCGCTCATTCCATTAATCCCTGTTTAAAAAAGGACAACATTTCAAAGCGTGGTTTGAGGAATTCAATCAAGCAATCGCAGGAAAACATCATTTTTTTTGTGTACCGCCCACTGTGAGCAAAAAAATGGCAGATTGAGCTAATGTTTAGTGTCATAGGAATGTTTAATGAAAGTTAAAAAAGTGACATGAAGTCTGGGCCTCTGTTGCTAAAGCGCTCGCCTAAAAGGCTCAGCTGAGGAGACTTGCCATAATGATGGTACTTTAATAAAAATGCTCCATTTGATACCTGCTCTCTGAGCTGAGTTAAGTGAAGAGAAAAAGAAAGAAAACTAGATATGCACATTTTCTGAAAAAAAAAACGTGAGTGGTGTTTGCTCGTGCAAAAGCTGCTAGGGTGTTCTGAGTGGTTGCCAGGATGCTGCTTTGTAATTGCTATGGTGTTCTAAGTGGTTGCTAGATTTAAATGATAAAACAATAGATATATTGTTTAAAATTAAGGCAAAAAGTATCTGGACACTTTCTCTTTGTCAAACTTTAGTGGAACATGTCCATAGTTGCAACCAGTTGGTTAAAAAGTAATTGCAAAAATGGCTCAGAAGTCTTTATGATATTCTAGTCAATAGATATGGCTCGGGTCCCTCCTCTAATGCAAGTCTATGGATTTTTTACCGTTTAACCGTTTTTACCTTCCAATTTCAATTCCAATTCTACCATTTTTTTTATCTAAATAAATTTTTCCTGTGTAATAAAAATGGCTCCGTTTATCTGAGCAGTACAAGACTTTGTGACTTTTCCTCCACTAGCCATCTGAACACACAAACAATTTGGACTTGATTCAGTACGTCTAAGTAGTCATAAAAAAAAAAAGCGACACCTTTGCTGTTCGCAGTAAAACTTGACCGAGCATAGGAAATAGATGGGAAAGAAGGGGTGAGACTTTACAATATATGCAGTGTGCATAACATTGTACACAACACAAAACGCTCCCTTGACAGGTCTCATATCCATTCTAATGATGTCATCACAGCTCGCTCCGCTCGGATGGGATTATGGAATTGGTGTGTTAAATCAGGTTATGTTACCTGCCTGAAAACACAATGCAGAGATGATATTCACTAACCCAGACTGATTTTTGGGGGGATTTCACAGTTTTGTGGGGCATAGGCCAATCTATGATACCTACACAGAAGCACAAATTTAAAACAATGATATACACTATAGTCCTCCAAAAGCACTCAAAAACACATCCGATCAAAATCTCTCCCTCCAAAAAAGCCTGAAGTTTTATGGACTGGCTGCATAACAAAGTAGGTCCAATTAATTAATTATAAAAGCTGGTTTTCGGCAGCAGCACACTAGCCTAAATTATTCAGCTTGGTAGTTGAATCCATGACAGTGCTCAAATCTTTCCCCGGTAACCGTACACCAGCTGTTGTTGGTCTGCTAACAAGGCTGGAGCTTTGCCAAAGATGTTAGCACTTGAAAAGTGTTCAATGAATGGAGAATCTTTTTTTTTTTCATTAGCCTACCTGAGGACAAAGGAATATAGAGTGAGAAAAAAAAGACAGATAAAGGGAGAAAGGAAAAATGCACTTTAGGGTGAGAAATAAAATGCTTAATACTGTAGAATTAACAACTGTAATACTGTAATGCTAATTTTATATTTACAACATTAAAACCACCTGCCTAATATCGTGTAGGTACCCCTCGTGCTGCCAAAACATGATCCTGTAAGTTACGAGGTGGGGCCTCCATGGATCGGGCTTTTTGGTCCAGCACATCCCATTGATGCTCAATCGGATTGAGATCTGGGGAACTTGGAGGCCAAGTCAACACCTTGAACTCTTTGTCATGTTTCTCAAACCATTCCTGAACAATTTTTGCAGTGTGGCAGGGCGCATTATCCTGCTGAAGGTGATGTATGTGGTCTGCAACAATCTTTAGGTAGGTTGTACGTGTCAAAGTAACATCCACATGAATGCCAGGACCCAAGTTTTCCCAGCAGAACTTTGCCCAGAGCATCACACTGCCTCCGCCGGCTTGCCTTCCTCCCAAAGTGCAACCTGCTGCCATCTCTTCCCCAGGGAAACGGCGCACACGCACCCGGCTGGACATGATCTAAAAGAAAATGTGATTCATCAGACCAGGTCAACTTCTTCCATTGCTCCATGGTCCAGTTCTGATGCTCACGTACCTATTGTAGGCACTTTCGGCGGTGGACAGGGGTCAGCATGGGCACTCTGACTGGACTGCGGCTACGCATCCCCATACGCAGCAAGCTGCAATGCACTGTGTGTTCTGACACCTTTCTATCATGGCAAGCATTAAGTTTTTCAGCAATTTGTGCTACAGTAGCTCTTCTGTGGGATTGGATCAGACAGGCTATCCTCTGCTCCCACCGCGCCTCAATGAGCCTTGGGCGCCCATCACCCTGTCACAGGTTCACCGGTTGTCCTTCCTTGGACTACTTCTGGTAGGTGCTAACCACTGCATACCAGGAACACCCCACAAGACCTGCCATTTTGGAGATGCTCTAGCCCAGTCGTCTAGCCATCACTATTTGGCCCTTGTCAAAGTCGCTCAGATCCTTACGCTTGCCCATTTTTCCAGCTTCCAACACATAAAATTCAAGAACTGACTGTTCACTTGCTGCCTAATATATCCCACCCCTTGACAAGTGCCATTGTAACAAGATAATAAATGTTATTCACTTCACCTGCCAGTGGTTTTAATGTTGTGGCTGATCAGTGTATTTTAGAGGGCCAGATTCCCAGACGTGGTTAACCCTAGAGCTTAACAAAATTGCAATCTCATCAGTAATTCTGCACTGAAAATCCTTTTTATGACTAGACATAAGACGTGTTTGGGACACGGTCCCATAGTCTCCGAAATCATCTGTAATCATGTGTAAATCACCTGTAAACAATATACAAAATCAAAAGAATCTCTCTTCCGCGTTTACACACTACACTGTAAAAAATCTAAAGTAGAGAAAACTTATTAAGGCAACCAGCTTCAGGACTTTACATTTTCTCAACTCAAGGGTAAATAAGTTGTATCAGTTTAACAATTTAAGTTTGTCTGTGCTTTCAGTTAACTAAATAAATTAAGTACACTCAGAACAGTGATTTCTACATGTTTACTCAAGCTCAACAAGCTTACCTTTTTAAGTTTGGAGCAAGAAATTATTTGTTAAGCAGCTTTTAATTTCCACTAAACTTCATGTGTCAGCCCCACCAAAATACTGTTTAGTTAAGCTGACTTAAATAGCAGTGTTGGTACTCACCACTGAAATTTTCGTAAAAGTTCAATTAATTTGAAAACTGATGGTGACTTCAAATAAAACACAACTTTTTGCAGCAAGACATCCTTAAAACACAAAAACAAGAAGCATCTACTGTATTAATTCAAAACAATAAGTTACATGTACTCATATGTTGTTATGCTTTGACCAAAGACACATAAATAAATTTAAGTGCAAGAGATTATGAGTATTGCCTCCACACAAATTGCTTCTCCAATTGGCATGCTCAGTGGCAGATGCAACAATATAAATTTTGCAAATCTTTTGACCCATGAATTTTCAGGACCTTACAATGACTGCTGGAGAATATTCTTAATAATCAAAATCACACATTTTAAATGGCCTAATAATTCCTGATTTTCCATGTCTGTGGGAGCCCTGGCCTTAACTGACTTACTACAGTAAACATGAAGTTTTCACTGCACAGACGTTCACAAAGCTTCTACAGAAAATCCACTAAATAGACAATCCTATGCAGTATATTTACTGCACAATAGTGCATTGTTGTCAGCTACACTGCGCGCCCAATTATTAGGCAAATTGTATTCCTCAGGATTAATTTTATTGTTGAACAAACACAATGCGCTCAGTCAATCCAAAATGTTATTGAACCTCAAACCTGAATGTTTAACATAGAAAAATGAGTTGCGTCTTTCCCAGGGGAATGTATGTGTGCACAATTATTAGGCAACTAAATTACAAAAATAATTTCTCCCTACTCAACTGTTTATTCTCAATTTTTAGAGTAGGTACAACAAATAAAGTAACACAAAATGACAATTAAATAAAATTTTTGGCCTTTCAAAAAATATTCAGTGACCAATATAGCCACCCTTTTCAATAACTGCCATGAGCCTTCCATCCATGGAGTCTGTCAGTGTCTTGATTTGTTCACGATCAACTTTTGCTGAAGCAGCAACCACAGCCTCACAAATGCTGTTCAATGAGGTGTATTGTCTTCCCTCATTGTAAATCTAACATTTGAGAAGGGCCCACAAGTTCTCAGTAGGATTTAAGTCAGGTGAGGAAGGGAGCCAAGTCATTATTTGGGTATCTTTGAGGCCCTTGCTGGCTAGCCAAGCAGTGGAGTACTTGGATGCATGTGATGGAGCATTGTCCTGCATAAAGATAACGGCCTTCTTGAATGCTGAGGACTTCTTGCTGTACCACTGCTTGAAGAAAGTACTTTCCAGAAACTGGCAGTAGGTTTGAGAGTTGAATTTCAGCCATCTTCAACTCGAAAAGGTCCAACTATCTCATCCTTAATGATAGCAGCCCATACCAGTACCCCTCTTCCACCTTGCTGTCACCTGACTCGAAGTGGTGCCCTGTGTCCATTAGTGATCCAGCCACAGGCCAATCCATCTGGTCCATCAAGAGTTACTCTCATTTCATCTGTCCATAAAACCTTTGAAAAATCTGTCTTCATGCATTTCTTTGCCCATCTTGACGCTTCAACTTGTGAATATATTCAATGGTGGTCGTGTTTCAGCCTTCTTGACCTTGGCCATGTCTCTGAGCACTTGGCACCTTGTACTTCTGGACACTCCAGGTAGGTTGCAGTTCTGGAATATGGTAGCATTGGAGGATAATGGGTTCCTGGTAGCTTCACGTTTAATTCTTCTCAAGTCTTTTCCAGTTAATTTGCGCCTTTTCTTCTCCATGCGTTTTTTGCGCCCCAGTTGACCATTCGCAAAAAAACATTTGATTGTCTGGTGGTCACGCATCAATAGTTTAGCTATTTCAAGAGTGTTGCATCCGTCTGAAAGGCATTTACAATATTTGACTTTTCAGTGTCAGTTAAATCTCTTTTTTGGCCCATTTTACCTGAGGTAATGAAGCTGCCTAATAATTATGCACACCTTGATATAAGGTGTTAGTCACTTTCACCACACCCTCCCTCATTACACAAATACATACCACCTGAAAATGGTTGAATCCAATAAGCATTCAAGTTTATATGGTTTGGAGTTGAAAAATATGCATGGAAATAATAAGATCAGAATACTCACTTGCCTAATAATTGGGCACGCAGTGTATTAAGGTCAATACAGCAATCCAACATTCTGACCAAAATGTCACTAATCAATATTTACATAACATAAATAAATTACATTACATAAGAAAATATTCCTTGTCAAAGTATCAAGCCAAACTAGAAGTGATTGCACACTAGTAGCAATGATAAGCAGATGGAAATATTCTGTCACAATTGGCTTCCTCAGTGATCAGACTGAGAATGCTCAAAAGCCTGCAAGTTCTACCTTCAAGACAAAACTTGACACTGTATGTTCTTGCTGTTTAAAATTTTAAGTTGATCACACTGAAAGGCATAAATTTGAACTTTTATTGTTTTGTTTTTTTATGTAATCTCAACTTTTTCTACATGTGATAGTTCATTTAGCTTTTAAAATAGAGTTTGCCTGACAAAATGGAAGCTGGATTTTTTTACAGTGTACTATTCATGACGAACTGTATTTTTCAGTGGTTAAACTACACTGAAGATGAAAACTGAAGATTATTTTTTTTAAAGCTTCTCAGAGTTTGCATTTATTTAAACAAGTAAAAATATCGATACAGGGATCTTAAGTACTGTTACAATATTGTGAGAAAAAGTATTGTGATATATAGATATATGATTGTATTGACAAAGCCCTAAATTACGCACACATATGAGCACATGGAAAATCAAAGTATACTTTGGGCTTCAGGCTGTTCAGACCAAACGCGATCTTGTGCTCATAAAGCTAGATGTTCTTTTTTTTACCTGACACAGCCTCTTTAAAAAAAACAGCAGTCAAAGACATTCATCTGCAATGTTGTTCAGTTGTGAACATGCACCAGACGAATGTCATTGACCGTTGGGCATTTTTTAGATAGCGTGTCAGGTTAAAAAGAAAAAACGCTTCGTGTAAACGGCATAAGGCAGCATCTTAACCTAAACAGAGCTTCATAAGTGACTGTTTTGAGATGCTCTAGATTGGCAACAACTCTGATAATGGCCACTTGTGGAACACGCAACACTCAACAAACAAATCATTAGCATGTTGCTAAGCTAACTACTCAATACCATAATTAGCAAAGACAATACAGCATATTCACCAGTGTTTCCTGCAACGCTATTCAGCAGCGGCGCTGCTTGATGTGAAAATGCAGTAACTACAAAATCCACATAAAAATAATTTGATGGATGGATGGACAGGATGTAATGCCATGTCAACACCAAAGGTTATTTTCATGGCAAAAACAGAGTAGTTTAAAGCGTAATTACAAAAAACAACAAACTATCAAAGCACTGTAAAAAGATAATAAAAGAGATGTAAGGCACGAGGTGAAGACTACTTCTCTCAGCGACACCGAACGTACAACAGGGGAAACAGAAGCACACATCCTGCAAAACACTGTATCCAGCCATTGCCGCAAACGGTACCATCAGCTAATATTGGCGGGTATGGTGCTTTACAATTCAGCTCCAGTATTTCGCGAACAGCCACAGCGTGATTTTGGGGAGCTGAGTTGGAGGGAGAGCGAGATATTTGATGAGCGGGAAGAGGTTGCCTGTGGTACATTAACAAAAGCCACATAGTCACTGCTAGAGACACCACCAGGCTTCTTTATGGGCACTAAAAACCTATGCATTGCCCAAAAATATCTCTGACTCTCTGGTTTGCAGCAGCCGCTTCTTGAGCGTGTCGTTGCTTTCGGCCAATGACAAAAATAGAAAAATACTACAAATTTCTAGTGCTATTTTGTGATTGGTTGGGGCGGTCTACAGCCCACCCTCAATGTTTGCAACACATAGCCCACCACAAAATGGCTTTTAACCAAAGCACAATGTTTGTCAAACATTTGATTGGGTGGGCAAGACTCACGTTTGGGTGGGCTCAGCCCACCCCTGCCTACATCCGGCCACGTTTACAGTGCTCCAAATTCACTTTCATTGTTTACTACAAGTTCCTATATAAATCTTAAACAACCCTGACACAAGGTTTTTGTGGACAGAAGAGGAGGTTGAGATCATCTCGACAATTTAACCAGATCTCATTAGCTGTGCTGCGTACAAGTTTATAAACTTTATAGAGAAATATTATTTGGGCATTATAATAATAATATTAATACAGTTATTATTAGTTATTATACAGTTGTAGGCCTAATATAATTCTGTTATTTCTTAAAGGAGTAATAATAACCATTATTATTATTACTATTATTATCAGGGCATGAAATTCGGCGTGGATGCGGGTATTGCGCACAAATTTAATCAATCCTGCACGTTCCACGTTCATAATGTGAGGAATTTCCACACAGTTTTATTAATTTAAAATGAATAAAGTAGCTGAGAACTGTAATCTTGTCTTTGTATCAAACTATAATTCCACAATCTGCACGAATAAATCATCTCTTCCTCGTCTCTTTCTCGCTCTTTCCCTTGTACAGCTTTCAGCTGCTCATTAAATGCTTGAGTTCTGTGTGAGCCTGTGCAGTGATGATGCTTTTTACCACATTGTGCAGTCTACAGAATTAAGATGTTACAGATCTATAAACCTGTTAATTCGACACGTGAATGGTGTTGTACCGCGTCTCTGTAAGCGAACGATGCATTAAAACTATCACTCTTGTTTATAATCAGCAAAGCTGTCAACATTGAATGTTAGATTCAGTCACCATTCACTTTTATTTTATGGAAAGTTTACATTTTAAAATTTAACATTTTTGGTTGAACTGCCTTTTAACTACATGTTAAAGTATTTGTGTAAGGTATCTGCCAAGAACAACAACATAAATGCAAGTCAACACATTACTGCATTACGTCTTGATGGGAAACAAGTGACTGAAGAAAAAGGCCATAATGTAGACTGTATACTTAAAACAATCATTCAATCTGAATAAATCTAGAGGTAAGCGTTGAGAAAAGTAGCCCCCTGTGATATTTAAGTGCGAAATTTCAGATGTTTTAGTATTACAAATTGTATTCACCAAGAAAGTGGCAAAGAGAAAGTGTTTAAACCTCTGCAGGCCGACACGCTCTCGCCATCACATAATCCCACTGCACTGACACAGACCTGAGACAGCAAGCCTTATCCCTTCATCTTCATTCAGGTCTGCAGAGGGAGTGATGCTACATTTGAGTAGTCTAAGCTCCTTATAGGGTGCAGAGGAGCTCAGGATGATGGGGTTTACCCTTACGGCTCAAGATCTGGCCAAGTGACATTTGTATCGCCTCAGTGCTTCCAGGTTTGTGAGCCATCGAGGAAACACAGAGAGCTCAGAGCTGTTTTGTGTGCTATATGTGGACTGATTCAGATGTCTTGGTGTCTGAAAAAAGGTTAAAAGTACTGGAACAAAGATTTGAAACTGTGATGACCAATTTTAGAAGACTTTAAAAAAAGAAGAGAGGAAATTATTGTGTTCAATGTTGTTACATAACTACACTGTATTTGCATATACTGGTATTAAAACAGCCATTCCTCTCTAGCGGCCATTAATAAAACTATTAGTCAACCACTAGGATAAAAGTCCTGTTTATTAAACATAACTCTGCAATTTCCGACAATCAACATGTAGTCAACTCAAACCGGTTCAAATGGCTTGCCTAATGTGCTTTTAGCCTTACTTAATGCATGTTCATTGATCAGATTTGTGATCCGACAATGAATCTGACAGCTATTTAACCTCTAGATGCATTCATTATTCATTACTACATTAATATGCAAATGTATGGTGGGTTCTAGGCTGTCCAAGACCATTTTGCCAAAAACAAGAATGAATAAACACAATATTTAGGTCTACACATTTCCAGCCTCCTGTAGCAGAGGGTAAATAAATTATGCAAAGACTGGGAATATTTTGTTTGTTGGGAGGATCAAGAAGTTTAAGAACAATTAGGCACTGGTGTATTAAGTATTTAGTACAAGCATAACCATTTTCGTACAAAACAGGCTATACTGCATGTAAATGCCTGCGATATGAGCAGCCAATTCAATTTTGCATCCTCAAAGGCTTGAAAAGTACAGTAGGGTCCAAAAGTCCACATCGAAAATCCAGGATTCAAAATCTAATTTAAACCTGGAAATAAAAAAAGTTTTCGCATTTAAAAGAAAAAGAAACTTTATGATGTAAAATTTAATATATTTAATATTAACTAATATTTATATAAATATTGATATTATATTCATATATTAATCTTATTAAAAACATTTAATTATTATGCATATTTAATATTTATTCTGCACTAGTTTTAGGTCAAGAAGTTAATCTGCGACACTGACCACGTTAAGTAACTTTTAATTAAAGACATTTAATAAATTTGAAAAATTTAAAATAGAAGCATTTTTAAAAATGGTCTTACAGTTTTGGAACCCTCTGTATCTGCAATTCAGAAATTTGAAAGCAAACCAACAGGGCTTTCATCTGGAGTAAATCACTTGTAATACATAATGTAAATGGCTCTTCCAGGTGCAAAATCTAAAAACTCTCCAGTTTTTATTTTCTTCTAAGCAATGTGGGGAATCTCACCACAACCATCTCAGTCCCGTTACACTCAACCACACTGCAATCCACAGTATGATGTAAGAATCTGAATCTATCGCCAGTCAGACAAGCCAGAGATTCATCTGTGGTTTATAACAGGAGCTCTGGGTTCTTTGGCACGCCTTTGGTACACTTGTGCCAATGAAGCGTTCACAGAGGAAATCGTTCATTACTGCAGCTGCTGAAAGAGGGAGACTCTGTCTGTGGTATTGTGAATGTAGTTGAAGGGTTTGTGTACTGATAGAGAGCAGGTCTGTTAATTAATGAGCTCATTTAGACATTCTTCACCCTGGAACACTGACACCAGCACACACACAAGTGGCAGAAATTAAAATGTCAATATTTGAGACACGCCTACAGGCAGGTTAGCACGGAGAAGGTTGAGTATCGTTCTGTTTGACAGAATCACGGGAAAGGTAAGAAATCACATAAAGCACAAATGGGCCTTGGTTTTACCTGTGCTAATTTTCAGGAATCCGGTTTTTGTTCCTGAAGAGAAATGTCTGAGATACTAGTTTGTAACTGTAGCTTACTAACATACAAGCTACGCAGAATTTAAAGTATTTAAACTAGAGTTAAAAAAATAGTTCATCCAAAAATGAAAATTCTCTCATCATTTACTCACCCTTATGCCATCTCAAACTTGTATGATTTTTTTTCTGCGGAACACAAAGATATTTTGATGGAGATTTGAGGTAATTTTGTCCATACAATGCAAGTCAACGAGGTTCAACACTTTCAAGCTCCAAAAAAGACAAGTGTAGTATAAAGGTAATCCTTACAACTCCATGTTTTCTGAAGCAATGCAATCTGTTTTGGTTGAAAAACAGACCAAAATGTAAATTTCATTTTTACTATAAATTGCACTTCCTCACGCTTTATGCATGCGCAGAACACGTGTATAGCGCTCTGTGCATGCGTTAAGTGAGAGGAAGTATAATCAAGCTTCAAATCATGATCGCACCAAGGAGACTGTAGATGCCAAGATTTGTAGTGGAAAAGGATGGCATGAGGGCAAATTTTTGGGTGAACTATCCCTTTAAAGTAGAACTATCAAATTGCATTGGCTAATTTATTTTTTTAGACTAGGGATGGGCACGAGTACTTGAGTACTCGGACACGGCAGCAATGATCATGAAAACGCTGATCGATGATGATCATGCATGATGTGATTTTTCACTTAATTTGAAATTTAGTGACAATTACCTGACAACTTAACACAAATTTGTCAAAGAGGGAGCTTATTTTTAATTTTGAGATTGATTACGATGTTATTTTTAGGGGTACACTGATTGTCAGAGACGTCTCATAGCTACCAAACTGATATACAACACTACAATGCTATCATTATGATAATCAAAAGAGAGTGTAATTAATCGTGATTTGAAAACCTGTCTCTGCAAAACGTTAGCTAAACACATTTTATTATCATTTAATGTAAGAACTTTGACTTGTTAATGGATATTATTTAATAAAAGTGAATGTTTATCTCTGACTGTAAACCTCCCTGCCCTGGGTGCCGACATGTTTGTATGATGTAACACACACCTGCATCTTGACAAAATGGGAGTTGAAGATTTCCGTATGAGATTCCAAGTTAGAAGTCCGACATAAAGTGTCATTCCGTTGCACTTTCCCCAGTTGAAAGGTAGAAATTCTGACTCTGAGTTGAATGGAACGCTTCATGAATCATCACGTCATATACTAAATTAAGTTAATTGTATCAGTACTTTTGACATCCCTAACACTAACTAACCCAGATAATTTCTTTAGGCTAGGGATGGGCATGAGTACTCGAGTACTCAATGTGGCAGTAATAATTGATCATGAAAACGATGATCGATGGTGATCATGCATGATGTGACTTTTCACTTAAATCAAAAGTCTGTGACAATTATCTAACAGCATAACACAAATGTGTCAAAGAGGGAGCTTATTTTTAATTCTGAGATTGATTATGGTGTGATTTTGAGGGGTAAACTGATTGTCAGAGACGTCTCATAGCAACCAAACTGATATACGATGCTGCAATGCTATCGTTACGATAATCAAAAGAGTGTGTAATTAACCGTGTTTTGAACAACTGTCTCTGCAAAACATTTGCTAAACACATTTTATTTTCATTTAATGTAAGAACTTTGACTCATCAATGGATATTATTTAATAAAAGTGAATGTTTATCTCTGACTGTAAACCTCCCTGACCTGGGTGCCAACATGTTTGTATGATGTAACACACACCAGCATCTCGACGAAATGGGAGTTGAAGATTTCCGCACGAGTTTCCAAGCTAGAAGTCCGACAAAGTGTCATTCCGTTGCACTTTCCCCAGTTGAAAGGTGGAAATTCTAACTCTCCGAGTTGAATGGAACGCTTTAGGAATCATCACAACAACAAAAATTCGGAGCATCGCTGTTCTCTTTCTAACATTCGTTTGGTATCTCGCTAAGGATTGAGGAAGTACCAATATACAACGTCTGTCAGAAGACAGGCCAATCGCTTTAGCGATCAGGGAGTCCCTCGTATATAGATCGTATATAGACTGAACGTTGTGGTTTACAGAATGAAGGGGGTGAAAGATTTGGTGTTATGGCCACAGCTACAACACCAGAGAGCACGGGGGAAGTTACCGCCCCCCCCCCCGTATGTGCACATGTGGCTCGTGGATGTCAGTCAAGGATTAACATCCTTGTTGTATATCATGTTTGGGGGTGAAGCATGCCCAAGATGCTTTATCTAACCCAGAGTGCTGTCCAATATGTGCCTCTTTTCCCACCAAGACCAAAGAAAGGAGGGCTTTGGGTGGTGGTAGCGGGCAATAAGGACCCATGTCTCTCCTCTCAGTTCAAGGAGAAGAGGGCAAAAGAGCCACAAGAGTCCTGTAGCTGAGGTGAGATGATGGATATATACACTCTCCAGTGAGACTCAAGGCTTCTGCTGTGAAGACTTTGCATTTTGTAAGAGAGAGATAGAGAGAGAGAGATAAATAGAGAGAGACAGAGAGAGAGAGAGAGAGAGATCCTCATGCTGCTCAGTGCTGTCCCACTCTATTTGGTCTCTTGCCTTTGGTGTCTCACTGCTTTTTGAAGCGTGCTGTGTGCAATCATATGTTTGTATGATGTGTTTGTGTGTATTCAGGTGTGTATTTGTGTTTGGCTTGTAAAGTGAACCCACACACACATCCCCACATGTTTGTCTGGGTCAGGTTTTGTCTTCCTACCAGCCATGGTTTCTGGTGACCTGCTGCCAATGACCATTGTGACATCACTCTCAATGTTGAAGCTGATTAGAGATACAGCATGTCACTCATCTGTTTACAGCCTGATTGCAGGGCTCAACATAAAGGATGCCCCCCTGGCCCAGGGCCAATGTGAGAGGGTTTTGGGCCATTTGATTGAACTGTAGGGCCATATGAAATTCGTTTTATTTTTTCCCAAATTCTGTGTATTCCGTTTTATTTCTCTGAATTTCAGGTTTTAAAGTTTAATTACATTTTATCATTAAAAAAAACTCTCTAATCAAATTAATTCTCTCTAATCAATCTCTAATCTTTTGACATCAAAACAAAACTCTTTCACATTGGCCCCAGGCCAGTGGGCCATCCTTATTGTTTAGTCCTGCAATTACTTTTCAACATAACATTGCATTCTTTTTTAATAAATGAAGAGCATCTATACTGATCCTTACACAATCCAAAACCCAAAATTATTCATATATTATTATTATCTGTTATGTCCCTGGACGTATTTAAGTGTATTCTTTTACTTGTTTGTTGTCACTGTTCATTTGTTTAATTACATCTGTGGATGTATGGCCTTGGCCTTATTGTATAGTTGGAGATTTTGCCCGCTTTGTGCTGTGGTTTTCCTGTTTTGTTGTGTCTCCCTCTCTTCCTCCGTCCTCCTTGCAGGCTGATTAACAGCAGGTGTCTGCAATGATGAGTACCAACCTCCTTAGTCTGGACTGGTTGGTAAGGAGAAGACAGCAGAATAAAACTCCCCTTCCCCATCCCAGACAGTTGTGATTGTTGCATTGCTGCCTCATAGTGTTGTAGTTGACCATTGTTGTAAATACTGAATTGAAGGTAACTGTTGTTAAAGTTAACCTTAATCATCGTGTGTTATGTTTTGTTTGCTATTTTGGCCTTTGCCCCCTCCTGAAGCCTTTTTGACTTCCCTTGCCTGTTTTGATTAAATTAAATACTTTGTTTTGGATTTTAAACTCGACTGGTCATTGATTGCTGGGACGGGAGAAGGAATCTCCCACGTCTTGTAACTCTGCTCCAACCCCTAGACTGGAGAGGGGACATAACAATCATACTACTACTACTACTACTACTACTACTACTACAACTACTACTATACTGGATATTACATTTTACTATACAGAAGTAATATATACTATATGGCCAAAAGTTTGTGGACACCATATGTGCTTGATGAACATTTGATTTCAAAACCTTAGACATCAATTTCCCCCTTTGCTGTAATAACAGCTTCCACTCTTTTGGGAAGGCTTTCCACTATATTGTATGTAGTAACATGGCTGCAGGGATTTGCTCTCATTCAGACACAAGGCTATCAGTGAGGTCAGGAACTGATGTTGGTCGATGGGGCCCGACTTACAGTTGCTGTTCCAGTTCACCCCAAAAGTGATCAGAGGGGTTCAGGTCTGGGCTTTGTGCAGGCCAGTCAATTTCTTCCACGCCAGATACAGTAAACCATTTCTTTATGGACCTCACTTTGTTCACAGGGGCACTGTCATGCTGGAACAGAAAAGGGCTATCCCCAAACAGTTGCCACAAATTTGGAAGCACACAAAGCCCAAGCCATTACATAAAGAAACATTAAGATTTTTCTTTACTGGATTTAATGGAGTAACCAAATTCGGAAATTAGAAGGGGGTGTCCACAAACCTTTGGCCATATAGTGTATTTTTCATACGTTTAGTTAAATGAAGCTTTCATTTGGGCATTTTGGCAAAAAAAACAGATGTTTTGACAGCTTCACTTCTCAACTCCAGAAAAGCAGTACGCTTTATGGGCTAATGTGCGTATCAAACCACGAAAGGCTATGATGTTATTATATAAATATACACAGATGAGCCAAAACATTATGACCACCTGCCTAATATGCTGTTGGTCCTCCGCGTACCGCCAAAACAGCACTGACTCGCCGCCGATTTTTCTCATGAAAAATTGGTTTCCCTCCTGGCCTACCCTAGCTGACATTTTTGCTAAATATGTTCATTCCGAAAAAGAGGTCAAACTCACATATTGGTTTAGAACCAATATGCCTGTAGACCTCACTAACCAACTAGCCGACTATCCTTAACCATCCCTCGCATTAATTTTGTTACATGTTTTCAGAATACCATTTTATGAACAAAAAATATCTTTGGTATTTGTCATTTCTCTTAGAGACATAGGTCACCCGAAAATAAAACTTTTATTTGATTTAATTCATCATGTTGTTGCAAACCCATATGACAAAAGGAGATGTTAGACAGAATGTTTGAGGACAGCCTCAGTCACCATTCACTTTATGGAAAACATTATGCAAATGATAATGAATAGCGACTGAGGCTGTCATTCAGCCTACCGGTCACAATTTATATTAGGTGTCTTTAATACATGTATTAGCATTAAAATGCATACAATAAAATGTATTTACTCTGTAACAACATGTTGTTCTGCAAAATTCTCACATGATTCACATTTGCTGCTACTGAGGTTGAGATACGGGTAGGTTTAGGGGTAGGGTTCGCGGTTAGAATTAGGTTTTAGGGTAAGGTTAACAGTGTAACTACTAATGTAATTAAATGCAGGTACTTTAAATGCAAGTACAATGCAACACTTATGTACATAATAAGTACATTGTATCAAATACTTAAGTGCATAGTAGTTAAAGACACCTAATATAAAGTGGGACCTGCCTAACATCTCCTTTTGTGCCACAGGAGGATGAATAAATAATGACGGAATTTTCATTTTTGAGTGAACTATTCCATAAATGGATGTTGCTCTTGAGCACTCTGAGGTGAAAGATTGTCGTTGGTGATGATGTTTTGTAATAATAGCAGTGAGCAGATGTGATGATGAAGATGGTGATGATTATGTCTGTTTATGATAATGATGTGCATGATTTATTGATTTCTTCCTCCAGTTAATGTGTTGAAATAGCTCAGGGCTGTGTGGGGGTGTGCATGAGAGAGAGTCTGTTCTTTCACATCACAGTTTGGGCATGGACATCGCTCGACGAATGTGTGTTCGGACAGACAAGGTCACAATGGAAAAGTTGATGGCTCTTAGTAATCCATTTACAATGCCAGAAATGCCAGTTTGTCCAATAAAGAAGCCATATTAAAGGAATAGTTCACCCAAAATGAAAATTATGTCATCGTTTACTCAACCTCATGTTGTTCCAATCCCTGTATCATTGGAATCTCTGGTTTCAAAAAGGCCAAGTGTCATATGAATGTTCAGGAAAACGCAAGAATAAGGATGTGAAACTGTGCTCCTCAAATGGAGGAACTATACGGTAGGTGAAAAAAATAGCATGTGAAGCTGGTAATAACAGCTTTCCGTCAGAGCTTAATGACTAAAGACCACGAGAGAGGCACAAAAAAAAATTATGTTCTGGAATGAGTGTGTGTGTGTGGCTTTTATATGTAATATAAAAATAATGACAGCTGAACAAGGTGTACGTCAATTTCAGCCTCCAGTACCACAGAACAACAAAAAAGAGAGGTGGACCTTCTTTGCTGTTGTATTTACATGTTTTTGTTTTTTCAGTGTTTGTTTGTGTGGTACACATAAGCATGTTTGGAAATGCTGACTTCCGTTTTGAGGCCTGACCAGTCATTGTCATATACAGTTGAAGTCAGAAGTTTACATTCACTTAGGTTGAAGTCATTAAATCAAATTCTTTAACCACTCCACAGATTTAATATTAGCAAACTATAGTTTTGGCAAGTCATTTAGGACATCTACTTTGTGCATGACACAAGTCATTTTTCCAACAATTGCTTACAGACTGATTGTTTCACTTTTAATTGACTATATCAAAATTCCAGTGGGTCAGAAATTTACATACACTAAGTTAACTGTGCCTTTAAGCAGCTTGGAAAATTCCAGAAAAATTGTCAAGCCTTTAGATAATTAGCTTCTGATAGTTGGTGTACAGAATTGGAGGTGCACCTGTGGATGTATTTTAATGCCTACTTTCAAACTCAGTGCCTCTTTGCTTGACATCATGGGAAAATCAAAAGAAATCAGCCAAAAACTCAGAAAAACAATTGTGGACCTCCACAAGTCTGGTTCATCCTTGGGAGCAATTTCCAAATGCCTGAAGGTACCACGTTCATCTGTACAAACAATAGTATGCAAGCATAAACACCATGGGACCACGCAGCCATCATACTGCTCAGGACGGAGATGCATTCTGTCTCCTAGAGATGAACGTAGTTTGGTGAGAAAAGTGCAAATCAATCCCAGAACAATGGCAAAGGACCTTGTGAAGATGCTGGAGGAAACAGGTAGACAAGTATCTATATCCACAGTAAAACAAGTCCTATATCATCATAACCTGAAAGGCTGCTCAGCAAGGAAGAAGCCACTGCTCCAAAACCGCCACAAAAAAGCCAGACTACAGTTTGCAAGTGCACATGGGGACAAAGATCTTACTTTTTAGAGAAACGTCCTCTGGTGTAATGAAACAAGAATTGAACTGTTTGGCCATAATTACCATCATTATTTTGGAGGAAAAAGGGTGAGGCTTGCAAACCGAAGAACACCATCCCAATCGTGAAGCATGGGGGTGGCAGCATCATGTTGCTGATCTTGAAAAAACTAAGTAATGTTTACATTAAAATTAAAAATACTTGAAGGTAACATGCAGTTCTTTTAATTTATTATTTACCGTACATTAATATTTAACTTTTTAAATATGCTAAAAAATATATGCTTTTGTGCTATGGTATCTAACTGGTATTGAGAATTGTGAAATTTCACTGGTATTGATACCATCTACTGAAGTTTTCTTATCATGACATGGGTATGAAATGTAACAAATCTAATTTGTCTTTTTAATCTATCAGAAATGGCGTGGCATGAATTAATAACACAAAATAGCAACAGAGCATTGATGTTGGAGAGCTGTCACGCTGAATTGCAGCAAATTTAGATTTGAATCGCAAATACTCAGTGTGAAATCAGGATGAATTATTTACCAATGCTATCCAAGCCCTAAGTATTTAAAAGCTTAAATCTAACATTACAGCAGTGGATCACATCAAAATCCCTCCAAACACACACACGCACACACAGGGCGAAAGAATCAAAGAGCCGATTACAGCACAGAATGAGGGTGAAGTGGGCAGCTTTACCAGTCTGACCTAGTGTTTGCTAGATTAAGATGGAAAAATGAATGCATTAAAAGGGAAAGAAATCAGAAAGATCAGTTGTAACACTGTGTCCTAACCGCGCACAACAAAGGATAAATCTCTTCCATGCTAATCCATGTTTTCGTCTTTACCAGACGCTTTCAGGTTGCTTACACACTCCAGTTTATGCTGCATAAGAAAATGCTGTGAATCCATTGATTTCAATTGAGATGTATTGCAGAGTCGGAAATTAATCAGAATCAGGTCAAAAATGCCACCAAAATCAAAAATTGCTGTTTTTTTAATTATTCAGATGGTGAATTTATTTTAATGATCCAATTACTATGTAAACCATTTATCATAAAAGGATGTCACAAAAACTTTCTTTTTTACACACAATTTACACACACAAAAATATTTTCTAATACCGTTGTGCCACAAAGATTTAAAGGAAAAATCTATGGGTGTGTAAAGTAGCACTCTTTTATGCAGATTTCAGGAAAGAGAGTCCCGTTGTGCTTTCTGAAATCCATTTGACATTTTCCTGCATGATTTCAAACTAATCTGGCTCTTTATACATCCTCAACTAATCTTAAGCATTTCTATCCATCAAACAGCCCATCATGGTTTTCTCTAAAGTAAAAGCACCTATAAGACACATGTTTTTGTGTCCATCTGCTCTGTTTTCCAGTTGTTTTTCTATGTAAACGTGCTAGTCGGATGTCTTTGACCATTGTGGACTTTGTGTCTCGTGCAGGAGCTTTGCATTTTTTAGATGTGAAAAATAACTTTTAAAACAAGTTTCGTTATATTCGTTAAGCAGCATCTAGTCATTTTTATTGCTCAAAAACACGTATGGTCTGAACAGCCCCTAAGAACACACGCTTATACATAGACACTTTTCATGCTTTCACCTCATCTTTGAGTCTCGACCGTCTTTGTTTGAAGAAAGAGGAGCCCTTCTCTGTTGATTCTCTTTGTGAAACACCAAATGATGTTTCTTTGGCCCCAAATGATGCCTGCTGACCAAACAGCTTCATTTATTTTTGGTAAACTGCCAGGGCAAATGTATTCTAAATGACACAAGCACAATGTGAAGGGGGTGTATGACGTCTCGAGTGAAGGTTCAGCTTACAAACATGCCCAAATAAACGTAGCGTCAATAAGAGAGCTGAAAAGTGTGAAGTGTCTCAGGAGGATTGTGATTATTGTTAACAGCAAAATTCTAGATGTGTGTGTCTGCATCTGATGTCTGAATGAATGAGGTGATACCTGAACCACTGGCTTGCAGACAAGCTGTGCTGATTTTGAATAAGGTGTCTTTTTAGCAGCGTTGGGGAGTAAGTAACTAAGTTCAAGAGGCTTTGGGGTTTATTTTAGTGAATCAAATTGTTCAATGTTGTTTATCTCATTGTCATTAGTGTGATAAATTATAACATAAATATTACTTAAAGGAATAGATCACCCAAGAATGAAAGTTCTCTCTTCATTTACTCACCCTTATGCCATCCCAGATGTGTATGACTTTCTTTCTTCTGCAGAAAACAAATTAAGATTTTTAGAAGAATATCTCAGCTCTGTAGGTCCATACAATGCAAGTGAAAAGCACTTAAAGGCAGCATAAATGTAATCCATAAGACTCCACTGGTTAAATCCATATCTTCAGAGGTGTTATGATAGGTGTGGGTGAGAAACAGCTCAATATTTAAGCCTGCCCAGTAGGGGGCGTATGTATGAAGAATGTGAATCACCAAAAACACAAGAAGAAGAATGTGAAAGTGAATTGACTGAGCAGGGAGGTGAATTTATAGTTAAAAAAAAAAAAATGTAAATATTGATATGTTTCTCACACACACACACACACACCTATCATATGGCTTCTGAAGACATTGATTTAACCACTGGAGTCATTTAGATTGCATTTATAACAACTTATGTGATTTTTGGAGCTTTAAAATTTTGGCACCCATTTACTTGCATTGTATGGACCAAAAGAGTGGAGATATTCTTCTAAAAATCTTAATTTGTGTTCTGCTGAAGAAAGAAAGTCATACACATCTGGGATTGCATAAGGGTGAGTAAATGATGAGAGAATTTTCATTTTTTGGTGAACTATCCCTTTAAAAGAATATGCAAGATTCAATAAAGGTTATGCTTAATCAACAGCATTTGTGGCATAATGTTGATTTTGACACCCCCAGTCCATAAAGGCTAAAATACACACTGTTTCAAAAGTGTAGCCACAACACATAAACATTACACATGTTAACATGATTTTAGTGTTAAAATCACTTAGTAAACCTACGTATCTGATTAGGTTGACTACATTACAACTGTACACAGAAAAAGTTATTTTAGAATATTAAAAGTATTTACAGTATACATCACGGCAGTATTTGCACTGCCTTTAATTTATGCTGCTTTTAATACAAAACAATAACAATGGCGCAAATAAAGCTTAATGGTCCTGAAAATAGGCTCAATATCCTTTTGATATTGATTCTTCTTTTTTTTTCCTATCCTGGGGTGAAATATTACCTAGACATGTTTTCGTGGTATTCACCAAGCCAGCTAAGTAAAACAGCAAAAAAAAAAAACATAATGTGGTTAAAATTCCAAGATTTTTGGTTTGTGACAAAGATAACTGCAGTAAGCAACATTCACTCCTATGAGGGAACGGGACTGATTTGTGGTTGGCAGGCAGCTGTTTGTTCTGTTATCTGTACATTTTAACTCCAGGCCTTTCCAGATGGATGATTAGATAACCGTGTGCTGCCGTTTACCCATCCATGAGCAACAGCGTGTGTGTATGTGAGAGAGAGAGAGAGAGAGAGAGAGAGAGAGAGAGAGAACATGAAAAATTATCAGGCACGCTTTAGCTAGTCGTGTTATCACAATCTGATCAGCCTAGCTGCTACTAAATGCGCGATCAGCATTTGTTTGTTTTGGCATTACATGCTCATTCTGTCGAAAAGAATACAAGCGTTCAGAGAACAAGCACAGCAAAAATAGTCAACGGTTTCATCACAAACAGACGACTCAGAGAGGTTTGGAAAATGAACACAGATCTGAGTACTCGGCTTTGCATCAATACTGACTAAAATTAAAGAAAATAAACTATGGGGAAAGACAATGAAATAGCTCGAATTTAGCATTTTCAGAAGAAAACGAGCTATGCACTGACGTTTAATACTTAAAGAAATATGTTGTCCCAAACCCGTATGACTTAGTTGCTTCCGTGGAACACAAAAGACGGTAAGCAGAATGTTAGTCTCAGTCACAATTCACATTCATTGCATTTTTTTTTTTTCCATTCAATGAAAGTGAATGGTTACTGAGACTAACATTCTGCTAAACATCTTTTGTGTTTCACAGAAGAAAATAAGTCATATGGGTTTGTAACATAAGGTTGAGTTTTTGGGGAAATAATTCCTGTAATGAGAGGGGTTAGAGGTCAAATCCCTACCCCTAACCTAACCTTAACTTAACCATACATATGAGCAATAGTAATAATAGTGATGCTTACCTTGGCAACATGACACACACACACAAAAAAAACATTTAATACCAGCTAAGCAGCTACTAACTCCCGCAGCATCTATTTTAATATATCTGGGCTAAATATGTAACACTGGGTTCAAGTTTCCTCCAAATTCCAAGTGGAACACCACAGTCATCCGCTACAGCTTTCCAAGGAGGATTTATGTCCAGAATGTCATAAATGTCAGAATGCCTTTTTCAAGTCAAGTTGTAAAGAGAAGTGGCGCAAAAGCATGCCTTTTCTCTCTCATATTTTCCCTTTTGTGGATTTGTTCATGCCACAAAGAGCAGGGGTGAAGTCTTAAGCCATTGGCATATACTGGGAGCAGCCAGAACATCTGCTTTAGCTTAAAGGAATCAAGAACTGCCCCATCCCGTCTCCCATGCGTCTGACACACTCAACTCTATTATTCCAGAGCTCTCTGGGGTGTAAAAATAATGTCAAGGCCAATAGGGAGGGTGTCTAGTTCCATCAGCCGTGCCGAACAAATCTTCAGATTCAGGATCATGTATACAAAAAAGCCAAGGCTGACATTCTGTGTTTGTTTTCAAACCTTTCCTGTAAATGTCAGGAGAAATTAGTCTACGGTGGAGGCTAACGAAAACACACTATGGAAATCCACGTGTGTTAAAGCTGACCACTGCTCAGGCAACGTAGCAAAAGCCTGAACTTGTGCATGTGGTTTAAAATTCCACTCAAGCTGAGAGGTTTAAATGCCTGGTTGTTTTTCCAAGCGACGCGTGTCATTTGCAGATCATGTAGGATTACTGTCTATAGGGTTGGAGAACGACATGTCGACCTAGTACACTCAAAAAAAACAAAAATAAAACAATAACACTTAAAGTTTTGTCCCAAAGTAATCACATTTTCTCGTTGCATCAGGGAAACCTTTTGTGTATACGCTGTGTCCATCTATATGTTTTCAATTAGATAACTGCATACTATTTTAAAATTTACCCTTTACATTCCAGAAAACTGTGCATCCCTCACAAAACGCTTAACAGGTAGGATAAACAACCTAGTTAAGTCAAAAGGCCAATAATGCTTGTTTTTATAGCAGTGGTTTTGTATGTTGGTTTGTTTGAACCCCTAGTTCAATTTGTATTAGGCTAAATTAGGATACATTTGTGAATTTTGTTCTCCAAACTAAAATCCCAATATGATCATATTTTTTTAATAGCTGTTTAATAAACAAATGAACACAATACAACTACACTGAGACAAGGGCCAACCAGCCAGGAACCAAAAATGAAATACAACGTTTGTTTTAGGTTGTGCATAATGGTTCCCCTAATGATCCCTTAACCCCTAAAATCTGGGAAACTTTCTGCAACAAAACTGCAACATTAATAATCAGTCAGGGTATATTAAGTTATTATTAGGTTGTCACACATAAACCTCCCTGCGATGTTTTGGGAAGGTTAGTTTATGGTTAGTTTAAAAACTTTCCTAGTCAATTCATCTATTTTGTATGGATTTTAAATATTACATGTTTCATCCCTGGATGTAAATAATTTTTCTGGAAAAGTGGCATCCAAAATAATCTAACAAACTCAGGGTGCAATCTATATACTAAACACATCTGATAATCACTTTTGATTATGTATTGAAAAAAAGATATGATTGAATATGTGTTCACGTTCTGTGTTCGCTGGAAACGACATAATAAAGTTAAATTATAAACAAAAGGTTAAACTGTGTCCTTAACGGATAGTTCATCCAACATTGAACATTCGCTGAGCTCTGTAGATCCAGTGGGCAGGACTTTGAAGGTCCAAAAAGCATATCAAGGCAGCAAAAAAGTAAACCATAAGACTACAGTGGTTAAATATATCTTCTGAAGCGAAGGAGGAGAATTTATTGTAAAAAAAAAGACTTAAATATTGATCTGTTTCTCACCCACACCTATCATATCGCTTCTGAAGACATGCATTTACTGTAACCACTGGAGTCATATGGGTTACTTTTATGCTGCTTTTATATGCTTTTTGGACCTTCAAAGTTCTGGCCACCATTCACTTGCATTGTATGGACCTATAGAGCAGAGATATTCTTCTAAAAATCTTTGTGTTCAGCAGAAGAAAGAAAGTCATACACATCTGGGATGGCATGAGGGTGAGTAAATTATGAGAGAATTAAAACTTTTGGGTTGAACCATTCTGTTAATGATAGGGGACTTTTCATAAACATCAGCTTGGAGCAAGTTGACACATTTATACCAAGGCAGATTGTCACATAGGTTTTAAATGTTGTTGTTTTTTATACAATTTAATTCATTACTTGTAGGCCAAAGCCTTTTCCTTTTTTTAATTAATTTTTTGTGCTTCTTTACAGTGTTACTGTTTAAATTTAGCTAAAATGCCATTAAATAATAGGCTATTTACTGTTAGTTTCCCATTGTGACAACTTACCCCATATAGTGTGACAACATGCTCTGCTATTGGGGCATGCTATCACAAATCATGTGTTAAATGAACTGCATTTTTTTTCGGGGCAATAACGGTGAAAATATATTCAAAAGTTATTTTATTTTTAAGTTGAGACTTAGATGACTTAGGAGTAAAAAGTGTGACAACTAGCCCCGGTCTGCCCTATAATTGAGTGCTTTATAAGGAACAGTTACAGCTCCCAATTAAAAGAAAATCTTATCTGGCTGACTAGACAGGGTTCCTGCAGGCCTAATTGCAACACAGTGCCTTCAAGTCCAACTAGCCTGGGTAATTTATTCATGCTGGCCTCTGTACGAACAGAATTGATCGAGTGGAGCAAATGAAGGCAGAAAAAAACGGTGTCCCAGTTTTCACCCTGAAATGGGTTAACAGCAGCCATTTACACCCTCTAAACACATCTGTAAATAAATAAACCTGATGGAGTTTGGAACCTGACAGGCCAGGGGTGTAATGATCAACATTATGCCACAAATGCTGTCAATTGAACATGGGATATTCCTTTAAAATCACTGCGATATTTTTAAGTTGCTTAGTTAGATACATCGCCAGCAAAATCGTCATGAATATTATGAGAGATATTCAATATATTGCCTAGCACCACTGCATAGTCTTGTCCGAGCAAGACAGATACAATGGCAAAACATCATCTGTTCAAGCATTTCACCCTTTCCTGACCTGAGGCATAATGGGAATTAAAGCTTGAATGAGCTATTGGCCTGCCAGTGCACCCAAAACATCCACAACAATGGAGTAAACACACTTGCACAACTAACAGCTGGGTTTGGGCTTACAGCTTTGAGGTGTTCAGTAGCTCAGCTGGACGGAGAGCCCAACTGTCCCAGAATTCCTCTAGGGTGATGGATTCAAATACCAAATGAACCCTCCATGTGGGGAGAGCTTTTGGCCAGTGAGGAGGGAGGCTGAAGCCAAACACTGATGTCCAGATGGGAAGCTGTGGTTAGTCCTCTCTCTGTATTTTAGTGTGATTCTCACAGGTAATGCCTGGTAGGCTTTCCTACATAGTGGCCATCGTGAGGGCAGAGGAAAAACCCATCTATCTGCCCATCTACACTATCTAACCATCTATATATCTATTAGGGATGTCATAAAATATCAATATATCAATTACTGATCGGCATGTTATTTTATCCATATAAACTCAGCAAAAAAAGAAACTTTTCTTTTTCAGGACACTGTATTTTAAAGATAGTTCCAAATAATCCAAATAACTTTACAGATCTTTATTGTAAAGGGTTTAAACAATGTTTTCCATGCTTGTTCAATGAACCATAAACAATTAATGAACATGCACCTGTGGAACGGTCGTTAAGACACTAACAGCATACAGATGGTAGGCAATTAAGGTCACAGTTATAAAAACTTAGGACACTAAAGAGACCTTTCTACTGACTCTGAAAAACACCAAAAGAAAGATGCCCAGGGTCCCTGCTCATCTGCGTGAATGTGCCTTAGGCATGCTACATGGAGGCATGAGGACTGCAGATGTGGCCAGGGCAATAAATTGCAATGTCCATACTGTGAGACGCCTAAGGCAGGCTACAAGAAGACAGGAAGGACAGATGATCATCCTCGCAGTGGCAGACCATGTGTAACAACATCTGCACAGGATCAATACATCCGAATATCACACCTGCGGGACAGGTACAGGATGGCAACAACAACTGCCTGAGTTACACCAGGAATGCACAATCCCTCAATCAGTGCTCAGACTGTCCGCAATAGGCTGAGAGAGGCTGGACTGAGGGCTTGTAGGCCTGTTGTAAAGCAGGTCCTTACCAGACATCACCAGCAAACAACATCGCATATGGGCACAAACCCACCTACGCTGGACCAGACAGGACTGGCAAAAAGTGCTCTTCACTGACGAGTCGTGGTTTTGTCTCACCAGGGGTGATGGTCGGACTCGTGTTTATTGTCAAAGGAATGAGCATTACACCAAGGCCTGTACTCTGTAATGGGATCGATTTGGAGGTGGAGGGTCCATCATGGTCTGGGGCGGTGTGTCACAGAATCATCGGACTGAGCTTGTTGTCATTGCAGGCAATCTCAACGTTGTGCATTACAGGGAAGACATCCTCCTCCCTCATGTGGTACCCTTCCTGCAGGCTCATCCTGACATGACCCTCCAGTATGACAATGCCACCAGCCATACTGCTCGTTCTGTGCATGATTTCCTGCAAGACAGGAATGTCAGTGTTCTGCCATGGCCAGCGAAGAGCCCAGATCTCAATCCCATTGAGCACGTCTGGGACCTGTTGGATCGGAGGGTGAGGGCTAGGGCCATTCCCCCCAGAAATGTCCGGGATCTTGCAAATGCCTTGGTGGAAGAGTGGGGTAACATCTCACAGCAAGAACTGGCAAATCTGGTGCAGTCCATGAGGAGGAGATGCACTGCAGTACTTAATGCAGCTGGTGGCCACACCAGATACTGACTGTTACTTTTGAGTTTTTTGTTCTTGTTCAGGGACACATTATTCCATTTCTGTTAGTCACATGTCTGTGAAACATGTTCAGTTTATGTCTTAGTTGTTGAATCTTTTTATGTTCATACAAATATTTACACATGTTAAGTTGGCCAAAAATAAAAGCAGTTGAAATTGAGAGGACGTTTTTTTTGCTGAGTTTATTTTGATGCATCAATATATTAAAATTAGCCATTTAAATTAGAAGCCTAATTTGCTTTCCAACTCACTTAGTTGGCCTTATGTTTAAAAGTCTGGCATAATAACATTGGGAGACCACAAGAGGGTGATATAACATTTACTGAAGCCGGGTCGCAGTCACAATCAAACACACACGACAAGCTGATGCGGCACAGCAGATGGCAGTCCAAAATTACAAAGGTTTTTGTACTTCTTCAAGAATGAACTAAGTGACATTGATGAGTTTGCAGGTTAGTGGGGAACGTCAGAGGGAGACCCAATTTTCATGGGGGACTAGATTTCTTGACACCAGTACACTGCACGAGTCTGTTTGTTTGTTTGTAGCTTGCAAGCCTGCTTAGCATTGTTTATTCCTCTACGCTCAGAATTGTATCCTTTGCCATTTAACAGCGTACTTCTTTTTTTCCCCTGCTTTTTTACTGTGTATATTACCCCGCACACCCTTTTTTTCCTCTCTCTGTGCTCATCTACATCTTGCATTTCGACTGCGTGCATTCATTTTCTCTGTGTTTTACATGGATTACTGCTTCAATCTCAAACATCTGCTGATCAGGAACCAACACAACAACAGCAAACAATTGTGTGAGGGATTTACATCGATCTCAAACCCTCGCCGCTTAAGAACAACCATAACAACAACAACAACAAACAATTGCGGTAAGTCATGGCATCCGCTTATATTACTGCTTCCTGAATTGCATGCCACATGTTTACTATAGCTTCTTCCATCAGCAGTGAGGGGTTTACATGTGATAAATTTAAGGAATTAGTTGACAGAGAAGGTTAATGAGTTAGAGGCATGCATCTGAATACTAGTGGAGGTCAGTGAGAAAGAGAAGCCAGTAGATACTGTTTTGGATGCGGGTAGAACAGCGAGCAACACACACACTTTGGTTCTGGCTGTACAGCCCCCACAGCAGGGCGTTTGGATGACATCTCAGTGGCATACTCACTCAGCAAAGTGACACCACTCTCCCGTTCCTGTTAAGATTTCCAATCGATTCTCGCCACTCAGTGATGAACCCACTGAGAATCATGTTGAAAGAGCCCTGGTTATAGGAGATTCTGTTGTAAGGGATGTGGAAATAGAGACTCCAGCCACTATTGTTAAATGTATTTCCGGTGCCAGAGCGTCTAACATCAGATCAAATTTACAAGTGCTGGCTAATGTTAAACGTAGATTTTCTAAAATTGTTATTAATGTCGGCACTAATGATGTCTGGCTTCGCCAGTTGGAAATCACTAGAGATAATGTTAAAGAGATATGTGAACTTACAAAAAAGATGTCACACATGTAATATGCTCTGGCCCCCTCCCTGCTCATCATGGTGACAAGGTTTATAGTAGATCAGTATCACTGAATGGCTGGATGTCTGAGTGGTGTCTGGAGAATAGCACAGGATTCATAGACAATTGGAAGAGTTTTTGGGATAGACCTGACCTGCTAAAAAGATTTTAGATCTTAGTGCTGCCTTCGACACCATAGATCAAGACATTCACTTGAATAGGCCTGAGAATGATGTTGGCATTTGTGGACTTGCATTAGCATGGTTTAGGTCCTATTTTGCAGACTGCTACCACTTTGTCTGTGTAAATGAGGAATTGTCAAAATCAAACAAAAGTTAAGTATGGAGTGCCACAGGGATCCAGTTTTAGGGCCTCTGCTTTTCTCCTTATGTATGCTTCCCCTGGGAGATATTATCAGCAATCGTGGAATACGTTTCCACTGTTATGCGGACGATACCCAACTTTATATTTCTTCAAAACCCGACAAAATTTCACAATTCTCCAAATTAGCAAAGTGTATCAATGAAATCAAAGATTGGATGGCCAGAAATTTTGACAAAACAGAGGCACAAATTATTGGACCAAAAACCTCTGCTAAAATATCATTTGACTCTCGATGGATATACTGTTACATCGTCTTCTACAGAGAAGAACTTAGGTGTTATATTTGATACCAATCTGTCCTTTGAAAATCAAACTTCCAATGTTTGTAGAACAGCATTATTCCACCTCCCAAAAAACTCATTAATGTGTTCATGACCTCAAGATTATTGTAATGCATTACTGGTAGGATGTCCTGCAAGTTCAATAAATTAACTTCAATTGGTTCAAAATGCAGCAGTCAAAGTGCTGACTAGAACCAAGTAATATGATCATATTAGCCCCATTTTATCATCATTACGTTGGCTACCTGTTAAATTTCGAATTAATTAAAACATTGTGTCAACTACGTACAAAGCTTTGAAAGGTCTAGCACAGCAGTACTTAAGTGACCTTCTACCATGCTATATTCCATGACGTTCATAATGATAACAAATTCTGGCCAAATAGTTCCTAGAATACAAAATCCACAAAAAGAGGTAGATTATTTTCCTATATGGCTCCTAAACTATGGAATAGTCTCCCTAACACTATTCGGGATGAAGACACACTCACTCAGTTTAAATCTAGACTAAAGACTCATCTATCTAGCCAGGCATACACCTAATTTATCCATCAACTCACAATTAGGCTGCTGTAGTTATGTCTGTCGGAACCAGAAACAAACCAGAAACATTTATCAGAAACATTTATCATGCTCTATAACTCTGCAAAAAAATTAATGGCATTTACACCATTCTTTTTGTTCTATTTGTTTCCCTGTCTCAACCTCGGGATTCATATCCCGGTTACCAGAGCTGGCCAGATCCAGCTCCGTTCCTGCTTGGTGCCAGACTCCACTGCTATGTGTCTCTGAGTGATGAAGACTAAATGCATCCAGTGCCAGCCAGACATTACTTCAGTCTATTACGATGGACTTGTAGTGAGAATCACCCTGGCACCAACTGAAATGAACTGGGCCACATGCACGACACCAAAGTATGTGGTGATTTTTGATCACACTTCACTTAAGGTGTACGTGTGTGTGATTATTAATATCAGACAGCCCCTCCCTCCATCCTCGGGGCACCAGCTAAGGAGTTTCACCTTAACAGTAAAATAATTATCCAAATGGACATTAATCTGACAGATTCATAATTTTCGGCCAAACCCTTTAGAGCTCTTCTGTATCATCAACACAAGGAACACACAGTTGTAATAAAATAAGTTTTATTTACAAAAAGTTGGATGATCTGTTATCCTCTCTCTCAAGGTGTGAGACCAGAAAGGGGAAGTGTTATAGAAGTGTATCCTGTTAATGACCCTCTGGACAGGGACACAGGAAAAAGTTGTTTTAGAAGTGTATCCTGTTAATGACCCTCTGGACAGGAACTCAGGACAAAGGTGTGGTCATCCGGAGGATAGTTTTATACCTTCCTGATGAGGAGATTTCAGTTTGGCGCTTCTTGTTTCAGGGTTATGATTGGCTGCCCACACAGTGTGGCTCACCTTCCCTTCTATGTGTGGAACATTTGCATATTTTAGAGAAATATTTAGAACAATGTCTTTAAAGTTTCATCTATGCATTGTTCCTTTTCCAAACCTCTTCAAAAATACTCTTGGCATTTTTCTGAAGATATAGAGACCACACATTATATTGAAAGATTAAATATTATGCATGCATTAATTTATACCACCATAGTTCAACTATTGTGCTAACTGAACAACTGCAATTTGCATAAACAGTTGTGAACAAACATGAAGTGGATGTTTTGCAGTTGATGTCCATGTTAGGAGTAAAAGTCTGTGTGTAAAGACTTGTCTTTGTGGCTTCTTTGTTTCTGCTTTTGCCACATGCTAAGTTAATGCTGCTTCGAGAGGTCTTAAGAATTTGTATGGTCCTTCTCACCTCTGCTCTTAGGGCAAACCTTAGAATTGGGGGTTTGAGAGGATGCTAAGAAACCACTCATGGAACAATGAGAAGTCTTTTCCAACGTTTTGGAAGATCCAGGGCCTTACTTTCTGAAGTATCTGGTATTTGTCCGAGCAGCTTATCTGATGGCTGCGCTTGGTATTTGTTTGTGTTGGTCACTGTTTCCCATTAATTACCTAGACTGTGGCCCACTACTGTCTAATTTGTCCCACCACAGTTTCATAATGAACCAAAAATATATTTACACTTCTCATAATAACATAAAAGACCTCTAAATTTTGGCGCCGTTGCTTCGGCAAGGCATCTCTCACTCCCAGTCAGTCAGTGACACCGTGTCATCACCATTCATATCTATACAAGCAATGTGTTTATGATTACATTTATACTAGAGCACAAAATTATTTACAAGAGCACAAAGTTCTTCATAGATCTAGCCTCTTAATTTTGCCCTCAAAGTGCACCAGATTGATGCATTTAACTTTAAAATGTAAAAAAAATTATTACGGGGGAACATGCTCCCGGACACCCCTAGAGGGTGCAAGGCCCACCCACCACAGTCTCACAAAATCCTGTAGGAAACACTGATTGGTCCTGCCATGATCCAATCAAAATGGAGCCACTCTTCTTTGCCTTGATAGTTAGGGAGGGGCTCAGCCATAAACTGACTCCTGGAATGTTATCTGGTCCAATTGTTCACCACAACTTCAGGGGATGAACTGATGCCAACTCCAACCATAAGACATGGGATACTTCATGTGCCACTGCCTGAACCTTGGACTTAGGATAGACCTCACCAAAATGACCTGCCAGTTGAACTGCGATGCACATCACTGATCACTGCCTGCATCACCTTGGTCTAATGATGGACAACTCTCTTAAAATGGAATACATAGACTATCAATTTATTGTCAAAAACAGCCTTCATTGGCCAAGTAACAAAGAACAATGCATCAATTCGAACTTCTGCAGTTAATCCAGGATGAACTTCAAAGACATTAGTCATTAATCTTACAATTCATACAAAATCTTTGTTTAAACACTGGCCCTTAACACTTACTTTGTTTACTAAATTTAAACCATGACTTGCACTGCATATTGCCAAAAGTATTCGCTCATCTGCCTTTAGACACATATGAACTTAAGTGACATCCCATTCTTAATCCATAGGGTTTAATATGACGTCGGCCCACCCTTTGCAGCTATAACAGCTTCAACTCTTCTGGGAAGGCTTTCCACAAGGTTTAGGAGTGTGTTTATGGGAATTTTTGACCATTCTTCCAGAAGCGCATTTGTGAGGTCAGACACTGATGTTGGACGAGAAGGCCTGGCTCGCAGTCTTCGCTCTAATTCATCCCAAAGGTGCTCTATCGGGTTGAGGTCAGGAATCTGTGCAGGCCAGTCAAGTTCTTCCACACCAAACTCGCTCATCCATGTCTTTATTGACCTTGCTTTGTGCACTGGTGCGCAGTCATGTTGGAACAGGAAGGGGCCATCCCCAAACTGTTCCCACAAAGTTGGGAGCATGGAATTGTCCAAAATCTCTTGGTATGCTGAAGCATTCAGAGTTCCTTTCACTGGAACTAAGGGGCCAAGCCCAGCTCCTGAAAAACAACCCCACACCATAATCCCCCTCCACCAAACTTCACAGTTGGCACAATGCAGTCAGACATGTACCGTTCTCCTGGCAACCGCCAAACCCAGACTCGTCCATCAGATTGCCAGATGGAGAAGCGTGATTCGTCACTCCAGAAAAACGCATCTCCACTGCTCTAGAGTCCAGTGGCGGCGTGCTTTACACCACTGCATCCGACGCTTTGCATTGCACTTGGTGATGTATGGCTTGGATGCAGCTGCTCGGCCATGGAAACCCATTCCATGAAGCTCTCTATGCACTGTTCTTGAGCTAATCTGAAGGCCACATGAACTTTGGAGGTCTGTAGCGATTGACTTTGCAGAAAGTTGGCGACCTCTGTACACTATGCGCCTCAGCATCCGCTGACCCCGCTCTGTCATTTTACGTGGCCTACCACTTCGTGGCTGAGTTGCTGTCATTCCCAATCGCTTCCACTTTGTTATAATACCACTGACAGTTGACTGTGGAATATTTAGTAGCGAGGAAATTTCACGACTGGACTTGTTGCACAGGTGGCATCCTATCACAGTACCACGCTGGAATTCACTGAGCTCCTGAGAGTGGCCCATTCTTTCACAAATGTTTGTAGAAGCAGTCTGCATGCCTAGGTGCTTCATTTTATACACCTGTGGCCATGGAAGTGATTGGAACACCTGAATTCAATTATTTGGATGGGTGAGCAAATACTTTTGGCAATATAGTGTAAATAACTAATACTGGTATTATATTCATGCTGTTTAGCCAGAGGGGAACTTGCCCCAACAGTGAGCCTGGTTTCTCCCAAGGTTATTTTTCTCCATTAATCAACATCTTAAGGAGTTTTGTGTTCCTTGCCACAGTCGCCTTCAGCTTGCTCACTGGGGTTCTAAATACAATTATTTAATTATTCAATGATTTTTTTATACACAATTTACAATCATATTTAATCAAACTACACAACGATGACTCTAAGACTTTATAGATATTACAGTGTAACAGGTAAAGAAGGGCAAGGAGGAGGCGGGAACCGTCTGAAGAGTCAACGTAAGTTTCATAACATAAATTAACTCAAATCAACTTAAACACAATCACATAGACACACACACACACACACACACACGTAAGGGGCCACATGTGGCTCTCTCTCTCTCGAACTCGAACTGGCACCTCCGGCTCCTCTTATCCAACTCCTGGCTGATTAGCACTCCTCCTCATCACATTCCTCTATCCCCCGACTCAGGCCGGGGACACCCCCGGCATGACGTACTCCCCTCCCCTCCTGGGCTAGATGAGGGGAGGGTAAGTGGAGAGGGAAAGAGTGAGGCGGAGCGACAGTGTGAGAGAGAGAGAGGAAAGAGAAACTTGTTCGCTGGCTCCCGGACGCATTGTCATTTTAATAACATAAATTAACACAAATCAACTTAAACACAAACACACAGACACACACACAGCGGCCGCATGTGGCTCTCTCTCTCTTGAACTGTTGCCTCCGGCTCATCTTAATCCCCCTCCCGGCTGATTAGCCCGATTCAGGGCCGGGCATGTGTCCTCACGTCCCGGCCCCGCTCTCCTCCTCGTCACATACAGTTTCATTTTCTGTTAATGCATGATTTTCTGTAAAGCTGCTTTGAAACTATGTGTGTTGTGAAAAGAGCAACACAAATAAAAATGAGTTGACTAGTGTATGAAACTGGTGTAACAGCGCAAACTGAACAAATTGAAATGGCGATATTTATTATGCAATTATACAATAAATTATACAATTTCTCTGTATGTAGCCTTGAATAGGTCTTTCATTTAAGCTTTCAAAAAACAAAACGACATATTTGTATGAAAGATACATACACTCACCAGTCACTTTATAGGTACACCTGTGCATCTGCTTATTCATGCGATTATCCAATCAGCCAATCATGTGGCAGCAGTGTAATGTATAAAATCATGCAGATATGGGTCAGGAGCTTCAGTTAATATTCACATCAACCATCAGAATGGGGAAAAATGTGATCTCAGTGATCTGAGTTATCGTAGACTTTCTGTCAGCCCGAACCAGTCTGGCCATTCTCCATTGACCCCTCTCATTAACAAGGCGTTTTCGTGCACAGAACTGCCACTATCTGGTTGTTTTTCGCACCATTCTCTATACACTCTAGAGTCTGTTGCACGTGAAAATCCCAGGAGATCAGCAGTTACAGAAATACTCAAACCAGCCCGTCTGGCACCAACAATCATGCCATGGTCTAATTACTGAGATCACATTTTTTCCCCATTCTGATGGTTGATGTGAACATTAACTGAAGCTCCTGAACCATATCTGCATGACCCATACACTGCTGCTGCACGATTGGCTGATTAGATAATCGCATGATGAATAAGTAGATGTACAGGTGTGAAAATGTGACTATATGGAAACATCCCTCGTCAGCAACTTCATATATTGTGAATATTAATAATAATATATAGGTGATAAAATCTTATCTTTGTAAATATTAAATATAGACCACTGTACCGAAGCCAAGTCTTTGTCATTTCAAAATAAGAGTCCCCAGTGTGCTTCAGGCTTGTTTAGTGTTAAAAATCCTACGTTGTGCACCAAATCTTCTTTTTTTTCTGATTATCATTGGGATTTCAGTTGAAAAATAAATTACATATTGGATTTCATTCATTTTGGCCTCTGGTCTCTATGTCTCTGCACAAAACTATCGGCCGATAAATTGGTTATCTGCCTTTTCCAACACATTAGTTATCGGTATCTGCAAAATCCAACATCGGTCGACCTCTACTATATATATCTGAAAAAAATCCAGATATATCTTGATAATCATCTGTAAAATCCTCTGATTATCGATGCGTGAAAAGGCATCGATCCCAAGCTTACTATCTATCTATCTATATCTATCTGAAATTGGGAAAAAACTGATACTTCAGAGAATGGCAATATTTTTCCTCACAATACAGTATCAATACTCTAAAAAGTCAAAAATCAATATTTTAATCAATATTTTTTTTCACAAAAACATTTTTGAGAGAAAAGGAGAACACTTTTCATATTTCTAGTAAAAGGAGATCACACAAAAGTGAAAGCATCACACTAAATGTGCTGCAATCTATGTCAAATGTCTCATTCACATTTCATTACCTGAGTGACATGCACGTTTTATGCACAACAGCCACTATTGCTAAAAACATGAGATAGATTGCAGCATGGTTCAAGTGATGCATTCACTTTTGTGAGCTCTCGTGTTATTAGTGCCTAGTATTGTTTCACAGGAAAAAAAAAAAAAAGCAGTGTGGTTTAGCGGCAAGTGCTATTTGAGGACGTCAAACGTATGTGACATGCAGCGTGTCCCATTTACACACAAGTATTTATAGCATCTTCGCTCATTATGCTAACCCACCTCAGCGCTGGCAACCACAACACTCTAGTCCAGACCAACAGGGCATGAGATAGAAACAAGTGTGTGACCTTCTTCCTAAGTTAAAGGGATAGGTCTAGTTGACTTCAAGGGAGACGTTAGGAAAAATGTTAGCCTCAGACACCATTCACTTTAATGGCATGGAAAAAAGATTCAATAAATGGTGACACATGAACATCAGATTATGAGAGTGATACCCTCTACCCTAACAACTAATCATGTTTCTTGGGACTAGATCTAGTACTATGATTAAGGATGGGTTAAAGTGTCCATTTGAAAAGTAATATGCAATGATGATTTGCCATAACAGCTTTATTATTTAATTAAGTCATTGGTTCCAATATTTTCATTATTTTAGACTAAGAGATTATACTAAGAGATCTTGATTCTTGTTGAAGTAGGCGATGACTGTTCCAAAATGCCGGTTGAATAAATCGACTCTGGCTCACATTTCTTCCAAAGTCTATGTATGGCATGCAAGCATGAGACAGCAGAAGACACTCCATTAGTATTGAGACTTCCTGTCTTCATCACAAGAGAGCGAGCTGCATTTGTTCGCTGTGGCACACGACTCTCAGAGGGCGAAGAGAGCCCGATTCAGCCACTCGACCAAACAAAGGAGATGCATTACAGACTTTGCCGCAGAGTAGCACTTCATTTAAGACATAAATTGCACCCTGAGAAAGTCAAATAAGGATGCTAGGTGGACAGCTATCAAGGAGTGGTCCAAAATGTGGGCCAGTCTGGCTGCTTTGTGTTCGAACAGCCACAGGGATGGGCATAAACCACCACCAACACAGATGCTTACGAACACCCAGCGTCAACCCAGCGCTGGAATGCGACAAATCTGTGAAATAGCTTCTGCCACAAGACATATGTGTGTCATGTGTCATTGATATATCTATCAACAAAGGCTTCATTTGCTAAATTAAAACATTTTAAAGGGCAAAAGAAAGTTGCTGAACGTAAAACAAAGGGCCAGAAGCAAATGAGGAAATCCCTGAATGCTCGTAAACTGTCGGATGCCATTGTCGGAATGCTAAGCAGACCCCATTCAATCAGCGATGAGAAGGAGAAAAGAGGAACTTGCCTCTCCGGACGAACTAACTTCAGATGATTAAAAGAAAGTGATTTATTGGATCAGGAAATCCAGCAAATCTCTCCACATTGAAGCAGAAGGCTTAATCTTTCAACAGAGCAAACAAAGGAAACGGATCCCATAAGGCAACATGTGTTTAGAGAAATGGAACACTTTGCTATCAGTTTTGCTGTCAACAATTGGGTGCACTTGATAAATCCAAAAAGGCTGCAAACAATGGCTTTCAAACTAACAAAAAGTTTTAAAGATTAAAAGATATCTTTACTCATGAAGAACAGGGTTTTGTGGCATCTTATACTCAGTAACATCCACTACACAGGTGAGCGAGTCTCGAATCAATTAATCTTGTCAATACGGGTTCACACAGCAAGGAGAAGACATGCGAACAATCAGCAGGGTGTTAATTAGCTACTTAAAAGAACTGCATTAAGTACAGCAGAGAAAAAAGGGGGGCTGTGTTCACACAGAATCCCTGAGAGGGAATACTGCCCCAATCCTGGCCTTGCTGTGGGGTATAAGTGATCTAGATAGCACACCAACTCCATGAGTAAGTGAGGCATCCAGTCTTGGCGAGATGTGTTAAAGCAGCAGCATATGGTGTGGTTGCTTTGACAACAGCGGTCAGGCGAGGCTACTAATGCAGTATCGCACTCCTGACAGCTTAGATAACAGCTAATAGCTTCTCAGGTCCACTTGCGGTTCACTCTTTTCCCCACGGACCGAGCAGAGAAAATCTGTCGAGACATGTACATGTGAGTGAAATTCTGGAACGAAAGACATAAAAAGCTTTCAGTGGCCAAATGAATTTGAAAAATTGGAATATTAAAAGGGATATTCAGAGTAATTTACAACTTAAAGGTGCACTCAGTAATGTTTTCCTCATTTAAAAGGTTGAACTCCTAAAGACAAGAATTGTAATTTTGCAATATATGTAGGAAATCTTGACCACTCATATTAAAATCAAGACTCCAGTCATATCAGTAAGCTTATAAAAGCTGTTTTATTCTACATGGAGAGGGTCTGCACATGGGGGCTGCCATGTTAAAATCATATGACCTGCCGAATACTACTCGCTTAATCTCAGTAACCGTCCTGTTATTTGACACTTTCACTCATAGATTAAATAATCATAGCTGACTGTGAATCCTAAATTTCTACAATGGCATCTGAAACTAAAAACTGCTGATTTAAAATTATGCTGCATCCAAGCCACTAGGTGACAGTGTAAGTCCAAAATGACACAAAGACAAAAGTTACTGAGTGAATCTTTAATGCCTACGGAAAGCGTCTGTTGATGAACACAGAAAATATTTTTACCTAGGGATGGGAATCGTAAGGAATTAGCAATTCTGGTTCTGATTCCAATTCCTTAAAAGTTCCATTAACAATTTTTGCTTTTGAAGAAGAAATATCTGAAAATACGAAATGCAATACTGTCCTTAGCAGTCTGTTGCCAAATGATGAGATCTGCCTAGATGATGAGACTATACTGGTCGTGCTACACTGGTAGACTCAAAAGAACCAGCTAAAAAGAGTAATTTCTTCAGGAATCAGACTACACTGTTCACGCTGTATGTTTTCGCACTGTAGATTCAAAAGAACAAGCTCATAAGAGCCATGTGTTTGGGAATCGGTCTACACTGGTCACGCTGTACGTTTTGCGATGTATATTCAAAACAACTGGCTCATAAGAGTCATTTGTTGAGGAATCGGTCTACACTGTTCACGCTGAAAGTTTCTTGCTGTAGATTCAAAACAGCTGGTTTATAATAGGCATGGGCATTTTGTTAATTTTGTCTACTCAAGTAGTCGAGTACTATGTGCATACACTCACCATGCACTTTATTAAGAACACCTGTACACCTACTTATTCATGAGATTATCTAATCAGCTAATCATGTGGCAGCAGTACAATGCCTAAAATCATGCAGATATGGGTCAGGAGCTTCAGTTAATGTTCACATCAACCATCAGAATGGGGGAAAAATGTGATCTCAGTGATTTCGACCGTGGCATGATTGCTGGTGCCAGAATGGCTGGTTTGAATATTTCTGTAACTGCTGATCTCCTGGGATTTTCACGCACAACAGTCTCTAGAGTTTACTCAGAATGGTGCCAAAAACAAAAAACATCTAGAAAGTGGCAGTTCTGCAGATGGAAACGCTTTGTTGATGAGAGAGGTCAACGGAGAATGGCCAGACTGGTTCCAGCTGACAGAAAGTCTACGGTAACTCAGATAACCACGCTGTACAATTGTAGTGAGCAGAATAGCATCTCAGAATGCACAACATATTGAACTTTGAGGTGGATGGGCTACAACAGCAGAAGAACACGTTGGGGACTTTATTAGGACCATAGTGTCTGGCTGAACCGTGTATTTTCAAATATGGTTGGCGTGACAGGAGACGCCATAATCATCACATTTTAATATGCATGTTAAGTCAAAAAAATGTTGAAGACCCTGTGTTCTGTTACATTCAGCTGTGCTCCATCTAGCTGTTCGAAAGGAAGAACTTGCCTGGTGTGTGTGCATGCTTCTCCAGAGTGTTGAGTGCTGTCTCTACCCTGGAGAGAAAGTCATGGTGCACTGATGATTTAGACTGGAAGATACCACTGAAAATCATAATCTCAAAATTAAAAAATAAGGCCCCATTTGACAAGTTTGTGTACAATTATCACTGGATTTCAAATTTAGTGAAAAGTTCCATCATGCATAATCATTATCAATCATCGTTTGCATGATCGATCATTGCTGTCACTACAGAGTACTCAAGTACTCGTGCCCATCGCTAGCTTATAAGAGTCATTTGTTTGCGAATTGGACTACAATGGTTGCGCTATACTTTTTCCACTGTGGATTCAAAATAACCGGCTCATTACAGTCATTCGTTCGTGAATCAGACTACACTGTTGTACACTGGTCGTACATTTCACACTGTAGATTCAAAAGAACAGTCTCATAAGAGTAATTTATTTGATAATCGGACTATAATGGTCACGTTAAACATGTTTTACGCTGTATATTAAATAGAACCGGCTTAAAGGAGTCATTTGTTCAAAAAACAGACTACACTGGTTGCACTGTGTTCCACGCAGTAGATTCTAAAGAACTGGCTCATAAAAGTCTTTCGTTCGGGAATCACACTAATCGTATAAATTCAGAAGAGAGGCAGCACTGCCGCTAAATAGCGCTGCAGTGTTTTAGTACAGTGTTGCATCCACATTGGTGGAAAAATGCATGTTCAGGAACCGTTAAAGTCATGAAAATTATACTGTTCCATTTTTTTTTTTTTTTATGTTAACATTTCAGAATAACAACTGGCTGTTGGTTCACAAACCTATTTTGACTCTTACAGTTCTTTGGTCTGAATTACAAAAGTAATCTTCTGTAGCAGGCAACTGAGTTGAATGTTTTAAAAGCAGAACTGTGAAACTTGTATTTTCTTAAAGGACTTAAAAGGATTCTGTAGTAAATACATTTTTTTTATTTTAACAGTAAAGTTCTCTAATCAAAAATTTTGATCGTTTAGACCTATTCGCGATTCCACCCTCTTGCCTTCTAGGTTCTATTTTAATTGTAGTTCTATAAACATGTTTCTCAGTCATTAGTAGCAGTCGAAATAACTAAATAACCTGGAATATTCTGTCAAGAACAGTGTGAGAATCCAGACAGCTGGCAAACACATTTTGTATCATTTTCTTTATAATTTATGTTATAGTGTAGCAAAGCTGCCTTTACTAAAATCACAGCATATCATCTCTCAGAAGTGGTTTAACACCAAAGTAAGGGTGAGTCGAGATCATACAACCATCTGATTGGAGCAAAAACACACAGTGGGATACTGGAAACTCCACAGGTCTTCTATAATGAAAATATCTTAATGAGAAATCGCTTTGTGGGTGTGAAGAACATGGAACAGCCGCTGATAGCTTGGCATTCCATGTCTAAACATTTGTTTAGATGTCAGATCTAGGTCTGCAACTGGATTTTTCATCCTCAAATACACTGTCAGACTAAGTACAAACAACAAAACTCTTATACGAGCGCACACAACAAATAAAAGGGTTTCAGCATTCTTGATTCGGGTTTGTGGTTCTTTGAAGGTATTGAAAGTTCACTCCATTTTAGATTCTTCAGATCAGATTATTGGTTTCTGGGTTCTTAAAACAAGTGCAGTTAATTTTCTAAAGAACTAGAGAATTAAAAGTAATTTTGTATCTTACAAATGTTCTCATGAAATCAGGCTGTAAAATTATGTTTGGGTCTTTTCAATTTGGTTATTTTTCAAGTAAACATGAAAAATGACACTATTTCAGGGTTTTTCCTGGGTTAAAAATGGTCTTCGTGGTAACTTCGGTCATCCACATGCTTGAAGTTGGTTCAATTATTACATAATTGCATTTCATGTTACATTGGATTTTAGTTATTTTTCACAATATAGGACCTTTTTAATTCAACACAGATTTTTTTTTTGTTTTTTTTTTACTTTAAGGTGCTATATACGAAATCAAACTAAACTTAGGCTAATTTAATTAACACCTTATTTCTAGAATTTATTTTTTAGGAAGACTAGCTAAATTGACCATACGACAGAAATGAGGACCCATCAATGGTCTTGCCTGTGCTTATATGGCATTGCACTCTAAATAAAAGGGCAAGTACATAAAGGGGTTTAAAGTCTGGACCTTCAACAAATAATGGACAAAGTTTTCCGTATGGCTTATATACACTGGCGGCCAAATGTTTGGAATAATGTACAGATTTTACTCTTATGGAAAGAAATTGGTACTTTTATTCACCAAAGTGGCCTTCAACTGATCACAATGACTCAGGACATTATTAATGTGAAAAATTACTATTACAATTTGAAACAATTGTTCAGAACTTCTTAAACTAATTCAAAGAGTTCTCATTCAAAAATCCTCCATGTGCAGCAATGACAGCTTTGCAGATCCTTGGCATTCTAGCTGTCAGTTTGTCCAGATACCACACTTCCTGTAGCACTTGCCATAGATGTGGCTGTCTTGTCAGGCACTTCTCACTCACCTTACAGTCTAGCTGATCCCACAAAAGCTCAATGGGGTTAAGATCCATAACACTCTTTTCCAATTATCTGTTGTCCAATGTCTGTGTTTCTTTGCCCACTCTAACATTTTCTTTTTGTTTTTCCTGTTTCAAAAGTGGCTTTTTCTTTGCAATTCTTCCCATAAGGCCTGCACCCCTGAGTCTTCTCTTTACTGTTGTACATGAAACTGGTGTTGAGCGAGTAGAATTCAATGAGGCTGTCAGCTGAGGACATGTGAGGCATCTATTTCTCAAACTAGAGACTCTGATGTACTTATCCTGTTGTTTAGTTGTACATCTGACCTTCCACATCATTTTCTGTCCTTGTTAGAGCCAGTTGACCTTTGTCTTTGAAGACTGTAGTGTACGCCTTTGTATGAAATCTTCCAATTTTTTTTGGCAATTTCAAGCATTGTATAGCCTTCATTCCTCAAAACAATGACTGACTGACTAGTTTCTAGAGAAAGCTGTTTCTTTTTTGCCATTTTTGACCTAATATTGACCTTAAGACATGCCAGTCTATTGCATACTGTGGTAACTCAAAAACAAATGTTAAAAAGACAATGTTAAGCTTCATTTAACAAATTAAATAGCTTTCAACTGTGTTTGATATAATGGCAAGTGGTTTTCTAGTACCACATCAGCAATTTAGCATGATTACTCAAGGATAAGGTGTTGGAGTGATGGCTGCTGGAAATGGGGCCTGTTTAGATTTGATCAAAAATGACTTTTTTCAAATAGTGATGGTGCTGTTTTTACATCAGTAATGTCCTGACTATACTATGTGATCAGTTGAATGCCACTTTGGTGAATTAAAGCACCAATTTCCTTCCAAAACAGCAAAATCTGTACATTATTCCAAACTTTTAGCCACCAGTGTATGTTCTGTTCGAATTATGTTTGATATTAGGTAATACACTGCCCTTTTTTGCCTTTAGATATTCCTAAAGATTATTTAAATTATTAAGAGCCTAAATAAAATGAAAACTGTGTAGAGTGGGAAACAAATATTTTCACTAGCACAGTCCCAACTCAGTAAAGTGTTCTTCTCATGGGAACAGTCAGAATATTATAACAAATCTCGCTGAATTTTTTTTTTTTTATGAAAAAAGATTTATGAAATATTTATTTTGCTGAAAATGATTTATGAAAAATAGTAGACTTAACACATTTAGAAACTTTAACTACAGCTGCCACAATTGTAATAAAAAATTCTATTAGATTCCACCATAATAGGTTAGCATTTGTAATATCACACTGCAACATTTTTGTCAAAATATCAGTTACTGTTACTGCTGTAAAATCGTAATCAATATTGGTGAAGATGTGTATTTGAAAAACCTTTATTTTGGCACGTCAAAATAATCCAGCAGACCGGACCCCTTGCGTAGTCATGTGATGGCTCGCGCGAGTCACACCAAACTCGCACAAAAACCAGGCTTCAGTTGTGCTGCACAAACGCGTGTCTCAGATGAAAAGCATATTTAGTGCGCATAAAGCATGATATGGGCAAAAATATTATCACAATATTTTTTTCATATAGTTCGTTATCGATATTTATCACGATATATACATATATCATACCATTAATGTGCATTCCACATGTTTGTTAAGGGGCGGTCACACTACACTTCACCCTCCTTCACTCCCATTTAAAAACATTGGCTCCTAAACTGAAACATTAAGGAGCCAAATGGGTGTTTTTTGTAGCCAAATCACAGATTTTCTCGATTTAGATTGCTGTTCAGAAACAAGATATAAAGCCAAATAAAAGGAAGTCAGCTGATAACCCATTCATCGAAAATTTAATAAACATTATATATAGTTGAAAAGATAAGTTTGCATTCCCTTTTGTCTCATAAATGTTCACACTGCTTTCATAATTTATACAGATATAAGAGATAAGATTTATTTTTTTGTATTTAGTACTGCTCTTCAGAATCTACATTCCAGAGATTTGCATATAGTATGCATATAGTAGTGTGTTGTCTTATTGAGCACCAATGAATGTTTGCACCTTGTGTAATTGCAAGTCCCTCAATTGTCCTAAGTGTCAAAAGCTTGATATAATATATATATATATATATATATATATATATATATATATATATATATATATATATATATATATATATATATATATATATAAAATATTGCCTTAGTCTTTCTTTACTGCTACTGGATGGCCCCAGACACAGAGACTACAAGAGTGCAAATTGAATGAAATCCCAGATGCAGTTTATTGTGCTACTCCAACCCCAATCAATAATTACATGAAGAAAAAAAGTGGTACACAATATGGGACTTTTAATTATAAAGAAGCCCGAAATACACATGGGACTCTTATTTTGAAATGTCTGCACTCCCAGTTGTGAGCTCACTGACGGCTGATTCGCTGAGAAAGTGAATCTGATTCAAACTGCTAACCGGAGCTCCTGAGTTCAAACCCTCAGTTCTTTTCGGGTGATTCATGAAAAAGATCAGGTTCAGAAGAGTCATTTGTTCACAACTCTCTCACGCTGGGTCTGTTGTTGTGTGCAGTGCAGGAGCTTGTCAAAAACAGAACGGGTGACACTTGTTGTGCGTGTTCTAAAAATATATTCAATAACTCACAAGATGATATCTGATGAAACCGCATATGAATGTACACAACCCGACTGTCACCAGTGGCGACTAGATTTTAAATTACTGACGCAATCAATTATTTTTGGTCGCATTTGTAACCATTTTAGTCGCAGTCTGGAGCCCTGTGACAAGTAAACTCCAGAGGGTAAGCTACATTTGAAGTACACTCAGTTTATGATTTAATCCTACATCTTTAGCTGATGTTTGACTCCACTGAAAGACTTTGTGATGCTCCACACTCCAGCTCTGTAGGTGGCAGTAATGCACCATAATCTGAATTGCCAACCGTCAATAAACATCACAAGAAGAAGAAACACTTTCTTTCCTTTGACAGGGCAGTGGATAATGAAATTATTTTTAACTAAATAGTACATAAATAAACAGCAATGGTGTTGATGTCAGAGTTGTTGTTGTGTTCAATCGACAGCTGTTGTATTGCATTGTCATAGCTGTCTTGATCGGTACACAACAATATTATATTAGCTGGATAGCTAGCTGCTAGCTAGTGGCTTCCGAGCCTCATTGCCGGTTTCCATGACTGCTGGGCTGCCTGCTAATACTTCATGACAGGCAGATTTCATGACTGTAATTCAGTTCGCTAGTTGTGTGTATAACTTTGCTGAACTGCTTGCGTTTTTAGTGACACGTATCTGATTCGATCGACTAGATGTAGAACACAGGCTAAATATCGAAGATGACTCAAGTTTATCATTGACTTCGAAAATATATTTTTTCCGATAAATATCGGTATCATTTTATCATCCAGTCTTTGAGATGAATATCGTTAATTTTGTTTCAGCAGCCAGTTTTGCTTGGGCAGCCCCCGAAAACTTTTAATTGCAGGAAAAACCCTGTAGTTAAATCAATACAGTTCCTAACCCCTCCCCTCCAACCACCTGGCTTCATTCAATGCCCACTTTTCACAGTTCACTCGATTTCAGATGGATAACATCAAGGTTTTTCTCTGTGCGGTGTGTGTACATTCTTTAAAATTTCTCCTTTTGTGTTCCAATGAAAAAAAAATAGCATACAACTCATACAACCCGAGAACAACATGAAAGTGAGGAAATTATGACAGAATTGTTGTTTTTGGGTGAACTATCCTTTTAAGAGTGATGAACTGAATAGTATGCGGGAAAGACAAATGATAGTTAAGGAAGCAAGAGGTTTGACAGAAACAGAGATGGATGGGAGCAAAGAGAGGCCACAAATGGGAAAATATTAAGAGCATCCAGGGAATGTAATGTGAAGGGAGGAGAGAGGAATTCAAAAGCCAGTATAGAAGAGAGACTGTTGAGAAAGACTCTGTGCTCCTGTTTTTGGCTTGCTCGCTCACTGTCTAATAGGATGTGGGGGATGTCGACAGAAGGTGTCACACTGCCTCTCAAAGTCGTATCTATAGCGTTGTCTGGGCCAGACACTAACAGCACTCCTGCCTGCCAAGAGCACAGATAACGGCCTTCTCTTCACATCTGTCTCTCGCTCATACACGATCCCTATTCGGACAGAAGCTTTCACTCTGCATTAATGAGGCATTCATAACCATACTTAATTACATCCACGTTCCAGCCGCAGAGGGTGTTTTAATAATCTCCCTGTTTACGTGCACCCTGAACACGAGGTCAAAGGTCAAAGGGATTATGAGGTTGGGGAGTGTGCGTATTTTAGGATCAATAACAGGATTTCTGGAAAGCACCAGGCTTCGGTTTCAAAGGAAGGGGGGGGATTTCAGGTATCAGAACGGATCTGTTCTTTGCAAGCGAGGCCGTTTCTGTAGCCTGTCTTTGTTTGACTATTTTATGTATGCATCCATAACATTCATTCAAAATTTAATCCTTTACGACAAATCTCCACTTTCACTTTCAGAACGTGAAAGCATGTGAAAGTGGAGATTTATGGTAAAAAAAGGACTTAAATATTGATCTGTTTCTCACCCACACCTATCATTTCACTTCTGAAGTTTTATGGATTACTTATATTCTAGCCTTCGAAAATCCCAGGAGATCAGCAGTTACAGAAATACTCAAACCAGCCCATCTGGCACCAAGAATCATGCCATCATCACTGATATCACACAGATTTTTCCCTATTCTGATGATTGATGTGTACATTAACTGAAGCTCCTGACCCGTATCTGCATGATTTATGCACTGCACTGCTGCCATATGATTGGCTGATTAGATAACCACATGGATGATTGCTGGTGCCAGATGGGCTGGTTTGAGTATTTCTGTAACCACTGATCTTCTGGGATTTTCACACACAACAGTCTCTAGAATTTACTCCGAATGGTGCCAAAAACATCCAGTGAGCGTGGAGAATGAGATGACAACAGAGAATGGCCAGACTGGTTCGAACTGACAAAGTCTACGGTAACTCAGATAACCGCTCTGTACACACAATTGTTTGAGAAAGACAGCATCTCAAAATGCTATTCTGAGATGTGGGTTGGCGCTGTTTTGGCGGCACAAGGGGGACCTGCACAATATTAGGCAGGTGGTTTTAATGTTGTGTATGATGTTTTACCTTGTGAATTTCATTGTTTTTTGAAAATGTACAGTACTTTCAAATCAGATGATTGCAACACACTCTAAAACAAAAAAGTTGGGACAGTCGAGTGTTTACCACTGTGAAACATCACCATTTCTTCTAAAAACACTTATTAAGCATTTGGGCACTGAAGACACAAGTTTAAGTTTAAAAAGTGGAATTTTCCCCCATTCACCCATTATGCAGGTCTTCAGCTGCACAATTGTACAGGGTCTTCATTGCCATATTGTGCTCTTCATAATGCACCACACATTCTCAATTGGAGATGGTCAGGACTGCAGGCAGGCCAATCTAGCACCCGCACTCTCTGCTTATTTGGCCAGTATGTGGTTTGATGTTGTCCTGCTAAAAATCCCAGGACGTCCCTGGAAAGGACGTTGCTGGATGGCAGTATATGCTGCTCCAAAATTTGTACATGTCTGTCTGCATTAATGGTGCCCTCACAGATGTGAGAGTTACCCATGCCATTGGCACTGACACACCCCTGGCCCATACAGACACTGGCTTTTGGACCTGATTCTAAGAACAGCTTGCATGGTCCTTTTCCTCTTTGGCCCGGAGAACACGATGGCTGTATTTTTCAAAAACTATTTGAAATGTGGACTCATCGGACCAAAAAACACAGTTCCACTGTTCTACTTTCCATCTAAGATGAGACCGAGATCAGAGAAGTTGGCAGCACTTCTGGACAGTGTTGATGTATGGCTTCTGCTTTGCATAGTAAAGTCTTAACTTGCATCTGTGGATGCAGCGGCGAGTGGTGTTGACTAACAAAGGTTTACTAAAGTAATCCCAAGCCCATGTTCATGATATCCATTACAGATGAATGATGTTTAAGACAGTTATGTCTGAGGGATCGGAGATCATGTGCATTCAGAAGTGGTTTTCGTCTTGCCCTTTAAGCACTGAGATTTGACCAGATTCCTTGAATCTTTTAACTATATTGAGCACTGTAGAGGGTGAAATGCCCCAAATCCTTCCAATTTCTCTTTGGGGAGCATTGTTCTCAAAGTGCTGGATTATTTGCTAAAGCATCTGTTGGCAAACTGACTAAAAAGTCTCAAATGATCCTTGCTTTTTTAATTTTTTGTATTAAAAAAAATTCTCCCTTTTCTCCCCAATTTGGGATGCCCAGTTCCCAATGCGCTCTAAGTCCTCATGGTGGCGTAGTGACTCGCCTCAATCCAGGTGGCGGAGGACAAATCTCAGTTGCCTCCGCATCTGAGACTGTCAATCCGCGCATCTTATCACGTGGCTTGTTGAGCGCGTTACCGCGGAGACGTAGCGCATGTGGAGGCCCACGCCATTCTCCGCGGCATTAGGGTTGCAGCAGTATACCGGTTTCACGGTATACCACGGTATGAAAATTGACGGTTTTCATACCATGTACATTTGCTTATCTACAGTATTGAGAAAAAAAATGCAACCAGACGGAGAATCTCACCTGCACGTGCGCATCTCCTTTCCTCCTCGATTGCCTGTCAGACTTGTCAACTTGCGCCACATGCAGCAGAGAAAATGACAGAGAGAAGCAGGCGAGGGTGTCTGACATAAGTGAGTGTGTGTGAGTTAAAGCAGTGTTTCTCAACTGGTGGGTCACAGGTCTATTCAGACTGGGTCGCGGACAGCAGGGAAAGAGCAATGCCACGGTTCTCCCATTGAAGATATTTCGGCGGCCGCCAAAGTGATAGCCTATTTAGGACTGCCGAGGCAGATTTAATGATAATCTCGCAATCAGCTAAATGCTTCTCATCTGCACTTCCGCACGAGTGTAACGGAACCAGCTCGTGATCATGATCTGCTCTTCGCTTTCCTCCTGTGTAATATGTATGTTCTGTTTGAATTATGTTTGAAATTAGGAAACAAACGGGATAATAATGGGCTCATATAAGTAAATATGGGGGGAGAGAAAACTTCCAGTCGCTTTTGTAGTTGATGTCACTTGATGCATGTTCTTGTACTTGAAAACCATGAACAAAACTATGCAACAAAAAAGGAAATGCGACCCAGGATACATTAAATACAGGTTACATTTTTACAATGGTGGGTCACCGCTTGATTTCCAATGTAAAATCTGGGTCCTGAAGCAAAACCAGTTGAAAACCACTGAGTTAAAGGTACAGACAGGAGCAGTCTGGCTGTGCTGTCGCGCACCTACAGTATATGTTAATTGTTAATGACCATAGGACATTACTTTAAAAGCTCACACAGCTGATGTTATTTTTCATTTAGTAGTTAATTTAACATGCTATGCTAACATGTAAACTAACATGCTTTAGTTATATAACATGTTATAGTTACATGCTATTTTTTAATCATGTTTATATTTCGGTTTATTATTATAATTCTGTTAGCTTTCTTATTTATTCTATTTATTTTCAAAAGTGAGACTTTTTTTTTTACACATACTTCCATTAAAAAAAATGGTTTCAAGTTTCAATTATAATAAAGCATTTGTTCAACCAAAAAATCTTTCCGTTTTCACTCCTTTAAGGGTCAATGTAACTGATAATAATAATTGTGTAATACCGTATACCATGAAACCGTAATATTTTCTGAGACGGTTATCGTACTATGAAAATCTCATACCATTGCAACCCTACGCGGCATCCACGCACAACTCACCACGTTCCCCACTGTGAGTGAGATCCACACATTATAGTGACCACGAGGAGGTTACCCCATGTGACCCTACCCTCCCTAGCAACCGGGCCAATTTGGTTGCTTAGGAGACCTGGCTGGAGTCACTCAGCACGCCCTGGATTCGAACTTGCGACTCCAAGGGTGTTAGTCAGCGTCAATACTCGCTGAGCTTCCCAGGCCCCCCTGATCCTTGCTTTTGGAGGACTAGGCTGTTTTTGGAGGCTCCTTATACAGTATACAGTACTATGACACAATTGCCTCACCTGTTTAACATCTCCTGTTTCACATCGCCTTGTTATTTTAACTTGCCAAATTGTTATAAGCCTTAAACTGCCTCTGTCTCAACTTTTTTTGGAGCATGTTGCAATCATCTGATTTGAAATTAATGTACATAAAAAAAAAACAAAGAAATTCACAGGTTTGTTGTAGTGCTTTCAATTTACAAATCACTTTGTTTTGTTTTTATTAGCATTTTTCATTCTGTCCCAACTTTTTTGGAATTGGGGTTGTATATAAAAATAAATCATTAATAAAATAAAATACAACAATCACAAATTGTTTAAAATTAGCTTATTTTTCATTTAAAAAAAAAAATAATAAAAAAATTGTCACAATGCAAAAAACCTAATGTCCTAAAAATGGGCTTCATTTTCTGTATGTAAATTTTTATTTGGTTTTAATTATGTTTTGATATCTTTTGATTCTGAGCATGTTCTTAACAGGTTTCATGAGATTCACCCTTGTATGGAAAGGAGTAAAAATTCCTCAACAGACATTCAAAAATAGGCTAAATATGCACACACAAAAAAAAACCCTTCCAGCTTAACGAGGGGGCTTGATTTTTTTTTTAGCTTAAATGAGGGGGCGCAATTTGAACGTTTCTAAAAATTGTTAACACAAGGGAGACTGATTCACTGAAAACAGTCACAGACAGCTGAAGTCAACTCAAAAGTCAGTCATATTCCACCCTCAATCTATTTCAAGCTCTTAGTTAATCACATTTGTCTTGCAAAATGAAGACAGCAAAGGAAGAAACGCACAACAAATGAGGGTATTTCCACCCATTCAGCGTCTACGTCGTTTCCTCAAATGCCAAGGCTGTCAAAATCATGTTATCATATTATGCCTAAAAAGATTCTTCCTAGTTCCTGTTAGGCAGGTAGAAAACAGCTAGAAAGTCACAAAGGGGCCATTTAGAGAGTTACACGACTTGGATTTAAATACCTTGTCTTGATTTAATTAGCGGTAATTAATCCAACTGAGGGCTAAGTAGTGTTTTACTGCAGCGACTGCGGGAGTTCATTCATATTTCATCAGTGGCTAAAAACCTCATTCTAAACTACTCTACATAGGAGAACCACTTGCCAGCCTCCAATTAAACACAGAAATATGGATTTTTGTTTCTGGTATGGGATCAAACGAAAAAATATAAAACCACTGGAGGTAAAAGCACAAAATCCCTTTGGGAAGTCTCACTTTTGGGAAGTCTCACTTTTAAGTAATAAATGTAAAGCGAAATGACAAAATCCTTTGAGACATCACCATAATTAAAGACAAGATCCTACAAATGAATACATTTGATTTAGGTCTAACAAGCATTCTTTTGCCCACTGGTTGCAATATCTGATCTTTGAATACATTTACTACGATAAATCCCATTGAACTATCTGGCAAAGATTCAACAGGAAAGACTGAGTTCACATAGACAGCATACAGACCATCTTAACCTGACAACCAACCACACCAAGGGTAAATACATACAGCTGAAGTCAGAAGTTTTGTCAGAATAATAGTGGAGAGAATGATTTATTACAGCTTTTATTTCTTTCATCACATCTCCAGTGGGTCAGAAGTTTACATATACTTTGTTAGTATTTGGTAGTATTGCCTTTAAATTGCTTAACTTGGGTCAAATGTTTTGGGTAGCTTTCCACAAGCTTGTCATAATAAGTTGCTGGAATTTTGGCCCATTCCTCCAGACAGAACTGGTGTAACTGAGTCAGGTTTGTAGGCCTCCTTGCTCGCACACGCTTTTTCAGTTCTGCCCACAAATTTTCCATCGGATTGAGGTCAGGACTTTGTGATGGCCACTCCAATACCTTGACTTTGTTGTCCTTAAGCCATTTTTCCACAACTTTGGAGGTATGTTTGGGGTCATTGTCCATTTGGAAGACCCATTTGCAAGTGAACTTTAACTTACTGGCTGATGTCTTGGGATTTTGCTTCAATATATCCACATAATTTTCCTTCCTCATGATGCCATCTACTTTGTGAAGTGCACCAGTCCCTCCTGCAGCAAAGCACCCACACAACATGATGCTGCCACCCCTATACATCACGGTTGGGATGGTGTTCTTCAGCTTGCAAACCTCACTCTTTTTCTTCCAAACATAACGATGGTCAATATGGCAAAACAGTTCAATTTTTGTTTCATTAGACAAGAGGTCATTTCACCAAAAAGTAAGATCTTTGTTCCCATGTGCACATGCAAACTGTAGTCTGGCTTTTTTATGGTGGTTTTGGAGCAGTGGATTCTTCCTTGCTGAGCAGCCTTTCAGGTTATGTCGATATAGGACTCGTTTTACTGTGGATATAGATACTTGTCTACCTGTTTCCTCCAGCATCTTCCCAAGGTCCATTGCTGTTGTTCTGGGATTGATTTGCACTTTTCGCACCAAACTATGTTCATCTCTAGGAGACAGAATGCGTCTCCTTCCTGAGGGTTATGATGGCTGCTTGGTCCCATGGTGTTTATACTTGCGTACTATTGTTTGTACAGATGAACGTGTTACCTTCAGGCATTTGGAAATTGCTCCCAAGAATGAACCAGACTTGTGGAGGTCCACAATGTTTTTCTGAGGTCTTGGCTGATTTCTTTTGATTTTCCCATGATGTCAAGCAAAGAGGCACTGAGTTTGAAGGTAGGCCTTAAAATACATCAACAGGTACACCTACAATTGACTCCAATTAGCCTATCAGAAGCTAATTGGCTAATTGCCTAAAGGCTTGACATATTTTTTTGGAATTCTCCAAGCTGCTTAAAGGCACAGTTAACTTAGTGTATGTAAACTTCTGTCCCACTGGAATTGTGATATAGTCAATTAAATGTGAAACAATCAGTCTGTAAGCAATTGCTGTAAAAATGACTTGCGTCATGCACAAAGTAGATGTCCTAAACGACTTGCCAAAACTATAGTTTGCTAATATTAAATCTGTGGAGTGGTTAAAAAATTAGTTTTAATGACTTCAACCTAAGTGTATGTAAACTTCTGACTTCAACTGTAAATGAAATAATTGTCTATGCTCTGAATGAAACAGTAGCTTACTACTTACTGAACTCACTGAATATTTGGCAAATCTGGTCGGTCATCTGAGTAATTCATCCATACTGAAAATGTGCATATTGTGTCAAATATATATATATATATATATATATATATATGCTACATACGGCAGAAATAGTAAGAGTAGTACGAGTTTGTATAAATCTTGATGATACAACCAAATCTTCACTTCACTTAACCTAACCTCACCAAATGTCACCAATCCAGTATGAACAGCGTGCATTACTTTCAATCAAGAAGGCAAGATAAAAAATAAAAAAACACTTGATTCAGCTAAGTAGGGAAAAATTTACATGAAGTTAAACCAACTAATTTAAAAAGCTGACACACACATCAACCATGGATACGAAGCACCACATACACCTGATCACATAAGCATCTTCTAACAAGACACTTTACAGGTGAGCCAGATGAGCAATACTTCATAAAACTAACAGATCATGCATACAATCTATAACACATAATCACACATACTCTGATGTTTCCTAATATCTATGAATAATATTATAAGCACAACCACATTCTTCAAGGATTCAATTTCTAAATATTTTTCTTTATTATTAAGCATTTTTTTTTATACCGAGTCAATAACTCTAATTCTGACAGATGTTATACTGAACTGAGGAAAAGGTTGTTTGAATGCATCATGTTAAATGCATTAGAGAAAAACAGACAAGTAGTCTTTATACATCACACAGGATGTGCATGTGATAGTTTATGTTTAACAGACACAGTCATCACAAACATATAATCAGTTACACAAATAAAGTGCCAAAACACTTATGTTTCAGTGTCAAATAATTGTAAACAAATCAAATATAGCTTAAAGTCAACAAAGGATGCAGACTTTGCGTTAGGAATAAAAACAAACACTGTATTATCGGCTGCCGCTAAATTCAATAGTCACACACACTCAAGAGTCTCGTATTGAAATAAACAGCAAACTTACCGACTCCGTATTTCTCGTGTTCTGTTGGTATCCACATATTCATGGTGTCTGTGTTTAAAAGAGCGTTAAAAGCAGCGCAATGTACAGAATCGGTGATAAATCACACATGGCTCCGGTTTCGGATCATCCTCTCGCACAGAGTCATTGTTCAGATTGCTCGAGCTACCGAGTGAACCGCTCTGTCGCACGAGAGGAGAATGCGCGCTCACACACACCAGCGCGCGGCCAGGGTGCCAATGCCGGGGAGCATGATGGGAAATGTAGTTTTGTAACGTAGATGTAAAAGTAACAACAGGGGCTGAGAAGCTTTCATATTTGAATGATGAAATTTGACCTGCTCTTTCATTTTGAGTTACTTTAACCCAGAAAAACAGAGTTTGAGTTTATACACTAAAGTATCTGTCAACTGATGATAAAGAAATTATTATATATATTGGATTATAAACGTAATAGCTAATTAATTCAAAACAAAGACTTTCCTTTATTTAGTGTATAAAGGTGAAAATGTGTTTCTGGGTCAGTGAATCTTCTTTACGTTCTTTTTGGATTAAAGATTTAATATAATATTAATAAAAAATTATATATATATATATATATATATATATATATATATATATATATATATATATATATATACACATTTGAAGTCAGAAGTTTACATAAACTTAGGCTGAAGTCATTAAAACTCATTTTTTAACCACTCCATAGATTTAATATTAGCAAACTATAGTTTTGGCAAGTCATTTAGGATATCTACTTTGTGCATGACATGAGTCTCAAAATGTGGACCTCCACAAGTCTGGTTCATCCTTAGAAGCAATTTCCAAATGTCTGAAGGTACCATAATCATCTGTACAAACAACAGTATGCAAGTATAAACACCATGGGACCATGCAGCCATCATACCACTCAGGAAGGAGACGCTTTCTGTCTCCTAGAGATGAACATAGTTTGGTGCAAAAAGTGCAAATCAATCCCAGAACAACAGCAAAGGACCTTGTGAAGGTGCTGGAGGAAACAGGTAGACAAGTATCTATATCCACAGTAAAACGAGTCCTATATCAACATAACATGAATGGCTGCTCAGCAAGGAAGAAGCCACTGCTCCAAAACTGCCATAAAAAAAGCCAGACTACAGTTTGCAAGTGCAAGTGTGTGTGTATATGTATAATTTAATTTTTATTTGATTTTATTATTTTTTAATACTTTAGTATTATTCATTTACTACTTTTTGGTGATGTGTGCATTTCTGCTGAACCAAACGGAATTGCAAAAATAATAGGAAACACTTTACAGTAAGGTACTATATATTAACATTATGTAATGCATTTGGTATTATAAACTAACTATAAACAATAATTTTGGTGTTAATGAATACAACTTTTAACGCAAAAAATGTATTCTTATAGGAAGCAGTTCACATTTACCAGTATTCATAAATGTCATTAAACTGTTGTTCACTGTAAGTTAATGTTAACTGTTCACTAATGTTAACAAATACAACCTAATTGTAAAGTGTTGTCAAATAATGATTCTTTCCAAACAGTTTTTCATTTTAAATTTGAGATTTTCTTTTCTTATCTAGATAAAATATCTTTATATAAAATGTGAGTCAGTGTTGCTTTGTTGGGCCTAATCCACGATTCCCTTCACAAACTAAGCAAATAGAATTAACTAAAAGTCACTTTATGCAGACTCATACATGAGGGAATATAGACGTTAAAAAAACCCTGCATGAAGTCTGTCATATCATCATCATCATCATCAATAAAAGAGCAGTAACCTTCTTAATAAAAACTCATGCAACCATAATCCTTCATTAAGAAAGCATAGTGTTTATTTTATCTTTAAGGGACAGAAACAATCTTCACTGTCATGAGGTGGGGCCCATATTTGACTTCACATGCTTCCATCTATCCTCACAACTGTCAGATGATTATAGATGCTATGCATGCTGAGCTGTTAAGGAAGCAAGACTGAATTTCACTTTCGAAATTAATTTTCAGCTTTGTCTGAACAGATCAGTTGACTCATTTGTTTCATACAGGAAACAAAGGTGCATTTTAATATGGGATTAGTGCAGATAATTACATTTACAAGATTCAGATAAGATCTGCAGAATCAGTGCTCACGTTTTTGGTGTTAAACATAATCGTAATAACAATACTATAACAAGCTAAAAATTGTCAGAATTCCCTGTAAGGCTGTAACATAACAAAATGTGGAAAAAGTGAAGCGCTGTGAATACTTTCCGGATGCACTGTACATATAATATTTCACATCCTATTTTTATTCTTAATTAAAGATACTGTATTATGAATAATATTTTGTTACAAAATCCTTTGATTCAGGAAAAAATTATTTCATTATTCTACATTTGTGAGTATAAAGAATTTATAGTTATTCTGGTGTAAAGAATACATTTTGTAGTAGTGAAGAAAGTAATGAGCAGTGAGGTTTTTAAAGAAAATTTTAATTACATTTGGGTGATTCTCATGAAACATGTCAAGAAAATTACCTGGTCCTATTTTACTCCAAAATCAAAAGAAACAAATATGAAATAATATTTTATATACCATAAAATATTTTGTATAGAAAATGAAGCAACATTAATAAAGATGGCTTTTGTGATGTTCTCATTACCACATCATGAAAGAAAAAAATAGATATTATTTAAATTAAGTATTGATGCATCATTGCATTGCTCTTGGTACAGCTTTCCATTTTTGCTGATTTTAATAAAAAAAAAAAACAGTACTGTAATACAGTAATATATATATATATATATATATTACAATAGTATGGTAATGAGAATCATCATTAAAAAAACAATGAAAATGGTAAAATTATAATGTCTGGACGTGTTACAGTGATGAGAATTGGGTTTTGAAATGTGCTTAAATGTCCTGAAAATAACATCACAATACAAAATAACTTAATGGTCTTAAATGTAGACTTCATTTTCATTATACAAAATATCATTACATTTTTTTTTTTTTTTCTTGATTTTTGGTTAACCCTTAAATGTATGGAAATTTCACCAAACATTATTACATATTCGTATGTATATACACTATTACATATTTGACTATACATAGTCTTATCTATCTATCTATCTATCTATCACAAATGCATCTACAAGATGCCCAGATAGTGTAAAATGTTCAAGATATTTTCAAAACAATTAGAAAATAATAGAATAAAATATATATTTGATGTTTTATTTTTCATATATCAAAGAGATGATGCAACAAATTAGGACAAATCTAGAAAAGGATTCATTACTTTCAAACTAAAATTTCATGAGACGCAACTGGCTGTCAAACACATATTGAGCTACACATAATATGCACATAAGCTACACATGTTACACATAAATATTTTCTCAGGCAATTATTTAGTCTAAATAGATGTGCAACTTACTTAATTTCAGTAGTAAACCCAAATGAAAATAGTCATATACTGTTCATGTGTTACACTTGCTATAGTTTACTTCCATGTTGTTTCTTCATCAAAAAACAACGTCAATGTAAATCAAATCAATCACTGAAACAACAGCACCATCTTGAGCAAGAAATAGCATGTATAATGTGTATGTGTACATGCATTTGGGATACTAATAATTCACCATTGTTGCACAGAAAATCAATGTATTTATCATAGTATTTATTTGTATGAATATAGTACTAATTTCTCATGTAACAAACAAAGAAATAGATATCCTGTGATAGTAAACTTAAATAAAAAATAATAAAATGAAATAATCCTCAAAATATCATTTATGGAAGTAAAAAAACAAAAAACAAGACACTATTACATACTAGGTCTCTAATGACCCTATACACTTTTACACCATTTATAAGAGAGAGATTGAGGAATACTAAAGATGTGTGTGCACAATTCCAAAAAAATTATGAGGTACAGGGGGTGGAATGAGGTCCAGGGTAACTAAACACATGAGGTCAAGGACATTTTCTTGTCAGGCTTCATGAGAATCACCCATCTCTACAATAACTGTGCTTTAAAGGTGAACTCAGTTACTTTTTTCTTCATTAAAAAAAGTTGTACCCCTTACAGAAATGAAAACTGTGTACTACAGTTTCTGAATGTTCATACACACTATCAAAGTAAGACTTAGACAACTGGCATGTAGATACTGGCCATGTGGACAATGTTAAAGTATGTTTCCATTGCTCTGAAAGAAGAGACTGTGTGTTTTTGTCACAGACCACTGTGTAAGTGAGCTGCAGGGATCCAAAGAAACAGGCTCCAACCAGCCATGCATACTAAACACACACACAGGAGTTTAAAAGTCTGCCCCTGTCTCAACTGGACTTACTCTCACAGCAATGTTTCAAGCAGTTTGCACTCCAGGACTGGTTAAGACACAATTTAAGTAATAATTTCCATCAATCACTCAATGCTGCTTGATTGGATGATCACCTAATTTATTAAGAAAAGCCATAAAATAATTAATTGGTGTGGTTTACTGTTGATTTATCTCAATTGTATTGAGGCTTGGAACCTAACAGCACAGTAAGCAATTGTTATCTTAATGGACAGGGACTTATCATTGCACTATGGATGGAAAGAAGGCCCTGCAATACAATTACGGTTCCTTAATGATTCTATTAACAATTATTTTAGTACTTTTAAAGAAGCAATCAATCCTAACAGTATAGTAACCAATACAATACAATACAAAACAAAAACATTGCAAAACACTGGTTGTGCTATAAGTTTGTTGTTGCGTGCATCTAGCCTTTGAAATAGACACTTTTTGTAACTGTCTGTTTTGTAATGTACAGTATGTAAGTTTTCAGCGCTTTATTGAGATTTAAATCAACCTCCCTTTCCTAAACCCCAAACATAAATCTAACCGATAGAGTCATAAAAAGCAAATGTGAGGTGAAAAACCCATTTGCTGAAGCAACCATTTTTATGACATTTTCGGCTCAATGCTCTATCCGTTGAGCATCTGCACAAAATGATCCCGCTCGAACAAGCTTGTAAATGTACTCAAAACTTTAAAATGTATCACCTAACAAGTCATGGACTAAAAATATTCAGTTCTCATAAAATAGCATTGTGTGAGAAACAGGGTAAACAAGAGTTTATGAAGAGTCAACCTACAGTAAAATGAGCCACAGAAAAATAATTTAGCAAAATGTCTTATCCCAGTATCTACAGATTTTCAGAGACACAACACATGCAGCAATGAGGATGTGTCAAGTTGATGAGTGATGCAGATTTGGCAGTTATCTTGGTTTCATTCTTCCGTACAAACATGTGGCGGACATGCCAGCGACCTCAGCACATCTGCATAGGGTTGCCACTTTTGAAGTTTTAAAATAAGGGACACGGCCCCTAACCACATCCTCCAGAGTTAATATGCATTATTAATAAAAACTGTATATCCTTTCTTATATGCTAAAATGAGAACTTTCCTGACCGATGACTTGACCGATGAAAAAAAAAAAAAAAAACATATTTTATATGTTAAAAATATATTGTAATTTTTTTTTATATATATATCTTTAACTTATTTATGCCTACATTTTGGATGGTTTATACATATTTTTTAAATTTTTGTATAATTTTTATTTATTTTATTTGTTTATTTTTTTTCCTTCACCTGTACTTGTCTTTATGATTGTATTCATACATTGTTTGGTCTTATTGAACATTTATATAGAAAAAACTCCACAGTTTAATCACCATTTGTGGACATTTCAGACAGTCCCTTATCACACCCTCCACAGTATTAGCATGTTTTAGCACGATGTGTAGACTTTTCAGATGGTCCCTTACCCACCGAAGGCAGATTTTCCAACTTATATCAGTTAAATTGGCGAACTGGAACGATTTCACCGTGACGTCATCTGACCAGCTGAAATACGGGACAAATCAATACAGGACGCATCATTTTATCTTTAAATATGGGACGATCCCGTATTTTACGGGATGGGTGGCAACCCTATCTGAGCAGCATCTGTGGATTGAACTGAACCATGCAAAGCATTATTTGTTCTTGTTATCTATATTTCAAGACCAAGAAGAAAACATTTAAGTTCTCTCTCTGTACCTCTTTAAAACAATGTGCACTCAAAAAAGGATTTTTGCTGCTTGTTCAATTTACTTAGTTAAAATGAACAAAAGCAACACAATTCTAGAACATTTGGTCAGAACTTGATTTCATTGCATTCTATCCATTTAAATTTGTAAAATGGAAGTTTACTTAATCCTGTAGAGTTGGAACTACATGAATACTTTTTGTGGTGTTAATGTAGCATTGATGAAACTGGGCAGGGGATTTCCATTTCCCAGCATGCTTTACATGGGACTCGATTGTTAACATGAAGTGTTAGTTTGTGTTTTTGTGCAAGATGAATATAAAGGGTGATACTTGTTGAGTGTTTAATGTTTTGTTATGTTGAGATTTAGCAGAGTTTATGTTATGTTGGAGTTTTGGGGGTTACCAATATGATGAAAAGTGGAGCTTGAGCTAACAATGAGGACAGGAAGATATCAAACATGAAATTGATTGTTTAGGTACTAAACCACACTCTGAAGTGCTTCCGAACAGCATGTATTTAGCATGCCAACATTCACTTTCACTAGTTAGTACATAATGAATTAAAAGAGATTCATTTCAGTTACACTGACATGTCTAATTTTGTTGTGTTTACCCAATTCACTAGGTTCTTCCTACACAAAGTGTTTGTGTTAAGATTACATAGCAATTTTATGTTAAAGGTGCACTCAGTAACTTTTGTCTTTGTGTCATTTTGGACTTACACTGACACCTAGTGGCTTGGATGCAGCATCATTTATAATAAATAGTTTTTCGTTTCAGATGCCATTGTAGAAATTTCGGATTCACAGTCAGCTATGATTACTTTAATCAATGAGTGAAAGTGTCAAATAACAGGACGGTTACTGAGATTAAGCGAGTAGTATTCGACTGGTAATGTGATTCTAACATGGCAGCCCCCATGTGCAGACCCTCTCCATGTAGAATAAAACAGCTTTTATAAGGTTACTGATATGACTGGAGTCTTCATTTTAATATGAGTGGTCATGATTTCATATATATATTGCAAAATTACAATTCATGACTTTAGGAGTTCAACTTTTTTAACGAATAAAAAATGACTGAGTTTACCTTTAAGAAAACTTATTTTAAACACATGGAACCACTGTCCACAAATGAATTAAGTTCAGCCAAAGAGCTATTTTTTGTGCCTTTTATTGATACTGTTGCACATCACTAAGCCATGGCTAGATTTCTGAGACAAAAACTAAATTAAAGAACCTACAATTCACTCTAATAGCAGATGATTTTCTGCACACCAGCTGGGATGAGGACTATGCAGGACTGTGTTGAAATCTCTTGTCCTGAATATCTAGATGAGAATCACAACTGCTGTCCCATAGGAAAGCTAAATCATAATTGAGATCTCTTTAATATCCCCAGTTGTTTCTTCAGATTGGAGAGCAAATGGAGACTCATTCTCAGATCTTTCTCCTGAGAAAATGACCCCAGTAATCTCACACGTGTCTCCTCAGGAGTTTCAGAAGAGATCTCAACAATGTCTCAAACTGCTCAGATTACTAGCGTCTGCAATCAGAAGTCAGAGATTTTAATATGAACTCAAACATATCTCATCAAATCCTTCCAAGAACTTATCTGAGCTATGCTACTATATCCACATGAATTTAATATCTCAATACTCTTACTGTATGTCAACAATTGTCTCATTTGTGTCTATTATCTTTTTTTTGGTGGGGGGGGGGGGGGGTTCTAAAAAGTTTAGAAGACACACCAGAGACAAAATTGATACTTAAATGAAACATAAGTGAGAACTGTCCAATAATAATTTGCTCTGGGTGTTATTTGTATTTTGACGACTGAAACCACATGTTTCTTTTCTATGTTTTCAAGTCTGCAAGTGTGAATAATCGTGCCTAACGGCTGTTATTTTACTTATTTTTCATAACGAACAGTAATGTGTCTCACACCCACCTGCAGATTGTTTCTCAGCTTCTGTAAAACCACAGCACCTGTTCGCAAAAGAAAAACAGGCCCAATAAACACTTAAACCTATGAACATACCTGCATCATTCCTCCCAAACGAATCATTAAAATGAACTGTCAAGTCACAAGGGTGTCATTATAATGAAAAAGCAGCACCAGGTTTGTCAACACAGACACAGAGGTAAATACTGTACACAGACATAATTACTCTGTGCCCATGACACCAGGGCTACAGCGATAGATACAGTACATAGAGTAGTTTACTAATGTTTGCTTTGGTGGGGAGACCAGTAATGACCTCATTGCTGGTTATCATATTTGACTTGTTTCTACATTTAGATGTGTTTCAGAGGTGTCTGGATAAAAGTCTGGATTTTTTTTTTGTTTTGGAGTGAATTTTGTGTGATTTAAACCATGACAGTGAATGAGAAAATCTTGATTTTTCAGTATGCTCTTCTTTGGGGTGAATTTTATGAGATTTTAACAAGCTGTGAGATTCATTATGCAGTTTTTTTTTTCCTCAACAAAGCTGTTATTGTGATAGAGTTCAGAGTGCCAGCTATTGTTAAAAACTACACAGTTTTTTTACCATTTAAACAAACGTTGCAGTTCTGCTACGCTGGGTCTGAGGGTTACGAATAATAATAACCCTATTTCATGTATGAAAATATTAAAGATTGTTGTACTGTAATAATAAGCCAAGCAGATGATCTGTGATCTTTCATATTAGCAGGACACTTCATATTTTAATTTTGGGGAAAAAATTTGGTATGTCAATTTAATTTTAATAATTAGTCAAAATATAAAGGGATTCATATTTAAAGGGATAGTTCACCCAAAAATGAAAATTCTTTCATTATTTACCCACATTCATGTTGTTCCAAACCTGTATGACTTTCTTCTGAAATATAAAAAGAGATGTTAAGCAGAATGTTAGGAACGGACAGCCTCAGTCATCATTTACTTTCATTGTATAGAAAAAAGATCCAATGAAATTGAATGGTGATTGAGGCTGTCAGTCCCTAACAGTCTACCTAACAACTTTTGCGTTCCATTTTTGGGTGAACTAACCATTTAAATATGAATCCTTTTAAATATTTTGTCTAATTATTCAAATTAATTTGGTTACGCTTTCAACTACCAATAAGAATGTAATACTCTCAGCTCTGTTCAATACATTTTGCATACCAAATTTCCCCCTAAAATTAAAATGTCCTGCTAAAATGATAAACATGTAAGTGCAAAATCAACATTAATTCTTATTTTAATGCCATAATAAGTATAACTTCGACTATAATAGAATATTAAAAACTATTTCAGATATTACAAAACAAATGGGCATATTTTCCCCCGCCTTTTTAAGTGGCATATTTGCCCTGAGCTTTTTGCCCTGACCCTGGTGGGGACTGTGTCAAACTCTGTGAATGACTGGCATTTGATATGTGATTTGCAGTGGAGTATGGGCCATATAAATACTCTTTGCAAGCATGCATACTCATGCTACATGATTAATTGTGCTCTGACACATTTCAGAATGGAACAACACATAAAACTGTGCTTGCAATGTTAAAGATAATGTTAAAAAAACAAGCGTTGAGTTGTGTGGTTACAGTTTCTCTAGTCATAAACAATAATGATAAAAATGGCATCGGTAAAGGAGAGGTTTATACCGACATGCTTCGTCACCTCCCAAACTCGCTCAAACAAAGGTAGAGACAGCTTCTGGCACCGTGCACAAATAGCCCGCCAAAGAGGCCGTGAATAATTGTGCCGGGCTTCATTTTTTCCCCTAATGTTGTTTTGCATTTCTCTGTGCTTATAAAAACTGTGCTTTTCTGATCATGGGGCAGAAAATTGCATGCCTTCTTGCTAAAAATAGAAACATCTTTTCGTTTCTACGGGACTTTGGAGGTATTGTGCCAGACCATGCTGCCTGACTTGCACAACCAGACCGGTAGCTTATCATAACTTATTAGTTCCATAGCTTGGTTACATCACAGCGGCAATGACATAACCTCAAGGAGACCCATGGCTTTTAGCAATTGAAACATCTATTTTTGCCAGCGTGCAGCGAGGCATGACTTCTGGATATGCACCGATCATTGGCGTGAATAGAGTGCATTGTGTTTAGACTGATCATGTAGGTAGCTTCATGTCACACCAAGAAGAAACTTTTGAGTCTGGATTTTCTTAAAGGTGAAGTGTGTAATTTTTTCAATGCTACAGCACTTTCTCCTATCCCAGTTTTTTGTACAGAGTAAACCATTCATAGGTTGGTTTACATAAAAAATGTAAGCAATGTGGTGATTTCAAACCATTGTTTGAGTGGTCCGCCATGCCAACTTTTGGATCAACCAATGGTTTGAGTTTTGGAGGGACTTGTTTGTTTGAACAGTGGTGTAAAATAATGCTGTAGAAATGATACAAAAAAATCTGGGTGAGAAACAGATCAACATTTAAGTCATTTTTTACTATCAATCTCCACTTTTAATTTCAAATTCTTCTTTTGTTTTTGCTGATTCACTTTCTCATGCATATCGCCACATACTGGGCAGGGAGAAGAATCTATAGTAAAAAAAGGACTTTTTATATTTATCTGTTTCTCACCCACACCTATCATATCACTTCTGAAGACATTGATTAAACCACTGGAGTTTTATGGATTACTTTTATGATGACTTTATCTCCTTTTTGGAGTTTCAAAGGCCTGATCACCATTCACTTGCATTGTGTGGACCTGCAGAGCTGGAATATTCTTCTAAAAATCTTAATTTGTGTTCAGCAGAAGAAAGAAAATCATACACATCGGGGATGGCATGAGGGTGAGTAAATGATGAGAGAATTGACATTTTTGGGCGAACTACCCCTCTATCTATCTATCTATCCATCCATCCATCCATCCATCCATCTTGTGGGAAACGCTCCATCCATCCATCCATCAGGTGGGGAACACTCCATCCATCCATCCATCTATCAGGTGGGGAACACTCCATCCATCCATCCATCTATCAGGTGGGGAACACTCCATCCATCCATCCATCTACACAGTGGACATACCGCCCACTGTGTGTCATGGTGTGTGTATCACTGTTAATGCTTTTACAATCACACGTTTTCATAATCACCCACAAGCCGGTCATTTTTATTTTCATCATGTAGTTTCGGAAACATGATCGCAGCATCGGAGATTTGTGGTTATTTTGTAAGATTAATCAGCCTTTCTTCCCCACTCTTTCCTGAGATAAACCTCTCACATCACGCACTCCAATTTTGTTGGTCAGCAGAAAGACATCTCAGGGGCACGAATGGAGAGAGGGAGGGAGAAAAAAAGAGAGAAGTACATGAGATGATGAACTGTGTTACTTGATGCAGTCACGCAATCCAGAGCAGTCAAAGCAAAGGAACTTTGGCCGACAGCAAAGAGACTGACCCACTTCTCTGACGATCGAATGAGCAGAATCTGAATGGTGTCACGATACATACATATTATTCAAGATATTTAAAGGATTGACATCTATTTCTTACCAGAATCTTGTACATCAGTTTGTCTACATCAAACTGCAGAGCTCCGGCAATGAAAAATCTCATCAGTTTTACATACTATAGACACTGTACTTGTTACATGTCCCACATCGTTTGTGCCACAAACATGAATGATACCTCAAATTTAGCGGCTTATTGGAAGTCTGCTGTTCCTATTCTGAGTAACTAGACCATAATATTACGTAAACTTGGTGGTATTTTGACTTGTCGTATTAAGCAATCACCTAGTAATCATGCAGAACTTCCCAGAAACTGCATAGCTATGCACTAAACATCCACAAAACCATAGCATCTTGGTTGTGACATTTCCACAGGCAAGCACCAGAAAATGTGTAAAGTCTACAGTAGTTTTCAACACATTCGTTCAAAAGTTTGAGGATACAAATCACATCATCTAGCAATTCTGGTGTTGGCACTGATACCGGCATTATTGCTAGTCATTTTCACAGAGCTTTGTCAGGAAAATGAAAACGTATCAAGTTTCGAAAACTAATAAAGCAAATCGAAAACAGTAAATTTGCTTCCACTCACTGATACAAATTAGGACATTTAAGACCCTTTCAGTTGAAAAAGCTCTTCAGAAGGCATCTTAACACGTTTAGCAACATTTTCCAACCTACTTCAAGGCTAAAAGAAGAAAGGAACAAAATGTGAGGGGGAGGAAGTGGTAGAGGAAATGAAATTCATTTAGTTGTCTGTCTTGAAGTTCTAACAATCTGAATCGATGCCCAGGAAAAACAGCATGTGGGGTGGAAAACTGGAAAAGAGTAACATACACACTGCCAAAATAACACCTTGTACTTGCATCAACAAAACCAAAACATACAATGAGGATATTATTTTCTTAATGTATGTTCCTGGTCTTATGGTAAATGATTCATCCATTATTTTTATTTTAAGATCCTAATCTTTAATCAAAATGTAATAACTTGCATTAGGTTTAGGGTTAGGGTTAGGGTTAAATTCTGCCAATATAGCTAGGCAGAGCAGCAGTTAAGCCAATAGTCAAAAGTTTTTAGTCAGTTGAAACGCCATTATAGCATCGGTCGAAGCAGCAAACACGAAATAAAAAAAAATACAAAAAACAAAATACAAAAAACAGCATTATGTCTGAACACCCCCTTACAAGATTCATAATAATGAACACTGGTCAGACTTTTATTCTGGAACAACAATAGCAGACTCAGTACAAGTTATGCTCAATCGACAGCATTTGTGATGTAATGTTGATTACCACAAAACTTTTGACTCATCTGCCCTTTTTTTTTTTTTTTTTTTTTTTTTTTAAAGCAAAAATAGAGGTTACAGTCAGGCACTTACAATGGAAGTGAATGGGGACAATTTTTGGAGGGTTTAAAATCAGAAAGGTGAAGCTTATAATTTTATAAAAGCACTTACATTAATTCTTCTGTTAAAACTCATATATTATTTGAGCTGTAAAATTGTTTCAATGGTCATCTTTACATTCATTTTAGGGTTTGTTGATGTCGCATTACATCATTATGGCAACGAAGTTGCAAAATTGGCTATAACTTTACACAGAAATGGTTAGTAAATGATTTTATCACACTTAAATCACGTTAACATGCATATTGTTTATGTCCTGTGGCTATACATTGGAAACAGTGAGTATTTGAACATTTACTGATTGGCCCCATGGACTTCCATTGTAAGTGCCTCACTGAAACCCAGAGTTTTGCTTTTTTAAAGAAAAAGAAAAAAGAAATCCACTGACCTGTGCTGATGTGTGAGGCTTTCACACATCACTGAATTGGCAGACAATTGAATTCCTTCCACTTCATGCACATTAATGTTTTGGGCAGTGTGATTTCTCAGGTAGCATTTGTTGTCAATGGCATTATGCGCAAAACATAAATTCAGAAAATCAAAGCAAAAGAAATTCAATCATTTAGCTTTTGTCTTGACGTAATTTTAAATTAAGGGAATATGGTGGGAAAATGCCTGATATATTTTTGTATGTTTAAATAGACTATATTTATTAAATATATATCTATCTGTATAAATCTAAGGTAGAAACCCTGCTGAGATGCCTTCACTTACACCTGACTTCCAAAAAATGATTTTAATGAAGTTAAAAATCTCTAACAAAAAAATGCACCAACCCCCTGCACAGAGCCCCAGGGTGTGTTATCAATTATAAAACAGAAATTGCATATGGGGCAAATATATATTTCAACCCATCAGCCCTTCACAACCAATTTTCCTGGCTGTTTTTCACCCCCATATTATCTGCATTCACGTGGCGCTAGGCTGCTGAGTAACACTCTCTGTTGGAAGAACATGCCTGGATCACTGAGGACAAACACAAAAAGGATCTGTTTATTCAGGCCGAACTTATTCACCCACATACATTTATACAAGGCTCACTCAGGTGAATAGATGCCCTGAAAAGTCTTTTATGATGTAATAATCATACTGGGGTAGCAAAACCTGTTGAGAATGGCACGAAATATTAAACCTCTGCACAGTGGATATCTAATGTGAAAAAAACTGCATCATTAACCCTTAATTTCCAGGAACTCTATCTGTCAGCCAAAGTAATAGCAATATACTCCTTTGACCTGTTGTTTCAAATAACCCACAGGTCAGATGGAAAAACAGTTTGATGATGTACACCACAGAAAACCCATTGTATACCTGTAATATTGTTAATCCATTTATGCACTGAATTCATATTGGAAACAGGGTTAAAATTGCAATGCAATGGGATGTGAATGGCTTTGACCTAAATTTGATTTGTCTGACCTCGAGTCATCAAAAGGATTCTTTTATAAATTATGCAGCAATGTCAGATCACTCTAAACTTCAGCGGCAGCTGTTTTATTTTATCATGGGTAATTATTTTGAATCAGCTCCCTCTAGTGGTATCCCCATTAAAGATCCTGATTGTGTTGTCTGTTATACTGAAGGCAGATATAGTTAATTAGTTAGCTCATACTTTGGGTTAGGGATTGAATAACCCCCTAACCCTAAGTATTAAACTTTGGCACCCATTGACTTACACTGGAACAGGGACCTGAGCCATATCTAGGGACCAGAATATCTTGGGGTGGGTTTTATTGACTTAGGCCAGTAAGCAAAACCTCAAAACACTCTAGCAACCACATAGCAAAACCTTAGCAACCGCATAGCAATACACTAAGAACCACTCAGAAGACCTTTACAATTGCATACCAACACCCTGGCAAACAATCTCAACACCCTAGCATCATGGTGGCAAGTTTTGCGAGGGGAAACAATATTCAATTTTTCTTCAAAAAATGTAAAATGTAGCTCTAATATCTGACATCAAAATCCAATTTAAAGATCTTTTAAATGTTCTGTATCACTGGTATATGGTTGCCTCTTTCTCGTGAAAGAGCAAATAAAGGTTTGATTGACATATTGAAATAAATAATACATCTGAAGAAATTGACATTGTATACTAAGCATTCATCCTGCGTATCTGAGCCTGTTTATTTGTATATCATATATTGTGTTTATATTGTGTGTATTGTACATTGTTATTAGGTACATTTTATGTATTCTTCTTTATATGTATATTACTGTAATGTGTGGATCATGTACACGTTTTTCACTCATCATTGCACTTGTGTTCATGATGTAGTGACAAAGTGATCTGATTAGAAAGAACATTTCACAGCACATATCAGCCTATATTATAGTCCTGTTGAACATATGAATATTTCATATTTTGTCAGTCAGCTGGTCAAAATGTTGACACTGCATTGAGTCCACCACGTGCAACGAAGGAGCACAATCTTGCGACTTGGGTTGCACGTGATGATTAAATGAGTCTTAATTGAAATATAAAACATTACGACTTTTCCTTTAAGACTTTTATAAGACTATGATCATATGATGCACTTTATACATTTTATAGTTAAACTTTAAACAAACGACAAAAAAAATCGATAATACATGTTCTTTATCACTTGTACACATGTACCCAAACGAGGACGTGACAGCCCGAAACCAATACAAAATCACCAGAAGCCCGTCATGTGTAGTTACGTCTACGCGGCCTGTAACGCGATTGGCCAGGCTCCACGTGAGGTAACGCCTTTTTAAACACGTGACCATCGGCCGTATAAAAGCATTTCGCGTCCGCGCGCAGACGCAGCCCTAGTTTGAGAGGGAAAATGTTTCGTTTGCGCTTCAAGTCTTACACCGGAATCGCTTTTAATACTTTCCTTTTCACTGTGCCATTGGAACACACTCAACTTAAAATACATTATAGTAAAAACTGGTCGTGTATCGGTTGATTTTAGTAGCGGAACTACGCGTTCGATCAAGATGCCACGAGGCAAGAAAAGGAGCGGCAGAGGTAAGTAGGCTGGAATGTCTGGAAATGACCGGTTATTTTTTTATTTTTTTTTGCAGCCTGGTATGGGATTTGTAGTTCTTGACACGGCGCTCGGCCATTAACATGTAGGGAAGAAAACTACAACACCCATGAGTTGGCGGCCTGTTTTGGTTGACAGCCAGGGGTGTCTTTCTTTTTACACAAACAAAAGAATAACGCACAGTGCGATACATGGACAATACAAAATGCACATTTGTGTTTCTAAATGTTTGATTTGTTTTAGGGGAATGTTAATTCCTTTGGATTGATATACATTGACGGCTTGTCAAATGAATAAACGTATTTTACAACAATACAAGCTTTTGAAGGTGTCTTAAAAAGGGATGGTACTCCCTAGTGCAATAATATGATTAATAATGGCACTATATTAAAATCAAATGATCAAAATGTGTTGTGCTTATTAATGTTATGTTTACTAAAATTGAATGACAAAGAGAATAGATTAATCTATTTCCTTTTAGGGGAAAATGTTACGCAGGAGGAAGTTATACATTGTTTTTTGTAAATATGAGAAGATATTTCAGACTATGCTGTCACACTGCTCATTCACGCTTATATAACATCAGGCCTGCTTTGGGACAAACTAGAGGACGGAGGAAGGAACCAGGAACATGAAGTCTAAATATTGCAGCTCTAGACTGAGTATAAATCAGTCTGTGTTGAATGTACTTGGCTGATCTTTTCATTGGAAAAGCAGAGACGTTCACACCAGCCCACGCCTGTTGTGTTCTCCATATCTACAGTGGTGCTCTTCAAAATCTAGACTCGTTTACTTTTGTCTGAGAAATGCCATATAGAGTTTCTTTTGTTTGTATAAGCTCAAATGTAGCTGTCACGGTGCCCGGTGACCTTGTCAAAACATACGAGACACTTTGTACCTTCTACACAAGTTGGGCTGGTAACACGTGGCTCCATATCTTCAGATGTGACAGTTCACTGAAGGAAAATGTTTTAATTACCATGCAAGGGTTGTTACAAAATGATATCTGTTTAAAATGGCTTATAATTAGGAATTTTAATGTACTATGAGAACATAACTTTTTAAAAACTCAATGTCCTCCCCAAATAAAAAAAGTGCATTTACTGGAATTAAACTGAAAAACATAGTTTCAACTACAACTACCCATATTCATTGTTCAGAAACGTAGGCTGCCAGTCACTGTTATTTAAGGAGTATGAGATATCATAGATATATTATTGTATCTCTAAACACCAAATGTATGTAAAATGGAAGACTTTACAAAACCCTGTGCGGTTTCTGGCTGTGTGCAACACCTGCCGCTCTGCATGTCTTTACAAACGATCCCAGCTGGCTGCCCTTTTATTTTAAGATCCCAGACAATCTCAGTCTAAGAGCGTTATCACACCTGGTTCGTTTGGAGCAGTTGTTTCTGAACTTGGTACATTTTAGTCCAAAACGATTCGCATGAAAAGTTGGTAATGATAAAACTGTTCCCAAACCCAATACTACCAGTCAGAGGGGGTCTGAGTTCAGTTGCAATGGAACTGTGGGACGGTTCACATAAGAAAGCAACCTGTACTCGGGTCCACACTTGTTCAGGAAGTAAAAAAACGTGCACGTGTTTTTGCCGATTTAAGCATGGTGACGACATCAGTTGCACAAAAAAAAAAAAAAAAAAACGGATGCAACTTCCCATTTTCGAGTATGTATGCGACACTTTCATTGGCGTGGGCGCCAGTCCCTTTCGCCTTCATTGACACCCCTATGCGTCGCATACATTGCATATATGGTTTTAGCGCTTCTGTAAAACACACACACGTGCACCGTGCAAAACCACACGCTACAGATACATTGCTCGCAACCAGCTGTCTCCCCAAACATAGTTTGCGAGCATCAAATAAATTCGCCTTCTCCCGGACACGCTTATCTGCTGAATTATTGCATGCGATGCACCAAGGCGCAAATGTCGTTCACTCTGGTGAGCATAATGATACTAATTATACTAACTAATGAACACAAAAATGGCCACCTGTGTTGTGTTCTCCATGTGTTCGACAGAATCTGAAAGAGTCTGAAACCAGACCAACGCTGCAATTGCACTATGATTCGGACTGCAGCAAACGTGTCCACTATGAAAAACACACAGGCTATTACACATTAATATATTGTCTACTCTCTTTCCTGCAACAAAACACGTAGCTTTGAAATATGTATTCTTTGAATTGTGCCATAGGGTCAGGCATTGATCTATATTCAAGTGTCCTCTCATCACAAATTCGCAGGTCAGACTAAACCAAACTTGAACTTTCGAAATGCGCCGTAGTACGCATGAGGTTGCATTTCCGGTCTCCCACGTTTGAATGCATTTGAATGGGAGTGAATGGAGCATGAAGTGTACTGTGAACGCCCCTTTAGTTTGGTTCATTTAGGCATGTGAGCACTGCAGTCGCACTCGGATCCACACCAAAAGAATTGGTCCGAGACCACCTACACTTGGTAGTTTCGGTCCGATTGCAAACTAACTCGGCTTGTGGTGAGAATGCAATCATACCCAATGGACTAACAAACTAAACAGGCCCTTTTCCAAAGAAGGACAAGTTTTTGCTGCTGTGCCTTAAAATTTATATTTAGCGCCCTCTTAATGAAAAAAAAACTGTGCTTACACACTAGATGATTCTCAGCCGCAAGCAAGTAAAACCATATCAAATTATTGGCCGTAATTCCATTATTGGTATTATTTAATAATAGTTTGATTTTCCCTGTTATCAGCCAATAATACATATATATATATATGCCGATATATCATGCATCCTTGCGGCTGTCAACTATTGGCATTTCTCATTGCTTTGTGCATTACACTTGTTTGACCAATCACAGGTTGCAGCACCTCCCACAGTCCCTCTTCTCCCAAAAAGTACCTACCCCCAAGTAGGAGCTAAAAAGTCCTTCTAAACGGCTAAGAGGAACAGTTGTTCCTCGTGGGCAAAAACGACGAAAAGTAGTAGTTCCAAGAGTAAAAGTACCTGAAACGGGCTTTATTTCCTGCAGTGGGTCAGACAAAGGGTGGAAAATGTAGGCTAGTAAAAAAAACAAGGTAAAATTAGAAACGTATATGACCCCTTTTAAGTAAAGTTGTTTTTCTGGTTGCAGCGGGACATCAGGGAAATGTCCAGCCATTCAGTGATGAAGATGCATCCATTGAGACCCTCAGTCACTGCAGCAGCCTCAGTGACAGAACCAGTGTGGCAGAGGAAGGTGTGTATTTTCAGGGGACGAGTCCCTGAGTACTCTGATCAAGGTCCTGTAACAATTACATGCAAATGTTTATTTTATGATCCTTTACAGTGGCATTTTTGGGTGGAACCTTGCTATTCAGTGGGTTAGAGGGGGGCAGCAACTTGCATCAGCACTATATGTAGAGGAATATATTTTGCGTACACACAGGATGCGTAAAATACAGTACTCTGATTAATCAGAATATTAGAATAGACAAAATTACCAAAACGCACATCCCTTATTGCCATAATCAGTTGAGCTAAATCATGTATCTTGAATAATACAAATGAGAATATGCTGCATTTCTTTTAAATGGTTCAGCATGTATAAACATAGGCTTGTGGAAAGCTGTTTTCACATGCCTAGAGATACCAGAGATAAGAGATGGATGCACGTTATGATGATTGTTGTCCCTTCTCTCTGGCTGACAGCTGGTGAAACTGAAGAAACTGCTGAAGAGGACTTCCAGTATAAACTGAAGGCATACATTGACAGCACAGTGGATAAAAGGTTAGTGTTTGATCAGATTATTCTGAAAGAATTTACAAATGAACTAATGACATTTTATTTTTCCTTTTGATGTGGGATTTATTGTACCTGCTAAACCTAATTTCTTCTTGCAGTGGTCTGAACTGACTAATTATGTTCCGTTTTTTAGTGCCAAGACCAGGCAAGGTGCCCTTGATGGACTAAAGACTGCCATGGCAACCAAAATCCTGTACGAGTTTATTTCCGAGAGAAGGATGACCATCACAGATGGCATTGAGCGCTGCTTGAAAAAAGGTTTTTTTTTTTTCTTTTCTTTTTTTTCTCCTCAAAGTTGTAACTAGATTGTTTTCTTTAGATGGCAGAATAACTTGCAAGTAATGACTTTGTTTTTGAGGTTGCCGTTTGTGTTTGCTGTATTCCAGGTAAGGGGGTGGAACAATGTGCTGCAGCCTCGCTGGCGTGTCTCCTATGCATCCAGCTGGGTTCTGGAATCGAGAGCGAAGAGGTTTTTAAGACCCTTAAACCTATATTTAAGACCATTCTCAATGACGGAGCAGCTAACATTCAGGCCAGACAAGCTGTAAGCACTCATTTTCTTACACTTCGGCCCCTTTGGAAATTAAGAAATTTCTCAAACCATGAAATCTTTTCTTGTGTTCCAGTGTGCAACAAGTTTAGGCCTCTGTACTCTTGTGGCAGAAGATGATATCATGGTAAGTGGTGGAATTCTGTCAGGCAGCAAAAGTCCTTGAGACTTTTATTCTTAAATCTAGGTGTCACATCGTAGCGCTGTGCCTAAAGACTGGACTGAGTGAACATGCCAGTGCGCACACACCCAAACACACACGTGCACACACAGATGCCATCGCTGTGCTGGCACTGATATCATGTATACGCAGATCTGTTTAGCATCTACAGTAATTGTCTGTTTTTTTATATACATTTAAGTAACAGCACGTCTCGTATTTTTAGCGTTGTTCATTGTCTGTTCTGTACTCATCTCTCTCTGTACAGTTATAGCATTACATCTCTTGTATTCCAAAATATTCTGAGAAATAATTGCACTATGTGTGCTGATTGGTTTTTGCTTAAACCACTAAATAATACTGGCATATGTACATTTATCAAAAGCCATAGGTCAGGTTCCTCAAGTTTTTTTTTTTTTTCCCTGCACTAACCAAAATTTAAATAGAAATGTTTTCCCTTGCCACTGTCAATGTTGTCTTGCTCAATGGGGGGCTTTTAGACAAAGGCATGATTTTCCATGAAGCTGCTTTAAAATTGTGTATTGTGAAAAGTGCTATACAAATAAAAATGAAATGTGTATCGTTACATCCCTAGTATGTTCTAAAATGGAGCCAAAGCCTCTAAAAGGGCTCTGTATAGCAGTTTTAGGAAAAGGGAGAAATGGAGTTGTTTACATGTGCATTGTTCTTGGACATATAAGTGGTATAGAACAACAGTTGTATATATTGCATATTTATTAAAGCTGTCAAGATTAAAACATTTACCAATTTGACATTAGATTCTGACATGTTATTCTGCTCCATGTGAGTTCTGAACTCTGGTTTGAATAGGGTGGAACCTTTGTGATGTGTCTGGGGACATTAACATATTAATGCAGTATCCGTATTGTTTTTGTTTTCTCACTTCACTAATTCTTCACTACAACTTACCTGTTTTCCCCACTTTCTGAGGCTAAAATTAGCATGTATATTTTTCCAGGAGTACACGCTTGACTCAGCTGCACATCCTAGCACAGAAACTGATTGTGTGGAGCAGTGCACGCTTATTCATTTTGTGCGACGCATGTCCCGGGCATAATAAACACGGGGAGCGGATTTTCTGCACATAGAATGAAAACTTCACCTGCAAGTGGTGAGCCAGGTGTGGGAGAGATACGGGCAAGCTGCAGTATATCTTTGCATCACCCGAAAACACACACTTGCTGTAATCTGAACCAGTATCAAAAGTGACAAGAGACTCGGTGTGTGCGCGATAGAGACTTTTTTATTTTAAACTTAAATCAATTTTTGGCATAACATTTTTTTCTATATGTATAATGTATGTCTAATAATGCATTAGCAATGTACACAAGTTTATTTTGCCAATAAAGTTTGATAAATTGAGTCTGCCCATTTGATCCTATTATTAAAAATGTCCACTGGAAAACGGCAGAAGATTCAATCACAAAAAACTGTTATTAGTTACTAGTAATCAATTAGAAATCTTTTTTTTTTTCTCGTTGATTAACAGCCCTGTATTCTAGAAGCTTTTTTATTTTATTTATTTTTTTTGCACAAATTACTCTGGATCTTATTCGTTCTGCCCCTATTCACGTTATTTGCCGGTGCATCCTAACACTAAGTTCAAGCACATGTTGACTGAAATGGCATAGTCAAACCCTAATGAAGAAACATCCAAAGTAATTTTCTCTGAACACTTTGATGTAGAACCCTCCAAGAATATCATGACTGACTCAAACCTATGTTTTCGTCACCTCCAGGATGTGTCAGCCACTATGGAGTGTTTTGAGAGCCTCTTTACCCATTCATACATCAGGGAGGATGGAAGCAGACATTCTGTAAGCCCTCAAACCACCCAGCTCCACACCAATTCTCTCTTGTCCTGGGCACTGTTGCTTACCATCTGCACCGGCAGCCACATCAGAGCCATGGCACAAAAGTACGTTCCGGAGTGCTTACCAGCTCTGGAAAAATGTTTTTAGGACTTGATGGTTCTTAAATTAGAGTATGGAGTTTAATTCTAACAAGCACATGCTACCATTTACAGACACCTGGCAAAATTGCAGCAACTGCTGGAGAATGATGATGTTAACATGAGGATTGCGGCTGGAGAGACCATTGCCCTTCTGTTTGAGCTTATCAGAGATGTTGACCCGGTAAGTCTCATTTACTCCACTCAGTGGACCTCATATGAAATGCAAGCAGAACAAATGTGTAAATTAATTCACTAAGCTACTGAAAGAGGCGTTTCCTGTAATTGTACAACCTCTTCTCAATATTATTAACTCCTCGCTGTCTTTTAGAAGACTCTATGTCCCAAGACTGTCAATCTGGCAGTTATCAAACAGTTTATCAAAAAACATTGGTTGATCTCAAATCTCCCATTTATGTCTAATAATAGAAGAAAAAACTGTCCTCCCAATTGTGCTTTTTTTTTTTTTTTTCCTCAGAGAGATGGTATTGTGAAGAATTTCAGCCAGGATTTAGGCCCATTATAGTACAGAGACTGCTTGCCAGAGTTGCTTTAATCATCTGACAGTGACTGCATCTCTTCTAGTGCCATTAGATCTTAGCATTCAAAATTTGTAGACAGGCGTTAGCATGACTTAAGTCCTATTTATCTGACTGCTACGACAGTGTAAACTAGGAAATGTTTGATCAAGTATGGAGTGCCACAAGGCTCCATATTAGGTCCTCTGCTTTTCTTGTATATGCTTCCCTTTGGTGACATCGTCAGAAAGCATGGAATTAGTTTTTACTGTTAAGCCAGTGACTTTTTTTTGTTTGTAAAGCTGCTTTGAAACGGTGTATTCTGACAAGCGCTATACAAATAAAAATGACTCTACTAAATTGCCCATGAACCTGTTTTTGCATAAATTGTTACATTTGAATTAAATGTGAGAATTCATACATTTGTTTTACACACTCGTTTTGCTTGTGTGTTGTGATTAAGGCCCAAGGCTACGCATCAAGTTAAGAGTAGTTATAGACCAATATATTGCCCTGGCCAATAAATCAGTGGATATTTAATGTTGTTGGCATTGCTTGATTTAACCACTCACTTGGAGGATTAACATTTTGGTATTTCCACCTTGTGTCTGTTTTAGAAGGGATGGATATTGTACAATTTGAAATGTTCATAACATTTTAGCAATTAACATTTTAATGGTCATTAAATTGTCTGTATGGGCCATTTTGCTTTCTAGATTTTATCATTGGCCAGTTAAATGTGCCACTAGTTAAGAGTCATGAAGATTGGGGGCCTGGGTAGCTCAGCGAGTATTGACGCCAACTATCACCCCTGAAGTCACAAGTTTGAATCCAGGGCGTGCTGAGTGACTCCAGCCAGGTCTCCAAAGCAACCAAATTGGCCCGGTTGCTAGGAAGGGTAGTGTCACATGGGGTAACCTCCTCGTGGTCGCTGTAATGTGGTGTTCTCGCTCTCGGTGGGGTGCGTGGTGTGTTGCGCGTGGATGCCGTGGAGAATAGCGTGGGCCTCCACACACGCCACGTCTCTGCGGTAACGCGCTCAAGCCACGTGATAAAATGCGCGGATTGACGGTCTCGGACGCGGAGGCAACTGAGATTCGTCCTCTGCCACCCAGACTGAGGCGAGTCACTGCCACCACGAGGACTTAAGTGCATTGGGAAATGGGCATTCCAAATTGGGGAGAAAAGGGGAGAAAAAAAATTAAATAAGTCATGCAGATTGTGAAACACTATGTGTAATGATGAATTTTTCTGTACCTCCGCAGGAGTTTGAATATGACGACTGGGAGCCATTGTGTAAAAAGCTGAGCGCTTTGGCCACTGACTGCAATAAACACAGAGCTAAGAGCGATAAGAGAAAGCAAAGATCTGTTTTCAGAGACGTCCTCAAAGCAGTAGAGGTCAGACATTAAATGAATTGGTTATCACTGTTTACACAACACAAGTGAATCATGGGTAATGTTGTTCTTGACTGCTTCAATCTGTCTGGAAACAGGAAGGAGATTTTCAACCCGAGACCATCCGGTTTGGCACTGAGCGAATGGTGATTGACAGCTGGGTGAGGAAGAGGACTTATGATGCGTTCAGAGAGTTTGTTGGCACTGGGATGAACTACCACTTACAGGTAAAGCTCTCAGAAGTCAAGAACATATCTGTTGGTTGGTTGATTCTGTAAGAAATTTTAGTGAATTACAAGCGTATTGTTCTGATCGCAGGCAAACGAGTTCATAAGGGACGTGTTTGAACTGGGACAACCAATGCTGATTGATTCTGCTGCTCTGAAAGCAATGAAGAGTTCCAGACTGGAGAGGGTGAGCGAGGACTTTTTACTAAAGGCCCTTTCACATGACTCGCGTCATGGCTTCAACCCAAGTGTTATGCACCGCTTTGACCTCCACAAAAAGCATAGCAGAAAGTGTCAAGAGAGTGCTTTCACTTATTAATGCAAAGTGATGCATTGTGGAATGCTGACACGATGTTAAATTGCCCGACTTGTTTTCCACATGTAGTACTTTTTCACTGTATGATAGAATTTCCTTTTTGAAGATAACGATGGGTTTTGCATGTGCCATAACCATGTTTGCTTTTGTACTTTTTAGCACCTCTACAATGCAGCTGCGTTCAAAGCTAGAACCAAGGCCAGGAACAAGTTTCGGGACAAAAGGATTGACGTTGGCGAGTTCTAGGACGTTTTTGTAATGAACTTTATTTTCTTGCTCATACACACCTTTTTATTCTTCGCATTCCTAACTCTCGAGTTACTAGTCTGAGTTTTCATGATTTAAAATGTAATATTTGCCAACTGGAAACTCACTAATTCTACCAACACTCTAATTTATGTCTATATGTGGTATTGGGTTTACTAGAACATATAAGATCATGTTGTTTTTTTTTTTTTTTTGTCTTTGTGTACTTGTGGGTCTTATGTTATGAATTGCATAGTATATTTATGAGTCTTTTGTGTATGTTAATGTCACGATGGACTGTACTGTAGTGACAAGGCTGTACATTAAAAAATTTAATAAAATTAGATGTTGATGTCCCCTATTCAAATGTGCTGGTTTGTGTTCTTTGGTATCAGCCATGGTTTCAGATGACTCATTCATTTTAATTAGACCAGAAACCTTAGATATTCTAAACCACCACACACACACAAAAAACCTTCACCGCACTTCCTGGAATCTTCACAGTTGCCATGGAGACCAATTCACTGAAGCTGATATAACAAGTTGCCAATGTTTTGTGAAAAAGCATGTAGGATATGAGTAGCAGTCTGCTACATTGTAAAATCAGTTTCTTGTCATTTCCAGTAAAATACCCAACATATTTTAGGAAACAAAACTGCGTAAGACATGTTTTCAGAGAATGGTTTTTTTTTTCTTACCCCGTTGGGGATAGTTCGCAAAAAAATTACAATTGTCTCATATACTCGCCCTCATACCAGCTGTGCATGACTTCAGCAGAAGTCACACACTCACTGCTCAGTTGGTCCATAAAATGCAAGTGAATGGTGGTCAGAACTTTGAAGGTCCAAAAAGCAACATAAAAGTAATCCATATCTTTAGAAGCGATTTAATAGGTGTGGGTGAGAAACAGATCAATATTTAAGTCCTTTTTTTACTATAAATCTCTACTTTCACATTCTTTTATTTTTAGTGCATATCGCCACCTACTGGACAGAGGAGAATTTATAGTAAAAAAGGACTTAAATATTGATCTGTTTTTCACCCACACCTTTCATATTGCTTAAGACGATTAAACCACCGGAGTCCTATGGATTATTTTATGCTTCCTTTATGTGCTTTTTGGACATTCAAAAAGTTCTGGCCACCATTCACTTGCATGGTGGATCAACATGACCAACAGAGCTGAGATATTCTAAAAATCTTTGTTTAGTAGAAGAAAAAAATCATACACATCTGGGATGACATGAGGGTGAGTAAATTATGAGAGAATCTTCATTTTGGGGTGAACTGTCCCTTTAAAACAAGCAAAATCATGCATTCAGAAAATCTGCATACTATTCACAGTACGTATTCTCTATACTGCAGAAGTGTAGTATGCAATTCTGCACACAGCTAATGTGCAATATGCACTAAACCTCATAGACTATATTTATGCTTCAATGCAACACTACAAACCAAACGTGTTACCTAATGTTTTTGCGTTCCAAATGACAGAACAGCACAAGTATTTATCGGTGTGGCAAATGACTAGTCATTAAAATCACAGAGCTGTTATTTAATGGAGAATAAGTCTTACTGACACAGCTGTCTTTTAGGCAAATTAAGAAAAATGGAAATGCCATTCCGTTTTTTTTTTTGGCAAAATGCTTTGTAAAAGCATCAAGTATAACCGAACGAATCATTTCTTAGTTTCCTCGATTTTGTCAAGATACAAACCGAAAATCCAGATATCTTTCTGAACAAGGAACGAGATGGCAGAGTCAACTGAAAAGCCTCCAGAATGAACGCGTGCATCGCTCCAAATGATTCAGTCCGTGCGCGAGTCGTCCGATGATTCTGAATGATTCCGAGTGAATTGGGAATCGATTCAGACAGTTTTGCCAAACCCGCTTGAGCAATTGACTGTAAAGAACCGACTCAAACGAGTGATACAATTGATAATTTGGCATAGTTCTGAAAATATATTTATGAGATATTAAGTCATTATTTTTAGATTCAAAATCATAATTTTGAGATTAAAAGTCAATTATGAGATGCAGTCTTAATTATGAGATTAAAAATCAAAATGATTAGATTCACAGTCACTATTATGACATTAACCCTTGTGCGACCTTCGGGATATTTTTGTCTTTTTCATTTTTGTTTTTCGATCATTTTGGCTGTGTTGATGCCAAAGGCATACATTTTGCCAAAGGTGTGCATTTTTGAGGGAATTTTGTTATTTCAACCTCAGTTCCTATAATACATCTATAATACACTGTGCACACAAAATAGTTACTCAGGACCTTCAGGACAAAAATGTCCCCACTGAAACCCATCAAAACGGCAACATTTGATCCCAGTGCCATTAAAGCATAAAATCATGAATATACATTTGTAATATTTTCCACCAGATGGCGCCATTTTTCTCACGTTTAGCCTATGGAGCAAGTACATGCCCCCCCCCCCTTTTCTGTTTGCTGTATTATAGAGCACTGCAGGCCAACTGAATAAATGGTGCAGCTAAAATTGTGTGGGTGTTTTGATGTTGATGTCAGAGTGTGTTTTGTATGTGTGTATTGAGAAATTTGTGTGTGTGTAAAAAACAACAGTGGCATTATGGAAACAAACTGGCATTTAAAGGGTTAAAATCCTGAAAATGAATGAATATTTGGTGGTTATGATCAGGACTGATGATGGTTAAAAAAATCAGTGTCCAGAAAAAAGTCAGTGAAAGTGGAAAATAATATTAATATATAATATCTTTATGGCAATTTTTTGACGCTGACATTTTTGTCCTCGAAGGACCTCTGAGTAACTTTTTTTTATTGACACACAAGGGTTAAGTCACAATTTTGCTAATTTTTTTTAGAAATAATAAAATAAGTCATAAGAGTTTAAAAGTCATATTTATGAGATACTAAATCATAATTATGATAAAAAGTGAACATTTTGAAATAGTAAGCCATATTTGATTAAAAGAAATCATAATTATTAGATTCAGTCAAAATGTAATCAGAAGTATAAGATTAAAAAGACTAGATATGAGATTTTTTTTTCAAACTCACATTTTTTACTTTTTATCTCATTATGAATTAGTATCTCATTATTATGACCTTTTCTTTTTCAAAATTATGACATTTAATCTAATAAATATGACTTAGTATATCATAATGATAACTTACCAAAGCAAAAAATAAATAAAAATAAATACAATGTGGCGGAAACAGGCTTCCATATGATCCTGCTTTACCTTGAATTGATAGATTTTAAATTCTAGTATACTGCTAACTGTTCAGTATACATTGAATACTGCATACCACTAAATAATATATATATATATATATAATTAATAATTTTATTTATTTATCACACATTATATATTTGCACATACACAGTGAAATTCTTTTTTTTCACATATCCCAGCTAAGCTGGTGTCAGAGTGCAGGGTCAGCCATGTTATGGCACCCCTGGAGCAGATAGGGTCAAGGGCCTTGCTCAAGGGCCCAACAGTGGCATCTTGGCAGTGCTGGGGCTTGAACCCCTGACCTTCTGATCAGTAACCCAGAGCCTTAACCACTGAGCCTGTGTGTGTGTGTGTATATGTATGTATGTGTGTGTGTATGTATGTATGTATGTGTGTATGTATGTATATATATATATATATATGTATGTATGTATGTATGTATGTATATATATATATATATATATATACACACACATACACTGCTGTTCAAAAGTTTGGGGTCACTTACTCATTCTTTATTATATTTTTTTTTCACATTTTAGAATAATAGTAAAGTCATTAAAACTATGGAATAACATAAATGGAACTATGGGAATTATGTTGAGACTAAACAAAATCCAAAATAAATCAAAACTGTGTTATATTTTAGCATCTTCAAAGTAGTCACCCTTTGCCTAGAATTTGCAGACATGTACTCTTGACATTTTCTCAACCAACTTCTTGAGGTATCACCCTGAGATGTTTTTAAACAGTATTGAAGGAGTTCCCATCTATGTTGGGCACTTATTGGCTGCTTTTCTTTATTATTTGGTCCAAGTCATCAATTTCAAACCCTTTTTTTTTTCTATTAAATTTTAAATTTATAATGAAATAAATTAATATGGTGGCATAATTATATTTTTGTCTACAAAACTAATTTCAAACATTTAAGCATACACCTTCAGATCAAAAGATTTTTAAGATCATGAGAAACATTTCAGGCAAGTGTTTCAAAACTTCTGAATGGCAGTGTATATATATATATATATATATATATTAGCCTATTTTTAAGACTTACGCATTTCAATTTCATAACAAAATTACATCAAATTAAATTGTGTAATGTTTAACAAAATATATTAATAAAACCTGCGTAGATCTTAAAATATTTTTTAAGTGTATGCATTGTGCAAGAATAAACATTTTCAACAGTAGTAAGCTACAATGTTGTCACATGACCATGAGCACATGACATTTTATTCAGCCACTGGCATCTCAGAAATGAAAAAGGCGTCTCCTCAAGACCTATTCCTTGTGGGGCCTGGCTCGCTGGGGCCGTGGGGGGATGTGGGGCAGTCCATTAAATTATTATTATTATTATTATTATTTATCTTTTCTGTTGTTGTTGCTGTGGTTGTTTTCATTGATTTAAAAAACAAATAAACTTCATACAGATACCCTTATAATTGCCCACACATACATGATCCTACACATACACACATGCTCACACATGCACAAATACACACACCCTGAACCATAAACTAGTACGTGCCCACCCAGTAAATACATACAAACTACACACTAACACTTTTTAACACTTATAATCATAAAGAATTGTTTAATTTTCTGTTTTGTTTCATCTTCTTGTCTCTTCTCTACTTTGTCACTTGCTGCCTTCCTGTCTCCCTCACTGTAACATGAGTACTTAGTATCTGTCACATGTAAATGTTACCATCTTGTCTTCCAATAAAAATAAAATAAAACATTTGAATTAAAAAGGTTATTTTCCATTTTTAATCCAATATTGTGTGAAGCATCTTAACTCTTGGCAGTCCAATCAAAAAGTTCCAGTTCATTCATCACACTGAAAATGGAAGGTCATGGTTATTAAAGACATTTTGTCAAATGTTATTTGTCATCCAGGTATTCCAGGCATCTTGAATATTTTTCATAGTATACATAGTCTACTGCATACTACAGAAAAGGAAAGAGTTATTTAGTAGCATGTGATTCCGGACATACCCACTTTGCATTATTTTTCTGCATGGACATTTTATTTGAATAACTATACTTTATTTCATCTTTGAAGTCACAAATTCTGATTAACACTCAGAGACCAAATGTAACAGAATTGTGACGTTTGTTTTTCCTGCAATTAAACAATACAATTTTTTGGTTTAAAATGGTAAAAAATAAATAAATAAATAAATAAATAAATAAAAAAAATACACAAAACAGTATATGACACTGTACTTTCCAACAACAGTTTGATTTTCACATATACTGCCATTGTTTTCTGCAGTCACACAAAATTCACCCCAAAACAAATTATGCTTAAAAATCAAAATTTTTATAATTAGTGGCTTCCTACAAACATGTTCAAAGAGAGAGAGAGAGAGAGGAAAAAAAGAAAATACATCTTCAGTTTCTATGCTTGAGTCTCTGAGGGTTAAACACACATTGTTTGGTTTAAAAAAAAAAATCAAATGATGCAATAAGTAAACAAACTTTCAAGCATGGCAGTTTTGCGACATGTTAAATAATAATGTGCAGATTACAGTTATTTTGTCACAGAGCCACATTGCTCATGAAAACAGCATCTTCACAGACTTTTGCTGTTGCAATTCTGATATCTATAATGCCAAAATAACACCAGGCATTTCAGGTCTTTTTTTTTTTTTTAATAAATAAAGCGCAGGAAGCTACCATGACCCACATTTGATTTCCTGATGCCAGAACGATAGCCTCATGTTTATGCGTGTCAGCCATTGTGATATAATTAGCTTCCTTTGGCCTGGAAACTCAGAATGAGGCAGCCAGTACTGGAGGTGTTGATTCTGGGTCAGTGAGAGAATCTATTGAACTCAGAATGATCTTTTCAACAACGTGCCAAAGTTAGATGCCCAATTTCAAGCTAGCAAAATGAGAATGGAGGTGTCAAAAATACAGTTAAAATTAATTCTTAGATTATCGGCACCTAATGCACAATTAACAGGCAATATTTACATATAAGGTTACTCTATGAGAAAGAAAAATAACAAATGAAATCTATTTAACATATTAACTGTTTCTTTTAGGCCGCAATGAGATTAAATCGTCTCCTGCTTCTCTGAATTTTCTCTTGAAAAACCCAAAAATCTCACTCAAGTGTTTCAGAAGTGATCTCAACAATATAACAGACTGTGCTCAGATTTTCCAAAATATCTAATAGTATTTTTCTAGGCCACTTAGTCTTTGTAAACATTTTAAACATTTCTAAAAAAGTACAATTCATTTCCTTAGGTGTAAAATTTTTAAGTGAGAAAAATGTATAATATAATAATAATAATAATACAAATCTACATATTTTAAAACTTAAAACACAAAGTATGTGGTTTGATGTAAACATGAAAACAGCTTAATGTGCACTATTTTTTAATTATTTTTTATTACTGAACGACCGGCCTTGCAAAAGTCTTCCAGCAGATGGCAGTTGTTCACTACTGAGAATTTAAGTCCCAACACTCATCTTAATGAGATTACTTCATTAATCACTCCACAAAAACAGAGCAACCTATTATTACCATTAACATGTGTCAGTTCTGCATGTTTACACACATGGACATATTCCACTTAATATTTAAAAACACTTATCCAATGAAATGATTTTCCCTTTTTAACGGTCTAAAATCATGAACCACATTTTGAATTTCCAGCTCATTACCCTCATGTGGAGAACCCAAAACTACAACCTTTATATCACAACCATGATAAATTCATTATTACACATATTTCTGGAACTGGGAAGTGGTCATGTCAGCATGTTCTGGTTTTTTGAGCCAAGCACAGATGTTAGGTGACTCCTCCAGCATAAACACAGAGCACTCGTATTTAAACCCTTTTGTGGTTGGCGGCCATTCTCCAACAAAAACACATATGTACAATATTAATCGTGGCCAAAAACCCACCGTATTGCCACATAGGCTCGTGATCATGGAGGCTGGTGACACATTCGGATGCCCACCGGGTCTGACAACTGTTTACTGGGCCGTGCCAAGCAGGATTATGCTGGGGTTCAAGGCACCTGTTCACGAGCTGCATGAGCCAACATAGTGGCACAGTAGGTGTGCCAGTTTAGCTCTTCTTTGCAAACACTGATGTGCAACTCACTATATTAGATCACTGCAGCTCTATTTACATGCACAGACCCATTACAGTATATTAACCCCTTAAACTCTTTTGCATTTTGGGGCTGCCCCCTGCAATTTTTCACACTGAAATTTAAAAGCTCACCATTCACACATACTGTGGACTAATTGCACATTCCATCACAATATACAGATCTGAAATGTAGGTGGCACTCTAATGCATTTTAGCCTTCACATACACTATATTGCCAAAGGTATTCGCTCACCCATCCAAATAATTGAATTCAGGTGTTCCAATCACTTCCATGGCCACAGGTGTATAAAGACTGCATGCAGGCATGCAGACTGCTTCTACAAACATTTGTGAAAGAATGGGCCACTCTCAGGAGCTCAGTGAATTCCAGCGTGGTACTGTGATAGGATGCCACCTGTGCAACAAGTCCAGTTGTGAAATTTCCTCACTTCTAAATATTCCACAGTCAACTCTCAGTGGTATTATAACAAAGTGGAAGTAATTGGGAATGACAGCAACTCAACCACGAAGTGGTAGGCCACGTAAAATGACAGAGCGGGGTCAGCGGATGCTGAGGCGCATAGTGAGCAGAGGTCGCCAACTTTCTGCAAAGTCAATCGCTACAGACCTCCAAAGTTCATGTGGCCTTCAGATTAGCTCAAGAACAGTGCGTAGAGAGCTTCATGGAATGGGTTTCCATGGCCGAGCAGCTGCATCCAAGCCATACATCACCAAGTGCAATGCAAAGCATCGGATGCAGTGGTGTAAAGCACGCCGCCACTGGACTCTAGAGCAGTGGAGACGCGTTCTCTGGAGTGACGAATCACGCTTCTCCATCTGGCAATCTGATGGACGAGTCTGGGTTTGGCGGTTGCCAGGAGAACGGTACTTGTCTGACTGCATTGTGCCAACTGTGAAGTTTGGTGGAGGGGGATTATGGTGTGGGGTTGTTTTTCAGGAGCTGGGCTTGGCCCCTTATTTCCAGTGAAAGGAACTCTGAATGCTTCAGCATACCAAGAGATTTTGGACAATTCCATGCTCCCAACTTTGTGGGAACAGTTTGGGGATGGCCCCTTCCTGTTCCAACATGACTGCGCACCAGTGCACAAAGCAAGGTCCATAAAGACATGGATGAGCGAGTTTGGTGTGGAAGAACTTGACTGGCCTGCACAGAGTCCTGACCTCAACCCGATAGAGCACCTTTGGGATGAATTAGAGCGAAGACTGCGAGCCAGGCCTTCTCGTCCAACATCAGTGTCTGACCTCACAAATGCACTTCTGGAAGAATGGTCAAAAATTCCCATAAACACACTCCTAAACCTTGTGGAAAGCCTTCCCAGAAGAGTTGAAGCTGTTATAGCTGCAAAGGGTGGGCCGACATCATATTAAACCCTATGGATTAAGAATGGGATGTCACTTAAGTTTATATGCGTCTAAAGGCAGATGAGCGAATACTTTTGGCAATATAGTGTATGTGCTCATCCATAGACATTCAGTCTAATTTTCAGTTCACGCACCACACATATTTCACTGAATATCTCGGCCTCTGAGTGGACTAGAAGCTCAATCTATGTGTCATTGGAAAGCTGAGATCCTCCCCTTTGCGATGATAAATTTCTATAATCAACAGTCAAAAACGTATTTTTCTGATGATTTGTTGCATGCTTTTCCTGCTGGATGGCATATTTTGTTCTGGACATCTAAGATATAACATTCGATTATTCACACATGCAAGCTCACAGACAAGAAAAAAATGACTTTTTGTTTAGAAAACTGCCTAAGGTAAGAGCATATATAAAGTTTTTGGCTACTTGGGGCTTACAGCAGAAATTATCAGCTCATAAATGAGACGTTTGTTTTTGATGACTTACAGAAATCATATTTCACTTTGTGATGCTTTTGAAAATCTTTCAAACTGTGGTATTAGGGCAACAACAAAAAAAACTGTATAGTCACATTCCTGAGAACGAGAGCTTTCATTTGATATATTACTTTTCCATTTAAGTGCTATGTGAAAGATTAATTTCATATTAATATTTCTATCCTATTACCTCTAGGGGGCACTAATATGCGATGCGGATGTTTTCAGGTCTTATTTTGTTATTTTATGTAACATAAATGCAAAAGTGATGGTATTCTCTGAAAAGTTCAGATTCTAAGCTTTCAAATGATACCTCATATGCCTAACTTATGAATACAGGGACTTTAACGTTTTAAGTGTAGACATTTTTCGTGATATAGCGCCCCCCCCTTGGACCCTCTGGCAGGACCATAGAGTTTAAGAAGGTACCATGATACCATGCCAAAACATAACATGTAACAGCAAGCCAGAACACATTAGCAAATTGCTAGAAGACCTTAAAAACGCCTAAGAATGCCAGTCATTGGGTTTGATGTGGTCTAAAGGGGTCTGATAAGGTCTAATGGGATCTGATGTGGTCTCTAGGGTGTCTTAACATAGTATGACCATGATACACATCCAAAAACATTGTTTTACCATGGTACCATGCCCAAACAAGCATTACTTAAATATGGGATGATGTCCATAACCCTAGCAAAACATAACAACAAGCCAGAACAGCCTAGCAACCAGCAAGAAGACCTTAAAAATGCTTAGCAACATGCCAGCCATTGGGTTTGATATGGTGTAATGGGTTCTGATGTGGTATTAGGAAGTCTGATGAGGTTTGATGAGGTCTAATAGGGTTTGATGTTGTCTCTAGGGGGTCTAAACATGGCAATACCATGGTACATGTCCAAAAAAAAACATTGTGATACCATGTCTGAAAAACATATATGAATAAAACATATATAAAAAAACAGATATAAATATGGTATCATGTCCACAAAAAAAAAAAAAAAAAAAAATCCACAGTACATTACAGTATTAGTAGATCCATACACCACCATAGAGGTTCCACTTCAACCTAACTCAGTGTTGTAAACCCTGGACTTCTATGTGGGAAGACCGAATACAAAATGTATTAATATATTTATTATATCCTATTATAATAAGACAATTCAGTTCAGTTTCGCTTATGAGTAAATAGCACAGGGAGTAATAGAAGAAACAGTAACTTCATCACACAGACCCAGCTGGCTTCTGAGAGATCTCTGAGATTTTGTGTGTGTGTATGTATGTGTGTGTGGCTTATACAAATTCTTATATGACTTCCTATATTCCTGTGTGTGTTATAGAAGTGTGAGCGCACTATTGGCTGCTCAGTAGAATGATTAAAACACACTTGCCCGTGCACTGAGGGTTGTTGCCAGGGCTCTGAAGGAGAACGCCAGCTGATTGGCTCCTTTAAATGACTGAAGATTACAAACTAGTCACATTAACTCAGCAAGCAGCCTGACCCGTGAACACATCTTAGTCAACAACTCTCGCAGAAATCCATAAAAATAAATTCCACGGTTGACGTTAATTGATTACTTTGAAGGTTGCATTTCATTTTCAAAGGGATCGTCAAGGCAAAGTAGTATCATTTGGAGACGGAGACTTGTCTCACTGACTAGACAGAGACTGCATTAAAATTTACACCGGTGGTATAAAAACCAAAGAAATTTTAAGAGTTGCAGTTTTTTAGTTTCCTGTGTTGATATATTTCCTATTGCATCAGGAAGATTTAGCAGGACATATCGAAGGGCTATTTTGAATAGCCAACAGTCTTTATTTTACATAACAGCTGCAAACCATGATTTTCTGCTTGTAATTGCTAATTGGTAGGGGTCATTGGGCTATATTTTTGTGACCGCGCTAGGCACAGCGCAAAGAGCAACGACCATTCACTAAATCTTATCCAATTTTCATTAGACGCTAATTCTAAGCGCAATTTTCATAAAAATGTTGAAACGCCCACAAACGCCCACAAGTGAAAGATGAGTCATCAATATTTTGGCTTGTTTTTCTGCCAAATAAAGACTGTAAAGATGGCAAAACTGAATGCATATATCTGCTTAAATTTGCAGACTTTGACTAAAGGCCAAAGTATATTTTTGTTTTGCTAATGCCACTACGTCTCAGACACAATGTACGTGACGCAAATTTCATCATCAACACAGTATGTGTGGACTGTCTGCGTGCAGCCTAGTTGTTCTAGACACGTGCGTACAGTCCGCCTGAGGTCAGCTTTGATTGTACAATCACGAAGCAGTCATTGTGCGTATGCGTCAAACACATCCATATGGGCTCGCAGTCAAAAGAGAATACTTTGAAAGAGCGCTCAGTTGTGTGCGAGATGTAACGGCATGTGGAAAAACAAAGTATCCCCAAACTCCAATTTTGATTTCAAGGGGTCTTTAAGTCTGAAACATACTCAACGAAAGTATGGGAATGCAAATGCTTCTTGCTGTATACGCTTTGTTTCTTTGAGCCAAGATTGAGAGAGAACTTTGAAGGCTTGAGGGATGATATAAAGTTTATTACCATTTACCACCAAGATACTACCATTCTTGATTAGCATTTTTACCAAACAATTTTCTACTTTGTCACCATTCATCCAAAATATTCTATTATCACAGATAACCTCTTTACCACACCTCTCGGAAAAAAACGCCTGCTCAAACGTCGCAATTACTGCCAGTCACTGATTTCATGAATCCCTCATCCATTTTAGTAGCACGACGTCAGTTTTTTACAGCACTAGTAAATACGCTAGCATTATTTATTAGGTGGTTGAGTTTTTCCATCAGAATGGATGTTGCTTTAAGGTTGTAAAGCTGGTTTTATTGTCCCTGTTTTATTTTCTCTTAGTGGAAATGTTGTTTCAAAACTTGAGGGCTGCGGGCGTTTAGCATGTTCTTAGCAGCCCTCTGTATGCCTCAATGGAAATATTGCATGTTTTTTCTCACTCTGCAAGTATAGCCTTCACTCTCACTCCCCTGGTCTCCATCTCTCTTCTTGAGTATCCTGGTCAACAAACAACCTTTTCAACTTGATTATTCAACCCATGGAAATGCCACGCAAAATTGTGAGATGTGGTATTTGTAATAAAAACCAGTGCAACAACTAGCGGTTAAGCCTGTGCAAGACATTGGTCCTGTCAGGAAGACATGCTTTTCTTCACAGTTGATGGACATGCAACAAATGAAAATCTATTAGATAATGCAAAGGGCTGGGACTGAAAACACAAAAATGGTAATCACATTTCAGATGAATGCTGCCAGGCCATGCATACCAAATCAGTGCCACCTATGTTGAACATCTAATCTTATGCTAACAGAGATAATAATAAACCTTTTTCTGCCTTTCTTTATCTTTTCTGTTTCTTTATTTGCATGCAAGTTCAATGCATGCTTGTGTGACAGACTATACTGTGTATGCATGTTTTATTTACACTTGGTTAAATCTATTTGATCGGATATCTATCTGATCATGAAAAAACCAAGAGTAAGTGCCCTCCAAGACCCATTTGAGATGGATAGCAATCTGATCATTTTGAGATGCATACAAGACGTGACTTGGCCAAGTGTAAATACATCCAGGGCCATAGCTAGTGGGGTGAAAAGTTGTTATGATTCTAGGGGCCTAAAGGTCCAGGGGGCCCCACAACAAATTTGAAACTTTATTTTTTGAATAGGTAAGGGGCTCAGAGCAATAGACAGTCAGGGGGCCCAGCATTCCTTACTATGGCCCTGAATATATCTAGTTGTTCAGGTCACTTGAGTAAACTTTACTCATCCCAAACAGAACTAATTTTGCCTAATGCACAGAAATGGTACACCAGATTTATATTCGTTTAGCGAAAACACATTTATTTGGTTAAGTGTAAATTTAATGTGCATACCCAATTGATTAGCAATTCGATCAATCAAAATGCATGAAGTAACTAAGTGTGTGCTATGTTTGTGTGTGTGTGTGTGTGTGTGTGTGTGTGTGTGACAGCAGTATGTTTTGATTATATTTCTTTATTAAAATACCTTCTCTAAGAAAGAGTGACGAGAAACTCATTACCATCTAATAGCTTCTGGGAATAGCATCAGGGAGTCTAATTTGAGCTCAGACAGAAAACCCTCCAACAGTCTAACTCACATCCCATTCTGGACACATGACTAATGGAAAATAAACTGAAGTTTTACATTTTTAGAAAGGAAATGTAAGTGGTGCTTTCCCCAGCAAAAGTAGCTTTCATTATGCTAGGGTGTTAATGCATTGCTATGCAGTTGCTAGGGTGTTCTGGGTGGTTGCTAGATGGTTGCTTATTAGTCCTGGTAAAACTACTCTTCCCCAAATCTGTATAATATTCTGGTCCTTAGGTATGGCTTGGGTCCTTGTAAATCTATAGAATTTTTTCCACCCGTTTTATTGTCCACTAGCCAAGGCTTAGGTCCCTCGTTTAATGTATGTAAATGGGATTTTTTGCATGTTTAATCAAAAACTGTAAGTCCAATTTTTTATTTGATTTGATTTATTTGACGTTAAAAAGTTAAATGAATCACAACTCAAATTGTCAAGGATAACACAAAAAAGTAAAAAACGTATTTCCACTGTGGTCCTTGATATTACATAATATAGATGACATTCCTGGCGACAGGTACACTGGCAGTGATTGTACTACCTCACATACAATGTCCACATGTACAATACAATATCACAATTATACATATACTCATTATTAAAAAATACAATTCATCAATAAGTCAATTTATCCAAAAAAAAAAAAAAAGTATTTTAACTTTTAGACTAAAACCAACCCTATTTGTTATACACTTGATATGCATAGGTAACTTATTACACTCCTGTGCTCCTGAGTATTCAAAAGACCTCTGGCCATACATGGTTTTAAAGCAACATAAAGTAAAATCCATAATATTCTGCCTGGTATTGCAACAATGTTTTTCACTAATCCCTAACTAATCACTAAAATAAACTGGAGCTCTTTTGTTGATTATTCTATGTACCATATTAAGTTTAAGCTGAACTGCTCTACATTCAGTTGGCAACCAACCAAGATGTCTAAAATGGGTTTCATCCACACGAGTAAAATGCTGAATCCCTAAAACTAATCTAATTAATTTATTTTGAGATGCTTGTAACCTTCCCATCCACATCCGAGACAAATCAGACATCCACGAATTACAAGCATAGTCAAAATATCATTGCAATAAACATGATGCAAGTAATCTTAAGTATTCTCTATCCAGAAATCCAACATGTCTAACAAGAAATCTGGTCCTGGTATTAACCTTGCCTAGAACTTTCAAGGTCATACTTGCACCACTTAAGCTATTGTCAAGAACACAACCAAGATAATTGACAGATGTTCTATTTAAAATTACACAGTTGCCGACCTTGACAGCCAACTCGGCAGCCCTATGTAATTTATATTTAGAGCCAAATAGTATTGATTCCATTTTGCCAAGATGTAGTAAAAGTTTATTTTCTGAAAGCCAATCTCTTACCTTACTGAGTTCCTCACCTAATTTTTCCTCTATTTTACAAGCATCCTTACCTGAAACCAATACTGCAGAATCATCAGCATATAAAAACAAGTTACAATCACAAGCAGCTTGCATATCATTTATATATAACAAAAACAAAAGAGGACCAAGTATACTTCCCTGGGGAACTCCATTATTTACAAGTGTTGTCTCTGAAAGAATCCCTCCAACTTCTACCCTCTGAGCCCTCCCAGTGAGATAAGAAGTCAACCATGCAAACACTGTATTCGAAAAACCCATCACACTTAATTTATGTAAAAGTATTGAGTGATTTACCGTATCAAAGGCTTTTTGAAGGCCCAAAAGAACCATACCACACAATTTTCCATCATCAATCTGTTTCCTTATATAATCTGTTAAATATAGTAAACAATTATCTGTTGAATAAGACCTCCTTAACCCTGACTGCAAATCATAAATCAATCTATTTTTGCATACAAATTCATACATCTGTTTATGCACAACCTTTTCTAAAATTTTTGAAGCCACACTAAGGATGGAGGCCAGACGGTATTTCCCAGGATCATATCTGTTCCCTTTCTTATATATTGGAATAATATTTACTATCTTCATATCAGATGGTCCTCTACCCTTTTCAAGTGATAGATTAACAATATATGTAATAGTCGGTGCAATGATATCTGCAGCATCACTTAAAAACCCAGCTGGAATACTATCTAGACCAGTTGCTTTAGACACTTAATTCTTTTAACATTATAGTAATCTCTTCTAATGTAACTTTGATGAAAGAGAAAGAATCTGGTAACACTCCTTGTCTTGAATATAACCTCTTAACAAAATCAATCCCATAACTTCCTTTACTTGGAGGCAACCTTTCTACTAAGCTATTAGCAAAAGATGAGAAAAATACATTTAATTTGTTTGCAACTTTAAAATCAAAATCTAAGCCCATTTTTGATGAACCAGGTTTCGATTTACCATCAAGTTTAAGCTTATTCAGCACCCTCCTCAATGATTTTGGATTCTTCTTGTTTAAATTGTTCAGTGATAAAGATACTCTTTGCTTCCCTTATACTTTTCTATACTCAATTTCTGAGTGCTTTAAACGTATCATAATCCACTAAATTCTTAGTTCTCCTATAAATGGATAGGATCTTATTTCTACTTTTTATTATTTATATTAACTTCTGATTCATCCAAGGACTGGATCTTTGCTTAACTCTCACCTGTCTAAGGGGGCAACTTCATTTACTACATTAAGAAATACATATTTAAATTTTATCCAAGCATTTATCAGCTGATGAGGTGTTTTGTATATTTTCCCATTTCACTCTATTTAGGTGATCTTTGACTATTTCATCATTATAATTTTTAAGCAGTCTTGTCCTTACTGTTTTATGACTACTAAATATTTGTTAAAACATTTCCTTGTACAGATTATAATATGATGATCACTGACACCATATTCTGTCACTCCTTTCTGGGAAATATTCTTTTCATCAGACACCAAAATAAGGTCGATAGTACTATCACCACTGTCCTAAACCCTAGTGAGTTTGTTTATGATCCGGGTTAAATGAAATGATTTACATAATGTCCATAGAGCATTATAATTCCCCCCTGTTCTTTTACTAACATCAGTATTAAAATCCCCCATAGTAATACATTCCTTTGTCAAAGCATCATTATAATTGTTCAAAGCATACAAGTCCCTCATAGAAATCCTTTTGATTCGGTGGTCCATAACACACTCCAAACAGAATAGGCTTTGTTGCAGGAAGTATAACATCCAGAAACAATAACTCATGCACAGCATCAAAATTAATATTGGATCTAATAAAAACACAAATGCCTTCCCCTTTTCTATTGCAATCCTTTCTAATTATATCATAACTTTCAACACTTCATTGTTATAACTTCATTATCATTTATTGTCGAATCTAACCAGGTCTCTGTTAAACATAAAATTCCCACTTGGCAGTTATTAAGCAACCACTTTAATTTGTCTATCTTCGGTAATAAACTCCTTTTCTTAGTCTTTATCTCAAACCCTCTAGCGCCACCAACAGTTCAAAGTTCCACTCATGTTTATGCAAATACGTTTTCCCCTGATTCCTGAAAGCAGGAATGAATCTAGTCGGGCTTTCCGCCCGACTAGATTTTCCGACATTTTGATTTTCAGAAAAACCTACTTTTTCTAAATTGTCCTAGGGCGTACATCCGATTTGCACGGAAATTGGCGTGTATCATCTGGTGACACTCAAAAATTTATTAAAAGAATTTTGATAGACCAAACCATTTTTTAATGGCGCAATTCCCAACAAATTCAACGAAGAACGCTCCAAATTGGATTTGAGGTTGTATCTCTAGAACACTTTGATGGATTTTGACAAAACTTGGTATGTGTCATAGCCATCATGCCCTGAGGTGACCTGCAGTGTTTCGGCACAGTGCCCCCTACGGGTCAGGAGATATAAAAAACGGCTATTTTTACTTATAACTTCTTAACGGTTTGTCCTAAAATCACAAAACAGGACTAGATTCTGTTGGGCATACAGTATCACATGATACCAATTTTGCCTATGTCCGCCATTTTCTGCATCGGCCATTTAGAATTTTGTTCTAAAATGCTGTATTTTACAAATGCATTGGTGTATCATTACGAAACTTGGTATGTGTCATTGGCGTGATACCCTGACGGTGCTCAACAAATCTCAAAAATATAATGAAATATATAAAAATGCTAATAACTTTTGATGATTTTAGACTATTGTTATGACACTGGTCTTGATAGATTCCTTGGGTCAAGCCGAGTTCAATGATTCCACATTTATCATGGTCGGCCAAACTTCCTGTCGGCCATTATTAATTTAATTGAAAACCTACTTTTTCAAACTCCTCCCACAGCGATAATCCAATTTTCACCTAATTTTGCTCAGATCATCTTCAGACGATGCTTATCAATAGTTTTTGTGAGCTTGCAGTCTAAACTGAATGTAACAACACCAAAAAAACATGTACCACTTGTTGTCATTTTCACTCATTCCACTAAATGAACTCAAATAAAAAAGTTACTCTATAGCATTGCCTCTTTAAATAATTCACTCTTACTCAAAAACTTGCATGTTGATAAATCGTTCAACTGAATGAATGGAATCACTCAGGGATGTGATAACCAAAAGCATTGTTAGCCCAAGTTGCTTGTAAAGACCATTGGTGCCTATGGTACCTACGATCAAATTACACTAATGATGCTTTTGGGAAACACAGCCCAGAACAGTTAATAAATTATCATTTGATTCACTGCACTGCATTTCTTTACTCTCAGTCATCTCTGACTTCAAAATAACAAATGTTCGATATACAATCCCCTTAACTGGCACTCCCCTTTTTTAGCATTTACCAGAAAATTACATTTTCAACTTTAAATGGTTGTTACTCTTGAATGCTTGGGACTAGAGACCTAATTTTGGTAAGTAAAATAAGTTATAAAATGGCAAATTTCTTAGAATTATTGTAGACACAGTACCAAATGTGGCAACAAGATGACATCAAAGCTCCATTGTTCCAAGAGTGACATATTCAGATTTAAATGCCCATCATTCTGAAATGCCTGAGTCTACAGACCTAATTATGGACCCTTTTTAAAGAAGACACTTGGGAGATTATTGTACAATCAGTTATTTAAGTTAATTTAAAAAAAGTTATAGAAGTTTAAGTTTATTCAAATGGAAATGCAATGCACTAAACTTTTATTTCATTTATTAAAATATATAAAAACTATGTGGCACCCAACAAAATTACAGAAAATTAAAGCCATACATCAAACCAAGTTGTGTCCCAAATTTCAAGTAATTAAATTATAAAATACCATATTTATCAAACATTTACTAGGTGCAGTACCAGAAGTGGCCACAGGATGAAATCAGAACTCCATTGGTGCAAGAGTGCATAAAAGTTCAGAACTCTTTTGAAAAACTAATTTCAGAAACACCACTCAAACCACATATGAGGAGACACTATTTAATTGCAAAACATTATATAAAATTCATTACAGATTATAATTATTATAATTATGTTTATAATGCATGGTTACAGTGTAAGTATTGTTAATATTTAAGTTTGTTTTGCATAGATCCAATGAAAGAAGCAGCTAAAATGTTAGATTTCGGCTTTGATCGGTCATCAGAAATGGAAGAAAGCTTAGAGCGTAATGGTCAGAGGTGGGTAGTAACGCGCAACATTTACTCGAGTAACTTTTTGGAAAATTTTTTTACTTTTAGAGTAGATTTAAAAGTGGGTACTTTTTACTCTCACTCAAGTTAATTTCTAATGAAATTTTTGTACTTTTACTTCATTACAATGGGCAGCGTTCCTGTCGTTACATTACTGGATTTAATTTTAATTAATGTGTAATGTATTAAAAGATTATTGAATGGGATTTTTACAACAGCGGAAGTTCACACAGCTGTGCGTGCTGTCACAGAGTGACAGAAGCCTAAGTGAAACACTTTCTTCACACTGCACAGTAAAAAAAAAAAGAATAGTTTCGTCATGCATTACCTTAATTTAACACAAAGACAAGTGGATATTTCAAGATTAAAATTGCAGCTCCAAAATGCTGAGGTAAGTTTTGGCTCTAATGATAACGTGGGCTTTTCTGTGACATGGTGAAGGACATTTTCAGGGTGATTCTGTAAATATGGGCTCTTGTGACATCAGTTTTTAAGTGTACATTTTTAAATCTGCAGAAATATATCTGTGCGCTTTGTCCCTCCTTTACACATTTACCCTGCGCCCTCGCGGGGATACTGGAAACTATTGCAGCTACTTCGGGTGGATTAACTGTATAAATCCATGTAAAAATCTACATTAAGTGTAAATGCCTTTTGCTCTGCCGATCGCATTATTGACAACTGAAGCGTGAACAGACAGAATTTCTGTGCATGGTGCCCATCGCAGGCTGATACTCTGCGTTTAAGAACGGTGGAACTGTGTACAGAACTAATTATCTAAAATCTTTTGACACTGCAATCTGTAACTACACTGAACTAACAACTAAAATCTATGAAATAGTGAAAGTAGGCATTAATAAAACATGATCTTGCTTTGGTTTTTATTTCCCTGTGGGACATTGTTCACATTTTCACTGTAATTATTATTAGAAAGGTTTCCAAACCTCTCATCTTATTGACAATCATCCTGCTCTGACAAGAGCCCTTAAAGGGATAGTTCAAAAATGAAAATTCTCTTATTATTTACTTACCCTTATGCCATCCCAGATGTGTATGACTTCCTTTCTTCAGCAGAACACAAATGAAGATTTTTAGAAGAATTTCTCAGCTCTTTTGGTCCATACAATGCAAGTGAATGGGTGCAAACATTTTAAAGCTAAAAAAAATCACATAAATCAGCATAAAAGTAATCCATAAGAATCCAGTGGTTAAATTCATATCTTCAAAAGTGATGTGATATGAGAACGTATGGATGAGAAACAGATAACTTTCACATTCTTCTTCTTGTGTTTTTGGTGATTCTCATTCTTCTCTGCATATCACCCCCTGCTAGGCTGGGAGAAGAACTTCTAGCAAAAAATGACTTAAATATTGATCTGTTTCTCACCCACACCTATCATATCACTTCTGAAGATATGGATTTAACCACTGGAGTCGTATGGATAAATTTTGTGGTGCCTGCATTTGCTTTTTGGAGCATAAACATTTTGGCACCCATTCACTTGCATTGTACTGACCTACAGAGCTGAAATATTCGTCTGAAATCTTAATTTGTATTCTGCAGAAGAAAGGAAGTCATACACATCTGGGATGGCATGAGGGTGAGTAAATGATGAGAGAATTTTCATTTTTGGGTGAAATACCTCTTTAAAGTGATAGCTCAGCCATAATTTAATATTCCGCCATCATTTCCCTACCATCATGTTGTTCTAAACCTGTGTGACCTTCTGTACTCTGTGGAACCCAAAAGATGTTAGACAGAATGTTAGGGACTGACAGTCTCAGTCACCATTCACTTTCAAAATATATATATATAAAAAAAAACACATTCACTGAAAGTAAATGGTGACCAAGGCTAACATTCTGTCTAAAATCTCCTTATTGTGTTGCATGGAAGACAGAAAGTAATACGTGTTTGGAACAACATGATGGTGAACGAATTTCCATTAATAATAATAATAATAATAACAATAATAATAATTCTGTAATACGTTGTCACACTTCTCAGTGGAAGGAGGAGGCGAGAAGCAGATTTCCTGGTTCAGGTAATCGTTTTATTGTCCTCACTGCAACAAATACACTCTTTCAGGGCTTTCACGGTGTTCAATAATTCACTCTAAAAATAAACAAACTATTTCACAAAAATAAACTCTCAGCTTCGTAATAATAAACTCTCGGCTTCGCAATAGGGTCTCTGGTGCCCAGGCTCTCTTTCTCGTCTACCTGCGGTGTGGCTCTATTTATGCTGCTCTCCCCGTGCTCACTGAAATTAGAGACAGGTGTTAGACATAATTTAGCTCAGATGTAAGCGCCCTTACCGCTTTCTCTCTCTCTCCGGAGAGATGCTTGACCACGCCCCCGCTGCCACATACATGTTAAATGTGTATTATGAAATGGAATGTAGGGAGTTAATGTCCATTATGTAATTTGTGAAAGTAACGAGTTACTCACACTTGAGTACTCTTTTAATTGTATACTTTCTTACTCTTACTCAAGTTATTATGTTAGCACTTTTACTTCTACTTGAGTAATTATTTTTATAGTAATTTTACTGAGTACAGTTTTTGGCTACTCTACCAACCTCTGGTAATGGTGGCATTAGGTTCTCTATCCAAACAAACACTAGGATGACGTCACTGCTCTGGAATGAGCAAGGCCAACCATTGTAACCATTGAAACATCATGCCAATGGCTACATGACCTGTCAATCACATCTTGACTAGCGATCCATTGGCTGGATCTATTCACTGAAACAGCCAATTCGCATTTTGGAGAAGCCATGGAGCCTTTGATCTGGTTTGATTAACAGCTCCGCCCATGAATCACAGAGAGACTCGTGGGTGGGCTCAAACAACACGGAAGTTTCACCAGAATAGCGGAGACCTCAAGACCTCTATGCTGATTGATAAAATACGTTTTATTATCAATATTTTATTGATAATGGACTCACGATAGTGCCGAGTATGGCTTCTGCATTGCGAGCTCCGACACAACACTGCAGTTTTTTGTTTATTTTGTTCACAATTCTATGTTTTTTATGCCTTGGATGTTGTCTGCCTTATTGTCTACGACAGACAAACACTTTTGGACATTGGTTCTGCAATAGCACACCAAAAACCGGACTTTAAATTCCTCAATGCCGACCCGCTGTTTACAAACACGCCAGCGGAGCCCTTTGTCTGGGCAGCCCAGCCGTGGAAACGCAGAAGGAAAAGGGGAAATAGAGCCGGCGTTCTCATCAGAGTAAGATGTCACGCAAATCGACCCCCGCTACCCAGTATTCTACTGGCAAATGTTCAGTCTCTGGACATCAAGCTCTGCACGCTGAGAGCGTGGATCTCTTTCCAATGAGATACGAGGGACTGCTGCATTACCTGCCTTACGGAAACTTGGATGTCTGCTGAGATTCCAGATTCAGCCATCAAACCCGTGGGGTTCTCCGTGCACCGAGCAGACAGAACGAAAGACCTCTCAGGTAAAAGCAGAGGTGGTGGTGTATGTTTTATGGTCAACAAATCCTGGTGTATTCCGAGGAACGTACATTCTATCAAGTCTTTCTGCTCTCCTGATCTGGAATTTCTCATGCTTCTGTGTCGACCATTCTGGCTACCGAGGGAATTCACAGCGGTCATTATCACTGCTGTGTACATCCCGCCACAAGCCAACACAGACCGGGCACTCAAGGAACTGTATGGGAGTATAAGCAAGCAGGAAACCGCACACCCTGAGGCCGCATTCATTGTGACCGGGGACTTTAACAAAGCCAATTTTAAATCAATTGCACCAAAATACCAACAACACATCAGTTTCAACACACGAGGGGACCGGGTTTTGGACTATTGCTACTCTCCCTTCCGGGATGGCTACAAATCCCTCCCCCGCCCACCATTTGGCAAATCAGACCACTCTTCCATTCTGCTTCTGCCCGCTTACAGGCAGAAACTGGAACAGGAAGCACCCACCCTCAGAACAATCCAGTGCTGGTCGGACCAATCAGATTCTTCGCTACAAGACTGTTTTGATCACGCGGACTGGGAGATGTTCTGGTCCGCCTCTGATGACGACATCGAAGTGTACGCTGATAGCGTAACGTGTTTCATCAGAAAGTGCATAGAGGATGTTGTTATGACCAAAACAATACGGATCTACCCCAACCAGAAGCCATGGATAAATAGCGATGTTCACGCGGCACTTGATGCGCGGACCTCCGCTTTTAATTCCGGGAATGCGGAGGAGCATAAACAAGCCAGTTATGCACTCCGCAAAACTTTCAGAGCAGCCAAACGCCAGTACAGGGACAAGATTGAAGGACAGTTTAACACCACCAACTCTAGAATCATGTGACAGGGAATTAATATCATCACGGACTTTAAAGGGAATAAAAACTCCGCCATGAACACCGCTGCCTCTCTCCCAGATGAGCGAAATACTTTTTATGCTCGTTTCGAGGGAAATAACACCGCTCTCGCGGAGAGAGCTCTCGCGGCCGAAACTACAGAGGTTAGTTCACTCTCCGTCTCTGTAGCGGATATAACCCGATCCTTCCGACCGGTGAATATCCATAAAGACGCAGGTCCAGGCGGCATTCCAGGCCGCGTCATCAGAGCGTGCGCGAACCTACTGGCTGGTGTTTTTACGGACATTTTCAACCTTTCCCTCTCCTTGTCTGTGGTCTCCACATGCTTTAAAACGTCCACCATTGTGCCTATACCAAAGTAATCCAAAATCACTTGCTTAAATGACAGGCGTCCTGTTGCTCTGACCCCCATTATCAGCAAATGCTTTGAGAGACTAACCAGAGATTACATCTGCTCTGTGCTGCCTCCATCACTGGACCCATTGCAGTTTGCTTACCACAACAACCGCTCCACTGATGATGCCATTGCATCTACAAAACACACTGCTCTCTCCCACCTGGAAAAAAGGAACACTTATGTGAGAATGGTGTTTGTAGACTTCAGCTCAGTATTCAACACCATAGTGCCCTCCAAGCTTTATGTGAAACTCCGAGCTCTGGGCTTAAACAGCTCGCTGTGCAGCTGGATCCTGGACTTCCTGTTAAGCAGACACCAGGTGGTTAGAATGGGCAGCAACATCTCCTCATCACTGACCCTCAACACTGGAGCCCCGCAGGGCTGTGCTCTCAGCCCACTCCTGTATTCCCTGTACACACATGACTGTGTGGCAACACATAGCTCCAATGCCATCATTAAGTTTGCTGATGATACGACGGTGGTAGATCTGATCACTGACAATGATGAAACGGCCTACAGAGAGGAGGTGCACACTCTGACACACTGGTGTCAAGAGCACAACCTCTCCCTCAACGTCAACAAGACAAAGGAGCTTGTGGTGGACTTCAGGAGAAAAGACAGAGAACACAGTCCCATCACCATCAATGGAGCACCGGTGGAGAGAGTCAGCAGCTTCAAGTTCCTCGGAGTCCACATCACTGAGGAACTCACATGGTCCGTTCACACTGAGGCTGTAGTGAAGAAGGCTCATCAGCACCTCTTCTTCCTGAGATGGCTGAGGATGTTTGGAATGAACCGCTACATCCTCACACGGTTCTAAACCAGCACTGTAGAGAGCATCCTGACTGGCTAGCACCGCCCAAAACTGCAAAGCCCTGCAAAGCCCTGCAAAGTGTGGTGCGAACTGCCAGACACATCATTGGAGGTGAGCTTACCTCCCTCCAAGACATATATACCAGGCGGTGTGTGAAAAAAGCTTGGAGGATCATCAGAGACTCCAGCCACCCAAGCCATGGGCTGCTCTCACTGCTACCATCAGGCAGGCGGTATCGCAGCATCAGGACCCGCACCAGCCGACTTCATGACAGCTTCTTCCCCCAAGCAATCACACTTCTGAACTCTTGATCTCTCACGATCAATATACATCAGCACTGCACTTTATTAATCTTATTATCTCACACTGGACTGTCTTAAATTATATTCTCTCTTAACAACACACTGGCAACTGACTATCAACCAACAGCCTGAATGTCAATACAGTACAATACAACCTACTGTATATTTTATATATACTATATATACTATTTTTATATATAGTGCATTCTATATTATGTGTATGAGTATTCTATATTGTGTGTATTGTATACTGTACAACATTCTATATTGTGTGTATTGTATATTGTATATTGTATATTATTATTTGTATATTGTGTTGTGTGTAATTATGTGTATATTAGATATGTAAATTGTGATGTGTAAATCTGTTTATTGTAAATTGGTATATGTCTCATCTATGTCTCATCGCTGTCATGACTGCTATGTTGCTCAGAACTGCACCCAGGACTTTCACCCACTATTGCACTTGTGTATATGTTTGTGTGACAATAAAAGTGATTTGATTTGGTAATAGACATTTTATTTTACATGATGACGCAAGCAAAGAATGATCAGTTGTTTTTTTACTCAATTTTCGCTGTTTTGGATAAAATGGTCAAGTTTACTTTCAATCGTGGACATTTACCATGGATTGTATGCTTGAATTTCCTGCCATCATCTGATCGGATAAAAACCAGAAGATATAAAAGATAAGTAATACCTCTCACATGTTGCATGTTTTAAAATCCACTCTTTCTGTATTTTAATGCATTACTGTAATGACGTCATTCAGATAGCAAAACAGTGGGCATATTTTGAAGCTAGAGACTTGAAGCTTTCAATTGATATAAGGTTTGTCAAGATTAAAGTAGGATGTGAAGGTAATATAGTCCAATAAACATGAAAAAAGCTAAAAAAACAAACAAAAAACAAACATATATGGGACAATGCCAGTTAACAGGCTAAACTTGCTCTTCAGTATACTTACTGTCTGACTGTTCAAATGACAACTAAAGAAGAAAACATTTGCAACATTTTGTAAGAAATTTATTTTTAATTTTAATTTATTGTATATAAATGTTTTATAAATTTTATTATGAAATGAAAAAAAATTGTTCAAATCTAAGTGTGTATTTTGATCAAATAATTGAAATACGTTAAGATGTATCATGCTGCTTCAAGACTTGTTTTGTAATCAAATCTTAATGATGTTTCAAAAAATGCAATTAACTTTTGATAACTTTAGTCTATTGTCATTGATAGACTCCTTGGCTGATGCCAAGAACAATTTATATTACATTACAGGTGATTCTATTCATTGCTTTTCGAGCAGTTTGCCTAAAATCTTCACAAAAATGCTATTTTCACTAATTTTTGCCATTCCTGTGCTTGGACCCGATAATTGCTACTTGCAGCTATATTTTATTTTGAAATTGAAATTTGTAAAAAAAAAAAAAAAAATTTCAGTAGATCGTATGTTAATGTAATCTTGTATAGAAGATGTAAACTTATTTGACTTGCTGTCTGTATACTGGAGGGCTTGGAGCTCAAGACTCGACTCAAGTCCTGATTACCCCCCAAAAAGGCGTTATGGTGGAAGATCAGTACCATGACAATGGCAAGAAATATTTAGGACAGCAAGCTGGCAACAATTCTATATGGTAAATTGGCTTAGCGGATACTTCTGAAAATGTGTTCACCCCCCCCCAAAAAGCTATATAGAGGGAGTGCTTTACGCATTTGTTTGAAGGTTCATTCTTGTACGATGGCTGGTCGAGAGGGGTTATACTGTGATTCAAACGGGAGACCACCAGTCATCATAGAAGTGGATGGACTCATGGCATTCGAACGGGGAAGGTGAAAAAACAAGAGTTGGATCACGCTGCGTTCGAAAGTGAGGGCTCACGCTGCGATTTGTACGGGAGACTGCTCTACAGAGAGAGTGGTTTGGCTCACGCTGCGATTTGTATGGGAGACTGCTCTACAGAGAGAGTGGTTTAGCTCACGGCATTCGAACAAGTAACCCCAGCATGCATTAGAACGGGTAGGGTGAGAATGGGAGTTGGCTCGCACTGCGTTCGAAAGGGTGGGCTCACGCTGCAATTCGAATGGGAGACTTCTCTAAAGAGAGAATGTTTTGGCTCGCGGCATTCGAATGGATAAGCCCAGCATACATTAGAACGGAGAAGGTGAGAACAGGAGTTGGCTCGTGCTACGTTCAAAAAGGAGGGTTCATGTTGCGATTCGAACAGGAGACTGCTCTAAAGAGAGAGTGGTTTAGCTCGCAGCATTCGAACGGGTAAGCCCAACATGCATTCAAATGGGGAGGGTGAGAACGGGAGTTGGCTCACGCTGCGTTCGAAAAGGGAGGGCTCACGCTGCGATTCGAACAGGAGACTGCTCTAAAAAGAGAGTGGTTTAGCTCATGGCATTCGAACGGGTAAGCCCAGCATGCATTAGAACGGGGAGGGTGAGAATGGGAGTTGGCTCACGCTGCGTTCGAAAGGGTGGGCTCATGCTGAGATTCGAATGGGAGACTTCTCTAAAGAGAGAGTGGTTTAGCTCGTGGCATTCGAATGAGTAAGCCCAGCATACTTTCGAACGGGGAAGGTGAGAACAGGAGTTGGCTCGTGCTGCGTTCGAAAAGGAGGGCTCACGTTGCGATTCAAACAGGAGACTGCTCTAAAGAGAGAGTGGTTTAGCTCGCAATATTCGAACGGGTAAGCCCAACATGCATTTGAATGGGGAAGGTGAGAACGAGAGTTGGCTCACATTGCGTTCGAAAGGGAGGGCTCACGCTGCGATTCGAACGTGAAACTGCTCTACAGAGAGAGTGGTTTAGCTCGCAGCATTCAAATGGGTGGATTGAGTATTTGGGGGCATGGTAAAGGGGCTCCTGTGGGAGCACTGCTGTGTTTCCAAGGCTGTAGATGCACATCTAAAAATTTATGGAACTGAGGAATTGAAAGTGCCTGTGGAGAAAATAGAAATATCTCTGTGTACACACCTGTAAGGGAAGCGAAAAGTTAGTTAGGAAAAACAAGCCTTTATATTTACACACACCTGCAAGGAAAGCCAAAGGTTAGTTAAGATAAACACGACGATTACGTTTGTACATGCCTGTAATGGAAGCAAGTGGTTAGATAGGAAAACATAACTTAATTACATTTGGCATGGGCAGGGCACAGCTGCGGCAGTGTCAACTAGGGCACAAATGACTTTATTAAATCTATCAACACCTGTAAGGGAAGCAAAGGTTAGTTTGTACTTACCTGTAGAGGGAGCAAATGGTTAGTTAGGAATACGTACATTTATTACCTTTATACACGTCTGTAAGGGAAGCAAAAGGTTAGTTATGGAAAACATGTCAGTTATGTTTATATGCAGCTTTAAGGAAAGCAAAAGTTTGTAAGAATACAACTTTACGTTATGTTTGTCATGGCGGTGCACTACTGCGGCAGTATCAAAATGCGAAAGGGGTGCTGCTGTGACATTATTGAGAGTATGCGGGTGATGCTGTGGCAGTACTGAGCGTGGGCGGGCGTTGCGGCCCATAATCTGGTGGGGCACATGGTTTTATTACATTTATGCACACTTTATTATATGTTGGGCTCGTTTTAACCATTAGCGAAGGAAATGCCAATTCGAAGGTTAACACTAAAAGGCTCTTAAGATTACTGCACCACCACTGCGCTCGAACGGAAGAGATCATACTGCATTCGAATGGCAGGTGGCGCCGAGTAGAGAACCTTGCAGAGTTGTGGTTTGCCATATGTATATATATTTATGAGCCACGCCCCTAGACTTTGATAAGAGGAAAACAGGCACATGAATGTGGTGCTTGGACACCTCTCCACAACAAGCCACACAATTTGAGGTATCATTTATGTTTGTATCACAAATGGTGTGAGATTGCATACACTTTAGCAAACACAACTAATAAAAAATTACCTGAATGTAAATACTTGCAAATATGAAGGCCTACTTTGTAGTTAAAAAGAAAAATACACAGATATTTCACCAACCACAGATGAACAAGACTGAGAACATTTCGACTACATTTTTCATCTAATTTATGTGGCATCCTTCCCTAGCAGAGCATCATATCCCTTAGACAATATGTTGTGACTCAGGCATAAATCAGAGCCAATAGTCTCATTATGGAAATAAGGCTGAAGAGAAACATCTCCTGCATTTCGAAACACCATCTCAGCAACTCGGTATTTAAGAACATAATGGATACATAAGCATTAAAATATTCCTAAATGCAATGAATATGTTACAAATTCATCTTTCTGACACACAGCTTTTGGGCTGTCACTATTTGCTCTGACAATTTGATGACGATTCTTTCAAAATTACTTGAAATATGAAATATGGTCACATTTTGGTTGGATTCGATTCTAATTTTTAGGTACGATTCTTAATTATTTACAAAAACATGCTGAAGGCAAGCATCTCTATAACAATTGCTCATACTTAGGGTTATGGATCTGAACAACTTGTGAATAATGCCTTCTATTGTGCAGCTTGTTTTTTTTCTATTACATAATTTTCCTGCTAAACAGTATTTATCACAACACACTTTATGCACATAAGTTAAAAGTAAGAAAGGTTGCGCCATGGAAATAAATGTACACGTGTACATAAATACACTTAAACTCAAACTCAGTATTGAAATAAGTGCTCGCCACAGAGTGCCTTATAAAAAAAAACATTTTAAATTAATATAAGCTGCATTAAGCAGCATTCCATTCAACTCTGTTATATTCCATCTCTTACTATGTTCATTAAAAAAAAAAAGAAAAAAGATTTAATTACAGCAGATTGTCAATGCAAAGTGCTATTCACAGCAATACTGTACCTATTATTCACAGTTAAGAGTATGATGAGAGTTAACACCATAGTATGGGGATTAATTGCCCTATATCTATTAATCTTTGCCCTATAGGTCTCAAACCAGTCTTCTGATCACCCATTATTGATGTCTACTCATTGGTCTTTTGGTTTGATTAGACATCACACTTTAATTCATAACCTGAGCTTTCTTGCCCTTTAAAAACTGCAAAATCATTTTTTTTTTTCTCATTCAGTGATTTAATGTTATTGCATGACAGGACTTTGAGAGGTAATTTAGAGATAAAATGTGAGCGGACATCAGGACAGTTCAAGGTTGTAACTCATCCAAAGCCCGCAGGACGACAAAGATCTGAAGTGTGTGTTTGTGTGAATGTGCACGATTCAGTTGGAGAGGATGGTTTAAATCAGTGGTTCTCAACTGATTTTGCTTCAGGACCCAGATTTTACATTGGACAAGTGACGACTCTACAGATTACCAAATTATTTATCATACAAAAGTCAACAAAAATGTCCTTAAAATAAAAAATACAGGGCTCTATTTTCGTGAGGGCACAAAGCGAAGCGCTATGACCGTGTACAACATCTTATCCAATTTTCATGTGAGTGCTAATTCTAAGGGAAATTTTCGTGCCAGTGCAAAGCACAAGTGGGCATGGGTGGGAGTGTTTGCGCTATCTGTGGGTGTATGTGCGCAAACTGGGTATGTACTTTATGTTAATGATGTGGCGCCACTTGCCATTTTACTGAGAAACAGGTCATTGTCAAGAAGTTTCAAAAACAGGTCTGTTTGCAGCGTAAGTCTAAACTCAGTTTCTGCATTTGCAGTTTGGAGATTCCACCAACAGACCTATGGTAATAAATTTAATGTCCTGAGAATATAGTGGAACATCAAATTATGTCCATGATGATCACTGCTGTAGCCATTTTATGTGTTAAACTATCTTAATGTCATGGTTTATTTTTCAATTATTATCATTATTATTATGTTTATATTTACAATTGTATTTATGATCTAATTTGTATTGGTATTTTTCCACCTGTTGTCATAAAGTGATTTTTAAGTCACTGCAAAAGGGTCTGGTGGAAAAAGTTTGAGAAAGTAAAATGTCTGGATTTGGTATGACGTTTCTGACCACTTTGTTATTTTGATTATATTTTAATTTAGTTTGAAGTGTAATTTGAATTTAGAAATATTTTTGGTAAAAAAAACTTTTTGTGCTTCAATATATACATTTTTCAAAATCAAAATAGACCAGTAGAAATGAAGTGTGTTCCAATACAATCACTGTTAATACTAGCCATTAATTGTGTGTTAGTAGATGAAAATTATTAATAATACTTACATTCTTGTTAACGGAGTGTATGCCTCAATATTGGGCTTTAAGGGGTTAATTTAATACTGAATCCAAGTCGTTTTCTGGTTGAATGCCCTAACACTCCTGATCTCCAATGAAATGGCATTTCCTGAAGCTTACTGCTCTTTAAACACTTCACACACAGCTTTTAAAACCTCATGCATGCAAATGCACTCGTACAGGTCATATCTTTCAGTTAAAAGCAGAGTGATTGAGACTTCAGATGAATGAATGAGAATATGATCATCGTAGAGGAAGAGAAAGAGAGGGAACAGAAGACAAGTAAATGGTTTTAAAGGGGTGGAGTGGGTGGAATGAATCAGCAAACTGAATATAGAGCTGATCATTCGTCTTCTTCAGGAGCACATAAACATGTAGCCAGCAGACCGCTGGTCCTAATAGAGTTTCTTGTGAAAGAATCCTGTTACATATTGTTGTTTACTGCCTCACAAAACCTGTTCAAATCATGTCTGAAGGCCTGTGATGATTCTTTGTACCCTTCTGGACTACTAGTCACTAGTTTATGTAAGCTAAAGGTCTTGGTCTTATAGTAGGTGCCTCAACGGTTGACAAGAAGGAAGCAAGTGGTTTAATTGGATATTCAGTTTATCTTGTTTATAATTACAACTGACCAAATTTAGTGGTGCACAAAGTTATTTGTACATACTGTGCAGTAGACACTCCTCACCTAACAGGGAACAACTTTGGCTAACATTATTTAAAGGTCAGGAACAAATGTTAAAATAACATTAATGCTTATGACGTTATTAGATTAATAAGGAACATCCTCTTCTCCATTTTTTTTTTTTTATATATATAAAAAAAGTCAAATCAAGTTTTCAGGAATAGAATGCTAATGTTTAAATAACGTTCTATTGACATTAAGAAAAACGTTAAAATTGTTATTTTATTTTCCCATAACTTTTGGAAAACGTTTTAAGAACATACATTTGTAAGCTGGGTTTATGTTGCCTACTATTTAATGACTTTATTAGTATAATGAGGAACATCCTTATAACTTTTTTTTTTTTTGTATAAAGTCAAATCATGTTTTCAGGTTTTCAGTGTTATGCCAACCTTAAAATAACACTCTACTGATGTTAAGAAAAACTGAACACACAACCACAGTGTAACGTTTGGAAAATGTTTTAAGAATATAATTTTGCTAGTTAGATATAAGCAGCCTAATATATGTATTTTTAAATAGTGCATGAAACAGTAAGCACTATGCAAAGCTAAATGTTTCAGAAAGTAGTATGCTAAAGTACATTGTTATCTTCTTTTTACATGCTTAACCCTCCAATTCGGATCAAGTAGGGCTGCTTACTTTGCTGTTCGTGGTCATTTTTGACCAGACACAGTACAGGTGTAACTTTTTTTTTAAAGAAATTATAACATTTCTTCTTCTTGAAGTAAAAACAATACATTTATGGACTTATTTGGGGTTTTTAACATACAAATTGTGGGTGTGTTATGGTCTGATCCCCGAATTTATGTGTGGGTGTGTTCTGTATTGTGGAGGATTTATAGATTTTGTTTGACCAAATAAAAAATAAATGGCTCTGTGTTATAATGTTACCAGTTAATTTGTGTGTGTGTGTGTGTGTCTCACCCCTTCATTTCTCTGTGTGTGTTTTTTTCTGCATTGTGGCTGTATTGTATTTGACAAGAAAAAAAGCTCTGTTTTTTAGTCTTTCCCATTCATTTCCTATGGTTAGTCAATTCTGACCACAAACAGCATAGGTGTTGCTTTTTTTTTTACGATCACTTAGACTTATCAAATCAAGTCCAATTTTTTGTTTTTTTGCTCAGAGGAAAAGTCACTAAGTTTTTTTTTTTATTTCATTTTTTACATTGGAAATATAGATTTAGGTAAAAAATGACTGAACAGAATAGGAAGGCTAATTCCATAAGAGAAGTCAAATTATCCAGAAGTCCAGTTACAATTGTGTGTACAAATGTCTTCACTCTAGTTAGTCTAATGAAACACTGAGTCAAAAACATATTATAACTTACAGTTCTTCGTTAAAATAAACCCTCAGGAATTTGCCATTGGTTTTCAGAATATCATTTTTCAAAAATAAGGTCTGTGAATTAATTTTGAAATCATATTTTATTAAGTGTACATTTTCAACACATTTGTCAAAAGTACTATTCATTTATTTTACAGTAAAGCTTTTTTGGTAGAAAAAACTACTTAGCGCACCTTTAAGAATATGCATGAAAAACATCTGACATTTGCTTTTAATCAAATCGTTATCAATATGCCATCTGTGTATAGATGCAGAGAGCTCTTTATTTTATTACCAATACAATCTCATCTAATAAACACACCAGTCAGCCTATTAAAATTTAGTTTCATTCTCATCCATTGATCTGGGCAAAACACATTGATCGGTTTTTGCATGCAGTTCTCTGTGAGACACGGCAGCTGTTTGCGACATGATTGCATGTTTCTGGGTGACCCCATGTGCTTGTGGGGCCCCAGCAGGGCCCATCCACACACAGGCGCTTAACCTTGGGGCACACGCTCGATCAGCTAATGAATAATTTCAGTGCGACAGACACTCACTGCGCACATAGAACAAGGTGGGGGCAGTTGGAAGACAGGGTGGGGATTACAGTATTGTTTAAAGGTCGATTTACAATTTGATGAAGTCATCTCAACTAGTTTTGCTGTATCTCACAGGAGCTGGCTCTCAGCCAGAACAACGCTGTTTGGGATCTGGTCTATAGGAGCTGGTCTTGTGCAAAATCCAGAGCCCCTTGGACCCCGAAGTGATTCCATTGGCTGACAGGACTTTTATATTGGCACTCTATTCGGTGACTAATTAGAAATTTCAGAAAATGATTTTATATATGCATGCAGTCTTAAAGGAATATTCCAAGTTCAATACAAGTTAAGTTCAATTGACAGCATTTGTGGCATAATGTTGATTACCACAAAAAAATATGTTTTTTTCAAAATCAAGATTACACTGGGGCACTTACAATGGAAGTGAATGGGGCCAATTTGGAGTGTTACAATGCAGAAATGTGAAGCTTATAATTTTATTAAAGCTTTTCAATTAATTCTTATGTTAAAACTTGTGTATTACTTGAGCTGTAAAGTTGTTTAAATAGGGTTTACGACATTACTTCGTCATGGCAACGAAGTTGTAAATTTGTCAATAACTTAACACAAAAAAAGGTTGGTAAATGATTTTATCACACTAAAAGTATGCATTGTTTACATTTTGTAGATATACTTTTGAAACAAGGATTGGTCCCATTCACTTCCATTGTAAGTGCCTCACTGTAACCCAGATTTGTGCTTTTATTTAAAGAAAAGTACAAGTCGAAATAAATTTTTGTTCTAATCAATATTATGCTACAAATGCCGTCAACTGAGTTTAAAGGCGCATACCTTTGCACAGCGACATTCTGCAAGTGAAGATAACGTGGGAGGATGCTGAGCGTGTGTGAAATCAGCAGAAAAATAACTGCCAAGCAGCCTCTTTTTAATGCTGCACTTCATATTCTGGTTAAAAATAAATGCACAAATTATATCCTTGTCCACTGTGTATTCAGTGTAGCTGTGTACGAAGCACTGCCCACTCAGTGGTCACTGCCAAACCAAGCAGCTTACTATTGGTCAATGCCGCAAAGTTCATCAAACTTGAACTTCATGCGAAATCTGCGAGAGGAAATTCTTTGCCACTGGAAGTCCATCGTACGAAATTCACAATCGCGCAGATTCCCATTGAGATGACAGTATTTCGCCCATGGAATTTTGCCTTGCAAAGGTATGTGTGACCACGTCTTATCTTGTGTTAATCTCGGAATTATCCGTTAATCTCGAAAATATGTTCATTAATGTCTTGAAAATTATATTAACATATAACATTATATGCTACAAATAGCCAAATTAATAATTTACCTTTCTTTGTGTTTCAGTTAGCCTTTAATTAGCAAGAAATTAGTGCTTAGAGCACTATCTTAGAGAAGCTACAACAAGCTACCACCCTGCTGAAAGCCTAAACCAGCCTAAGCTGGTTTGCTGTTTTTCAAGATTGGCCAGGCTGTTCTGGTTTGCTGGTTTTATTGGGGTTTTGGGCACTTGTCAGGTCTGGCCAGGCAGGGAGACAATCTAGACCAGCTTAAACCAGCATCTTAGGCTGGTTGATTAGTTAGAACAATATATCAAAATAACACTATAGGGGTTTAAATCACACATTACAACCCTTGAACCATCTTAAAAATCATGTTAAACCAGCCTAAAGGCCTTTGCACACCAAACGCGAATTTGAAAAACAATAGATTCCTATTGAGTCATATAGACCTTTTGGAGTAACACCACCCTCTTTTGGAGATTCCGCCCCCATTTGGAGGTCTCCGGCCTGCAGCTACACCTACTTGGATGTTATGCCCTGACTAAAACCAGCGCAACTGGTGGCGCTAAAGCACAGACCACCAACATTAAATGCTGAAGTAACACGAGGAAGAAATCCTGAACCAGCAATTTGCATCAAATGTCTTAGAAAACCGAAAAATCTTTTCTTGTATTGGTTCTCTTAACTGTAAATGTTATTGCTGCATCTCTGCCTTGTATCCTGTTAAAAACTTTCTCATCTCACGATTGTCTTCATAATGTATTTCATATTGCTGCATTTTTACCTTTGCATTTAATCTTACATGAGTCCTCTTCACAATAAAATATATATTGCAGCATCTTTGCCTTTGCATCATTTTTTTAATAAACAATTTTTCACATCTTAAATGTGTTTCTTTGCCTAATATTATTGCTATTGCTGTGACTTGCAGTGCACTCTGTATATATGTCTTTGTATCAAAATGCCTTTGTATACCAAAAATGGCTGTGCTGTTGTTAACTTTATTAAAGTATCTAATAGATGTGATTTGTTGGTTGAGATTATTGTTTTATTGCTTGCATTATACAGACTCTTGGATGTCATGTTTAATTCGTAACATGCAGGTTTTTGAACAAATGTAACTAACACAGGCAGATGTATAGTATATGGCAAAAAGATATAATCTTGTTCCTTGTTGCCAGTTGTTTTAAAGTTAATATTATTTTTACACTCGATTCTTTATAATCGCCCCTCATACTGTGGTGAAATTTATACAGTACATGTTCAACTTGTCCTGCAGGTGAATAGAAATAGTTTGTGAAAGTGGCTTGAATGTTTTCTTGCTTGTTGAGGATTAAGAATCTTGTACATCACTGGGTCCATCGTGTACTGCAACAATGTTATATACAGCACGGTTATTATGGGGTGGCTGAGTGGTTCCAATGAGAGCAGAAACACATGACTGGCCATCCCAGGAATCGTTGCAGGCCACAGAGCCACAATCACTTAGCTGTATCACAAAGTACTCTAACAGTGACTATGTGCAGTGTAATTGAGCCAATGAATCCATTGAGCTGTGGTATCAGGAAGAGAGTGGGCTGAAGTAGAGGGTTATTAGAAATGACACCCAATGGAGCCATTCAGTAGAGGCTGTAAAACTGCAGTGAATGTCAAGAGCTGTGTCTCTTGGAGGGGTCATAACTGAGCATTTAATACAACAAAAAAATGACTAAAATATTACATCGATGTGATATATTTTTCTATCACAGTAACAGTATATATCACAGTAGTTGTTTTTCTGCTGGACATTAAACAAATCTTTTAGTTTATATTTGAGTAACATGTGGGATAATGCCTGCTTTTGGATAATCCAGTTAATGAAATACTTTACAAATGAAAGTTACTTCATATCATTTGACAAATTTTCTCGAATGTTTTGGAACTTGATGGATGCAAAACCATTCCAGTTTCTATGTGCATGTAAATATGTAAATATTAATACTAAATGTATTCCCATGTATTCTTTTCTATTAAAATGCAGGTCCGTAACCACCAGAGACAAACTGAAAAGAACACATCTCCCCAAATTAATGGTCAACCAACATCGTTTTTTCAGTGGTTACATTTTTACATTTGGTCCCTCCAATCCTGAACATATGGTTGCATTCTTAATTTTACTTATTGAGACGGACTCATATAAGCATGCCTATTCCATTAAATGTCACTGCTCTGAGAAAAACATTACAGGTGAAACTAAAAGAGGTGCTTTTAAAGGAGCACAAAGATTTACATTTATACATTTGGCAGATGCTTTTATCCAAAGCAACTTACAGTGCCAATCCCCCTGGAGCTACCTGGAGTTAAGTGTGTTGCTCAAGGACACAATGGTGGTGGCTGTGGGGATTGAACCAACAACCTTTTGCTTACCAGTTCAGTGCTTTAGTCCACTATGCCACCACCACCACTCCCACAAAGATGAGAGCATCTCCAATGAGTCGAATACCCTCATTAGATTTACCTGCACATAACATGAACAGCTGGTACATGCTAGTAGCCATTTTTTAATTAATGTAGTTTTTCCTGTGAATTACTTGATTGTGCTTCCACAGCTCTGTATTAATAAATGCAGTGTCAGAGCTCAGGACACATTAGTCCTTGATGACTGAATGAAATATTGGCACTTAAAAAAAATCACAAAAAAGCTCTCCATAACTTTGCGTGATTAGAGCGGATTGGTGCCTTTTAGCAGGTGAATGAGTTTTAGACGACTTTCCCGGGAACTCATGAGGGTCAATCAGTCCCTGATTTGCTAAGGACTCCTCCAATCAGACGAATGGGACAGCAAATCGCTATATCTGATTGGATCAGACACTTAGAATCATGAATTATGACTGTGAGGATAAGAAACTTCAATTTGAAAGCTGACAATTACATTCATCTGGAATAAAAAGATGCTCGCCCACACCCAGAGCATAATAGTGGGGAAAGACTAGGAGTGTAAATGTTTATGTTCATTATAAACTATAGTTTCATCAACTGACACCCATGGAAAGAAAGCAAAAAAAAAACAAAAACAAAACAAAACAAAAAAACGCATTCAGTCGAAATGACTGAAATGAGGCCTCATACTTGTATTCAAGTGTCACATCATTGCTCTCATTGTAACAAGCAGTCAAATGCAATGGAGCACTTTATCTGTTAACAGCTGCAAATAAACCATCACGTTGCAGAATGGAAAGCATAAAAGTGTTTATTATTTGTCCAATAAATGCACTGAGGGCTCGGTGGCTCGGTGACATATTTGGCAGCGTTACAACACTGTTGATTAGAGTGAAAAGCCTTGGATATGGAATTCGTGCTTGCGCTTAATTTATCACGACAGAGCTACAATAAATTTTGCGCTTTTATCGGGGAGAAATGCACCAATGCAGTCCATTCAGGGTGCCGTCCATCATTCTGTCTCAAACCTCTATTAGGGGGAGTGCAACGTTTGTGAACGTATAAATCAATTATTTAATATTACCCTAGCATGCTTGACGGCTGCAGCTCCGGGCCTTTTCTTAGCCTTGTGTAAACGTACATGATTCCTGTTGGACGGCTCATTTTCTAAGTCCCTCCAAAGGAGAAATGAAAAGCAATTTCAACTAGGGCATAAATATCATTACCAGGTCAGACTGTAATGTAACGTACACAAGACAATATCTCATACACTTTGTAGGCATGCTGAAATAGGTGCAGTGCTTGGCTTGCAGGTCATTAGGTGACTGTGTCTTACTAAAGGATGGGATAGTACAGTGGCAGAGATTTCTTACTGTACATTGCTTTACTTAATGAGATAACAATACATATACTCTTCAAAATGAAAGGGATAGTTTACCCAAAAATTAAAATGATCTCAACATTCACTCACCCTCATGCCATCAAAGATGTGTATGACTTTCTTTCTTCTTCAGAACACAAATGAAGATTTTTAGAAGAATATCTCAGCTCTGTTGGTCCATACAGTGCAAGTGAATGGTGATCAGGCCTTTGAAGCTCCAAAAAGCAGATAAAGTCAGCATAAACATAATCCATAATACACCAGTAGTTAATTTAAATTCTTCTGAAGCAATCCAGTTGTTTACTTACACTTCCTATAGACCTTATTCACGCTAGGGCCATCCTTGATTTTTAATGGGAATGACAACAAGGCTGTGAGGGATATACTTATGGATCTTTTTAATGGGCTGCACAGCAGTTTAAAATGTTTTTGGATCGTTCTGAAAATATCTGTCCAGGAACATTCAGTATACAAAGAACTCCAGAAAACATGAGTTGTGGAAAATCAGATGTGATCTAGGAGCTTTATACTGTAAAGCTTTATACCGCTCGTGCCATTGAAGAGATTGTAAGTCTATCCCTAATGCCTCGTTGTCATTCCCATTAAAAATCAAAGATGGTGCTAGTGTGAATAAGGTTGTACAGAGAAAAAGGAGTTGTAATTCGGTCTGTTCTCACCCAAAACCAACTAGATCACTTCAGAAGACATGGATTAAACCACTGGAGTCTGATGGATTGTGTTTATGCTGACTTTTTCTCCTTTTTGGAGCTTCAAAGACCTGATCACCATTCACTTGCATTGTATGGACCTACAGAGCTGAGATATTCTTCTATAAATCTTTGTTTGTGTTCAGCAGAAGAAAGTCATACACATCTGGGATGGCATGAGGGTGAGTAAATGATGAGAGAATTTTCATTTTTTGGGTAAACTAATCCTTTAAGGCTAAAAGTATCTTTCTGGTTGTCAAACATAGTGTAACATGTTGATAGTCAATATGATGAACTACACGTGTGGTCACTCTGCTACAGTAGGACACCAGTGTGAACATGAGTGGAAATTTTTAACTAAAATTACTTTGGGACCAGGTTTAACATAATAGCAAAAAATGTCCAGGCAAAGTAACTCTGGCGTGGTGGTGGCGTAGTGGGCTAACGCACATAACTGGTACCATTGTGTCCTTGAGCAAGGCACTTAACTCCAGGTTGCTCCGGGCGTATTGTCCCTGTAATAAGTACACTGTAAGTCGCTTTGGATAAAAAAAGTGTCTACCAAATGCATAAATGTAAACTCTATTTGTGTAAAATGTCTAGCATCATTTGAATAGATGCCACCTGCTTTTACTTGCCACCTGATATTACAGACTTGGTTTAGGGTTTTTCCAAAATCCCAAACCAAGTCCAAAATGATCAATTGTAACTCCTCCTAGAGCTTTAAGCTATACACACCAAACTCGGCACAGACCTTTAGACTGTTCTGACCTAGTGTTCTATATATTTTCTAACGTAATGTACTTATGATGGACGATCAAAAACCTGGAAAATCAAAACTCGTAAATATCCCACAGACTCTTAATACATTTTTATTTGAAGATTAATTTTCGAAAAATGCTCTCCATTACCGAACTCTTTGGAAAATGCAGAAAATCTGTGTTACCAAACAATAAGGATTAGTGTGGATGTGGCCTTATACCCAGTCTGCATTTAATGCTATCGTCGTTTCAAAACAATTAGAACCCATTATAATCCATCATGCTCTCTACACTGGAAGCATCAATGTCTTATATAAAATGATTTTACTTAAAGAGCCCATATTATGCTAATTTACAGGTTCATAATTTTATTTTGGAGGTCTATTAGAATAGGTTTACATGCTTTATTGTTCAAAAAACACATTATTTTTCTCATACTGTATATTTCTTTTCCCCGCTCTTTATACTCTGGCCGAAATGCTCTAATTTATCTCCTGCCTCTTTAAAGCTCCCCTTTCCAAAAAGCCCAGTCTGCTCTGATTGGTCAGCTGGCCTAGTCTGTTGTGATTGTTCAGCCGAGTAGAGCGTGTGTCAGAAATGTAACGCCCCTTGCCATAACTGAGTTTCAGGCTTCCTTAACAGCTGTAAACACTACTGTAACTATGGTAACAATGGCATTGGTTTTTGCCTTACCATTTTGAGTCTGAGTCCGATAATGAAAGTTTGGAAGAAAAAGCTGATCAACCCGAACCACCTTCGCAAGCACGACTTGAGCAGGACGTTTCACAGTGGTAAGTTTTAATTTAGTAGCTTTCTTACAAGTACACTGTTGATTATTGTGAATCTAACAAAGCTTCAAGTAAAAGATACATAGTGCATCTAAGTTAGTCATCTTTTGCTGGAATGAGTGTAACCAAACTTTTTTCACCAGAGCTATGAAAGGAGAACAGAGGCTTACTCCCGGATAGTGAGCAAGTTAGTGGTGGACTATCGTGGATAGCGGCCGTAACATTACAGCTTGTAATTATATAATTATATAAGACTCTTGAGATCGACCATTTTGTTACACAGTTTTAGGTAAAAGCCAGCCCACAGCGGAATAATAATCCTTTACCAAAACAATAACATTACATAGCAAGTTAGCCGAGCACTACCATGGATTGCAGACGTAAAATGACCATTCATAAAAATAAATCCATCTCTACACTTGATCACTATTCATGATCGTAAGAACGATAAATAATCTGCATAAATCTACACAACTGTAGGTAAAAGTGGGCCCGCAGCTGATTAGCAAAACTATTTCAACACAATAACATTAGCTAGCAGGTTAGCAGAGGCCTACAGCTGTGCACTGGGTGTACACCGTAGCTACAACACAAAACTCTGCTTTTGAACTCTCGGTAGCAGATAAATCCACAAATAATTAAGCATACTTACAGGTTGTGATCCTGAAGTGCCAGATTGTCCCAACAAAGTGGGAACTGCACCATCTTTCAGGAGTAACCGACTTGGAAATCCGGCATTGACTGTGGTTGTACTGCTGAGGTATAGTGGTAAAAATAAATTGTAACCACTGATTCTTCAATTCGTCTGCCTTGGAAGTCCAAACAAAGAGGTTTTGCTTTTGTAGTGAAGAAAACAGCTTCTTCTCGACATGGTGACAAAACTAACCCAACTCATCCTGGCCTCTGCTATAACTACGTTTGTTTGAGAGCGGACCAAAGTAGCCCTTAGCTGGGCATTATGCAAATGTGTTACATAGTGATGTAGATACTTTACGGAAGAAATGGCTGGACTACAGTCCAGCCGTTTCTTGTAGTTCTTGAGCAGTGTTGTCTGTGGGAGAGTATAATTCCCTTTTGCGTGGACTTTGTGATTTATAACTCTGCAGAACTTTTACATGTACAAAGAGCTATGTTACACACTGAAGGAAAAATCTCAAAAAGCATAATAGGGCCTCTTTAACAAATATCATATGTGTCAATTTCTTTTGCCATGAATTTTATTCGTTATACTGTATACGTAAATAACTTTTGACCATTACATCAAAACCAGCTCATGACGTTTGGGCTCTGGTCTACTAATTCAATCTACTTAATCTGTCAGTCTGTCTTTCTGTCTGTCTGTCTATTTGCCTGTCTGTCTGTCCTTTTAGGACCCACTGTACCACAAATAAAACCTCAAAGGTATGTTTCTTGCAAATATGATTCCTTACATTCAAAATCAATGGTGTGTTCTTGTAGATTTTTTCAGTTTTTAAAGCTACTTTTTAAGCACCCTCAACATTAAAGGGTCCACTGTTATTTATACGATGGAATTAAAATGGGTAACGGCAAATATCATTCAATTAATATCTAAACACAGACATCCAGAAGCACATAAGTACAATGATAATTTTAGTATAATGCAAATTGGAATGACAGGATTGTTTATCCAAAGGCGCCTAGGAAATGTTCATGTAGAGAACTGCTTGTCCAAAGAGCAGCGAGCAGTCATTCTAAATGTAATTACAGCATTTTATTGCTTTCTTATCCATCTGAGAAGAGTTGTTATTAGAGCAGTGAGCTTAAGTTACTCAGCCGTTGAATTATCCGTAATGCTGTGAAACACATGTCTGTGACACTAATGACACACGCTTCAAGGAAATATCACACACACACACACACACACACACACACACACACACACACACACACTCACTCATGTTGGTGCAGCTATCATTATGAGGAGTCTCCACAGACATAATGATTTTTATACTGTACGAACTATAGATTCTGTCCCCTAACCCTACACCTAACCCTCACAAAAAACGTTCTGCATTTTTACATTTAAAAAAAAACAAAACATTGTTTATGTTTTTTAAGCAGTTTGAATTAAGGGGACACTAGAAATGTCCTCATAAACCATATTTATAGCATAATACCCTTGTAATGACTAGTTTGTAACCTAAAAAAAGTCCTCGTAAACCACGTAAACCTGCCCACACACACACACACACACACACACACTTATTGTTTTGAACATAATGTTGGCATTGATTATTTGCTTCTGATACAGTTGAACACACACTTTGAAGGTGCATTTGATAAGAATTTTGCCTAGGTCACTTACAAGATTAAATCACATTCTTAGCTTGCAGCTGTCCTTGGACTATTTAGATTTACTTTATGACACAAGACCCACTATGTAGAGGAATAAGAAAATAAACCATTTCAAGAAATAAGAACCTGACCTAAGAAAAATATGACTCTGATACAAGCTGTTATTTTTGTATAAATCTCCCATCACCAGTGATGATGTAAAATGATTTGACTTATTTTAACACTGATCAGATATCTGTAAATGTCTTTCAAAATGTCAAAAAAGATAAATAAAAAAAAATAAGCTGGCTCGTACTCAGCTACCAATAAATTTCCAAGGTGACAAAAACACTTGAGAAAAGGGTAAGCTATATTTTACAGGGCATAACAGATCTAGCCTCACAACATTATTTTACCATGAAATTTACAAGGATGATGATAGATAATTTCCTTGTGACTTATTTTAAGTTAGAACATAACATCTGTCTTCAAAATTCATAGCTGCCTAATCTTAATGGAGTTTCTAAGTTTGGCTATTTAGCTAAAGCTCATCAAAGACTGCTTCTACTGATATTTTTAAAACTGTCAAAGAGATAACTTAATAAGAGAGAGAGAGAGAGAGAGAGAGAGAGAGAGAGAGAGAGAGAGAGAGAGAGAGAGAGAGAGAGAGAGTTCTTTATGCATAAAGTCTTTAATGTTCTCTCAAATGACTACACAAGCCCTACTGTGCATGTTAAATGAATCTCAATTGATTCCACTTTATTAAGCAGCGGCAAGGGTGCCATCTCACCATCTTTCTTTTGAAGGAACAGTTCACAAAAATACAATATAAAAATCTGTTCTTCATACAGTTCCTATCATACGGCTTTAGAAGACTTGGAAGATAGCTTACGAGTTACTTTGATGATACAGTATTTCCATGGTGCTTTTATTTTTTTGTCATTTTGTCCTCATTCACTTTCATTATATATAATGAATAGAGTGGCTTTCTTGTTACACAGAAGAAAATAATTCATATAGATTGGAACGACATGAGCATGAGTAAATAATGACAGATTTTTCATTTTTGGGTGAACTATTCCTTTAATGAACCTAAACTGGAGACAAGTTCATGAGCATAAATTGATTGTGTTTCAAATAATGGTGTAAATGTACAAATTAGTTATGAATCTACAATGATGTTTCGAACTATGGGCTTCATTCATGAAACTCAAACTGAACAAATTTCTCTATGCTGAATGAAAACTCTGTAGTTGTGATTATAAAAACGTATGGTACACTGTTAAAAAAATCCCATTGTTTTTACCAAAAAAAAAAAAAAAAAGAAAAAAAAATAAGAAAATGGCAGCTGTGGTTTCCAGAATAATTATGTAAAAAATAGAGTAAAAATGTAAACAACTTAAAAATAAGAAGAAACATAACTATTCCTATAAAATATAATTAAATATAATGGGTCACACAGGGAATTCTGGGAATGCCCAATTACTGTTTTTTTACCTAACTTTTAACAATAATTTACCGTAAAAAGTACATGTACTCTCTTGTTAAACGTAATATATGTTTTTACCATTAATTATACGGGAAAATCATACTTTTTACATCTAATGTAATTTTACCGTAAAACTACAGTATTGTCTTTTTAAATATACTAAAATTTTTTAACATATATTTTAAGGTAACTACTCGTTAACTAATTAACATTTTTTTACTGTAGCATTTTTACAGTCTTTTACCGTTAAAATTATAGACATGTTTTTACAGTGTAGTTTTCAGCGGTCAACCATTGTATTGCCAAGGCTAATGTTTGGCATTTATTAATATCCAGCATTGGCCGACAAATTTTCACACAAAAATCTGTTTGCACGGACTGTCTGTGCACGTTGTCTTCGGATACTGTACACAACTGGTGGGTGATAGCTGTGCAGTGTGTAAACCTCACTCTCCTGGCCTTAAGAGTTGCACTAGCAACCGAGGCCACATTCTGTACATGCCAGAGATGTTCACGAGTCTTTCATCTGAAGTGCGAGTCAAGTCTGAAGTCTATAACACTGGAGTCCGAGTCAAGTCTAGAGTCTTTCGTCACAAGTCCGAGTCTCAAGTAACTAAACGTTTAATCTTTTATATATATATTGATGTGTGTTCTGGATCATTGTCCTGCTGGAATATCCAACCACAGCCTTTTTTAAGCTTTCTAGCAGAGGCAGTCAGGTTTTGATTTTTTTATCTGTTGGTATTTGATAGAGTCCATGATGCCATGTATCCAAACAAGGTGTCCAGGACTTCTGGCATAAAAACCCCACAACATATAAGATCCACCACCATATTTTACCATGGACATGAGGTACTTTTCATATGGCTACCTCTCTGTGTGCGCCAAACTCATCTCTGGTGTTTACTGCCAAAAAGCTCTATTTTTGTTTCGTCTGACCATAGAACCCAGTCCCATTTGAAGTTGGGTCTGGCAAACTGAAAACGCTTGAGTTTGTTTTTGGATGAGAGCAGAGTTTTTTTTCTTGAAACCCTCCCAAACAAGTAGTTGTGAAGTAGGTGATGTCTGATTGTAGTTTTGGAGACTTTCTGACCCCAAGACCCAACTATTTCCTGAAATTCTCCAGCTGTGATCCTTGAAGAATTTTTGGCCACTCGAACCATCCTCCTCACCGTGCGTGGAGACAATATAGACACACGTCATCTTTCAGGCCGAATCATAACATCTCCAGTTGTTTGGAACTTCTTAATTATTGGTCTGATGATGGAAATGGGTATTTTCAATGCCGTAGCTATTTTCTTATAGCCACTACCCATTTTGTGAAGCTCAACAACCTTTTGCTGCACATCATAACTTTAATCTTTGGTCTTAACGCGTTGTGATGGATGACTAAGGGAATTTGGCCTGTGTGTTACCTTATATTTATACCCCTGTGAAACAGGAAGTCATGGCTGAACAATTTCATGTTCCTTGTCACCCACGTGTACTAAAATATTTTAAATATTAATAGGAATATACTTCAGATATATTTTACTAATAAGAATTTCTAGGGTTGCCAATAATTGTGGCAAACATGTTTTGGAGAAAAATATTTAATTATGAGATATTCCCCCACCTTTCAATTAGTTTACTTCAATTAAAGGTTAGATTTTTGTGAAAATTTTGAATGAAAAATAAAAAGGATAAACAATATGGACAATATGGTAAATCATAAATAATATGGTCATCAATGAGGAAAAATGCTTTTTGACCGCATAATGGTGTTGTAACAGCATCTATCAGCAGGAGCTAACTGCCAAAGCTAACTAGCCAAACATTGACCACGTAGCAAAAATATTGCTGACTCATCTCCACTCAGGGGAATATACCACTTTTTGTCCAATAAAGTGCTCTCAAAAATGAGAGGAACGAGACCTTCTGTATGTCCTGCCCAAGCTTTCTGTTTCAGTTGGAAAACACAGGTAAGAAAATGGCACTCAACAAGCTATTTCATTGGTTCTTAAAAATGCATTCAACTCATCTAACCTTAAATGATTTGTTTATTGTATACATAGCTTATTTTAAAGACCTTTATTGTGCATTTCCATGTTATGATACTAACCTAATTGTGCAGCTCATAATATGTTTCTATGATTTGCTTATTCACAGCTGATGTATATAGGTTTAGAAATAAGCACAAGGGGTTTTATTGAGTGTGTACGTTTGTAAAACTGTCGGGGTCTGGAGCAATCCTCCATACGTGAAGAAGAGCGCTCCTAATTCAGTTTAGAGAATAAAGCAAGCCTGTAAGGTGGGACTCCATATTGGGTATTCCATATTAGGCAATTCCATGTTAAATGTTCTCCATACCTTTAAGAGACTAGCAGTTTTTTTCTGTGCTCACTTGAGGTAGCCATAGTTCTCCCACCTGCTGTGCTGAACTAATAAAATGCATGAAAGGGACTCTAAAATGTTGCCTGGGAGATGTGTGCAACTGCGATGAGACTGGGGGTCATGTTCTCTAAAGGACAAGAATGAACACACTGACAGAATTGCCATTTCCATGACATCACCTGCCCTGTTTTCACATAACGGAAAGGGTATACAGTATGCTATAAATGTATAAAGTGCAAAATCTAATTTAAACCTGGAAATAAAGTTAAGCTTTTGAAAAGTTTCAAACAAAGAGAAGTTATGATGAAAACGAATAAGAAATTTAAGATTTTGCACTTACTCATGTTACCTCCTTTGTACAAAAGGTCAGAATTCCTTGAAGCAGACAGGATGTTTTTTGAAACATTCTCAGGGTGTGTTCACACTTGGCAGGTTTGGTTCGATTAAAACGAACTCTGATGCGATTGCTCTCTTAGTGCGGTTCATTTGAACAAGTGTGAACGCTGCCATCCGGACCTTGGTGCGCACCAAACAAGCGGACCGAGACCACCTGAATAGTGGGTCTCGGTCCGCTTCCAAACAAACTCTTCAATTGGACCAAAGACATCTAAACGGACCAAAAACAGGAAGTAATTTGCCTTACTGTCCTCAAGCATACCTGGTTCTTCTCATCATAGGAGCTATGTTGCCCATTACAGCTCGGTTCAGGCATCGAACCGCCGTCAACCGTCCTTGCAGCATATCTTCGTTTGTGTGTGCAACGGAGGAATTCCTGGCGCTGTTTTGACATATTTTATTAGCTCTTCATTTGTTCTCAGTTGGTAAAAATACCACCATATATACATATAGAAATCTAATGAGCACATTTAGCCCAGCAGCCAGCATTGTTTTGGATGTTCGGCAAGTTCCGTCGCAAAACATAGGTCATAAAATCTGTCCAATCAGGTTGTGACTTTTTCCTGATGCCTTTTGTTTTGTATCTTTAGGTTCGGTGTTAAAAATGCCAGTGTGAACGCTAAGCGAACCAGGACTATATGTATCATTTTCATTTTTTGGTCCGGACCAAGAGAACCGAACTACAAGTGTGAACACACCCTCAAATCATGCTGGATAACATGGATCATCAGGTTTTGCACAAACCTGTGAAGTATCGAGTCTATGCTGTCATTAAAGCAAAAGAGAAACATATCAAATACTACGAAATTCATGTTAATTTTCCAATTCAAATTTTCACTAATTTATTTACAATATTTTGTAAATAAAAATTTGTACTTAAAAATGCTCTATTGAAATGGAAAATGATGTAAAAAATAAATACGAAATAAGCTAAACACGTTTTGCAAATTCAAAGAAAATACTAATAAATTCTGAAATGTCTTAATTGTTCAATGAAAATTTTCACTCAAATTGTTATGGAGATTTTTCTTTTTTTTCATAATTTGTAATGAATTTCTTTTTTAAGAAAAAATGCAAAATAGAAGCATTTGAATTATATATTTAGTATCGACACATTATACAACAGCTACATCCTTTTAGCAACTAAAAGCTGCTTATTTGAAAAATAGTCTTTATTAAGGATTGGCTGTTCTGTTGATGAAGCATTTATAAAAGCTCAAATCTTAAAAAACAAAAAATACAGAAAACATCTCTTAAGGTATATGGATGTTTGCAAAAATGCTTGTATACACGTACTGTCTTCTGTAAACGCCCTTATGGCTTTGTAGGGGAGGAACATGGTTCAACCGAAGCTGCTCTCCCCTTTGTCAAAACCGTCTGTGGGTACCTCCCCTCACCACAAAAAAACACTAAGAACTCAATAAATTAACATATTTCTTTTAAAGACAACCCAAGGCACTTACAGTCTCAATACTGAGCAAATAAGTCCAGACAGAGGCTATATTGTGTATATAAAGTATGTCACAAAGTTTATCAGAAGAAAAAGTGGTATGACATAGTAGTTTTCCTGTCCATATGCACCAACTTGTAAGGCAACAGAAGCACTTAAATCAATAAAGGATATCCCCAAGAATTGCGTAGACAAGATACAAGGCATTATACAGTGCATAATGTAAAAATGAAAGCAATTGGCCGACTATGATCGTACTAGTTTAATCCCAAGTCCCGTGTCTAGTACGCTGGGGGGAAACCAGGAGAGTTTCATTCTCCGAACACAACGGAAACACACACTACACAGCCATAGCAAGTTGAGCCCACAGCACCAGTTGGCCACAGCCACCAGTGGGTATGTTGCCTGGGGGAAGTGTGTTTTCCAATGCTTGGCTACATCGCTCCCGGTGGGCAGGTGGAGGGCGTAGTCACTCCAGGGTTTGGATACGCCATATATGGCAGCGACGACCCGACCTCTTTCAGACCACTGCACTCCGCTGTCAGGATTGCAGTTGTATTCCACCCACTCTGTGGTGAAGTCTCCCAGGCGAGGGGCCTCCTGGATCTCCGCATCCCGGGCGGGGCTCACCTTGGCTCCCTGTACCGCCACATATATCCCTTCCACCTTCCGCACTGCCTTCACCCATGGTGTTGAATTCTCAGTGTCGAGAACCAGGATGAGGCGCGAGTTGAAGTCGGCATTTCGTTCTCGCCACATGTCAAGAATCTGCTGAAGACGCAAGCAATCGCCGCCTGCGAACAGAAAGGTTACATCCATTAGAGATAAGTTCTTCACAACACTGGTGAGATATCACGACAATCCAATCAAGTGAAACTCCACCAGCTGGCATTTGGTAAAGAAAATCCCATTCACAAACACAGAAAGCACTGACATAAACGTGACAGGCTGTTGCTGCAGGCGAAACAGAGAGAGACAGTGTGAGAAAACAGTAAAGGTGTAAAAAGTCTGACAAGTTTGCTCTACTGAGGGGAAGACTGCGAATAGCAGATTTTTGTTCAGAACCGAATGACATCCTGGCTGTTTCTCACCCAAACTGGTTTGATCAAACAGTATGACAGAGGCTGTGACACCTGATATCGCTCATAAGGATTAATACCTCACAGAGTTAACAGGACGCGCACACAGGCAGGAAGATAAAGCAGAGTAGAGAGGTAGAGCCAAGATACATCTTCACAGCATGGAGCTTGCAGTGCGATAAATTGCTAAAACCCAGCCAAAATAAAAGCATTACTACCCTGGTCTTTCACAATAACCTACAAAAGGGACTATGGCAGCATTATTTTTTTATCATCTTAATACTGATAGGGCCCTATAATTAACTGATCTAATCTCCTGATTGGTGCATCACACACAGAACCAAACTCAGTCACTGGATGGGCTGGGTAAAAATATAAATTTTCCAAATAAAACGCAGTTTTTTTTTTTTTTTAATGATCCCGATATTGAGTCTTAAAATCCCAAAATGTATCTCTTACTTTTACTTTAAAGTTTACTTCTTTTTTAGTTGTGTTGATTACTAACAGTATTATCTGTTAACTGAACTGCATAGTTTGGGCCCTGCTGTTAATTTTTTCAATTATTATTTTCATAATGTACCAAGATAGGTTCCTTGTATAATTTACAGCATTAGCTGAGAGAAAATTAGTATGGAAGCAAAATGGACATTATAACAGCAATATATCCAAATGTATCAAATTGTATCGAGAGCTTGTGAATTGGAATCAAACTGGGAAATCTTTGTCGAAACCCAGCCCTAGTCATTGGTTATACATGGTTTTTACATATACGTTCAATTGCTACAATGGGGCCTGCATGTATGCAGTATTTCAATCATGAAACCATTTTCAATTAAATATGCTACAATTCATAACCCTAAAGTCAACATTAAAGTGGCATTCGTAACCCATCTTACTTTCGTAATGTGACATTGTTCCAAATGAAACCAGATGTATTTACAGAGAAAAAAAATTAGCCGTAAAAGCTTCGACAATACATTCCAAGAAAGTAATACAGTTGAACATACACATCGCAAGGTTTCTGTCACGGTAACAAACCTCAGTACTCAAGGGGGTGATAGAGTTACCTTGAAATTTCTGTGCCATAAAACCAGACGTTATTTTTCGGACAGCTTGCTATAAATTTATCGACCTGCTCTACACGTTACTCTTCAAACTTTTGCTCCACGAAAAAAGTAGTTGATGTGAAAGAGAAAAAAAACTGACGTAGAAGAGGGCAGTTTGTTTATGCTAATGTCCTTTAAAGTTATGTTAAAGTATACTTTATTGTTCTTATTGTTTCTTTATTGTATACTTTACAGTTCACTTTGCGGACACCAAAAATGCAATGCTTAAAAATAGTGGTACATGCATAAAATTGAGCTTGCGGAGCAACAAGCATTTGCATTTTATGAAACTGTGTAGAGAAAGTTTACTCTAGAATTGTTTGCCTTCCTATACTTAAGAGGGTATAGTTTTGTTTCAACACTGAGAATGCAACATGTACAAATTCCAGTACATGTACAAATTTCGGAATGCAACAAAGCACAAAATCTAGCTTGCGTCACTAGAAGTGTTTGCCTTCACGTAATTACAAAGGTTATGTAGTGTTTTACCTAATCTCATTTGATTTGGTTTATACCACCCTCCTTTCCAATTGTGACTCCTGTCCAACTCTCACCTGCCAGGACCCAGTCGCCATTGAGATGCGTATGTCCGCTGTAGTAGAGGAAATAGGTGTCATGCCGCGGGCCTTCTGCTGTACAGAGCTCCAGAAAGGAACGCAGTTTGGTCAGCAGGGTGTCCAGGCTCAGGCTGGTGGAGTAGTCACATCCGAAGGTCTGGATCAGGTGGTGGGAAAAGAGTCGCTGCACTGCATTTAGGGTGGCTGTGGAATGCAGATCATGGGCTTGCCCCGAAGGCAGCAACACTGGCTGGCCGTCCGTACTGTAAATAAGTAATCCAGTAAGTATGTTTTTAGCCAAGCAACTTCAGGTACACTTATTAAAGGGTTATGCTCCCTAGAGCAGTGTTTCTCAATCCTTTCCTGGAGTACCACTAACACTACAAATTTTGGATGTCTACTTTATCCAACACACCTGATTCTACAGATCAGCTCATTAGTAGAATGCTTCTTGATCTGAATTAAGTGTGTAAAATAAGGGAGACATCCAAAATGTGTAGTGTTAGTGGTAATCCAGGACAGGATTGAGAAACAGTGCCCCAGAGTAACCTGATGTTAGGTGCCTTGCTCAGAGCACAATGGTGATGGGCTCATGGCTTGCTACAAGCAGGGCTCAAACTAGCAACCTTCCAGAAACTAGCCCTGAGTTTTGGGCAATGTTAGAAATAGAATGGGATGCAAAATTGGGAACAATGTGGAGAAGAGGCTGAAGCATTGAGTGCTTCTGTCTGAACTGCTAATTGGGTCATCTTGACCATCTAAGGGTACAATCACAAAGCACAAAGAAAGAATGCAAAAGGGGATAAAGAGGTCTTCTTGAGCCATAAAAAAAAAAAAAAAAAAAGGCAAGAAAAAACAGAGACAGGCCAGAGAATGGATGACACTAATCTGTGCGAAAATGCGAGCCCCAATTCAGCAGCTCCTCATTGGGTCGACCTGACCTGTTCTGCCATTCTAAAAGAGCACACCAAGCCTTCCTGCTGTAAATACCACACAGAACAGCCTTCGCTAATAAAAATATGACAATTAAGAACCAAGACTATTGTGACCCCCCTACCCTACCTTCCAAATATCTTCATTATAAAACCAATGCCCAACTCTTTGGGTGTCAGTTTTGAAATGGTCTTTCCCAAAAGTAGTCATGCTTGCTGAAGAATGAAATGGCAAATCTACGGCACAGTGACCCATGAACACTACCTAGACAGGTGCTGAGCTATTCAAGTGGAAATTACTGCTTCTCCATGCTTGTTTGTCAGGCTTCAATCCCTCTCTCTCTCTTTCTTTGCTGTTTACAACCTGTATGCTGTTTTGAGTTTTCTTCTCCATTCCTTTCTCTACCATTTCTGATCTTGTTTACCAGCTTTTTTCTGCTTGAACCCATCCATGGTTCAGTGCTTCTCATTCCCAAACACCAAGAGATCTATTTAAAGGTATGGTTCACCCAAAAATTTAAATCCTGTCAAGATTTACTCATGAAGTTTCAAACCTTTGTTACTTTATTTTTTCAGTGCAACACAACATTAACTATTTTGAAGAATACAGTAAAAGCATATTGTGAACATTTTGTGAAATTTCATATTGTGAAATTTGTTACTCACTGAAAATCTTGCTCTGTCATTGCTCTAAAATCTTTTTAGTGCATGCGCATATGGTAACTAGACAAGCAAACCCGTGACTTTTTGTGTCATTAAAGTCAAAAGCTGAAAGTTTGACAGCAAAGAAAATGCCCATGCAGTAATTACATTTGAGACCAACTAGGGGTAGGTAAAAATATTGATTTTCCAGATGCATCATAACCTTCATTTGAATGATGCGAGTAAAGCATTCACATATGCAACAAAAATGTGCACTATGCGACTAGAAATGTCTGTGATTAATAACTGGTTGATACATTTTCAGAGTTCACTGACCAGCACCGAGATCCTTTCACTGCATGTTGAGAGTCAAATGTTTGGTTTGACTCGTTCATTGTAATGTGTGTCTAAAGACTACATCAAAGACGAGTTCCAGGCTATCCATTTGTCATTGAATAATGTTTCTTTTAATACCCTTTCTGTTCTGTACAGTGAGTTGAGTAAAAAAATAAAATAAAAATTTGAAAATGTAATTGTAATCACACAGTCATCACACATTATCATATAAATATAATATAATACAATATAAATATATGCAATTTCAAGACATATTTATTAATGGAATTTGTACATTTTTAAAAAGCTATGATGAATAAAATTTGCAAAATCAATATTTTTGTGATGTACCAGGTTAGAAGGTCCTCTGTATAATTAAAAGTATTAGCTGATCAAAACCAACATTATAACTGAAATTTACCAAAATGACTTAGAATCTAATTGAAAGTAAATTAGAATTGAATCGAACCGAGAGCTTGTGAATTGAATCAAATCGAGAAATCTGTATCAAGACCCAGCCCTAATAGCTACAGAGCAAGATATTCAGATATTTGGGGCTTATGGTTTGACACCTCCTGGTCACAATATGCTTTTGTTGTTTGGAAAAGAGCAGGTCGGAGATTCTTCAAAATATCTTATATTGTGTTCCACAGAAGAAAGTCATACAGGTATGGAATGACATGAGGGTGTTTAAACAAAACAATTTCATTTTGGGTTAACTATTCCTTTAAGTAAACAAGTAATGTCATGACTAAGGGCATGTGTGTTTATTATGGCAATTCCATTTCAAATGAAACTTTCACTTTCAGTTTAAATGAATATGAAGTTTATAAACCATAAGGCGTTTATCAGAACAAATACCCAGGATGTTCCATTAAGAGGACTAATACTTTATCCCACTGTTTTTATTAATTATTAAAATGATTGCTGTGTGAAACTATCTGAAAATTTGGATGATGGCAAAGATGACAGATCTCATTCCCATGAAATATGGATAAAATGGTACTGCAGCATCTGCCAAGCATGAAAATTAGCTCTCCCTGTTGAAGACAACCCTGCCAACCTGAGCGTTTCTCTCTCTCCCCATTCCCCCATCCATCCCTCCTCCCTCTCATTTTCCCAAGAGGCCCTCATCACGGTAAAAACATGATCTGTACCCATCAGACGGAAGATTACACCCTGCTACATTCCCCTCATGTGCTGCTCCCTGCAGAGGCTCCTCTCTGACTCTGACTGCTGGAATAGTGAGCGTGAAGAGGCTGTGGGTTTGCATCCTAATTCACATCATCATCATCTGCGACCTGACTGACGGCCTGCCCGGTACACCCCCTCTTTCTCTCAGTATGCATGGCACATGTTTCCACCCACACCTTGACATGTGGCCTTGTTAGGAGATAATCAATGTTATTTGCTTCACCTGTGATTGGTCATAATGTTTTGGCTTATTGGTATTGGTATTTGTGTGTGTGTGTGTGTGTGTGCACGTGCATGCGTGCACATGTGTGTGTGTGTCTCAACTGGGCCTTTCTGTGGAGTTTGCATGTTCTCCCCGTGCTCGCGTGGGTTTCCTCCTGGTGCTCCGGTTTCACCCACAAGTCCAAAAACATGTGTTAAGTTAATTGGAGACTCTAAATTGCCCAGTAGGTGTGAGTGAGAGTTAATAAAAAAAAAAAAACATTTTACACATGCATATATATATATATATATATATATATATATATATATATATATATATATATATATATATATATATATATATATAACAGCTGTCAAAATTAACACGTTCATTTTTCTTTAACACGATTATTGCATTCACCAATTTTCACATTACATTCTTTAGAAATAGACATTTTTTTCAGCTCTGTGTGAGTTCAACACACTGGTTGGAATAGGGCGGAATCTGTCCAGAGTCGCTTACACTGGTGTACACACCACAAACACACAACAGTGATATCGTGTCAATGATCAAGTGTTGGGAAGGGCAATTGTTTTGCTAAAAACAAACCCAGATGGGACTTAATGGGACAAAGATTAAGTACTTTGCAGCCATTGTAAAGCGGAATTTAATTATCACAAAAGCACATCAAGTCTTAACTATCACCTACTGTAAAAACCCAACACATGGTACATGGCACAGATGAGGGACTGCTGCATAGTTTGTTGGAGTTCTCCCATAGAAGCAATGACTGTCAACGCTCCGCTCAAAGATCAAACAATTTCAAATTTAACCCATTGCCACTGATCTTTCGAAGCCTCAGCTAATGATTACGGGACTATTTGGATGAAGTATCATTACGAGGTATATAACATAAGATGTTGGGTGTGTTCAGAATGGAATACTACCATGCTACTCTATTTCTGCCATTCATAGATACGGCACAAGCTGTAAGAGTAGTATGGGTAGTATGCCATTCCGAAAGTGGATAGCCACAGCCTTCCGACCCATTAATATTGTGGAGGGTTTAAGAGATTTAATGTGCATTGCCATGAATACACAATGAAACTAGTTCTTTCAATTATTCAACCTCCAAATTAGACTATGGGAAACATTTAATGTTAATTTAACAGGTGTTATTTTATCACATTTCTATCTTTATCCAGTGAAAGGCTTTGTTTGGAAAATGTTAACAAACGTTATTGCTACATATTGTTTTGTTTTCTTTCCTAAGAAGGGACTTAATGCATTTTGACTGGAAAAGTAAAATATATAGCCAGCACTTTCAAAAGTGGTGTTTAATCACGATTAACTATGAAAAATCATACGATTAATCGCGATTAACTATGAAAAATCATGCAATTAATCGCGATTAACTATGAAAAATCATGTGATTAATCACGATTAACTATGCAAAATCATGCGATTAATCACATTAAATATTTTATTTGACTTGGGTTGGGACTGATAACTTCACAGAATGCCCAACTTTTTAGTCACCACTACACAACTGATCTGTTGGTCCGATTCAAGTTGGAATAAAGTGTTTACATGACATTTTAAAAAAACATTATTGTTTTAGTCTGACTGACATCAAATTTTTAAAATGCATGTAAATGTCTTTGGAAAACCTGTTTGGAAACAGTCCTTATTTATGCAAATCCATTTGGTGCCTTTAAGGACACAGAAATGACACACTACACCTTAAATAATGTGAAATATTCCTTAAACAGGGGTATATAATTGAAAACAGGATTTCTTTGCTCTTTCTAAATAAGAGTTCAATGTACTATGTAAACATTCTTTAATGTTTGCAGCATAAAGCTCCCACCCCAATCCAACCAGACCATTCAGAAAATGTCAGGGTTACGACATCACAACCATGACCACCAACATTGACATATTAGCACCTATTCAGTAACTCCGCCCTGAACTATGACAGTATGCAATATAGTTTAGCCAATTATAAAAGAGGTCATTTTCATATAGAAGTCTTAAAAGTTATAGTAGCAAAACAATTCTAAGCATCAGAAAGAGAGTGGTAAATGGTTACATAAAAATAAATTAAGACAAACAAAATTTTAGAATATGGTTATAAGTAACATGCTAATATTGTTGGCTCCTGTGTGACAAATTGCTTGTGTTTTTCTTCATTTGAAAGTCACTTTAAATAAAAGCATCTGCAGAATGAAGAAAAGCAAATGTAAATGCATGCAAACTGATTCTAAAAAAAAATGGTTTCTAAGAAAACCAGTTCCTCAACTGTGTCTATTGCAGAAACCAAATAATAATGTGGAGAGGGTGAGCCACTTTCAGCAAGTTAATGGAATTCTATTAATGTACCGGGATCATGTTACCATGCAGGTCTGCATTCATTCAAATCAAAGAACCTTGTATGCTTTATGTCTAATGAACGAGTGCGTGTATTTTCATTTACCTGCTGTAACAGGTGGGAATTACCACTGCATACCCTACACAGGTGCCTCCCAAGCAGTTGCCCAGTTCATGGAAGAGTCCATGGGCCAGAGACTCCAGTGGGAGAACCACTAAAAACACACTCATGAAGAGTCCATTAGTGACCTGTGAAGAGCGAACCGTAGTCATCAACAACTCTGGAGTGGATTCAAAGGGAAGAAAGGCTATACATCAAGACATATTCTTTCTTGATTCATTATTTGGTTGGACTGTCATAAGTAATTTTTACACCAAATTGGATTAAAAATGCAAAATTTTATTTCTGAGATGATAACTGGATGGCACTCACTGAATTGAGCATGCAGCGCAATGTTTAAAACATTTATTGTCTCATACCATGCAGTTTTGCATACTATTTAAAAAAACAGTAGGCAGTATATGGTGTATACAACATGGTATTTAGTAGGTAATATGCTAGTATTCCTTTTCGATCATAGCTATTGTCCTCAGTCATGCTATTTATTATCAAGTAGTGTACAAGAGTATGAATATACTGGATGATTCACCAGTGTGCTTTTTTTTGTTCATAATATCACATTTATAATAGAAGTAAAACATTTGGCTTTTGCCTCACATTCTGGATCATGTTTGCAAAGTTGGAAGTGCCTCTGAGTCATCTCAGTATTCTTATCTTAAAATTAATTCATAAGTGGATTACTATTGATATTAGAACAGACTCTTGTGTCCAAGATCTGCCGGCTGGAGAATTACGTTATCCTAATTTTACACTGTGAATCAACAGGTAGGAGTGTGGGTAAGTCATGCAGTCATTTAAAAATCTAAAGCCTTTAATAGCAAGTACAAAACAAGAATTAGGCATAAAGCATTGATCTAAACCACAGAAAATCAGCTTTTAGAAAGATTCAGATCTACATATTCCAGCCAGAACTGTTGCCCATTTACAAATGGTATTAACATCTTGAGTGATTCAATCAAAAGTGGAGAGTGGGAATGTACCTTTAGTGTTTACACTACAAAAGCGATGTGGCCACATGCACCCCGACCACCTCTGAAAGTGAGTTGAGTGATTGGATCACAATGCGCCTCCAAGACTCATTGAACCCCATTTACAACTGTAATTAACTTTGTCCATTTATGATTGGATCACCTGAGATGATAATGAGTGTGTTTACATGCAACTTATTCACAAAATCCAATAACACAAGAAAACAGACTTAAAATGATTGGGTTATTCTCCGCTTTTGACATTAAAACATAAACAGACATGTGCACAACATTTATGCACATTGGATAAGTCAGTAAGGAATTCCTGTTAATGCATTTACTGCAATGCAAAATTGGGGTAATGGGCAAAAATCGACCTGTGTCAATCCGTTTATGACCTTAAACCGATAAAAGAAAGCCGTTTAAGGCGCTGACATGACCACACACGCTATTGGATTATTAAGCATAATAATGTAAGATTGCGCATGTAAATACGCACAATGTCATGTTTAAACACGGCCTATGATTTCTATAAAAAAATAAAAAATAAAAAATACATAATTTTTAAATATCAATGAAATGTGTCCAGGTCACATATCACACTAAAATGAAAATATAAAAGAAAATATATTTACATAGAAAATGAAGCCAATTTTTAGGATAAGAACATTATTTTCATCACGATTAAGTACATTTTCCCATTAGATTTATCATGAAACGGCACGCTGTTAAACACAATGACAACGTACATGGACTGTATGCTCATTTTCTTTTAAAATATCCTATATTCACAGTGGAGGTTAAGTCACTCACTAAATAGTGAGCAAGAGAGCATCTAATAGCTCTCTATGTAGCTAAGTGCATTCAAACCAAACTTCCTATCAAATGTTCAGTTTCAGGCTGCAGATGATGTTTGGACCACTCAAAATATTTGGCAGACATGCGACGATGGTAATCAGCACATAGATTCCGAATTTTTCATGCAAAATTTTAATTTAACATGGTTGGCAGTGATTGGATGATGCTGGCCATTACTTTGAATCAGAATTATTTATGCTAATTTCTGATGTAATGTCTGTAACGTCTCAAAAACATGAATAACAAACACTCCGAGAAACATAAGCAATTTGATTAAAAAAAAAAATCTGCCTTTCTATAGCTTGGTATTATTTAAAATTTCACAACTTAGTCCCACTGTCCACATATGTGGACATACATTTTTAAGAAAGCTATTTGGTCTAAAAATGTTTTATTTTTTTGCATGTTTCTTAGGGGCTAATAGTTACAAATCAAAAAGGGGAATGGAAAATGCACACATCAGTCACGCTCAGGTCTTTAGGAGGTTAAACAACTGTACAACCAATTGAAGAGACTGTACTTATATCCCTCACAGCCTTGTTTTCATTCCTGTCAAAAATCAAAGATGGTGCTGCTGTGAATAAGTTCTATTAGCCGGACATGTTCTTGACAAGTTTTGAGACATTCAAGATGCATTCAGCATGCTTTAGACACAGCTTACCTGCCACGAAACAGCCCCCAGTATGACGGTGGACGTCAGGCAGAAGAATACCAGCTGTTTAGAGATGAGGCAAAAATGACGCATTCCTCTAGAGGCCATGATTCGTTCCAAACCGAGCATTTCCGAGCGCTGGGCCACCCATGCCTTCTGACACTCGCTTAACTTAGTGTGGAATCCCCAAAGTGTCACCAGGAACACCATGTGGCACAAAATCCACAAGAGGCCAAAGACACAGAAGCCAGGGATGACCAGGTACCAGACGTCCAGGTCACCCAGCTTCAGGGCACAGAGTACAAAGAAACCCACCTCAATAAAACTCAACGGTAATAAAGAAAATCTCCTCCACAGGCGTCCAGCTGAGAGAAATGGTTTCCAGCACTCTATTGCCGACAGGCCACTAAAGTAGACATCTAGAAAGGGCTCGCAGATAAGCCGACCAAGGTAGCAGCTCAGGGCGAAGGGATTGGTCTGAATCTCCAGGGACTGGAAGAAGGTGACAGCAGTGATCACAGCAAAGCAGGCAAGGTTAGGGAGGGCCAAAAGTGACTTCATTCGAAGGTTGACGATGACAGCTGCTAGGGCGAACACCAGGGCAATCATGGCCATGGATTTGTGAAGAACCAAGATGATGCTCGCAACGCCAAAGCCCAGGAGCTCCAGAAGCTCGGATGAGGTGAGGACAACCGGTTTATTCTTGGTGTTGCTGCATAGACGTTCCGTCAGGGCCCAGAGCGTTCGAAGGGCCAGGCTAGCAAGCAACAGGTAGTTTGTCACTTGCTCCTTTATGTCCTTCTCCAAAGATGGGCCATTTAATAAGCACAGAAGACCTTGCAGGAAGCCAAACCACAAGTGGAAGAGACTTAGGCTGGCCGACTCCAATGAGAAGTAGTAGTAGAGGATACATGCTATGGCTGAAACAAATAAACAGAGGATGAAGATGACCAGTATAATGGGTGCTGCAGTCTGCTCCCATCGTACGTACATTCCCAAACACACAGCGACCAGAAGGTTGAAGCTGGACAGATAGCCCAGACAGCGAAGGGAGGACCACATGTCGACACCCTTTTCCGACTCTTCTTGACCTGACATCGTTGAGTATAAATGCAAGTAGAGGCTCAGGACTCACTCCTCCAAGACAAGGAATGGTGATTTTGATGCATTCCACTAAGATAAAAGATGAAAAAGAGATTTGATAGTATTAAAGTTGGTGATGCAACTATAAAAATAACAACAACATCACATCAAACTTATTGATCACACATGTTTGATCAAAACTCAAACATCACAAGACTTAAAAAAGTTACATGACAAATTATACATTATTTAACATTTAGAATCCCTAATCAGACGGATACAGAAAATTTTTACTTTGATATACCATTGCGGGCATGTTTAAAAAAACATGATATATTATGTTATTTTATGACACTTTTTGTTAGGGCTTTCTACTTGGATTAAAAAAAAATTATAATTTGGATGTATGATACATAGAAAGATAGATCATTCTAATTTTTAATGTCTAATAAGACACATGTACATAAAAACAACAGTAAAAAAAAAAAAAAAAATCAATTAAAAGGGTCGGTGGAAGTATTATGGTAAAAAGTTGGTATCTATGATACTAAATAATTACCATCTTTATGTGCCATGATATTTACACTTAAGGTACTACAAAGAATAATATGGTGCTTACATTGCAAATATCCAAAAAAATTGCAGTGCATTGTTTATAAACATGTATTTTAGATAATGCATTCAAAAAAACATCAAATAAATAACTTTCAATTGTTATCTGAGAAATTATGCATACAAAAGGTATTCCAGAGATAATGAAACGTTTGTCAAGGAACATTAAATGAGTATTAGGCCTTTACTGTTTCACTGTATATTTACATATGAACGGTTGCTTGAATGATCTTGGTTATTTGATAAATGACGCATATAAACTGTTATATATTATGAGAGTGTCTGTAAAAGTGTGTATTTAATGTATCATGACTGTAAAGTTCAGGACTATTGACTGTCAGATGAGAAAGTGCCACATAATAAGTCTGAGATTTACACTGTAAAACTGCCAAAATGACTCGAAAACATCAATATAACACTTCAAAAGACGTGTTTTCTTTTGTAAATTGATTCAACTTTGATTCAAAAAGAATATATAAAAGTTAAATGACTCTTACATTTGTTTGAAGCACAGACTTTTCAGTTTCTCGGTGGCCATGATGCTTCCGGACTCCAAACTACGGCAACATAGAAGGGTCAAAGGCGAATTGTAAAATCGTTTTTAACATTCGGAACAGGATTTTAGCTTTTTGGCCAATACATGTCGTGTATTAATAGATGTATTTTCAGATGTTGCCACGTTCATGTAGTTTATTTTTTCAGTGTGTTTCACATAAGTGTATTAGGAAAGATAGTTCATTGTATTGTGTTGAATACAGTGCTGGGTAGTAACGGATTACATGTCATCTGGATTATGTAACCAGATTACAAAAATCAAGTACTTGTAATTGGATTAAATTACATGTTAAAATACTCAGACTACAGATACTTTTTTTATAGATTACATGATTACATATTAACAAGGCAATGGCAGTCAAATGTGAATAATTTATTGATCATTTATATCATCATATTCTTACCCCGAAGTGCAATAGTCTCACAGATGAACATTTTGACCATGTGCTCCTTTTACGTTACAATGGTAAGATATGCACTTCAACTAAGGAACAGGTGATAGACTATTACTAAGTAGTAAGTGTTAAAAGTAAGTGTGTCAGAGTTTTGAGCTGTTAGCTTTGACCTAGCAATCTCATTGCTGTTGATTTCAGGTTCAATACATGTACTGTTTTTCTATTGTTTTATGCACTTCAAATTAACTAAATATGTTTTTATTATTGTAATTATTATTATTATTATTATTATTATTATTATTATTATTATTTCTTACTACCTCACCAATGGTGTGCAGCTCACACATTAAACTTAATTGCTTCAAAGGACCTAGTGGATGGCATCTCTAAGGGTCCTGCCTGCAGAGTACACAATAGTTCAACTGCAAAGTGTGAAGTAATATGAAACAAAGCCCATCGCTCTCGCTCTGCTGTTGCTGCTGATAAAGTGGAGTCCACTGCATGAAACTTGGCATAAAACTTGACACAATTGTACCTTGTGTGACTCGGTGGATCTCTGCTGTTTTAAAATATTCTGCTCTTTTTGAATATTCTTGCTGTTCAAAACATAATATCTTGCACCTCAGCTTTGGAATAGATGATGGACTATCACTAAACAGTCAGGATTAAAAGTGTTTAAATGTTTTTAGATGAAAGCTTTGATTTAGGCGACGTTGTTGCTGTTGATTTATGATGATTAATTTTGGTTCATTTTATGATTTCATGTAGATTTTTTTGGTCATTAATGTTCACAATGCTGCTATTGTTTTATGCACTTAAAATGAACTTGTTATCTCAGTTTTTGAAATATAAACTTTGGCCATGCACTGTCATTACTGTTAGATTTAATGTTTATTTAATTTATGTAATGTTTAATGCAATGCTCAATGTAAAATGTCATAAGGAGCTCTTTTTGTTAGTAATAAAGAAAGGAATACATCTTCTTCCTCTTTGTACTTTATGTTAAAATGATTATCCTACTCAAATGCATGTGACATAAAATAAAATAGAATTAGGTTGAAAGTAATCCAAAAGTAATCGGATTAGATTACCCAAAAAATGTTATCTATGAGATTACATTACTGATTGCATTTTTTATCATGTAATTTGTAATCAGTACTTGATTACAATTCAAAAGTAATCCACCCAGCACTGATCGCATATTACACTTTATTAATTACAATTTACATTTGATTAGGTTACCACATGTTGGCTACAGCAAGTCTGAGTCACATTCACACAATGTGGAGTGTGCTAAACCTGCTGAGGTGAAAGAAAGAAAAAACAGCTGGTTTAAGGTGGTTTTAGCTGGTCATTAAGCCTGGCCAAGCTGGTCAACCTGACTAGGCTTGCCGACAAGCTAAGACCAGCTTAGGCTGAAGGCTTTAGGTCTGTGTATAGTTGGCATATTACTAAATTATTGCCCTTTTCATCACAAAACAAACTGATAATGAACATATATGACTTCTCTCATTTTGAGTCTTTCCATTAAAAAAAAGTCTTGATTGTTCTCCTAGGGTTTATAGGCTGCTCCTCAAAATCAAATATAGACCTAATCTCACAATGCTCACCCTAATCCAAACATGACCAGTACACAAGACCATAGAAAAATCTGAGAGTGCGATCATTCTGTGGATCCCCTTGAAGATGTCTGGAAAATTGTTTAAAGCTTTGTGTTTATAAAGCAAGAGCTCTTCATTTAAAGATCCTAAAACTCTTATTGTCACACGCCATACCTAGAGTATGAAAAAGGATTTATATTACATACATAGTCTCAGTTTTACAGAAAGGGAATTATGTATGTACTTTATAAAAAGGTAGACAATAGAGCATGGTATTGACCCAAGGATATGAGCAGGATAGGAAATAATATTGATTGAGCTCTCAGCGGGTTAGGTATTCAAGGTCTTTCTGTCAGAGATTTTGCTGATGAACATACACTCACTGAGCACATTATTAGGAACACTATGGTCCTAATAAAGTTCCAGACGTGGTCTTCTGCTGTTGTAGCCCATCCGCCTCAATGTTCAATGTGTTCTGCTCACTACAATTGTACATAGTGGTTATCTGAGTTACCGTAGCCTTTCTGTCAGCTCAAACCAGTCTGGCCGTTCTCCATTGACCTCTCTCATCAACAAGACGTTTCCGTCTGCAGATCTGTCACTCACTGGATGTTTTTTGTTTCTGGCACCATTCTGAGTTAACTCTAGAGATTGTTGTGTATAAAATCCCAGGAGATCAGCAGTTACAGAAATACTCAAACCAGCCCGTCTGGCACCAACAATCATGTCACGGTCGAAATCACTGAGATCACATTTTTTCCCCATTCTGATGGTTAATGTGTACATTAACTGAATGTACACTTCTGCCACACAATTGCCTGATTAGAGCATTTCTCAAGATGGACAAGACAACCTGGGCTATGGATAATGTGGTTAAATTGTGGCCTGGGTAGCTCAGCAAGCGAAGACGCTGTCTACCACCCCTGGAATTGTGAGTTCGAATCCAGGGAGTGCTGAGTGACTCCAGCCAGGCTTCCAAAGCAACCAATTGATCAGGATGCTAGGGTGGGTAGAGTCTCTTGGGTTACCTTCCTCGTGGTCACTAAAAGGTGGTTCTTGCTCTCGGTGTGGCGTGTGGTAAGTTGTGTGTGGATGCCGTGGTGAATAGCCTAAGCCTCCACATGCGCTAGGTCTTAGTAGTAATGCTCTCAGCAAGCCACATGACAAGATGCATGGGCTGACTGTCTCAGAAGTGGAGGCAACTGAGATTTGTACTCCCCCACCTGGATCAAGGGGAGTCACTGCACAACCACAAGGAATTAGAGCGCATTGGGAATTGGGCATGCCAAATTGGGGATAAAAATAAATTAAAAATTAAATTAAAAAAATTAAATCCCAGAAGATCAGCAATTACAGAAATACTCAAACCAGCCTGACTGGCACCAACAATCATGCCACGTTCAAAATCACAGAGGTGAAATTTTTCCCTATTCTGATGATTAATATGTACATTAACTGAAGCTCCTGACCCGTATCTGATTTATTTTATGCACTGCACTGCTGCCACAGGCTGATTAGATAATCGCATGAATAAGTAGGTGTAACATTTGTCTTAAGATGGTTATTTATATCTTCAGCTTTAGTGTGTCAATAGGTAATATAAATTTTAGACTCCCAAACATTCCTTCTGCAAATAGAATAGAATAGAAGAACATGTAGCCCTGCAACAGATGGCATGGCCCCACAGAGACCCCCACTGAACATTGAGTCTCTTGATTACGTAAAGAGACAGAAGCAATTGAGACTATATAGAATATATAGAAGAACTGTGGTGAATTCTCCAAGAAGCTTGGAACATCCTGTCTGCCAACAACCAAGAAAAACTGTGTCCATGTGTCCCTAGCAGAATTGGTGTTGTTTTGAAGGCAAAGATGGTCACACCAAATATTGATTTAGGTTTTTTATGTTTACTAGTCTTTGGATGATGTTAATTGAAAAATTAAAACTAATTAAGGCACTATTTTTGAAGAAATCCTCACTATGCAACATTTTTCACAAGTGCCTAAAACTTTTGCACAGTACTATATGTATATATATATATAATATCAGTTTGCATTAAAAAACACATCATTTTTCTCAAGATGGACAAGATAACCTGGGCAAACACATCATTTTTCTCAAGATGGACAAGATAACCTGGGCTATGGATAATGTGCTTAACTTGTGGTTCTTTCTCCTTAAAATCTCCAACAAAATTTAACCTAAAAATCATTAACTCTACATTAAGAAACCATGAATCTAACTGTGAATGAACACAAACCCAGTGCCCCCATCATACAGTCATGGTGGCACAGAGTGAAGTCAAAGTAGGTGAAGTTGTCCACTCCCTCTCCCTTTATGATCAGGTCTCAAAATGGAAGTGTGGTATTATCTCTCCAAGGTTGCTGCATAGGTAGGAGCTCCCTGACTGGATAAACACAAAGCAGGCTGCCTCCCACACAAACTCCTGCCAGAATGAAGAGAGAGAGAGACAGAGTGAAAGATAAAGAGAGAGAGAGTACTTTTTGTTTGCAGACATCCTCAAGAAAAACCTCAAAGAAAAAAAGAATAGTCACTGTTATTATGAGAAGTTGTAAAGTAATAGTTCAACCCAAAAATAAAAATCAACTAACTAACCAACCAATTCCAACCAACAAAACAACCAACCAACCAACCAACCAACCAACCAACCTGATAGTACTTGGTAGTGGATAAATATAAATAAATAAATAAATAAGTGTGTGTGCATGTGAGCATATGTGGGAAGTCGCTCTTCCTCACTCTGTGGTAACAGATGCAAGAAGAGAGGACAGAATAGAGAACTGTGTCTCAGAGTGCATTAAGGGGTCATAGCCTTTTATAAATACACCCATTTAGTCCTCATCAACCTTTTTTGAATGAAATATTGAGGTCATTCTTCATAAAATAGGCCACATAATCCTGCAGAAGCAAGATAAGTGCGACAAAGGAAACGTGGGTCTCTTTTTTAATTAGCCTTGACATCCAAATAGTACACTGATCAGCCACAATATTAAAACCACCTGCCTAATATTGTGTAGGTCCCCCTTGTACCGCCAAACAGTGCCACTCCGCATCTCAGAATAGCATTCTGAGATTCTATTCTTCTCACCACAATTGTACAGAAGGGTTATCTGAATTACTGTAGACTTTGTCAGCTCGAACCAGTCTGGCCATTCTCTGTTGACCTCTCTCATCAACAAGGCATTTCCATCCACAGAACTGCCGCTCACTGGATGTTTATTGTTTTTGGCACCATTCGGAGTAAATTCTAGAGACTGTTGTGTGTGAAAATCCCAGGATACTCAGTTACAGTATACAGAAATACTCAAACCAGCCCATCTGGCACCAACAATCATCCATGCCATTATCTAATCAGCCAATCATGTGGCAGCAGTGCAGTGCATAAAATCATGCAGATACGGGTCAGGAGCATCAGTTAATGTTCACATCAGCCATTAGAATGGGGAAAAAATGTGATCTTAGTGATTTGGAGAGTGGCATGATTGTTGGTGCCAGATGGGCTGGTTCAAGTATATCTGTAACTGCTGATCTGCTGGGATTTTCACACACAACAGTCTCTAGAATTTATTCCAAATGGTGCCAAAAACAAAAAACATCCAGTGAGCGGCAGCTCTGTGGACAGAAATGCCTTGTTGATGAGAGAGGTCAACAGAGAATGGCCAAACTGGTTCGAACTGACAAAGTCTACAGTAACTCAGATAACCGCTCTGTATATTTGCAGTTAAAAGAATATCATCTCAGAATGCTCTTCTGAGATGTGGGTTGGTGCTGTTTTGGTGGCACGAGAGGGACATTCACAATATTAGGCAGGTAGTTTTAATGTTGTGGCTGAGCGGTGTATTTGAATGCTTCCAGAGTTACTTGAATACAAATAAACACACACATATATTTATCTTTGTAGCTTGTATCCTTGTAGTCTCCTTTTTAAATGAGTAGTTAAAAAAGGACGTAAATGCACCATAAAAGTAAAAGTGATTACATGGAAATAAACAATCAGTAGTACATACTTCTTTTGTATTCCACGGAAGAAAGAACATCACAGAGGTTTGGAACAATATGAGGGTGAGTAAATGATAAAATAATTTTCACATTTGCGTGGACTGTCCCTTTAAGGCACTGAACCAGTACAGGAGTCAATGAACATGTTGTTTTGTAGACTGTCTGTGGGCTACATGACTCCTTCCACCTCTTTCTCCTTCGCAGAGAAAAATAAAGAGAGAAAAACCCATGAATTATGCACAACTGTACACCTCCACACCACCTGGCAACCTGCACGTGGCATCACATTTAAAAGGGGCATATCAAATATACATACCGCTTTTCCGTTCCAAGGAGCTTTGCCATGACATTAAATAAGAGGAGCAAGCATCTTGCCAAGCTGAAGTCTGGCTGATTGGACCCCAGCCTAATGATATGAACGTTCACTCAGAGAACTACCTCTGTTTTCCAAAAGGGATTTAATTAATTAATTTTGCATGCTCGGCTATATAGATATCATATGAGCCTGTACTGCCACATTTTCAAAGTGTGCAAAAGTGTTAAGTTTGTTGGCCAGGCTCACTGAAAAAGTGGTAAACTGCAATTGTTACCACAAGGATCTATCTCTACTTAGTCTACCCCATAAAATAAACTAATTATTTGTCAGGTTGATTTAGTCATGTCTGACTTGAATAAAACCAGTGAATTTTTATGATACTACATGATTTTTTTTTTTTTTTTACAGTACATGTGGTGTAGAGGTTAATAATAAGACAGCCAATCAGATTGGAACTGCCAATGTTAGCCATTTTTGTGTGCAATTTGAATCAGACGGTCAGTTAATAAATTGTGGGTGGTTCGTCGGGGTACTGAGACCAAAATGAGGCAGAAGCTAGCATGTACAGCCAGTGTGCTACCCAACGTTTCCTGGTATTGGGGCCAGATTTAGCAAATGCCACTATCTCTCTCTCTTTTACGGCCATGTTCATTTGACAAGCACAACATCAACGGCACGAGCGATCTGCTCGCTACAAATCTCACTCCCACAGAAATCAATATGATGTATTGAGCCTCATAAAGAGACTCTTTGGATAGGCAACAACATCAAAGCCTAAATCAAGAGGCATGCTGACGGTGTCAGGCTTCAGATGAAATTGGGAAAAATGGTAGGGACAGGAAAAATACAGAATTCACACTGTAAACCGGAATAAACAGAATTTACTGCAAACATTTGTGGAAATTTGTTCCCTCAAATTCATTAACTAATTGAGTCTCTCAAAACATGTGTCATCAAGTTCACCTAATGTGGTCTACTCAAAGAATGAACTAAACCATTTAAGTAGACTTAACTAAGATTTGTAATTAAAATACTGTTTTCACTTAAAGGGATAGTGCCATCCCAGATGTGTATGACTTTCTCTCTTTTGCTGAACACAAATGAAGATAAGGTCCATACAATGCAAGTGAATGGTGGTCAGAACTTTGAAAGTCCAAAAAGCATATAAAAGCAGAATAAAAGTAATCCATATGACTCCAGTGGTTAAATCTATACCTTCATAAGCGATATGACAGGTGTGGGTGAGAAAAAGATCAATATTTAAGTCCTTTTTTACTATAAATTCTCCTTCCAGCCCAGTAGGTGGCAATATGCACAAAGAATGCAAACTGCCAAAAACAAAAGAAGAAGAATGTAAAAGTGAAAGTGGAGATTTATAGTAAAAAAAGGACTTAAATATTGATCTGTTTCTCACCCACACCTATTATATCACGTCTGAAGATTTGGAATTAACCACTGGAGATGTATGGATTACTTTTATGCTGCCTTTATGTGCTTTTTGGACCTCCAAAATTTAGGCCACTATTCACTTGCATTTTATTGACCTACAGAGCTGAGATTTTCTTCTAAAAAATGTTTTTGTGTTCAGCAGAAGAAAGAAAGCCATACATATCTAGGAAGGTAAGAGTATGAGTAAATGATGAGCTACATTTTATTTTTGGATGAACTATCCCTTTAATAATTTCACTTGAATCACCTCAAAATAATTTACATAATAATATTATAGCATGTCTCACTTTATAAAGTCACTTTACACAAAAAACTTTTAACTGCAACAAAACATTTTAATGCTTTGACCCCCACAGTCACAAATATGTACTTGATCATTTTGAGTTATTAACACTTTTGAGTTATTAAAATCTTTATTGCTTTTAAAGCAAAAAAACATTTATTTAATTATATTGAAAGAGATCTGAGTTATAATTCCAAAACGTGACATTTCATGTAATGTTTAATTAGAACCGCTTTAAAAATAAAAAAATAAAAAAATACATTAATAATAATAATAATAATAATAATAATAATTATTATTATTATTATTAATAATAACAACATTAGGATTTACAATGCAGATGTTTTATACAAGTAGTATTGTGATGTTTTACCGAGCCCTTTAACAAGAAAAAGGAGTGTATCTTATGCTGATTAATGTCTTTTGAAAGCTAAAGCCTCATCTCACAATAACTCTGTACAGAAAAACCATCAATCTCAATAGGACACAGAGAATGTTTCATCTGCTTGATGTCTCGTCAGTGTCTCAGGATGAAACGTTGCAGGTCAGACAGATCTTTATCCTTGTCAGGAATTGTTATACATGGCAATTTAGGTAATTGTGGTGTAAAACTGCTGTATGTCTCTCAATAAATTATTCAAACAATTAAGTAAGCCCGTTCTGCTGTATTACATTTGAGTATTTTATTTAGTATAAATGAATCAGGTCACACACACAGCAAAATTTCCCTGAAGGATCCGAGAAGGTTTTATTGATTTAAAGTAAATAATTTAATTTCTGTTCCAGCATACATGAGCTATACATTATACTTGTCCTTGCCGCCTGTATATTTCTCAGACAATACTCTCTGAATAAAAGCACACTTTATAAAGAGAGACAACTGTATTACAACTAATCTGAAATATTAAGACAATTCCTTTATAACTGTAACCCCCCATGTCATTGTCAGAAGTGTCTTACCATTTATTACCGGCATAATTTATAACTTTAATGGAGACATTCATGTTTAGCCACAATGACTTTTTAATAATCTGACCTGTTCAGTAGCTGCTGAGCTAGAGAAATAAAGCCGGGATCCATTCATTGAACTGACTGCGAGGAAATTGCAATTCAACATTAATCTGTTTGTTGAAGCTAAACTGACATGATTGGTCTGCAGGCTGTTGTACAACCATAATACAGCCATCATGGCCAATAAAGGGGAAATAATTACATTGCCTATTAACGTACATGGGCGTTATGTTTCCACCGCAAGAACGCAAGAACACATGGTCAACAAGCCCAGACATTGGCAATGAAGTGACCAATCGCGTGCATCTGCATTCACATACATGCATAGAGTATCTGCTTTTAGTCTGAAACACAAAGTATACTTTGGTTCTTCCACTGATTGCCTGTACTAAAGAAAGCTCATCGCAAAACAGTTATAGTTTGCATGCGTCGAACGAGTCCGTATGCACTCGTGGACGAAGACAAAAGAGTATACTTTGAAAGGTTGAGTGCTCGACCGTGTGCGGGACAGAACAACACGTGGAAAAACAAAGTACACCCTAGCTTTTAGGGACCATTCACACCTGTAATGACTTCAGACCAACAATGTTGCAACAAAATAAAGAAGTGTTTACTGAACATTCGTGCATCCTATTGACAGCTACCTAAACACCTTTCCTTAATCAGCTCTTCACGGTGCAAAAGCTGTAGTAACATTACAACACCAAACGCATTTTTGCCTCCTTCCACGCTATTTTTCAATGTAAACATTCACTGGACAGACCTCTTTGACCTTGCAACACACCTTACAGTATTTTCAGCGTCTCTTGCAGGAGTGCCGAATTTTTTATACAGCATGTCAGGTTAAAAAGAACTTCAACTTTTAAAAATGCTTTTTGAGACACCTGCTTTCTGCTCTTGTGGCGCTGTCTCAAAAAAATTTTTTAAAAAATATCGCGCAAGGATGAGCTCAGTAGGAACGCCCCCTTATACTTTCAGAGCATATACACTACTCAGTATTAGTATTTTTGTCTTGTCCAGTAAAAATATCTAAACATACTTAAAATAAGATTTTACTAAATTTACTTGAGGGGCAAAATAGCATAACATACTGTATTAAAAGGCTACCTGTTTTTAGAGAACATATATTTAACTATTATTTATTATTATTATTTTAGCCTATAACCTTAAAGGGTTAGTTCACTTAAAAAATGAAAATCCTTTCATGATTTACTTACCTTAAAGCCATCCCAGATGTGTATGACTTTCCTTCTTCAGCAGAACTGAAGTGAAGATTTTTTATAAGCACATTTCAGCTCTGTATGTCCATACAATGCAATTAAATGGGTGCCAACAGGCTGCTGGCTGTTTGACGATCCAAAAGGCATATTAAGGCAGCATAAAAGTAATCAATATGACTCCAGTCGATCAATTAATGTCTTCTGAAGCAAATTGCTAGGTTTGTGTAAAAAATAAATTGATAATTAAAACTTTATTAACTTTAAAAATCGCTTCCTGGGGGCCTGGGTAGCTCAGCGAGTATTGATGCTGACTACCACCCCTGAGTCATGAGTTCGAATCCAGGGTGTGCAGAGTGACTCCAGCCAGGTCTCCTAAGCAACCAAATTGGCCCAGTTGCTAGGGAGGGTAGAGTCACATGGGGTAACCTCCTCATGGTCGTAATTAGTGGTTCTCGCTCTCAGTGGAGCGTGTGGTAAGTTGTGCGTGGATCGCGGAGAGTAGCATGAGCCTCCACATGCTGTGAGTCTCCGCGATGTCATGCACAGTGAGCCACATGATAAGATGCATGGACTGACTCTCTCAGAAGTGGAAGCAACTGAGACTTATCCTCCGCCACCCGGATTGAGGTGAGTAACCGCACCACCATGAGGACCTACTAAGTAGTGGGAATTGGGAATTCCAAATTGGGGAGAAAAGGGGATACATTTATTTTATTTTTTTAAATTGCTTCCTGCCAGCAGTCGATGCATCACGTGATGTAGGCACAATGGCACGTTCATACGAGAACTCGGAAGCACGTGCCTTGTATACAGCAGAGGAATGAACATCACACGAGAGTTAGGTCATTTCAAACAGCAATCCAGCGCTGACCGGAAGCAACAATTTAAAGTTAAAACCATTTTAATTATAATTTTTTTTCTTGCACCAACCTATCGGTTTGCTTCAGACTTACTGGTGATCTTACGCTTGATTAAGATTCAGAGGTTACATTTATGCATCTCCCTGTCTAAGTCACTATTTTTTACCAATAAAACATTGGAAGTAAATGGAATCAATCCATTAGGATGAATGCCAGGCAAAGAGATAGTTGTTCCTCTTGGCTCCAAACTGGAATCGTCAGATCAATTAAGCTGAGTAAGTAGTTTGGCGTGTGAAATTCCAGCTCGGTCGCTTGATTGCACATCGGACAGATGGAGTGTAAGAGGGTCCTACCAATGACAGTGACTAGTCAATGAAGGTTTCAGGGTCGAACAACTGTTTCTTACCATCAGATAGTCTTCTGTTGGTCTCCAGACTTCTAGTAAACCATGTAGCAATAACCAAACTTTATTGAAAGGAATTTTTCACCCAAAATTTTAATTTCTGTCTTTAATTACTCACCCTTATTTTGTTTCAAACCCATATGACTTTCTTACTTCCTTCCTTCCACTAAACACAAAAGAAGATGTAAGAAAGAATGTTAGTCTCAGCCACCTTTCACTTTCATAGCATCTCCTTTTGTGTCCCACAGAAGAAAGTTATATATTATTTTAAATATTTTTATATACAGTTGTGATGAGGAGATGGGTGGGGCCGGGCCGTGACTACACACGCCTGGCCCCCAATCGGGCTACTCAGATGAGGAGAGGGATAAAGGCAGTCGGATGCAGCAGTTCGAGAGAGAGAGAGCCACATGCAGCTGCCGTGTGTGTCTTATGTTTTGTCTTTATGTTTTAATTTTACAATAAATATTACTTTGACTGTTCGTCCGGTTCCCGCCTCCTCCTTTCCCATTTTAACCCCCCTGTTACAACAGTATATGCACTGAAGAGCCAAAACATTATGATCACTCACAGGTGAAGTGAATAACATTGATAATCTCCTAACAAGGCCACATGTCAATAATTAGTGCTCGTAGTCAACGTGTTGAATGCAGGAGAAATGGACAGGAGTAAAGACCTGAGCGACTTTGACAGGGCCAAATTGTTATGGCCAGACGACTGGGTCACAGCATCTCTGAAACGGCAAGGCTTGTAGGGTACTCCCGGTCAGCAGTGGTGAGTACTTACCGACAGTGGTCCGAGGAGGGACAAACCACAAACCGGCGACATGGTGTTGGATGCCCAAGGCTCATCGATGTGCAAGAGCAACAAACGCTATCCCGTCTGGTCCGAACCGACAGCAGGTCTACTGTGGCACAAGTCACAGAAAATTTTAATGATGGTTACGGGAGGAATGTTCTGCTGGGAAACCCTGGGTCCGGCCATTCATGTGGATGTCAATTTGACCACGCGCCGTCTACCTAAACATCGTTGCAAACCTGGTATACCCCTTCATGGCAATGGTATTCCCTGATCGCAGTGGCCTCTTTCAACAGGATAATGTGGCCTGCCACACTGCACACATCGTTTGGGAATGGTTTGAGGAACATGATGAAGAGTTCAAGGTGTTGGCCTGGCCCTTAAATTCTACAGATCTCAATCCAGTTGAGCATCTGTGGGATGTGCTGGATCAATAAGTCCATTCCTCGGTGGGTTGGTGCTGTTTTGATGGCACGCTGAGGACCAACAGCATATTACGCAGGTGGTCATAATTTTTTGGCTCATCGTTGTATATATACAGTATGTATATATATATATATATATATATATATATATATATATATATATATATATATATATATATATATATATTAGCTAGTTCTGGTCCTCGAATCTGATTAGATGAGCGGCATTCCAAGAGTGTGGATATATAGTCCAAAAGCACTGGGACGCAAAACTATTTGTATCACTCCGCTTCTCTGTGTTTGTGGCTTTCCAAATAGAGGTAGGGATTTTGATTCATCATTCATTTTGGTTTCATTCACTTATTCGCTCTGTGACCATTTCTGGAGATTCTGCATATCACCATCTAGTAGGTGGTGACAAATGAGGGTCTTATATGTTATGAGGGAGTCATACAATTATTGACACAATCGATTTGACGACAGTGGAATTGAACGAGAAAGATTCGTTCAGAAACACTGATTTGTTTACGAAACACCACTAGTGCAGAGAGTGAAGCTGTTCTTGATGTTTTGGCCTTTTTTTAAACTGTTTTCACTGGCAGAGAAGAAATGCAAGAACTAACTGGTCAATTTTTGTCTGAAATTAATATTAATATTATTTACTTATTATTTGCTTACAACTGTTGTATAAAAGTAGTAACATTTACAGCATGAAGCCAAGAAGATGAAGATACAAAGAAGACACAAAGAAGATGATCTCCATACAAAACAACAGCACTATTGCTTGTCTTATATTGCTTCATAATATATTTAAATTAACATAAACGTATGGTTTTTTATACTCAAATTAAGGGAGAAGAATTTTTACAATTTCAAGCAGAGAGCCCTATAGTTTTTTTGTCATGCTCTCTGCGAAAAAAAAAAAAAAAAAAAAAAGGCCTGAAATTCACAGTCCAGCTGCACCTGGGCTACACTTTCCTGACCAGCAATTCATGAGCGATGGCATGTCTTGCTGTAAGGTTTCAGGATGGAACACCACTCCTCCCAAAATATGAACAGTTCCATTCATCACCCTTCACATCCCTCGCTCTGCTCCCGCCAGCAACTCCACGGCCCCAGGCAGAGTGAGTCAGAGACGGAGAGCAAACAAATTCAAGGCAGCACCAGCAGCCAAACAGCACTTACCCTCCTCCTGTGTCTTGTGACTCTCCCAGACAGAGAGTTTCCTCTCCCTGAAGATAGAGGTAAAGAGAATGTGTGTGTGTGTGTTGGGGGGTGGGGGTTGATTCTGATTCACAGCCAAAATTCTTGGAGAGAGAATGGCCTTGTCATGTTCATTTTTTTCTTGTGGAGATTATTCCTCTATATATCTCTTTCGAAGTCCCTATCTCACTTAAAGGGATAGTTCACCCAAAAACAAATTTTCCGTCATCATTTACTAACCACAATATTGTTCCAAACCCATATTAATTTTTTGTGGAACACAAAAGAAGATGTAATGCAGAATTTTAGCCTCAATTACCATTCACTTGTATTTTATGCAATGAAATTTAATGGTGACTGAGACAAACATTCTGCCTAACATCATTTTTGTGTTCCATGGAAGAAAGTATTATTATTTAAACCTAAAAATTCTTCTTTCTGTGAATTTTTTTGCTTGAAAAGTGTGTTTGCACATGAGGACCCATTGAAAAGTATCATTACAATCACACAAATGAAGAGAGATAATGTGATAGTCCACCCACTGCTAAAACAATGAACTAATCCACCTCCTTTCCTGATTGGTGAGTCAGTTTGACACAGCAATGGACACTTGACACACACTCCACCCCTTCCATACACACAAACTCACACTCAAGTTGAGCAAGCTAGCAAGCCACTTTCGCGCTTCATTAAAGCGGTAATGACAGAATAGTCACCACGCTTGAGATGCTTGATTGCTCTGAGAATGAATCATAAAAAAGGCACTCTTGGCCTCACATGTAGGCACGGTCATATGCACACTCTCGCACACTATAGATCATGACTGTCATAGCAAAACGTGTATCTCTCATTGGGTGGGAGTTTTCATGCAGTGCACTATCAGGGTGACTACACACTCAGAATGTTAAAGGGATAGTTCAACCAAAAATGAAAATTCTCGCATTAGTTACTTACCACCCTCATGTTTTGCCAAACCCTTATGATATATTTCTTTCTTCCGTGGAACAAAAAAAGATATATACTGTATATTTTTTTAAGAATATCTAGGCCACTCTTTTCTATATAAGAAAGTGAATGGTGACTGGGGCTGTCAGGCTCCAAAATGACATAAAAGCACCATGAATGTAATCCATACGATTTGTGTGCTTAATTTCTCAAGTCTTCTGAAGCCATATGATAGCTTTGTGAGAGGAACAGACCGAAATTTAAGTCTTTATTCACTGAAAATCTGCTTAACTGTACCTGGCGCATTCATCATAGATGTAGCAATGTATTTAATTAATTGATTGATCCAGTTAACAAAACCAGTCTGAATCATTCACTGATGAATCAGACTGATTAAGTACTTTTATTCAACTCACTGAGTTGATTAAATCTTCACTCAGGTGGGAGAAGATTATCAATGAATAACAACTTAAGTTTTGTTCTGTATCTCACACAAAGCTATTGTATGACTTCAGAAGACTTAGAATGTAGCGCACAATTTGTATGGACCATATTTATTTTTTGTGATCAAATTTGTATTAATGTTTGGACCACTTTTATAATAATTAGATGGTGCTTTTGTTTCATTTTGGAGAGCTACAGTCCCCATTCACTTCGTTTTATGGAAAAGAGTGCCCAGTGTTCTCTTAAAAATGTATCTTCCAAAAAAGAAAGTCATATGTGTTTGGAACATGAGTAACATGAGGGTGAGTAAATTATGACAAAATTTTAATTTTTGGGTGAACTATTTCTTTAATGCGTCTGAGCTATTTTGTAGTGCATTAATGCAAGAAACTGGGTGTCCATTTCTCTTCTGCATCCAAGACATCATGTTCGTTTCTCTAGAGAGAGTATTCTTTGCCTCTTAAAACTGGAACACAACACAGCTGGGTGTCCTAGGGGCTGGACCAACATGCCAAAATAAAGCATACATCACACACACATACGCACGCACGCACATACACGCACACACAATAAACACGCTGTCTTTTTGTTGATGTATTACAGAGTTGTCATGTCACCACTGACCATCCTCTGCCTCATCTTCACACCAGAGGCAACAAAGGAACAGTTACAGCTAAACACCCTATGTACCTTAGATTAAACCTTAAATTAAATATGCTGGCCTAAATTAACTAACATAAGATATTCATGTTAGAATGTTAAATCAGTAAAAAAGATAAATCACAAATGACATCCGTTTATTTCTCATTTGTTTCTCCTTGACAGCAATTATGTTATATGGAGAGCAAATGGAGACTTTTACTTGACAGATTTTTCTCCCCTAATTGCACACACGGCTCTCCTCTACTATTTCAGAATAGATATAAACAGTGTCACAAACTGGTCTCTGATTTGTCTGTAATTAAATCAGAGATTTCAATATACGTAAAATCAAATGTTTCTCATCAAATTCTTACAAGACCAAATTATTTGATCTATTGTCTCATTTTAGTAGAAACATCTGAGACAGAGTTGACTTAAACAAAACTGCAAACTCCATTGTCTCTAGAAACAGCCTGGACATGTTAAAGGGATAGTTCATCCAAAAATGAAAATGATGTTATCATTTAATCACACTGGTGTTGTTCCATAACCTATATGACCTAACCATTGTTTACCATTAAACAAGAGTGAATAAGGATTGTAGGTGTCAAGCTCCAAAATAGTAAAAACCTAAACATAACCCTCACAAAAACTTTCTGCATTTTTACATTTTCAAAAAAACATAGTTTAGGATGTTTTTAAGTGATTTGAAATATGGGGATACTAGAAATGTCCTCATAAACCACATTTATAGCATAATACCCTTGTAATAACTAGTTTGTAACCTAAACATTTTTCCTCGTAAACCATCCAACCCCCCCCCACACACACACACACAATAAATGTATCCGTACAACTCGTTTAAAATGTCAAATTTGTCCTCTGAAAAGACTTAATCAATCCTGACCCTGCTAAAAAACAGCTTAGAGAAACTAGCCAGCTTTAATGACTAGTTAAAATGTATTTATTAAACTTCTTTAGTGGAAGGTACTGTATGTTTTTAGGACTATAAAACTGGTTTTAGCTGGTCATCCATCATGGCTACAACTAATAACCACCTTAACTAGCTTGTGCATGTAAATGACCAAAATTGCCCATCTAAAACCGGTTTTAAACTGGTCCAAAAGGATCTAAGCCAAGGGTCTTCAACAGGGGGTCAGCGGTGGTATTGCATGGGGGTCCGCAAAAATTATTGTTTGATCCACCACTCACACGGGAGTGATAGTGAGAGAGAGGAGTATGTATTTTAATCTATCGGCAAGTCCCTTGCACCTGCATGCCAAATCTTAAAGTGTGACCAATCTGCACTAGTCAGCAGAAGTGTTGACAAACATTCATGCGACCACTGCTCATCACGAGCCGCTCAAAGCATTACGCACATCAGATTCAGCAGTGCTGCAGTGGAGGCTCGCGTGAGTAAATGCATCTGCTTGCGTTGGTCGTGCTGTGTGTTTGAGCAGGTGACAGCCTACAGTTTCTTTTATTATTAGTTACTTTTTGCTTTCAGAACAATAGCTCACTTGCCTGGTGTAAATAAATAGTTACCACTGAGATTATCAAGCTGGCATACGGGTCCTTAACGTTCCACACACACAAGACGGTGACCCTCAGATCAACATAAGGTGCACTCAGTCATTGTTTTCCTCATTAAAAATTTGTACTAAATGAAATTAACTGTAATTTTGAAATATATGTATAAAATCGACCACTCACATGAGATGAAGACTCCATTTAAGTAACCTTATAGAAGTTGTTTTATTCTGCATGGACAGAATCTGTCTGTTTTTCTGTCTTCCTGTCTCTCTGTCTAACTATCTGTTTGTCTTTTTTTCTGTTTGGAGGAGGTTTGGCCAGGGATTAACAAGGAAAATTAAAAATGTCACTTTATGTTAAAAATGTTGCAGAGCCCTGTTGTACACCCTGCTGAAAAGACCAGCTAAAACCAGCCTAAGCTGGTTGGCTGGTTTTAGCTGGCCGCCCAGCTTTGCCAGGCTGGTCAGTTAGCTGGTTTCAGAGGGGTTTTGAACATTTTTTAGCTGGTCAGGCTGGGAGACCAGCTAAGACCAGCCTGACCAGCTAAGACCACTCTGACCAGCTAAGGTCAGCATAACCAGCCTGACCAGCTAAAAAAAGTGTTCAAAACCCCTTTACAACCAGCATGACCAGCTATGACCAGGCTGGGCAACCAGCTAAAACCAGCCAAACAGCTTATGCTGGTTTTGGCTGGTCTTTTCAGCAATGCAGTATTTAATGATTATTTCAATGGCTTTGCAATGTAAACATCATGAAGTATGTACATGCAGTAATGTGGTAGCCTACCATACACGTTTTTATAGGTATAAAACAAAACACTCTGTCTCTCTACCAACAAAGGGGTCCTTGGCCTGAAAATGGTTGAAGACCCTTGATCTAAGCTGTTGTTTTCAGAAGGGGCCTTGATAGAAATGATATATATAACCATAGACCCTCAAGGTAAAGGCCATACCATCTGTGTGCTACCCTTCATGTGGAGTTGGGCATTGATTGGATATATGGAGAGGGGACTCTTGGCCGCTTGTTGCCATCCGCTGGTCTGTGAAATGCTGATGGCACGTGACTGCAATAATGGAGAGCCAGGAGCATTTTTTTCAGACAGTAAGACGAGAGAGAGAGATGAGTTCAAAATAAATCGGCTGCCGGAGGGGGCTGATTTCCACAGTTATTCCCTGTCATTGGTTTATCTAACAGAAAGATGTGTTTTGATTATGCATCACACATTTGTGTGTCTCCGACTTGAAATAATTCATAAAAATGCTGCGCAAAGTGACAAAATCAAAGGCAGTCAGAACATATCAACATTACCCATGTGTACATGTTCTTGATCTTATTTGACATAATTCATTGATGCACATTACTACAAAGAAAAATGTCTGTCTAAATGTTTGTTTAACCTAACCCTGAAGTCTAACCCCTTACCCAAACCCTAAACCTAATTAAAGTGTTGGATAGGAGGCTAGCTAAAATTTGATGCCTGTATTGTATCGATTAGAAATTTTGTCTGTTGTTTAGTTGATTGTCTTTGGGAATAAAAGTCACTCAATATCTGTCACAGTCCGGTCACCTTGTCAGGTTGAGGTTCCACACAACCTGGCAAGGTGCCATGACCGTGACATCACCAGGAGTGCGCATGGCAGCGGGTTATCGTTGTGCGTGATTTGCCTCTGTGCAAATCACACACAGCGATATCCCGCCGCTGTGCACCCTCCGGTGATGTCACGGTCATGGCACCTTGCCAGGTTGTGTGTTTGCCTGTGGAAGACCGTGGCATCATCGTCCCTTGTCTGTTTTGTCAAAGCGTATTTACGTTTTGCCCTTAATGTGTTTCAGGTGTCGTTGGCATGCTGAATCAGCGTTTCCATGGGATCCCTGATTGTTTCCACGGGAACGCTGATCATTATAACCTTCAGCTGCGAGCGACACCTGCCCCGTGTTTGTTTCTCATATTTAAACCCCCGCGTGTGTCATGTCCGATGTCGGATCATTGTGGTGTATTGTGACTGTGACTGTTCGCTGTCTGCTGTCATGTCTGATGCTTTCTCTCTTGTGTAGTTGGAGCAAGCTCATGTGTCTGCGGGTTGCCTGTCTATTGAGGTGCGGTTGATCTGCTTGCATTCAGTCTCATCAGTTGGAGCCCAGGACTGTGGAGGAGGATTCCTCGATTTCCACCCGCGTCTCGGGAGATTTGTCTGGGCTTTGCTGCTTTGAGTTTGAAAAGGAACTTTTGTGTTTTGATTAATAAATCCTATTGAACTATTTTCCTCTGCTTTTGGATCCTGACTTCCCCGCACCGTGACAATATCATACGATTTCACCATCACTTACAAATTATTGCAAGTTGTCATGAAACTATGGTGTCTGATGTCATCAAGCATTCTTATTTTTTTTATCTCCTTTCCTCCAACCGCCAGGCTCCATATTGGCCCACTTTTCATGAACCAATCAATTCCTGATGGTTTAAGGGATAGTTCACCCAAAAATGAAAATTATCTCATCATTTACTTACCCTCTGCCATCCCAGATGTGTATCAATTTATTTCTTATGCTTAACACAAATGAAGATTTTCGGAAATGGTTAAATATTTTAGTCCTTTTTTCGATAAATTCTCCTCCCTGCCAGTAGGTGGCAATATGCAATAAGAAAGTGGAGATTTATAGTTAAAAAGGACTTACATTTTTATCTGTTTCTTACCTACACCTATCATATCACTTCTGAAAACATGGATTTAACCACTGGATTCATATGGATTACTTTAATGCTGCCTTTATGTGCTTTTTGGAGCTTCAAAGCTCTGGACACCATTCATCAGCATTGTATGGATCTACAGAGCTGAGATATTCTTCTAAAAATCTTAGTTTGTGTTCAGCAGAAGAAATAAATTCGTAGACATCTGGGATGGCATGAGGGTGAGTAAATGATGAGAAAATTTTAATTTTTTGGGTGAATTATCCCTTTAAGATTATGTACCACCTGACATTGTTTCTCATTGACTATTCTCTTTCACTCTGAAATCCATCAGATTATGGAAGTAAAATGGGTTATGAACGTTGTTTCATGTTGAATTTAATACACAGCTATGAAGATTTGGATTTTGGACCAATGGGATTTCACGTGGGTGGGACTACCCTGCACAACGGAGAGAAATGATACCAAACAACCTACAAAATGTTTCTTTATCACACTGCATGTGATAAGGACACAGTGTAAGAGCGTGGAGGACTCTACTAAATGGCATTGAATCAAACTCCATTAGGCCAGTGGGAATTCAGCAGAATTAATCAAACATGTCGACATACAAATATTACTGATGAATTATGGCCAAAGATTAACTGCGCACTATGTACAGTTTATGTTCCGCATATCAGAATGAAAGAAGTTGTCCTCAGGTTTTCATGGTGCAAACATTGCCTTCACAGTATCTCTTTCAGTAGTCTGTGCTCTCAAAAGCATTTGCACGCCATACCGAAATGTCCTGAGTCATTTCAAACCACTGAGTGTAATTAGAGGGGACTGTGAAAACATCAAGGCCAACATGGCCGACTGTCACCATAGCAACCCCTCAAGGTTTGAAAAAAAGTAAATTCACAGTCACAACAGCTGTAGAAATAGTGTAGTGTTTAAGCATGTGTTTTGGGCATGTTCTTTATCTCGGTTCATCTGCGAGACACACGGGGGGTGCTTCTTTTTGAGACCAGAGGGGGTTGAAAAGGAAGGACATAATCTGTAAATTTGAGCTGGAAGAGTGAGCTATTGGATTAGTGAGTCGCACTGCGCAAGCAGGACAACTTCCCCTCCCTCCTTGTCGTCGAGAGTGACCTTACACTGTTGAGCAAAGTGAACATTTCCACGGGGTTGATTCAGGGCACACACAGATATTTCGAAGTAATCTTTGCCTTGTCGTCTCCTCAAGAGCAAAAGAGAGTTGGAAATGGACAGGGCCCATCAAGCCAAGTGCCGTGGGTACCTGTGCCATTGAGGTCTGGCAGCAAAAATAAAAGAAAATTCACTTTTATCACTCTACGCACAAAGCTTTCGACATGCCTCATTTAATGCTGCTGCAAAGTTATAATACATTTTAGAGATCGGCCCCTGGGCATGGTGCAAAGCTCACTTGGCGTACGTTTTAAGATTTATGAAGATGTGTTAAATGCACTGTGTGGTGCAAAGATTTTATTTTAAAGAAACTATTACAAAGACAAAAACAGACATTATAAGGGGATGAAACTGACTATTTATGCACCATTAAACTGACAGTTTACCCAAAAGAAAAATTCTCTGAACATTTACTCACCGTCATGTTGGTCTAAACCGATGTTACTTTCTTTCTTCTGTGGAACACAAAAAGGAGATGTTAGGAAGAATGACAGCCTCAGTCACCATTCATTTTCATTGTATGGAGAAAAAAAAGATGCAATGAAAGTGAATGGTGACTGAGACTAACATACTGCCTAACGCAGATTTTACATTTCACGGAAGAAAGAAAGTCATTGGGGCATAGGCGTAATTTTAGGTAGGGATGATAGGAACATGTCCCTATCAACTTTCAGAAAATCTGAAATGTCCCCACCAACATTTGGACAATTTTACCACACAGAAAATAATTAAACTTTATTCTATGTTTTTGTTTTCTATTAAATGTCCTTGGCACAGTATAATTATTAATGTGTAAATTATTTTCCTACCTCTTCTAAAGCGGTTGTCAAGAGGTACCTGTTACTTTTGTCAGCGCTGTTAAAGGTTACCAATCGTCGTTTGTAAGATTGTTTTTTAAATAATTTTCTGGAGATTAAGTGAGAAGATTTGCATTGGTATTTTAAATCCAATCCTTGAAATTAATAGATTTAAACAAGCATAATTTTCTTGTACAAAATGTTTCCTGTCAAAAAGTAAAATATGTAATGAGTTTTGAACGCAGCCCAACGGACGATTCTGCTTTTCCGCCCTTTTCAGGACGACACCGTAAAAACTGAATGATTGTTTCAGAGGTGCAAAATGTTACTGGTATAACTCCCAATAAATGTTATATTTTGCACATTTGAGAAGAGTTTTGGGATTAGATAATAATGTTGTGTCAATAAAATAAGGCATTCATGATAAAAACAAAGTTGTTAATTGTAGGCTAAGCCTTAAGCCTTCTTTGTTCAAGAGGCCTACTTTTTCAGATAAAAATGTTAAGTACATATAAATAAGCAATATGAGAATAAACAATATGTTCCATTTTCTCCATAATGTGTTCATCTTTCGTTGTCATTTTGCACATGTAAATTGTTAATTTAGCCTACCCTTAGTTTAGATTTCCATTTTTTTAATGCTGGATAATACATTTTACAGAATGCTACTGGGGCTGGGGCAGAGGTAGGGATAGGGGAAACAGGACCGACATGAACCGACCAACAAACAGACCAACTGGAAACACACAAGACTGGAAACAAGATGAACTGGCACTGGACAGCACACACGAGGAGACTGAAATAGGGAGAGAAATCAAATGGGTTAACAGGGGACAGGTGAGGCAAATGAACTAATAATAAGCAAACAAGGAGGCGGAGTATGACGTAAGACAGAGAGACATGCAGCGATACAGAAACAAAAGAAAGCAACGTGCTTTCACAAGACAACAAAACACCCGAATGGCATGAGCGCTCATCGCCAAGACAATGAGGCAATATACGCCCATTCCAACCAACAAACAAGACGATAGAATGCGTAGCAACGGCAAACAAAGCGATGCCACGCATTCTCACACTAAACGAAACCTGAGCGTACATCGTGAGTGCATGCTGCCAAGATGACATAAGCGATGCACCCACGTCAATAACAGACAGACATGGAGCACGAGTGTCCGGATCCCTAAACAGACCAAAACCGAACCAGACAGGAAGTCAGGATCCAGACACCATACTCCAGACATGAAACAAGACAGACCGAAGAGCGCACAACAGGGAATACAACCGAAACAGCGTGCTCACACAAAGACAGACAACGAAACACAGGACACAAGATAAGGAACGATGATGCCACGGTCCTGTCAGACCAAAACCCAGACTGACAGAGTGACAGGACCATGACAACTTGAGTACATTTTTCTAATTTTTAAGTATAAATAAATTATAGTACTTTTACTTTTACTTGAGTTGATTAAAAATGTATGAAGTATAAAATAAATGAAGTATTCAACTTCAATACAGTTATTTTTCACCACAATTACATAATACCAAAAAAAAACAACAACAAAAAAAAAAAACATAATATTTCTGAATTTTTTGGAAGTTATTTGGGAAGAAGAAATCGGCAAGTTATAAGCACTAAATCTTTTTATAAACTATATTTAGCACAACGGAAGCCCGCAGAGCACAGCATCATAAGCACAGCAGCTTGCATAATCTGCCGCCGGTGTCCTCTCTTCTCTAGCTTCTCCAAGACTTTCTGCCCTGTCACTATACAAGAACTGTAATACTGTGATTTTCTGCATATTTAATTTTATTCTGGAAAGGAGCCGTTCATTCAGGTACGAAGGAACCGTCTGAACACATTTAATCACTGATCAAACTTCACTTGTTTTTAAGGTAGGCAATGTTTTAACTTTGTCAAACATTAACACAATGTAGTTTGACATATATGTGGGGATATCTTATTTACTTGCTACTATATGTCTAAAACAAACTTTTTAAATACCTTAGAAAGATACAATGCCAATAGTGTCGGAAATTAATGGGGACACGGGGCAAAAATGCTACCGAAATTGACAAAAATATCCCCAAAATTCAAAATATGGGTGCAAAAACTACCCACGCAACCTTTTATTAATAATATCTGATATAGTTACAATACATACACTGCGATCTTCTTTTGACTTTTCACTGAACATCATATTTTTCCCCACTGTCCGGTTCCTCACACCATCGCGCGCACAGATGGGCTATCCGCTTCTATCAATCCGCATCAGTTCGGTATTGTACTCCCGTGTTAAATTCCGTAATTGTTCGCCCCCCTCTTGTTCAAAATAAACTGTCCTAGTGGGTAACACTCTCACTCACGGTGTTGTACTGTACTTCCCTGCCCTGTGCTGCTGTTTGTCTGTCTGAAAAGCCTCACCAGCTAGAGGCCAAAAGTGCACAAGGTGTGGATGTTATATAAAGAAGGTATGTCAAATCAAATCAAATCAAATCACTTTATTGTCACACAGCCATATACACAAGTGCAATGGTGTGTGAAATTCTTGGGTGCAGTTCCAATCAACATAGCAGTCGTGACAGTGATGAGACATATACCAATTTACAATAACATCAAATTAACACAGCACAATTTAAACATCTGTTATACACATAATTACACTCAACAATATACACATAATAACATACACTGTACAGTATACAATACGCTGTTTTTGTTTTTTTGTTTTTGTTTTTTACTATATAGATACATATTATTCAATAAAAATGAAAAATGAAAATATATATATATATATAAAATATATATATATATATATATATATATATATATATATATATATATATATATATATATATATATATAGAATGTACAGTATTGTACTGTATTGACATTCAGGCTGTCGGTTGATAGTCAGTTGTTAAGAGAGACATAATATAATAATAATAATATAATTTATGACAGTCCGGTGTGAGATAAAAGAGTAATAAAGTGCAGGGCTGATGTATTTGATCGTGGGAGATCAAAAGTTCAAAAGTCTGATTGCTTGGGGAAGAAGCTGTCATGAAGTCGGCTGGTGCGGGTCCTGATGCTGCGATACTGCCTACCTGATGGTAGCAGTGAGAACAGCCCATGGCTCGGGTGGCTGGAGTCTCTGATGATCCTCCAAACTTTTTTCACACACCGCCTTGTATATATTTCCTGGAGGGAGGGAAGCTCACCTCCGATGATGTGTTTGGCAGTTCGCACCACCCTTTGCAGTGCTTTGCGGTTGTGGGCTGTGCTATTGCCGTACCAGGCAGAGATGCAGCCAGTCAGGATGCTCTCCACAGTGCAGGTGTAGAACCTGTGTAGAGGATGTGGCTGTTCATTCCAAACTTCCTCAGCCGTCTCAGGAAGAAGAGGCGCTGATGAGCCTTCTTCACAACGACTTCAGTGTGGACGGACCATGTGAGTTCCTCAGTGATGTGGACACCCAGGAACTTGAAGCTGCTGACTCTCTCCACCGGTGCTCCATTGATGGTCATGGGACTGTGTTCTCTGTCTTTTCTTCTGAAGTCCACCACAAGCTCCTTTGTCTTACTGACGTTGAGGGAGAGGTTGTGCTCCTGACACCAGTGTGTCAGAGTGTGCACCTCCTCTCTGTAGGCTGTTTCATCATTGTCAGTGATCAGACCTACCACCGTCGTGTCATCAGCAAACTTAATGATGGCATTGGAGCTATGTGTTGCCACACAGTCATGTGTGTACAAGGAATACAGGAGTGGGCTGGGAACACAGCCCTGTGGGGCTCCAGTGTTGAGGATCAGTGATGAGGAGATGTTGCTGCCTATTCTAACCACCTGGCGTCTGCTTGACAGGAAGTCCAGGATCCAGCTGCACAGCGAGCTGTTTAAGCCCAGAGCCCGGAGTTTCTCATCTAGCTTGGAGGGCACTATGGTGTTGAATGCTGAGCTGTAGTCTACAAACAACATTCTCACATAAGTGTTCTTTTTTTCCAGGTGGGAGAGAGCAGTGTGTATTGTAGATGCAATGGCATCATCAGTGGAGCGGTTGTTGCGGTAAGCAAACTGCAGCGGGTCAAGATTGAGTGGCAAGACAGAGCAGATGTAATCTCTGATTAGTCTCTCAAAACATTTGCTGATGATGGGGGTCAGAGCAACAGGACGCCAGTCATTTAAACAAGTTATTTTTGATTGTTTTGGAACAGGCACAATGGTGGATGTTTTAAAGCATGTGGGGACTACAGACAAAGAGAGGGAAAGGTTGAAAATGTCCGTAAAAACACCAGCCAGCTGGTTCGCGCACGCTCTGATGACGCGGCCCGGATGCCGTCTGGGCCCGCGGCTTTGCGGATATTCACCCGTCGGAAGGATCGGGTTACATCCGCTACAGAGACGGAGAGTGAACTAACCTCTGTAGCTTCAGCCGCGAGAGCTCTCTCCACGAGGGCGGTGTTATTTCCCTCGAAACGAGCATAAAAAGTATTTAGCTCATCCGGTAGAGAGGCAGCGGTGTTCATGGCGGAGTTTTTATTCCCTTTAAAGTCCGTGATGATGTTAATTCCCTGCCACATGCTTCTAGAGTTGGTGGTGTTAAACTGTCCTTCAATCTTGCTCCTGTACTGGCGTTTTGCTGTTTTGATAGTTTTTCGGAGGGCATAACTGGCTTGTTTATGCTCCTTCCGCGTTCCCGGAATTAAAAGCGGAGGACCGCACATGAAGTGCCACGCGAACATCGCTATTGATCCACGGCTTCTGATTCGGATAGATTCGTACAGTTCTGGTCAGAATCACGTCCTCTACGCACGTTCTGATGAAACAGCGTAAAGCTCGATATCGTCATCAGAGGCGGACCGGAACATCTCCCAGTCCGTGTGATCAAAACAGTCTTGTAGCATAGAATCTGATTGGTCCGTCCAACACTGGATCGTTCTGAGGGTGGGTGCTTCCTGTTTCAGTTTCTGCCTGTAAGCGGGCAGAAGCAGAATGGAAGAGTGGTCCGATTTGCCAAATGGTGGGCGGGGGAGGGATTTGTAGCCATCCCGGAACGGAGAGTAGCAATGATCCAAAACCCGGTCCCCTCGTGTGTTGAAACTAATGTGCTTGTGATATTTTGGTGCGACTGATTTTAAACTGGCTTTATTAAAGTCCCCGGTCACAATGAATGCGGCCTCAGGGTGCGCGGTTTCCTGCTCACTTATAATCCCATACAGTTCCTTGAGTGCCCGGTCTGTGTCGGCTTGTGGGGGAATGTACACAGCAGTGATAATGACCGCTGTGAATTCCCTCGGTAGCCAGAATGGTCGACACAGAAGCATAAGAAATTCCAGATCAGGAGAGCAGAAAGACTTGATGGAATGTACGTTCCTCTGATCACACCAGGATTTGTTGATCATAAAACATACACCACCTCCTCTAGTTTTACCTGAGAGGTCTTTTGCTCTGTCCGCTCGGTGCATGGAGAACCCCACGGGTTCGATGGCTGAGTCTGGAATCTCCGCAGACATCCAAGTTTCTGTTAGGCAGATAATGCAGCAGTCCCTCGTCTCTCGTTGGAAAGAGATCCGCGCTTTCAGCTCGCAAAGCTTGTTATCCAGAGACTGAACATTTGCCAGTAGAATAGTGGGTAGCGGGGGTCGATTTGCGCGGTGTCTTACTCTGATGAGAACGCCGGCTCTGTTTCCCCTTTTCCTCCTGCGTTTCCGCGGCCGTGCTGCCCAGACAAAGGGCTCTGCTTGCGTGTTTGTAAACAGCATTGAGGAATGTGAAGTCCGGTTTTCGGTGTGAGATCGCTGAACCAATGTCCAAAAGTGTTTGTCTGTCGTAGACAATAAGGCAGACAACATCCAAGACAAAAAAAACATAAGAATTGTAAACAAAACAAACAAAACATTGCTATGTTGTGTCGGAGCTCGCAATGCAGCAGCCATACTCGGCGCCATCTTCCCATGCATGTGTTTGGGCAGGTATGAGAAATCACAAAACAAAATGTAACCAAATGCTACAATTTACTTAATAATAATATCTCAATATGTTAAATAACCATAATGTTAATTAAGACTTTAGTATTACAACTATAATACATATAGAGAACAACAACTTTTAGTGTTTGAATCAATCATATCTCTCACTAAATACTCTGTGAAATGTTTATTTTTGCCTTATTTTATTCAGTTGGCATGTAGGAGTTGATAACAGTTTGCATAATAATCTCATTCCATATCTGGAGGATACATTTCCTCTATGATATTGCATTATATTAGTTTTGTACAGTATGTTAACTTAATAGCCAAAATACTTGGACATACGTGAATGAGAATAAACCTGAAATAGGAATGAGTTTCAGTCACAATGCACATTATGAAGTTTAGAGATGATTTAGAGACATTTAGAATGTTACAAATTGCTATTTCTATTTAAATAAATGTTGTATTCTTAAAATGTTCTGTTTGTCCAAGAATCCTCTTGCAGCAATGCAGGTCTTTGGTATTTAGAAGCTGCTAGTTTAGGACCTGTGAGGAGTCTGTTTCTCAAACAAGAGACTGTGATTTACTTGTCTTTTTGTTGTGCATCTGGCCATCCACTTCCCTCTGTATCCTGGTTAGAGATTCTTTTTTTAAAACAGTAATGCATGGAATAGCCTTCATCTATTCTTTTTGCCTATTTTTAAAAACAAAGTTTGACTTGCAAGTGTAAAGCAGCTTTTAAGAACTCAATACCTCAGCAAACGTGGAAAAAAAACCCCACTGTATTGTGATTTCTGCATGGTAGCGCAACCATTTTCAATTGTTCTAATAATACGAACATTTTCTTGAGTATCAAATTAGCACTTTAGAATGCTTTTGTAAGGAATAGGTGACACAGTATATGCTTGCCATCACAGGTAAAGAAAAAAATTGAATAAATACCACTTAAAACAATTATTTCAAACCGTAATAATAATGTGCAATGACTGATTTTGGCAGTATTTTTGATCAATTTAATGTAACCTTGGAGAAAGGAAGCATCAATTTCTATCAAGTACAAAAATGTCTTTGTGTTCTAAAAATGGAAGTGTATATACTATTGTAGCAAAGGTTCGTATTTGGATCAAAGGAGGAAGCGGGAGCCGGTTTTCACAGTCCATGTGAGTCAGAGTTTTATTAACAAAAATAATAGAAAATCGCTTTGCAGCTTCACACTCAACCAAAAGTCTGCTCTGCAGCATAAAAGATGAGACAGGTCCACTTGTCAGCACAACACTCTATATAAACACTCTGGTATCAGACACGTAGTCTCTGGTCTGTATTTCTCCCTCTGTCCCTGGACTGGGCTGTGTATTATCTCCCCCGACTCTCACTGTGAACATAGAAACTGTAATTAGTCACAACTCATCTCAGGTGGATGTCCTTACCGCTTACTCTCTCCCCAGATGGGCGCTTTGCCACGCCCTCACCTCCACAACTAAATATAATATAATTTTCATAAAGTATCTTGCAATGTAATTACTTGAGTAGTTTTTCGGCAAACTACTTATTTACTCTTATTTGAGTCATAATATTTCTCAGTACTTTTACTTGTACTCAAATGAATTATTTCTTCAGTAGCAGTACTTTTACATAAGTAAAAAAAAAAAAAATAGTACTCTTTCCACCAATGCATTTATCCTCATAACTGTGCAGTGGTCTTTAGAAATCCTTAAAATTTCTTTAGAAATCCTTAAAACAAAAGGCTAATATTTTACTGTATATGCTGGGGCAAAGAAATACTGTACGAAATTATCCTTGTTATATGACAGTGTTATTTTGCCTATATTACAAGACTGACTTTCTCGCATTTACCAATATCAAAATTTTTTATATTATCCTTGCTATACGTCCCAACCAACTTTCAAACCAAACCTACGCCCTTGCATAGGGTAAATGACAGAAATTTCATTTTTGGATGAATTATCTGTTTTTAACCAAAACTCCAAAATAAAATAAAATTAATAAAATCTTTAATAACAATAAGATGTCCAGGAGCTAGAGATGGAAAATGTGGCATCAATGTGGCATCAGTCCACCCTCAGGCCAAGCTTGAAGCCAGCCAGGCAAAAATTTGAGAAGACTGCATCAATCTGTGGAGTTCTCACTTGTGAGTCAGCTCCTCACAAGGGCCAACATGCCCGAATTTCTCCCTCCTTTTGTCCTGATTACCGTGGGTCCAACTCGCAAAGCAGGCCAAAGATACAAAGATGTGACCTACTTATCAGTATGATTTAGAAACAGAGCAAATATGCTAGCGGGCAGCTTGCTGTCGTGCTTACTTGTGACTGAGTCATGATCTGGAATGGAACCAATGCAATAAAAGGGAGAACAAATAAGAAAACAGGCAAATCAAACTCAACAGATCTGACAATCAGACAATATAAAAAATAAAAATAAAAAAAAATGTCCAGTTTATCATTCCAAATAACAATTATGAATCATACCATTTAATGTTACATGTATCAAATGCAATATTATATTAGCTAAATGTTGTTGCTAGCGGTCAACTGATATATCGGTTTTACCGATTAATCATGGTGATAGTTGCGTAATATTTTTTTATTCCTCCATGTTCCTCTCTGGCCAAAACCCTTTATCTGATGAATAAATAGGCTACAAAAAGTTTCATTCCGTAAATATTTAAATAAAGAGCATTGTAATGGAGCCAAGACTCTGTCAACAATACTGTTTATGGGTTGATTCATACTTATTAATGCAAAATGTTATTTAAAAAAATACACATATGACAACTGACAAGAGATCACTGATGATCTACTATTGATGAATGATGATCTACTGTATATTAATTACTGCTCATACAGTATTTATTAGCCTATTTGATGATGTTTACTTTATAGTGTTTATTGTAATACATTACAGATGATTGTAATAGTGCATGTTTTTGTCAAGGACCAGTCAAGGAGGACCAAGAGAACAAGAGATAATTATCAGTGCTTTATTGAAATCCAAAAATGTAGGCAAAAGTCAACACAGCACTGAGATGAGAAGAGGCAAACGGCAGCCGAGCAGCAAACATCGGCATGGGCCTTGCTGTGGTCCCTAGCCTGGAGTAGAGCCCTCCAAGCCCATGCCCAGGTCCGGCGACAGCGTCTAATTAATGCTATGTCAGAGGGGACAGCAGCATCCGGTTCCTGGGAAGAGAACAAAGAAGGTTGGTAACCCAGACATGACTGAAAAGGTGACATACCCGTAGATGACACCGGCAGAAAATTGTGAGCGTACTCTATCCATGAGAGCTGGTGACTCCAGGAGGCAGGATTATGGGAAGCCAAGCAATGGAGCATTCGTTCAAGGTCCTGGTTTGCCCTTGGTCTGGCCATTAGTCTGTTGATGGAACCCTGAGGACAGACTAACGGAGGCCCCTAACTGTCAGCAAAACTCTCTCCAAAAATGAGAGACGAATTGCAGGCCCCTGTCAGAGGCCAGATCCACCGGGAGGCCATGGATATGGAAGACATGGTCAATGACAGTGTTCGCCGTCTCCTGGGCAGAGGGAAGCTTGGGAAGGGGAATAAAATGGGCAGCCTTGGAGAAACAATCCACCACCGTTAACACCACGGTAACCCAATGGGCCTGCCGGGAGTTTAGCCTCTTAGCCGATTGAATGTACTCCAAATTTTTGTGGTCGGTCCAGACCACAAACGGTTCCTTGGCTCCCTCCAACCAGTGCTGCCACTCCTCCGATGCCAGCTTAACCGCCAGAAGCTCCCAATTGCCGATGTAATAGTTCTGTTCAGCCTGTGAGAGATGGTGGGAGAAAAAGGTACAAGGGTGAGTCAAACCATCCGAAGGAGACTGTTCTGAAAGAACTGCTCTGACACCTGCCTCTGATGTATCCACCTCCACCACAAAATGATGAGATGGATCAGGGAAAATGAGAATGGGCGGTGAGGAAAACAAGGATCTTAGCTTATAAAAGGCTGCCTGAGCAAGGGCAGACCACAGAAACGGTTCCTTGTGGAGATTAGATCTGTCAAAGGAGCAGCAACCTGGTTGTAATTCTTAATTAAGCATTTATAAAAGTTGGCAAATCCCAGAAACCTCTGCAGGGCCTTGTGGCAATCAGGGATTGGCCAACTGGAAACAGCTCTTACCTTGCCAGGATCCACACGAATCCCCTCCGAGGAGACTACAAACCCCAGGAACAGATCTGACCGTGCATGGAACTGACACTTCTCCGCCTTAACGAACAGCTGGTTCTCGAGGTGCCACTGGAGAACCTGGCGGACGTGCTGGGTGTTTTCATGGAGAGACTGAGAGAAGATCATTATGTTATCCAGGTACACAAAAACAAACCGATTGACCATATCTCCGCAGCATGTCATTCACCAAGGTCTGGAAGATGGCCGGGGCATTGGTCAAGCTGAAGGGCAAGTACTCAAAATGCTGTGTTAAAAGCCGTCTTTCATTCATCCCCCTACCTCAACCGCACAAGGTGGTAGGTGTTGCGCAGGTCCAGCTTTGTAAAAAAGTCTCACCCTGCAACAACTCAAAGGCTGAAGACATCAAAGGTAATGGATACCTGTTCTTAATAGTGATGTTGTTCAGCTCACGATAATCGATGCAAGGGCGGAGCGAACCGTCCTTTTCCCCACAAAGAAGAAACCTGCACCATCCGGGGATGAGGAAGGGTAGATAAGCCCCGATGCCAGAAACTCCTCAGTGTATTTATCCATGGCCTCCTGCTCAGGACCGGACAAGGAGTAAAGCTGGCCCTGTGGCAGAGACGTTCCTGGCAGCAGATCCACCACACAGTCATACGGGTGATGTGGCGGAAGCGATCCGGCTCAAGACATGCTGAACACCCCTGCCAGGTCATGGTAATCAGCCGGAACCCCAGTCAGATCTGCCGGTTCGACCTGTAATACAGGAGAAGACAAGACAGGAGAGGGTGCTGCTCCCAAACAATGCTCAAGGCAATAGGAACTCCAAGAAGAGATGGAGTCCTAAGCCCAACAAACTTGAGGATTGTGCTTTACTAACCAGGGGTGCCCCAATACTACTGGAGCAAAGGGTGACCTGATTAGGTAAAGCTCAATCTCCTCCTCATGATTGCCAAAAATAAGCAGACTCACAGAGGCCGTGACTTGGGAGATCCTCTCTAGCGGACTTCCACTGAGGTCACTGACCATCCTAGAAGATGTCAGAGACCGGATGGGCTGGCCCCACTGGATGGCCAGTGCTGAGTTGATGAAATTCCCTCAGTCCTGGAATCGATGAATGTCGAACAGTGGTGTTGGCCCCTCCTCCAGAGGAGCATGGTAGGGAGGAGAGTTCGACGGACAGGAGCAGACTCAACAAACATCACGCTTACCAGTATGCCCCTTTCTACTGGTGAGCAGTGGCTTTTACTGGATATGCATTGGAAACATTTCTAGATTTGGCACAGAACAAACAGAGCCCCAGTGTGATCTGAAGTTGCATCTCCTCCGTGGATAGGCAAATCCAACCGACCTGCATGGGCTCCGCTTCGGGAGGCTCTGACGAGGATGCCGAGGGACCGGAACTCATTGCCCCTCCACAGGCTGCCAGGGCGCGGGGCAGACGGCAAAGGGTCAACCGGTTATCCACTCGGGCTGCCAAACTAACCAGATCGTTGAAGCGGAGGTGCAGATCTCCTGGCATAAATCTCGTCCTGGATGTGTTCCACAAGCCCATGCAGGAAGTGGTCCCACTGCGCCCCTCATTCCAGTCACCAGCAGCGGAAAGAGTATGGAAGTCGATGGCATAATCCATCACCGATCATTCCCCCTGTTGGAGATCACACAGTTGGCAAGTTGCCTCCCTCCCTTGCAGAGACTGGTCGAAGACCTTCTTCATCCCGGACTCAAACTCCCCATAGCTTGAACAGCAGGCAGACTGGGCTTTCCACACAACTGTTCCCCACTTGCGTGCTCGTCCAGTAAGGTGGGTGATGATGTAGGTGACTTTAGCGGAGTCGGTGGGGAATGAAGACGGCTGAAGAGAGAAGATCAAGGAGCATTGAGACAAAAAAGGCCTGCAGGCTCTAGGATCACTGTCATAGGGAGGAGGTGGGTTGAGGCATGGTTCCGATCTCTGCTGGCCAGGAGGACTGACGGGAGGCAAAGGCACAGAGGAAGTGGCGGATTCGGCCATGCTCCGCAGCTGCTGCATCTGCTCAGTAAGCTCAGAGAGTTGATGAGCCATAGATTCCAGGACCTGGTTGGCAGAGGACAGTTTTTTTCGTGACGACCCAGCAGGGCTCCTCACTGCGAAATCAGATCCGGTTGATCGGAGGGGTCAATGCTGGCCAGATTGTAATGCCAAGGACCAGTCAAGAAGCCAGAGAACAAGAGATAGAAAAGCAGAGGCAGCCAAAGCAAGGGACTGATAGGAAAGATCCGTCCTGGAGATGTCAGCCGTTAGCAGCAGGGCAGAGGTAAAGTCCACAGCTAATGGTAAGGATGGAGTGGAAACCAGGAGAACCAGGGCAGGAGGGTGAGCGGTGACTGCTGGAACCAGGTGAGTAGGCAATGATGAGGAGGAACTGACTGGGAGTAGAACACAAACAAACAGTGGGAAAAAAACAGACCAACAGGAGACCAAACAGTAACTAGGTAAGTCACAATGCAATCTGGCACAAAACAGCAAACACGAAAGAGTTATAAAGGGGAAGGGAAATGAGGGGAGGCTGATCGTGATAACGAGCCCGCCGAGCCTGCGAGGAAACCCTGCAGCGCCGACGAGCAAGTGGCAGAAACAAAACAAACACATAGAGACACGTGAGGAAACAGGAAGCACGATATAACAGAGCGACTGACCACAAGATCAACCAGAAATCCCCACAGTTTTGTTTCCCTTGTATGTTTGTGTGAGCTGGAAGCACAGAAATTTCAGGCTTGCTTATAATTAAAAGTCCTGCATTATGCACCAAATCTGATTTTTTTATGGTTATTATGGGATTTTAGATGTACAACAAACACACATCTGGGATTTTACTCATTTTGGACTCTTGGAGCCTCTATGTGCCCATTACAGTAAGGAAAGGCTTAGAAAATGTTTTAACATTCACAAAAAAAGTAAAAAAAAAAAAAAAAAAAAAAATATATATATATATTTTTTTTTTTTTAAAACTATGTTTTTAGTAGGCAAATCCACTATTGGTCGACCTCTAGTTGTTGCTTCATAATATCTGTGCTGTAACAGACAAGCTTATTTACTTGACTAGTTCACAATATAAATATGGAAATCTGGGAGAGATGTGCACAACAAACTAGCATCACTCAGAAACATCCTGCAACATGGGGAATTGTGGCCTGAAAATTACACTCAGCACAGATTTTTCTGTGCGTTTATGCCATTAGCTGATTTGCATAATTGCTTGCAATGTGATTTCAAAGTAATTGGTTACTGGAATTTATTAACCTTTTTATTTACATTAAAAAAAAAAAAAAAAAAAAAAGAAAGATTACATTTTACATTTGTGTAATCTGTTTACAGTAACTGACTTTTTCAATTACATTACAATTTCATTACTTGGGTTAGACATATTTCTAAACAAGCTAACAAGTTACAATAAGGTATTTGTAAACATTAGTTAACTACATTAGTTAACATGAACTAACAATGAGCAATACTTGCACAGCATTTAATCTTCAGCATTTAATCTGTCAACATATATTAATAATTTTTTTACATTAAAAGTTGCACACATTAGCATTATTTAATGTATAATGAACTGACCTGTATTAACTGTATTTTTACAAAATTAACATTAACCAAGATTAATAAATGCTCCACCTGATGCATTTATTAATGCTAACAAACAGAACCTTATTGTAAAATGTTACACTAAAATAATATTATTTACATGGAATGCATTTTTTAAAAAAAAAGTACGTACCTGTTTGTGCTTGTGTGACAGCTGAAAGGAGTGCGCCCCTAGTGAATCATTGTAAGGGAGAAACGCATGGTACTGAGTGTATGGCCTGCATGCGACAATGGTTTAAGAGGAAATACAGATGTTATTTTGAATTTGTTGAGAGTACAAAACAAAAACATGTCTCTTAAAAGTGTTTGTAGGGGTTTAAAAAAGTAACTTCAAATTAAAAAGTAATTAATAATGTGATTACCTTTTCCATGAAGTAATCTTTGATGAAATTCATTTACAATTACAATTTAGATAAGTATTTTGTAATCTGTAATGGATACATTTTTTGAGTAACTCACCCCAACACTACACTATTGAACACTACAAATTTTGAATATCCTCCTAATCTAACAGAATTGATTCAACTCATCAGCTCATTAGTAGAGGCTCCATGACCTGAATTGGGTGCATCAAATAAGAGCGAAATCCAAAATGTGGAGTGTTGGTAGTATTGCAGGACCAGAATTGGGAGATACTGATGTAACAGCACAGGGTGCTCAAACAACACTGACTTTTCCTTTTTTGTGAATTCCCCTATGAGTGTATAACACTGAATATTCAGAGTGGCGAGCTGTGTTCCCTCACAAGCTGCTGATAACCCAGGGCTGAAGATAGAAGAGACTTTCAACCGAGAGCCGAGCATTCTGGGATGGCAGGAAACAGTGGTAATGACTGATAACAGATGAAGTGATAACAGGGCCTCTCTGACAGACTGAGATAAAGAAGAGCGAAAGAGAGAGAGAGAGCAAAGGAAAGTGTGTAAAAGCGGTCCTCTCCAGGTGAGATCCTATTTTAGGGCATTTTCCTAATTAAACCTGCTCTGTTCCACAACCTCAGGGAATCGATGTACAAATTTGTTTAGAAAAATCGTTTGCAGCATTTCCTTGGCTCGCCCATTTGTCTTTCCAATGTGTAACATTCTACTTTCCATATCGGTTAACAGACTGAACAGAATGTAGAAAGAGTCTAAAATTAGCTATGTTTTCATCCAAGTTGCGAATTTAATTTCTGCGAAAAATCTGAAAAACAATCTGCGAATAAAGCAGCATTTCCATCCCATGTGTTTAAGAGAACAAAATCTTCACTTTTGGGGAAATTGGCACAAAATAGAAAATGGAAGTTGAAGCCAATGTGCCACTTTTTTCTGTAATAAATTACTTGCGGTTTAGATCGCGCAGACAAAATGGTCTAATGAACTTCATGTTTGCTAGCGTTCACTTGCAGATGCCGTATGGCTGGAAGCGTGTTCTGGTAATAGTAGTCAATCATTTTGATGACAGGCTTCAGCTCGGGAATTTTAGAGTAACCAGAGCATTATTTGAGATGCTTTGCAGAGATATTGATGATATTGTTGAACAAATTTTATATTCACATGGCTTCTTGAGGCAAAGTCACATTACTTTTTTGATGCCCATCTGTATATAAAGTAGGACCGTCAATCGGTTTACATTTTTTATTAAATTAATTACATTACATGCAGATTAATTAATCAACTTATTTGAAAATAACTGCATATATCAATATTTCCAGAGAAAGGCCTGCAAATAAAAATCATTAAATATATTGTGATTAAATAATTTAAAAAAATTATTTATATGATATATAATAAATGTAATAATTCAGATAATTAAAATATACATCACATTATTGTGGCAAATAAGTAAGGCAATAGAAAAAGTATATTTAGAATGTAAAATATTGTATATTTACATATCACTGAACAAGCCTCATCATCATTGGCCTACTGTCCACAGAAATCCATTTTGCAAATGAATTTGTGGTAACACTTTATTTTACAGTGTACTTGCTATACATATTACATGTAATGACTATAGTAATAACAGTAAATAGTAAATTCGTCAGTCTGTCCGAGATAGATTTATTATAAGGGCTTTTCTAAGGACGCGTATATACACATGTGTCAGAATCTTTTGAAACATCTCACTTTGAATGCTTCTTGTAGTTAAACGTAGTTTCAAACTTAGAAAAACATGTCTCGAGATCTCTGTATCCGGAGTCGCACTCCGTCCAGCTGTGTTGAATCGCAAGAACGCATCCTCATCTTGTGCTTTCATAAAATGTGATTTGTTGTCTGTACAGCTGTGCATTGCCTGTAGAGCTGGAGTTGCACTTACTGCCCCCTGCTGACTCCTCCAATGATAGGAAAATTCCTTTTTACGGTCCGGGTGAATAATTGATTGTGTTAATTTTGGATTATTTTGTATGAATATTTATATAATTAATCGCACTGAATTAATGAATGCAATCGACAGCCCTAATATAAATTCTATAGGAATATATTCGATAAATGTGTTTCCATCATTGTTTATGCACATGTCTTCTTACTGAATAAAAAATTTATCCACCCCAGGCTAGTGTATATGTTTTTTCTATGAATTTTGGAAACATCTCTCCTTTAGAGTGTTTGGCTTCCAATAAAACTCATACTATATACGTATAAATGACTCAATAAACAACTAAATAAATACATATACTATAATATTAATCACTCTCGTTATAATAGCTAGCTAGCTAGCTAAATAGATCATGACATGATGGATATAAGCAGATACAAGTGTTCAAATGTAAAGCAGATATCAGATATGTATCGGATATAGAATCATATTTGAAAGTGGCGCAAAGTGGATGCCAAAAAACTGAATTGGTTGACAGTGTAAATCCTTCTCAGAGCCACGCAGTGTGTGTTGGCATCCAAAGACATCAAGAAAGTCTGCAGGCAAACACTTTCAGAATACACATGGCTATCACCACATTCCCAGCTAGAACAATTGTTCTGACAATGCTGAACGGTTATCCAGCACTTACAAGCGAACTCTCAGGCATGTGGATTATGGAGGCCAAGTTTTCAGAGGTGACACCACTTTGTTTCACCATGTTTTGATCTCTTATGGGCTGTCAACTCTTGGGTGGCAATCCTGTTGTCTTAACTGGCATTTCAGAATGCTAAGTGGCCACACACAGTTGACGTTAATGGGTGAGGAAGAGGATGGGGGTTGCTGGGGTTTGGATGGCTGTTGAAGAGGAAGAAGAGGGTGAGGGAAAGAAAGAAGAACATGTGTGCTGGGACAAAAGCGTGCGTCACACTCTCTGCAGTCTGTTGAGTGAGATAAGCGTAGCTGTAACTCGAGGAGGCGTTGATTCTCAGCCTACAGAACCTCAACGCCATTTCATAATTTTTACAGGGTTTTGTTGTGATGACAACAAAGTTGAAATATTGGATATAAATGTATACAGATAAGGTTAGTAAGCAATTTCAATACATTAAAATCATGTGAACATATATAATCTTTACGTTTTGTGGCTTTTGAATTGATGTGTATTTTAACATTGACACAGACCAAACCTTCATATAGAAAAGAACTCTGTACGGCTTTTTTTGTGTCAAAATCCATCATATTTGACGGTTTCTCGATTTGGGGCAAGCTCTTAAAGTAAGATGAGGTTGTGTTGGATAACTCATTATAGTTGAGGGTGAGTAATTCTCTATGAATACAAAAATAATTTTACAGCTTCTCCTCATTGCACTTTCCATTTTTTTTTTTTATGTGCGACAGGACTCATTGCACTCTCTCCGAAACAGCAAATCTCAATTCCCAGTGTTTTTCTTCGGGAAATGTGAGCCGCCTTCCATTCATCCAATTAAAATGAACAAATTCAATCTCAGCGCTTCCACAGAAATCATCTTCATAATGATTAACAGTCAAATGATTGTCTATCTCTTCCATGACTCTTCTCATTGCTGTGTTTTCATATTCGATCGGGTAAGGTGGGGTGAGATTTGGTTTGTGGGTTTTACAGAGGCTGATGTGTGGTGCAAGATGGGCGGTATATGGTGTAGACTAGTATTCCCAACCTTTTTTGTCTTATGTAACCCCATCAGCAAGGCTCAAATACCCCTTCATCAACACCAAACCAAAAATGTATCATATTTTTAGCATATTGGATATTATTTAGCATAATTGATATTAATAAATAGTAATCTTTACAATGATTCACATTGTGGCCAACGATGTAGTGCATGTGATTCAGCTGTTCTGTTCTGTCCGCTCATATTAATCTCTAACATGGAGAGGACAGATTCTGTGAAACGACACATGGCTACAAGAATAAAAAATAAAAAATAATAATTTTTAGTACACAAACACTTTTCTTAGAAGAGTAATATCATAATACCCAAGAATAATTTCTAGTGTTTGTTGTGCCAAAAACAAGCAGAATAATTTACTGCACAGTACATTATAATCAGTAAGAGAACAATCACACACACACTGATTTTTGCATGGATTGACTTGTGTACTCTTGAGTACCCAAATTTAGAAATAGGTCAGGGTCCTTTGAAGCCTAAATGATTGCTTGGAATATTTGTTTTCAAAACCAAATGCAGCTTAAGTCCATTGAAGCACATTTATATGGCAAAACCTTCCAGGATTATGTCACCCACGCATGCTTAAGGGTTGCCAGGTAATAGACGATTAAGCCCGTATCTGATGTGAACTGAGCTCATTACTATCTAAATAGACATCAGATAAAACAAGATGATATAATATATACATTTAAATAAGAAATGGTTGTCATACTGTGTATGTATATATATATATATATATATATATATATATATATATATATATATATATATATATATATATATATATATATATATATATATATATATATATATATATATATGTACACCTACTTATTTATGAGATTATCTAATTAGCCAAATGTGTAGCAGCAGTGCAATGCATAAAATCATGCAGGTACGGGTCAGGAGCTTCAGTTAATGTTCACATCAACCATCAGAATGTGGAAAAATGTTTTGATATCAGTGATTTTGGCCGTGGCATGATTGTTGGTGCCAGATGGCCTGGTTTGAGTATTTCTGTAACTGCTGATCTCCTGGGATTTTCACGCACAACAGTCTCTAGAGTTTACTCAGAATGGTGCCAAAAACACACACACACAAAAAAAAAACATTTGGTAAGCGGTAGTTCTGCGGACAGAAAGGCCTGGTTGATGAGAGAGGTCAATGGAAAATGGCCAGACAGGCTCGAGGTAACTCAGATAACCACTCTGTACAATTTTAATACTACTACTACTACTAATAATAATGATATGTAAGTAATGTTTACTTTATATAGAGCCTTTCTTGAACCCATGAGAGCAAATACATTAAATACAGCGAATGGATCATTAACACATACTGTCACGTATTCCCTGTGTTTTTGCTTAGACTTTTATGTTGAAATTCTTGTTTAGTTCCTGTTTCCTGTGGTTTTGAAATCCTTTGTAGTTTTTTTCATGATTGGTTCTCTCTGATTGTTTCCCCATGTGTTCCTCATTCTCTGATTATTTCCCCAGGTATTCCTTGTCTTCCCTTGTGTATTTAAGCCCTTGTTTCCCCTGGTTAGTTTGTCAGTCTTTACTTGTGTTGTCATGTTCTGTGCTTGGTTTCCCGTGTTTTGTTTTTTTATATTCTGAGTTTCTTTGTTTATCCTTTTGTTAATAAAGCTGCGTTTAGATCCTTATTCCTCGCCTGCCTCGTCACACATACACTCAAAACAAAAAAACTCCCTAACAAGCAGCCGAGAGATAATACTGAGTGAAGAGATGAGTTTTTAGAAGTGATTTAAAGGAGGAGAAAGTGGTGAGTTCCCAAATGGGTTGTGGGAGAGCATTCCAAAGTCGAGGAGCAACAGTCATAATTGTAGTGAGCTGAATAGCATCTCAGAATGCACTACATGTTGAACCTTGAGGCGGATGGGCTTCAACAGCAGAAGACCATGTCGGGTTGCACTTCTGTCAGCCAAGAACAGAAAGCTGAGGCTGCAGTGGGCACAGGCTCACCAAAACTGTACATTAAAAGACTGGAAAAACATTCAATCGATTCAGGTACACAGATGGTAGGCTTACTGCAGCCTCAGCTTTCTGTTCTTCGCTGACAGAAATGGAACCCGATGTTGTCTTCTGCTTTTGTAGCCCATCCGCCTCATAGTGTAGTGCATTCTGAGATGCTATTCTGCTCACTACAATTGTACAGCGTGGTTACCTGAGTTACCGTAGCCTTTCTGTCAGCTCGAACCAGTCTGGCCAATCTCTGTTGACCTCTCTCATTAACAAGGCGTTTCTGTCCGCAGAACTGCTGCTTTCTGGATGTTTTTTGTTTATGGCACCGTTCTGAGTAAACTTTAGAGACTGTTTTGCGTGAAAATCCCAGGAAATCTGCAGTTACAGAAATACTCAAACCAGCCCGTCTGGCACCAAAAATCATGCCATGGTTGAAATCACTGAGATCTCATACAGAATTTTCCTCATTCTGATGGTTGATGTGAACTTTAATTGAAGCTCATGACCCATATCTGCATGATTTTATGCATTGTACTGCTGCCACATGATTGGCTGATTATATAATCGTATGAATAAGTGGGTGTACAGGTGAACCTAATAAAGAGGTCAACAGTGTCAATTTTTCAGCACATCTCAAATTCTGTATTTAATAGGATTCTGTGTTGGAAATTACAGTGATGGAAATGTAAATAAAAATAAATAAATAAAAAAATAAAAAAGTCAGACTCCTTTGTCTTGCTAAGGCTCATTTCATAGCTAACATTTTATGTATTTTGAATACAACGAAATAATATTTGTATACATTTTGTGTAATTTGGCAAAATTACACCTTGATTTGAAATGACGCCCAATAAAAATATTATGCTCAAAAGTGACATTGTCCTTGAATTTTCTTTGTTTTCTTCAAATATCACTTATGTTATTTCAATCATGCTTTTCACTGACATGTTTGCTGGATAGGTAAACAATTATACTAACTTTTAAAAAACTTTATCACTGGCAAAATTGTTTGGTGTGGTGAAAATGTTGCCAATTTTTGAAAAATTTATACAGTAGATACCCTTTTCACACAATAAATATTAAAATGGTTTATGTTTATTTCACTCTTTGTTTAGATTATAATAGTTTAAATATTTAATAATAATTTGTATTTTTATAGTTTAATATTGAAAATCTGGGTCTTGGACAAGTAAAATCTAAACACAAAAGCTATTTAAAAAAACATTTCATATTTAAATAATTGCTAATAAGTACATTTTAATATGACCTTCATAACAATAATTTATATATATATATATATATATATATATATATATATATATATATATATATAATTTTATAAAAATCAACTCATTGGATAGTACATTACATAGTACATTACATTTATATATATATATATATATATATATATATATATATATATATAGAATAAGTTGCTGCTAATTTAATTTACTAATTCTTTTGTGTGTATGTATATATATATATATATATATATATATATATATATATATATATATATATATATATATACTGTATATGTTAGACCTTTGGTTTGTCTTCTTGTACTATCTTTCTTTTAAATAAATGATATTTTGTTATCTAATGCAGTGACATTCATACATTTTTTATTTTGGCTTAAGTGTAATACTTTTTGGGGCCACTGTATATTCTTGTGTTGTCATTGACAGGGATAAGATTAACATGCTCCTGAACTTTCATTAAGAACTTAATTTAAATAACACAAGAATGTATGATGCATTTAAAATATTATTAGTATTTTGGGAACGTGATTAAATTGACTCCTTGGTACTTTTGGATATGGCAGTTTCTTACTGTCAATGTCACAATAAATCAATTCTCTTGTTCTGAAAGGTTCAAGGCAAGCCATGTATATAAACATATACATATATCTGAGAAAGAGAGAGAGAGAGAGAGAGAGAGAGAGAGAGAGAGAGAGAGAGAGAGAGAGAGAGAGAGAGAGAGAGAGACACTCTGCAACAGTCTGGCAGTCATCCAAGGGTACAGTTACATTCAGTCAACAAACAAAATACTGGTCAGCTAAATATAACATTTCCCTTCATGAGCAGCAGGCCTTAGGAAAGAAAGAGAGAGAGAGAGAGAGAGAGAGAGAGAGAGAGAGATGCATGCAGCAGGGCAACCTGCCAACTTGAGATGCATGCAGTAGATCTCACCTGAGGTGAAGCTCAGCTATGTTGGCAGAGGTCAGGGTTGTCCTCCTCTCAGCTCACTGTCAGACCAACATTACCTGCCCTCCCTGGACGATTGTCTCCGAGGACGTTATTTCACTTTCCAAACTCCTAGCAGTCTCTTCATTCTTACCTTTTGATTACATTTTCTCTCTCTCCCTGCAAATACAAAGCTCTTTGCAAGCTGTGAGAGATTAATAATTTACGCAGAAGCCAAAGCTACAGGGACTTGTAAAATTAAGCATTATTTTTTGAGCTTGAGTTGAAACACTGTTTTGTTTGAGTATTAAAGGCATAGTTCAAAGAAAAATTAAAATTCTGTCATCATACTCACCCTTATGTCATTCCAAAACCACTATGACTTTTTTCCTTCTGTGGAACACAAACGCAGATATTTAGCCGAATTTCTAAGCTGCTCTTTTCCATTTAATAAAAGTGAATACTTACCACAGCTTTATAGTGGCTTAAATTTTGGTCTGTTCTTCACTCTAAGCTATCGTATGGCTTCAGAATATTTGGAATATAGTGCACGAGTCATATAGACTACTTTTATGATGCATGTTTGTCCTTTATGGAGCTTGGCGACCACGTGAGGTTGAGGAAATGATGACAGAATTTGGATTAACTATCCCTATAAACACAATGCAAACAATAATTGAAGGCATTTAAAAGGAGAAAAAGTTAGAAAAATGCATACATTTTTATCATCATTATTCAGAGAGAACCCTAAACTCGGCTGCTGAGGATTTCAAGAAACGTAATCATTCCTTTTTCTCAGTGGGAATTTTAAAACAAGTGCCAAAGTATTAAAAGGCTTTGAAGTGAGAAACACGTCTCTGGCTAACGGGTATGTTCCTGCTCTGTGAAGAATATGGCTGGAGAGAAGGTCATAAGTAGACAGAGAACGCTGCCTGACACAGACACAGCCAAATTGCAGTGTGTGTTTGGGGATGTCTAGGAACAAAAAAACAACCTCACACCTAAATCATTAACATGAAGTTCAAATTCAAAGTGACTGTTTGGAAGATCTTTAGGGCTTTGGATTCTAAGTTAATGACACTTCTCTGCTTTTCAAAGAAGCTTTGGTGTCATTCAGGGCTACTGATGCAGACGCTGTCATCTTTAGTCTGTTTTTGAAATTTGATGTGAATTTTGCTTCAGTGAATGGCTTAACCCTCTTAAAATATCTCAATATTTGTACAATATGCAGGGTTTTGCCACTTCTGAAGATGCAAGTGACTATTAAAGGGGTTTAATAATGAAAAATAAAATGTACCTAAATCTTTCAAAATAAAAGTTCAACCTACTATGTCTAACTTTCATAATTCAAAGCTGCCTCTCCAGTCCACCCAGTCAGAGTGAATTAATAAAGAGGAAATAGGATAGATACTAGTATTTTTAAACACTAGAAGAAGAAAGAACTATTATTTTAGTTGGTATATAACTAACAATAAGATTAAAGGGGCATACAGTAGTTCTCTAGCTAGCGCTAGCATTGCTCTTCTTCGTGTACGACAGTGATGTTATAGCTGTACTGCCATCTATTGACGTGGATCAGCATGATACTCTCTGCTGCCCCCGCCAGCTTTGGAATATAATTTGCATCTGGATAATGTCGGTGTTTGGGTAATTTAGGTAATTTCTAAAGTTATTTATTACTACTATAATATAATTGCTTTGCCTTAAAATCAAACATCAGAATTTAAGCAAACAGACTTCTATAGTTAAGGACAGATTATTATTGTGCCTCATTTCAATAATCTTTGGAGACTGTCTACATTTCACTTTATATCTAAAGACAGTCATTGCCTTTATCAGAGAACTGTTTCTCATAAAATAAACCAAAATTATCTAGCGATACAGAATGTCATGATAAAGGAAAGATTAGAATTGTTTTTGATTATCAAATTTTAGCATGTCTATGAATACTGTATTTGGCAAACATGTTTTGTTTCCAAGAAACCGAAGTCATGGTTTAAACAAAATCCACAACAGTCGCTGTGCCAAGCTACTTTGCACTAAACGAATGAAGATGTATGCCATTTCATAGAGGTGGAGGTAAATGCCCCCCACCCCCCCCCCCATGCCCTTACAAAAATTGAGAGTTCATGGCAAGTTTGCTGCAAACTTGCGGCAAATTCACCACTGATAAGTTTCATATGCAAATGAGCTTTGCGGCAAACTTGCGGCAAATTGTCCATTGTTGCCAAAGGTTTGCCGAAGGTTCACCACTACCACCAAAGAGCTGCAAACTTCAGGCAAACATTTGCATCGAATCAAAAGCTCATTTGCATGTGAAAATAACAAGCGGCAAATTTGCGGCAAGTTTGCAGCTAGTTTAGATTTTTTTGTAAGGGTAGCTGTGATAGCAAAGAAAGAAAATTGCGCATTGCTTTCTGGTTGCGTTTGTAAACTCCGCTGAAAACTGCCATTACTAAAATAAGTTGACTACGCACGTAATTTTAAAAAAGTTCGAGGGAAACTTGTGTGAGTTTTCTGTAAATTCCACTGATACTATTTTAAAGAGTGATCTAAAAAATGTATAATTCCTTACCTGTCCAACAAATAATAATCAACATCAGCATCGCTGCTCAGGTTTTCTCCGTCATCAAATCTTTCCACCTTGTGTATGCCGTATCAATGTTTTTCTTCTTTTGTTGTTGTTGTTTTTACCAATGTTTACTCAAGTTTTTTGCATTTGCTGGTCTTTCTGTCTATTTGCTTCAGACCTTTTCCACTTCTTTGGCAGTACAGCTACTGAATATCCCATTTTCTCCGCTGCTAAAGCACGATAATAAGTATGATCCATTGTGTTTTTTTCACTCTTCACATAACCAAACAACACTACGCTAAGCATAGCCAAGCGTATCTACATAGGTGGCAGCCAATTAGCGCAAGGATACTCTTCGACGTTTAGTGAAACACGGCGGGTCTTGTCAATTTAACATTGCGAAACACATTGAAGTGGGTGACCCGCACCATGTATAATAAAAACACTTTTTACAGAAAACTATACAGTCTTCATGTCATGTGAGTGTACACCATTTAGATCACTCTTCACAAAAACACAATTCATTCGTTAATATGTCAAACTTTTTAAATTAGCCCCAAATTACTGAATGCACCTTTAAGATACTGGGGAAGTAAAAAAAAACATTGTGTCATTCCTGGATGCGTGTAGCACTTTCTCTGAATATCCTCACCAAAAATCAAATATAAAAATGGGTGGCTGAAACATATTTTAAACAAGATCCTGGTCACTTCAGTTTAACTTTAACATGGATTGTCATGTGAACTTTTCTTAGGCCGCATCCACACTAAAAAATTTTCATTTGAAAACGCATTGATTTTGCTAAGCCTTTCATCCACACTGGAACAGCTGTTTCCTCCACCAAAAACGGAGTGCTTTGAAAACGCTTGAACTGAATTGAGTTAATTAATGTTAACTAATGGAACCTTATTGTGAAGACTTACCATTACACACTTTACCTTTTATTAATGTTCAGGCAGAGGCTGGACAATGGAGATGTAAAAATACCTTTAAACGGTTTTATGTGCAAGACTAAACATTAAGTGGACTAAAAAAGTAAAATTTTAAAGACAACAGTTACAGGGCCTGGGTAGCTCAGCGAGTAAAGATGCTGACTACCACCCCTGGAGTCACGAGTTCGAATCCAGGGCATGCTGTGTGATTCCAGCCAGGTCCACGAAGCAACCAAAATGGCCTGGTTGCTAGGGAGGGTAGAGTCACATGGGGTAACCTCCTCGTGGTCGCTATAATGTGGTTCGCTCTCGGTGGGGCGCATGGTGAGTTGTGCATGGATGCCGCGGAGAATAGCGTAAAGCCTCCACATGTGCTATGTCTCTGTGGTAATGTGCTCAACCAGCCAAATGATAAGATGCGCAGGTTGACGGTTTCAGACGCGGAGGCAGCTAACAGATTATTGTTTTGGGTGTCTGCAATGTTGCCTCCAACAGCTGCTCAAACTACTTCTCAAACAGTGGACTATTGGTAACACTTTACAATAAAGTTGTATTTTTTAACATTAGTTAAATACATTAGTTGCAAGTTTCAAGTTTTATTGGTCACATACATAACCATACACAGTACGACATGTAGTGAAATTCTTGGTATGACTTTTCTCCCCACAGTTTATGATAAAATTATATATATATAGATAGATAGATAGATAGATAGATAAGGAGTAGAAATAGAAGTAAAAAAAACAATTAAAAAACACAATTTACAACACAATAATATACACAATAAAATTGGAGAAATATACTGTATGTACAAAATATACAAACAGTTGGTGGTGGTGTGTTTTCTTTTTCTTTTCTTTTTTCTTTTTTGCAGTTATTCTTCTTGGTTAATGTTAATTTCAACATAAGCTCACTGAGGACATTATTAGGAACACTATGGTCCTAATAAAGTGCCCAAAGTGGTCTTCTGCTGTTGTAGCCCATCAAGGGTTTGACGTGTTGTGCATTCTGAGATGCTATTCTGCTCACTACAACTGACTGACGATGCGTCAGTTGCATGGGAGACCACAATTTAATCCCCAAACAAATTAGGAAATAATCATGTTTGTATAAACAATCATGAGCATGTTAAGGAGGTTGCATTTTTATCCCTAACATTGCATTTTGTCTCTTCTAATGGTTAGAGTTAGATTTGGGTTTTGGTTGGGGGGTAGATTAAATCAAATAAGCATTTCTCTTCACTGTTTTACACCCTGTACAGCTGAAAACAATTCTTTTTACAACTGGCTTCTGGCAAACTCAACTGGATATAAATGGATGTCACACTTGTTTATATGCTCTGAAACACTTACCGCTTTAGCCTCAGTGTTTTCAAATTCGGTCAGTGCATTTTGGCTAAAGAAAAATCAGCGCACACACTTGCCAATTTTTATGTGAGATCAGGTTGTTCCGTCTGCAGAACTGCCGCTCACTGGATGTTTTTTGGTTTTGGCATCATTCTGAATAATCTCTAGAGACTGTTGTACATGAAAATCCCAGGAGATCAGCAGTTACAGGGATATTCAAACCAGCCTGTTTTGGGGGACTGGGTAGCTCAGTGGTAAAATACGCTGGCTACCACCCCTGGAGTTCACTAGTTCGCTAGTTCGAATTCCAGGGCGTGCTGAGTGACTCCAGCCAGATCTCCTAAGCAACCAAATTGGCCCGGTTGCTAGGGAGGGTAGAGTCACATGGGGTAACCTCCTCGTGGTCGCTATAATGTGGTTTGTTCTCGGTGGGGCGCATGGTGAATTGAGCGTGGTTGCCGCGGTGGATGGCGTGAAGCCTCCACATGCGCTATGTCTCCGTGGCAACGCGCTCAACAAGCCACGTGATAAGATGCGCGGGTTGACTGTCTCAGATGCGGAGGCAACTGGGATTCGTCCTCCGCCACCCGGACTGAGGCAAATAACTATGCGACCACGAGGACTTAGAGCACATTGGGAATTGGGCATTCCAAATTGGGAGAAAAAGGGGAAAAATCCCCCAAAAAAACAGCCTGTTTGGCACCAACAATCATACCACGGTCGAAATAACTGAGATCAAATTTTTTCCCTATTCTGATGATTGATGTGAATATTATCTGAAGCTCCTGACCCGTATATGCATGATTTTATGCATTGCACTGCTGCCACATTATTGGCTGATTAGATAATTGCATGAATAAGTAGGTGTACAGGTGTTCCTAATAAAGTACTAAGTGAGTGCATATACTAATAATTATTTTTTAATTTAAAGTAGTATATGTTACCTTTGTTAATGCATTATGAACTAACAACGAACAATTGTATATATTTAAACCTTAACCAAGATTTGTAAATATTGCAAAAATATATTGTACATTGTTAGTTTATGACATCTAATACATATACTGACGTTAACAAATACAAACTTATTGTAAAGTGTTACCGGAATTTCTTAACTAAAATAATTAACTACGCTCAAAACTGTTTTTGAAAGCCTAATGTACAACAGGCATTCAGGTGGATTCCATATATATGTAGAAAATAAAAAGTATTGTGTTACTTCAGCAACAGTGCGATGGTGATGTGTGATATTTTACACTTTAGTTCGCTAAAACATTGAAATTGCACGTGTCTTCAGTTACAGCACATTTCGTTTAGGTTAGGATTAGGTTTAGGATAAATTAGGATTAGGTTAGAGTTAGGGTTCGCACCATGATGATACAATTCGTCCCTTTGCTTCACTTGCGCTTGGTGGGGCATAGAGATAATTTGGGGGGGACAAAGCCCGCCCAGAATCCCTCTAGATCCGGGACTTGTATACTTACCATTTATGGTTGCATGATAGCATCTGTAACTAAACCCAGCATTATGCACATTATTAAAAATCCTGTAGGCTACTTCTCTGCAATATCAGGGAGAATGTTCATAAATTTCAAAGTATTTGAATAATAAGGATTCTCTTTTATCAGATCACCTTAAAAATGCAACCACTTTGAAAGACCTTGGGCAACAGAAGCTGGTTTGGAATATAAACTATAATTATGTGTAGCACAAAACCTCTTTAGTTTGAAATATTAGTACTGTGCTGGAGCTGGCCTCAAGTCAGCCCTTCCCTGTCAAGGGGGTGTAGGGCTTGGTTTGACAGCCAGTCATTTGTTGATTTTGAAGCAGATTAGTGAAACAGGTATGGCATGCTGTGGCAACCTCACTCGCTGACATTGTTGCCTGCGGAGCGGATCAACGGCACTCTTGAACTCCTTACTGAACGATGGATCACAAGATGCACCTTAGCTGGCTGGCAAGTCATCCACTCCAGCTGATAAACACATTTAATCACCCAGCCTCCCACGGAGGAGCATGCAGTGGTTGGCACAATTGTCAGCAAGAAAATAGATAAAACATCATTATTAATTGTTTGTACAAATATGCATGTGAAATTTGCCAATCTGCTCCTCCTAAAGGGTCACACTACCAACCCTCCTATATATTATACTGCCATGAATGTTTAGGTATAGATTTTTAATATGTAATTTATGTGTGTAAATTCTCTGTAAACCGATGATGCCTGCTGTGCTTTGGATTTTTTTTTTTTTTTTTTGGGATTCAGTTACATATGTTGCTAGCTTGTTTCCTAAATTAGGCCTTAAAAGCAGCTTGTTTATTTCAGATTAAAGCGTCAGTTCAACCAAAAATGAAACATCTGTATTTATTTACTCACCCTGAGTACCCTGAGTAGACCTATGTTTTTCCAAACCCATACAACATTCTTTCTTCCTTGGAACGCAAAAGGAAAAATCTGAAGAATGCACACTCAGCTCTTTCCAAAACAACTAACACATACAGTATAGTTAAGAAAAGGCTTTCAAGCTCCAAAAAAGCCCCATGAAAGTATCATATAAGCAGGGCCGGATTAACCATAAGGCCAACTGAGCATGTGCCCCAGGGGCACTATATTTGTTCATGCAGGGGCACTAAGGAGTCTTAATCTGGCCTTGCATATAAGAAGACATATGCTGACGCTAGGTTTGATGTCACTGGTGCAAAATGCCATTGCATCTGTCATGTAATGGATATGTGCATGACAAATATTAGATCTTTTGTCCCCAATTTGGGATGCCCAATTCCCAATGCGCTCTAAGTCCTCGTGGTGACGTAGTGACTCGCCTCGATCCGGGTGGCGGAGGACGAATCTCAGTTGCCTCCGCATCTGAGACCGTCAATCCATGCATTTTATCACATTGCTTGTTTAGCACGTTATAGCGGAGAGGTAGCGCATGTGGAGGCCCACGCTATTCTCTGCGGCATCCACACACAATTCACCACACGCCCCACCGAAAGTGAGAACCACACATTATAGCGACCACGAGGAAGTTACCCCATGTGACCCTACCCTCCCTAGCAACTGGGCCAGTTTGGTTGCATAGGAGACCTGGCTGGAGTCACTCAGCATGCCCAAAAATTAGACTTTTAATGAAAAACAACCTAGATTTCATTTCAAAATACATGGAAAATAGTGCACAAGCTGTATGGACTACCTCAAGGGGCCGTTCACATCAAACACATTTTTGCGTCCATCCTAACTTCCTAACATTGTAACTTTCAAATGTTTTCCTATGTAAAGCACTAGCAGATGTCTTTGACTGTTGCTCTGTTTTTTTTACCATTTTGTGGAGGAGCGCTCATTATTTTCACATGCAAATGAGCATGTGATTCGATGCAAATGTTTACCAGAAGTATGAAGCTCTTCACTGGCATTGGTGTCCATGCAGCAAATCTTTGGCAACAATGGACAGTTTGCCGCAAGTTGGCCGCAAAGCTCATTTGCATGTGAAAATAATCAGTGGCGGATTTGTGGCAAGTTTTGCAGCAAATTTGCCATGAACTCTCATTTAGGCTAGCTGTGTCAAGTTAAAAAGAATTTAAACTTTTAAAAATGCATTTCGAGACCTGCGTTATGTTCTTTTTGTGCCGCCCCTTACAAAAAATCTAAACTAGCTGCAAACTTGACACAAATTTGCCACTCCTTATTTACACATGCAGATGAGCTTTTGATTCGCTGCAAATGTTTGCCAGAAGTTTGCAGCTCTTTGCCGGTAGTGGCGAACCTCCGGCAAACCTTTGACAACAATGGACAATTTGCGGCAAGTTTGCTGCAAAGCTCATTTGCATGTGAAAATTATTAGTGGCAAATTGCAGCAAGTTTGCAGCAAATTTGCCATGAACTCTCGATTTTCACAAGGGGCTGTGTCAAGCTTTTTTAGGAAAAGGCGCAGTCACATTTACCTTTGCGTGGCAAAATTCCATGGGGAAAAATACAGTAATCTCAATGGGAATCTGTGCAATTGTGAATTTCGCACAATGGAGTTCCAGTGGCAAAGACGTTCCCTCCTGGACTTCGTGTGGAGTTCAAGTTTGGTGAACTTTGACAGGTGAATTTGCTGCAATGACCAAGAGGAAGTTGCTTGGTTTAGCAGTGGCCTCTGTGTGGGCGGTGCTTCATACACATCTACTGTACACTGAATAGTCACAAAGGACAAGGATATCTTTTAAGCGGTGAGTTTCTTTTTAACTTCACTCTCCCAGAGTTTTAAGTGCAGAATTAAAAAGAGGCTGTTTGGCAATTCGTTTTTTTGCTGGTTTCAAACACACTCAGCGTCCGCCCACACCTTCTTCACCCACAGAATTTCGCCGTGTGAAGGGAAAGGACGTGTTCGGTGTGATAAGCCGCTAATGATGCAGGTATTCTTTTGTTTTGGTGGGGGTTTTTGGAGTTTGATAGCTTTTGTCACAATTTGCTTTTGTTGTATGGAAGATTATCAGCAACATCTACTTTTGTGTTCCACGGAATAAAGAAAGTCATGCAGGTTTGGAAAAGCATGAGTATAAGTAGCCAACATGTTGACCGAATTTCAATTTTGGGGTGAACGATGCCTGTAAGCACTCCAACAATCCTTTGAACACCTCCACTCTTGACTTTGGTGATTAAAAGTTAGGCAGACATCTTGAGCATCTTACACAGTACATAAGCGGAATGTGAGTGCACATTAGCTACTTTATTGAAGTTTATGCAATGTCTGTTAGCTTTAAAGCCATCTATGTGCTAGTGTATTCCTAAAAGTTGACATGCACACATTTAAAATGTCATCTTTCTCTTTCAAGAAAACAGGACCAGAATATCGATGACTCATTCTGCACTGCACAGATTTTTGTCAGATCTGCTCTCTAGAATGAGAATGTCCCTACTTCTTATTAAACCACCTGCAACTGACTAGAAAGTAGTAAAACATGGTTCACGGCTGTGATGGAACTAAAGAAAAAAAAAATCGATTCCAATTGCAGTCCTGTACACATTCTAGCTTTGGACAGCTTTGTGTTAGACTTATCTAATGCCAGCACGCCTCTATATTAAAGTTGCTTTTGGTTGTATCTGTCACAATACTACTTAAGGGGAAAAAACTTAATCAACACAATTAATTTTGTTTTGCATTTAGTGTACTGACAGTGCTTTTCTCTCTAATAAATTGAACAGTAGTGTCAGCCAAGAATGAAAAAAAAATAAATAAATAAAATAAAAAATCAGTCAAACAAATAATAGATTTAAATTCTTTTGTCTACAAATGCAGAGGGACTTCTTTGAAGGCCTTCTGACAAAACACTGTGATGTGGCAAATTTTTCCTGTCATATATAAAGATCTTTTGTGTTGTCTCATTCCTTCCACCACAAACAAAACGAATAACTTGGAAATGCTACGTTTCAAAGCAAAGACATCTGAACGATTCAAATACAACTTAAATACCCTTGAAAAACTACCCGGGTGACTTTGGTTCCCAGACATTTTCAATTTTATGTAATTTACTGCAAGAGCACAAAATACCACTTTGTGATTATATGGAGAGGATAATACACATTCATTTTGTTTTCTTGGAACAATTTTGCACATGCTGATTTTGTGGAGCTCTGAATGTTTTTTCTGTGTATTAGTCATTTTAATAGAATGTGATAAAAAAGTTGATGTGTTCTTTGTTTCAAATGGCAATGTCTGAGTAAACAAAATCAAGCTAAAAATGTTTTGTCAAGAAGTAAACAGCACCCAAGAATGTTGCAGCTCAAATTTAGCTCATTTTAACATGTGCACCAAACACAGTCAACCAACAGTGACTCTAACTGTACACTTATGTAACATGCTGCTGCAATGTTGTTCTACATGTTACTTTGCTTTGTGTGCAGAACAAATAGGTTAGTGGCAAAGATAATACTTTGGGCTTGTATAGGTTTAACAGCCTTTGGATATTTTACTGGCTTCCATTCAGACTATTATTAAAAGCATAAATTATTATTTGGGATCACAGGTGTTATTATCATTAATATTATCGGAAATAAAAAGAAACATATTTGGAAAACCTCAAATACACTATAATGACTCCAAAATGAACTAAAATAACATAAAAATGATCACAAATGAATTTTAGTTTTAGTTTTTGATACATAGAATATTATAAAATTCGAAATCTTGACAACCTGCCTTCATTAAACATGAACATGCCACTAGATAGTGATAAAACTAGATGTTAGACATAATGTTAGCCTCAGTCGCCATTCACTTTTATTGTATGGAAAAAAAGCTGCAGTGAAAGTTAATGGTGACTGAGACTAACATGCCTAACATCTTTTGTGTTCCACATAAAATTGAAAGTCATTTGGGTTTGGAACAATATGAGGGTCAGTAAATGATGACAGGTGAACTATCCCTTTTTAGGTCTACCTCTACCTTCTTATAAATACATTGGCTACATCTTTAAATCTGAAACTAGCATTTTAGCTTCTCGTTTTTAGCATTTGTCACATTCACTTCCACATTTGAGGTCCAGCTTTAAACATTTTATTTATTTTGCAATCATTTCTCTATATTGAAAAATATTTAAACATATTTGCTTAACAGAAGGACAATTTTATCTTAGCTAGCAAGCCACAAAGCTGCTAAACATTAGCTAACATTCACAGAAAAACAATATTCTAAATTTGCAATTTTCCGTTGACCATCCTGTTTTTGAGGGTAGATGATTAATGCATGTTATTTTCTTCCTTATGCTTTCTCTCCTTTTTTTGTCCTTTAGCTCTTGCTGTACAAGTGATAATGTAATGAGCGCAAACATGGAAGGCGTGAGCTAATGGTGCTCTAATTAGCTCATACGCTGAATGCTTAATATCAGTGTGCAGTGATTTGGGTCGGACGGCCCAGAATCCTTCATCAGCAGAGTATTCTAGTAAAAACAACTGTGTGTGCATTTTTAAACAGAAAGGACCGCAGCTCCCCACACGCTGTCAGTTTCGCTCAGTGTGCGGTGAAAACCATCCGTTGGCACCGATTCAAGAGCTCGCTACTCCTACAAATTGATTGTTGTTCTACAGTTAATTGAATTGGATTGTAAAATCTCCACCTTAGTTTAAGTGGTCAAAGCACAGATGAACATTGAAAAAAGTGTCACTGTGTTGGTTCAAATGTTCACATTGTACCGAATTGTATCGCTTTTTTAAATGATGGTGTCATTTCAAAAATATCGGTAGATGAAACCGATGTTCTTCTATTTGCTATATGATTTTGGGTAGTTGACATGAACAACATAATCAAATGGGAAATCAACAGCTGTGTCTCGTTTCGAAGGCTGCGTGCTAGCTAGGATGTGTCCTTTGAAGGCTGCAGTATACCGAGTGTCCTCCTTTAAACAAGCCTCATTTAAACGAGATGGCCTTCGTAGGACAAACAGAAATAGAACTTATCATGGTTGCTTTGACAGCAGGCCACTCTTTAACAAGCGCGAGCACTTTGAGTGAGAAGGGAACAAATCCCTTTGGAAGGGAATGTATGAGGTCAATTTTAGGAGAGTTATAATGATGTAGAGAGAAAAGAAAATAGATTTTACAGGAGTACTTTTGTCTTAATACTTCATTTTAATTATATATTACTATAATTATATATGTTATAGTATATATTCTGCACCCGTCTACTGAGGTACTTCAACTTGGGAATTATCATTACTTGCGTTTGAACGTCATATTTTCAAGCAAATGGGTGTCATTTTTTTAGACAAATGATGTTCATTTCTACTGAAGCAAAGAATTGTGGGTTGTGAGTGCCCACAAAGGATATACCTCATGCATCCTCCAAATTCCTGTGAAAGAAGATCGCATTCGAAGGCTGCATTTGGAGTGTCCTACTCGCTTTTCTGAAAAGAGACGGCATATATGGTGACAAACGCGACGTCCGGAGGATGCAGCCTTCAAAACGAGACACAGCCAATATATTGCTTCCGAAGCATTTTTCTAATTACTGACAAGTGCCATCCCCCATCAATTCAAATGTAAAAAAAAATCCCTCTAACACTGATTACAATACATTGTGCAAGCAATCTCTAAGACACAGGTTCTGGTCTTGTTGGAACCATAAAGTAATTGCATTCACATAAACAATGGTAAGCATGATTTGGAAGTTGAATTTTTACTCTAAAAATAAATTAATAAAATATGCAATCCTGTTAACTGTATTACATAATTTACATCTAAAAATACCAGTTGTTTTTGGCACCACTCTGTGGACATTTCATCTGGAAAGTGGAGCTCACACGTGCCCATATTTTAAGCAACACTTCCAGCTTCGGCCGCTGGGGACAGTGATCCAAATTTCAGTAAGCACAGACCGATTTCAGCAGCAACGATTTTGACCTCCTGTTGCCGAATTCACAGTGCAGTAAAACTATTTAAACAGCATTTTGCTAATTGTTTTATAATTCATAATTATACATACAGTTTTATGACCTCATTTTAATTGAGAGACTAAAAGATTATATTTTTTAAATAAGTACATTTAAACAATCATTTGTTACACCAATTTGAAATGAATTAGTAATTGCATACATTTGTTTAAAATTGTGAAAAAACCTGCTGACCAAATGGTAACCTCAGCAAGTCTGTATCGGACAGGAAAACGATTTGAACCAATAACGGCCCCGATATATTTCCGGAGAAGTTCTTCTTCATTGTTCGTTCAGGGGTAAAAAGAAGTTCAAAACAGACACGCAACGGAATACTGTTGTGAACATTCAAACACCTGCCATACCACTGTGGGAGGCATTTAGAAGTACATTTAAATATGAAGACGCTTAAGACTACATGCAAAACCTTAACTAATGTGACATTAAAATGTGTTATCAATGACTTTATGCCTCATTCTATGAGAAACATTCACACGAGGTCAGTAAAAGAAGCTGTTTTAACCACTCCATGGTGATTTAAAGTAACATGCTGTATTGGCAGTAGATAATGTTTAATTAGTCTTTTTTACATTCTGAATTTGTGACGCTATTGTGCGAACACGCTATACGCAGCCATAATATGCACCGATTACACTCTATTATTGTAATTTATGATGATACTAATACTACTGCAAAGATGGGCGTAAAGAGTGTTAATGGAGAAAATACAGACAACATAATGGCGATAAGAGAGGCATATCTTACCATGGGCAGATGTGGGAATGGCTTTCGCTGCAGATGGCACATGAGTGAATGGGCACTTGAGAGTATTTGAGTAGATTTGTTTGAGTAAATTTCTTTAGTAGACTAATTAAAAAAACAAAAAATCACATGTTCTTGGAAAATGTCTCTACGTAAACGATCGTACAGATGTACTGTAGGTAAATTGCACCAGCTCACTAATAAATCTGCACGCCGGTGTGTTCATGTTGACTGATCTAAATTAGCTGAGTAGGTGGAGCTCCAGGTCACACCTACTGATGAAGCGGACCTATGGCAGTAAGGTGTTTATCAGTATGTAATAATTACAAACCACTGAAACAAACACAAAAACACCTTCTTTTTGCCAGATTGTTTTCTAATTGAGTCACACACTTTCGTTCTTCGATTTTTTTATTAAGTATATCGGGGCCTTAATATTGTTGCTCACTTTACATGATCCAATCAAATCAAGTCTCAGCCTACATTTTTCCCATCTGAATATTCTTTTTCACACAGAAATAGATTTATGTTGTAAGAGGATGTTTGGTCGAACAAAACTTGTATTTGTCTAAATTTTCTCTTTACACCAGAAAAAACACTTGTCTAACCATTATTAAAAAGTAATGCACCCAAATCAGCAGGCTATTATTCATCTGTATAACTCCACATATCCACATGAGTAATAGAGCAGTAATGTTTGACAGAAATGTTTGTGATGTAATAGAATGTTGTACAGCACTGAGTCAATGTTAGGGATGAACCTGAAGAGGATTATTTTGGCTCAGCCATCACTCTGTACATTAACAGATAGACCAGAGCTCTCCGATGGTTCTGAAAACTGCTGTGCTGACCACTTGGCATTGTCAACATGATCTAATACACTAAGATGTATATTGATTATTCTTGTGTTGCAGCAGAAATATCTATTCCTCTGATGCAAACATTGCCCTAAAAGAGCTAAATGAGTGTGTGTGTAAGTGGTTGGGATGAAAACATTCGTACACAAGTTTGACATACAAATTTCTGCGTACATGTGTCTTATCCAGGCCTGACATATAAAAGCAACAAATCTATTATAAAGCGGTTAATCTATTAAATTAATCAAATTCAGTGTTTTTCCTAACCAGATGCTATTAAAATGCAAGTTTTATTTGCCAATTGAATTTAAACAGCAGCATACATTTTGGCGCTGCAGGGAAAATTGGTGCTTGGGAGAAAAATAAAATGCAAATATTCAAATAAAAAAGCCAACAACAAAAGCTCAAATCCATTCATTTACAAGATGCATTATTCTACTTCAATCATTCCTCCCCCTTTGCTACTTATCTAATACATTCAAAAGAAGTTGCTTCTTTTTATCATATGAGTCTCTTTTCTCTCTCTTTCTCTCTTCTTAGCTCTAATTTTCTCTCCCTGACAGCTAAATATGATGTAGCGGAGCTTTAACCTAACTTGACATTTCTCTCTGCATATCCCATAAAGACAGGAGCCCAAGCTAATGGTCAAGAAGCTCTTTCTGTGCTGCAGAATAAGGCCATGATGTGAGCAGGCATTTCACTAACTGACAATCATCATCTGCCTCTTTAGGCTTAGAGTTTCTGAAATGTCAGCCAGGCCTTGATTGCTGGAGAAATACCAAGAGCAGAAGACTAGACAGGGTATTGGAGATCTTACCTTGAAATATATATATATAAATAAATACTATATCAACAAACCTCACAAGCAGTGCAGCACCCGAAAGAGCACAGGTCAAACAGGTCATGTTCATGACAATTGGATGAAGCACAATAGAATGCAGGGATCTCGAGGAGACGCAATTTTCAAGGTATCTACTACTTTTAACTTGACACAGTGTAATATATTAGGTCTGGGTAATTTCTGCAATTAATAGTTTACTGTTTAACGCAATTAATGCAATATCCGTTTTTTTTCACTGCCTGAAACTTCATTAATGTTTTCCCCCCGTTTCCTGTGGCTAAAATTGCCATATATAACTAGGAGATACAAACTCAACTCAACTGCACATTCTAGAACAGAAACTGATTGTGTGGAGCAGTGCAGGCTTATTCATTATGCACGACGCATGTCCCACGCATAATAAACACAGGACGGATTTATTGTATGAAGAATGGAGACTTCACCCGCAAGTGGTAAGCCAGGTGTGGGAGAAATATGGGCAAGCTGCCGTATCTGTTTGTATCACCTGAAAACACTCTCTCACTGTCATCTAAACCAGTGTCAAAAACTAAACTGCACAAGAAAGACCCAGTGTGTGCATATATATATATATATATATATATATATATATATATATATATATATATATATATATATATATATATAAAATTTTAATTGATATGTATTCTTTATATTGAAATATATTTATTATAATTCAATATTGGGGGCGTTTGTCCACAAATATTGATATATGTGATTAATATTGGGACTTTTGGGAACACTGTTGAATGACAACTGACAAATAAACACAAATAAATTCATAAAGTATTTTGAACAAACCACATTGCTAAAATGAAGCAGACTTCCCAATGTTACTTCAGAGAGTGTGACAAAAATGACAAAGCAGCGTTTTGTCACACTACACAACTACTTGTTGGAAAAGGTAGCTTGTTACTGGAACATCGGGCCCTGCGGCATGACCTGCTACCGGACAGCGATCAGTACCAAGGGGGACATCATCCCTCCCACCCCCAACCCCCACTCCACTCCCCGGACAGCACTCACTACTGAGGAGGCCCTGCATTCTGACTTGCCCTGGGCCCCGCCCAGGCTTGGGACGGTCCTGTACACAAAAAATGAACTGAGCCACTGTCACATTAGTTCAGTTAACAGTGGTGCTATTCTAAGTTATTTATTCCCCAACATCACATACAGTATGTGTGTTACAACAAAAGAACCACACGGTAAACTGCTTATCAATGCAATCTCTGACTGTGGCTTTTCAAAGTAGCTGAATATCCTCTCTATAAATGATTTCCCAGTGTCAACACATTACAGTATACCATGACATTTCAGGTGGTGAGAAACATATGTCCACATCTGTCAACAAACATATCACACCTGATTCTTCTCCAAGCGCCATTGCACTGTTTATTTCACACGTGTGTAACTGCAATAATTTACAGCGATGAATAGAGCAATCTTTACAGTCCCTCCTACCAATGTTTCATTGCTGTAATTGTACAAAGTCCCATGTGTGTTCTAATTGGACCACAGATTGCTGTTGACCCCAATGATCTGATGGGGCTCATTTGATTTAAGTGATAGCTCTGTTAGTCTGGGGTGGAATCAGCAGCTAAGACTTGTGGCGTTGTAATTTCCAGGCCCCTGAGTCCAACAAGTCTCCCTGGCTGTGATAAGCCATGGCGAAGTGACAACACTGGAGGCCAGAAACTTGTGCAGTACAACTACATGCTTACTTTTTATATTTGCATGCTGTGCAAGGAATGATGCTCTGGGATGTGTAGAAAGGAGCGAAGAATTATTTTCCTCATCTAGCCCCCCTTCCCTCTCACTTTGCATTGTGTCGACACTGATTATGCAAACCGCCCCTGCTGTTGGTGACACTAGTAATTTAAGTACAAAACCTTAAGTGAACTATGCTCACTTGGGGTAATCTTTTCAGGTTTCCTGAAATCTCAATGCTAACGATGTCTGTAATCATGAAATATACAAGCAGACGAGTGTAGCATTGCATGCAATACAATCCCTCAATAAATCATAATTCAGCTTGAATTATGAATGTGAATGACTATACAATTAATGTTGTACACATTTTGTGAAGAATAGCAATAAAGCTTGCCAAACATAATCTCATGACAACTCAAGAGATGGCGAAATCATCAGATATCGTACGACTTGGCTTGTATGAAAATGTGCGCTTATTTTTTCAATAGAGACCAATCAATCAACAAACAGAATTTCAAAATGATACAATACAGGCCTCAAATTTTAGCTAGCCTCCTATCCAACACTTTATTTTAATAAAGAAATCGTCAGTGAACATATTTATCTATGCAATACAAATGACTGATGAATGTCAATATACTGTAATACGCTTATGCTAGGGTTAAACTTAGGAAAAAATCCTAATAACATCGTTCGTTGATTCGTTTATTATGAGTAAAAGTCGTACGTTTTTGTACAAGCCAACTCGTACAATTTCTTATGATTTCGCCACCTCGTGCTATAATTACGACTACTTATGAGATTGAGTTAAAAGCATCAGTTACATACCCAATTACACAACAAGACCAAAAATGTAAGATTAATTATGCTGTATAAGTGCTAAAAAAAAAAAAATTCCTGCGTAAAAGAAGTGTAAAGAAGAGAACGAAGTATGAAATTGCCCATCTTTTCCATTTTTTATGACTAAAATAACTTGAATGCACATCACATCATAATTACATCGTATCTCATTGTAAATGAGCTTGTGAGTACGACCTTCCCAGGTCGACTTAAAAGGAGCCATAAGATATCACTTTTTCAGTGGGTTTGTGTTAATTAAATAGTAAAACACCAATGAAACAGAGGTGCTGACTCTTTAAATCCTTGTTGATGGGTCTGACCCGCTGTAACCTTCAATTTCATCGAAGGCTATGCTTGTGAAACAAGTTGAGTTGGTTCTTTTGACACATCGATACAGAATAATTTCTCTCATGAAGTGTCAAATCAAAGCAACAAGGACTCAAGCAGTGGATGTATTTAAGATCATTTATATTGTGCTTGTCAGAACCATTAATGTCAACATAACAAATGACATTCGCAACCCATTTTACCTCTGTAATGTGACATATTTCTGCGTAAAACAGGATTTTCAATGAGAGAAATATATGGAGGGTGGGATTTTATTTTATTTATCTGGAATTGATTGGATTGTGAAAAATGGTCTCTACATGACTGGTTGTTGGAGGGGTTGGAAATCTGAATATGGAAGTCCAACTTTATGTGGCGTTCCATTCACTGATCTATAACATAGAACTGGATTGCTAATGACATCATAACATTAAAGCTACTGCACTGTCATATTTGTATGCCTAAACATTCTAGAGTGCCTATTGTCTTAATGAGAAACCATCTCATTTCAAAGAGCAAACATTAGTCATTCAAACACCACTTGTATATCTTAATTCTGCCTGTAAAGCCTTACAATGCAAAGTTCCAACACATGTATATGTTTATTTATTTAGAGACAGGAAATTTTCCTTCTTCTTGAAAGCCTGAGCGAGTATATCTATATCATAAAGTAGCTCTAACTAACTACAGTGGCGAACATATTAAGCTGAATATAAACAAGTTCACTGAAACTGAGGTTAGATAGTGGTATAACGATTCGCTCTGACAACGATTCGATTCGATTATGATTCTTTATCTGACAATTGCAATGCATTGTGTAATCTGAAATTTGGTCACGATTCTATTCAATTCAAATTGATTATTTTAAAACGATTCAGAATTATTTTCAAAAATATGCCGAAAAGCGATTCAAAGTTTTTACTGAGCATTCCTAATTTAGACAGCACAGATATGCGCCAGACTTGAGCACTAGAGTCACAGATGCATTTAGGGCCAAGGAGAGTTGGCTTATATATTTGTAAAAAAAATGCATTACATGATATGCAGGTCGGAGACTGTGAAATGGCGGTGGTATTGTCTATCAGTCATTAGCCCCTTTCACACATACAGCGTTTTACAGAAAATGTATTACAGTTTTCAGGTAAGAGGTCATGTGTGAACATGCTGGTAAATTTGGCTCTGTCAATTTCCCTTAATGAGAAGTTGTATCATTAATATCTATAAATGTCCATTTAGATGGTATGTGTAAACGGTGCATGTGGTACATTTACCAGTAAAGGCAACCCAACAATCTTCCTGTAATTTACCTGGTTGCATTGTGAAAGGGGCTATTGAGGCTCTAAGGCATTTGGAAAATACCAGTATGGCCGCTCGAACACTTCCGGTGACTTTACCTACCACTGGCAGTTTACTGTTGCGTCAGCAATTTAGTTTTAGTAATGTATCAGTGGTTCCATTTAATTCCAAGTTGAATGAAATGTAGCATTACCATTGAGGTGGATTAAGTCTATTGGTGAGGATCTGATCAAGGTCGTAGGTTCAAACCCACAAAAAGCTTATCCATAAACTATCAACTATCACTTATGCCTTTGAGATAGACACTAAGGAGTTGTTCCAAACTTATGAACATATCAGGGACAATAGTATTTTTCCCTCTGCTAAAGAGAGGTAGTAATGATAATTTTACAATCTCCCTTATGTTGTCAGTTGGCTCATACACAACTCTATACTGCATTATTCACACAGTTGAGAATACCTAGCCTTGGAAACTATTGACGCACACACACGTAGGTCATCCTTCCACATCCAAAGCTTTAAAAAATTTGCCACATCATTAGCCTGACTGACAAACGTTATCAGAGACATGCGCGCTCCAAAACACAATAGACTCGTTTGAGATGCCAAAAGCCTCGCCTTGAAAGTAGACCAGAGCAGGCGGCTGTAGTCAGGGGAGGAGTGAAATAAGTGCTGTTGTAATGGTAGCCAGCTGGTACATGCTGTGCAGTGTGTGTAAATCTCACTCTCCTGGCCTCAAGCGACTGACACCAAGGGCTGTAGCCTTTAGCCTCCTTGTTACTGTGCCCGCCTCCCATGCCAGAGACCTCAGTTCAAATCCCGCTCAGAGCGGACATGGGCGTAGAATAATAGACATGATTAAGCACTAATAGCAATACTGTACATGAAGAAAAGAACAAGCTATAGGTTAATATAAACCATATGGTTTGGATTCATCCTGTAGGCCTACAATTTAAAAAAAACAATGATAGTATGCATGCATTTTTTTCCAAGAATAGGCTTTTAAAGCTAATTCATTTTAAAGGTATGTAATTTCTGAATGCAGTGTACTAGTGTGCTGCTTACTTCATACTTAGCAGTATGTACTGTATGCTGCCTACTATTTTATAAATTAGTAAACATTATGTAACAGTAAACAGGAACACAAACAGACAGTAGTATGCTACTGTACATTGATGTCACATGACCTCAATTTTAACAATGAATGCCATCCAGTTATTATGTCGGGGAAAAAAACAGTTATTTTGTGTTTTTAACTGGGATTGGAGAAAATATTTAAACTTAAAAAAGATCACACTTCAACTTGAAATTTTAAAAATATTGAAATGATAAAAGTCCAACTTTATTTCACATTAAGGATTTTGTACTGTAGTTGACAACACAAGCCACATAACACACAATATTGGCTATATAGTATACGCAGAAGGCTATATAAAGAGTTAGCAGTTTTTTTTTAAAGGAAAAATGTATTCCTTCCCTCTGAAAAAATAAATAAATAAAAATAAATAAGGAATCTGAATTTATTCTCCTCTGAGTGGCTCCTAAATATTTAATATAGCAAAGAAAAAACCTTTGCGGTGGACTGTTTTATCCTGCTAGCATTTTATCGCATAACCAGCAAAACCAAGGCCACCATTTGTTGGTTACCGAAGAGCTTCTGGTTAGCCACAATCAAAACATCTCATTCAGTTTTCTTGTGACCATAATATTCCTCTTCAGTTCTGCCCTGTACATCATTCCCATCTGCTATGCATGGATCCCTGTGTTTTACACCCCGGATTATAATCTGCTCAATGGGAACACCATGCAAGATCCTCATATTCAGGCTGGTTCCAACTGTACTGGGTTATTCCAATCAACTTCCATTTGGTAATTGCTTGTGGTAATGGTGTATTGTATAGAGATTACTGAGATATATTAAGAGCCATAGAGCTCGTTCAATGAGAACGGGAGATGGCAAGTGATCCATTCTTTGGATTATATCATCCCAATATCCATTCCAGCCTTTCAACACATGTTCGCCCAATCCATGCTTGAAATAGCCTTTTTTAAAGTGAAACCAACAACAGTGATTATACTTCAGCTATTAGTATAAGTAGTCTGTTTTTACCCCAGGCACATATTTTTACATAATTATGGGCCCAAAATGTATTTGGACACTTTAGCCACACTTACAAATGTATGCATGTCATTGCAATATATTGCTATAACAAAATATAAAATCAAGTGGTATTTATATTAAAGAAACATAACACAAGCACACTTTTCAAGCACAACATTTTACAAAATGTTAAGTTTCAATTTATACCACAGGAGACAATAGATAAACTATTCGAAATTAAGACAAAATTTATTTTGGACTTGGTTGTCAAACATTATTGGAATATGCCTTTTACCACCACCTGTGTGAACATGAAGGGAACTGACTTCATACAGTCACTAAAAATTACTTTGGGACCATTTATTAAGAAGTACTGTAAATGCAAAAAAGTTAGTTCTGAGAGAAGGTCTAGCATCCGTTGTTTGCAGATGCCAGTTAGCTAATTATGTTATCTAAGTCAGTGACATGACTGGCTTATACTTTTTGGGGCCACTGTATGTCACAATTATTCTTCCTGTGGCCTTGATAGTTGACACTTTGTCACTGCAACCACAAAGAGAAGACATACAAATGACATGTTGTTTTCGTATTTCAAATATGTCAGCTTGTTGTACAAGTACATGAGGCTGGAAATGAGATGGCAAGGCTTTCTGATCATTAACACATTCACCATGGAAATCAGCATCCTTAAAGCTGGCCGCCTTATATACAATAGAGGTATATACAATATATACAATAGATGCTCTACACTAAAGCTATGATTCTTAACTGGTAGGTTGTGACCTGTTCTGATAACAGGAAAACAAACACACACACACAAAAAAAACAATGCTAAATGCAAACACAAAAATGCAACTAACCATATAATCATGCATTTAAGAGACAAAAATCGAACTTTAAAAAAAAAACAGTTTTTGAAAACACTTCCCATTTCTTTTGTTGCAGGCTGTTCGTCCAATCAAACTCTATTTATTTTGATGCTGTGCTAGGTAGCCACTAAAATCTGAACCCTTAGGCAAAACCATTTAAAAGACAGATTTTATCTAGCAAATTGCTTTGAAACACATGCCAAATAGAATATTTAGTAAATCAAAGAACTTTGTAAATGTTTCATTTTCCATTACAATTTGTCTGTCTTTTAAATAAAACAAAGTGTCCCTGCCTTACAAAGCTTACTCATTACTTATTAAATGCATGTAATGTCATGAGCCATCTCAGTCAGAGACCTGAACATGCTGCATGCATAGAGGCAGCTAGGATTGAGTGTTCATTCATTGACTAGTCACTCTAAAGGGGTTTTTAGGGCACATTGTATGGAGAAAAAAAAAAAATGCAATGAAATTGAATGGTGACAGAGACTAACATTTAGCCTAACATTTCCTTGTGATTAAAAGAAAGTCATATAGGTATATAAAAATATAAGGGTGAGTAAATAATGACAGAATTGTAATTTTTGTCTGAACTATCTCTTTAAAATGATTTGGAACAGAGCAAATGTATGAATTCCTTAGATATTGTTTGATGTAACTTTGATGAGTTATGAGATATGTTGCTAGATGAGGAGTATATTTTAAATACCCTTCAATCCTTCACTGAAATGAGAAGAGATACACTTTGAATAAGCTGAAGGGAACCTTTGAAGCTTGTTCTATTCATATCCTGCTATTTAAACAGTTAATATTTAAAGCTGGGATATTCTTTTCAAAGCCAGCAGCATGGCAGGCAGATAAAAAGAAGTATTCTGACTTTTACTTTTTTTTTTTTTTTTTTTTGAGACAAGAATCTAGTCTTTCCCAGCACAAATACTTCAGGTCCAGTCCAGCTGATCATTTGTATTCATAAGCCTCGGCAGGCTGTATCAGGGATGAGAATGACGATAAATACAGCAACGTCGCAGGTCCCAAGGGAACGGCCATCATCATCTTGTTTTTTATTGGCCTTTTATTCAAGCACCACAATCTTGCATTCACTGTGTGCTTTTTTCTCCCAAATAAAGGGCATTCAAAACCCATCCAGACATTTTCAGACTAGAGCACATGTAACGGGAGCCAGCTGGTAGGTAGCTGTGCAGTATGTAAACCTTACTCCCCTGGTCTCAAGAGGCGCACTAGCGACTGATGCTAGAGGCTGTAGCCTTTAGCCTCCTCGTTAGTGCACCCGCCTACCATGCTGGAGATGCCGGTTCAAGCCCTGTTCAGAGCAGGTCGAGCAAGACTGGTTACAGTGGTGCCATGACCCAGATGGGAGTAAGGTTTAGGGGGGTGATTATAATGGGAGCCAGCTGGTAGGTAGCTGTACAGTATGTAAACCTCACTTCACTGCTTTTAAACACTGCTGTGTACAAATTTGAAGTCTGCTTATTGGATCAATATAAGTAAACATCATATTATGCGACTACGCATAACTTTACGGAGAGCTTACGACCTACTAGTTAAGTCTTGCCTTAAGAACAGGTGGTGCAACCAAATTAAGCACTGACTTAGTTATAAAAACTAACTAGTAGTACTAAGCCCTTAGTGTGAACTTTACGTCTCAACTTAAGTGAGACATTACGCACAGCTGGTGCAACCCTACCCTGGTCTCAAGAGGCACACTAGTGACCGATGCTAGAGGCTTTAGCCTGCTCGTTAGCGCACCGCTTCCCATGCCAGAGACACTGGTTCAAGTCCATTTCAGAGCAGGTAGAGCAGAACCAGTTACACACACCTGGCTGTTTCTGAACAGCTAGTCAACAAACAGATTTGTTTGTTGTGCAGCTGTTTTCATGCACTGCTTGTGTAAAAACCCAGCTGGACATGTTCTAATTTCCGTTAACTCCCTCTCTCTCCGATTGTCTCATCGTATAATATTAATGCTAATGTTACAGCTTTAAAATGAATGATTCACACCAAATTGAAAATTCTGTCATTATTTGCTCACCCTCATGTTAAACTAACCAAGTTTTTTTTTCTTCACTGACACATGTCAGTGATGTTAGGAAGAATGTCCAAGCTTCTGTTTTACATACAGATGGTACTCAACCAGAATGGGCTTTGGTTACCTCCCTTCCCAAAACCTTAAACCTAAACCTAACCGATAGTGCCATAAAAAGCAAATGTGAGATGAAAAACACAATTGCTGAAGCAACCACATCATTTTGTGGTGCTTCTGTGACACTTTCGGCTCATGTTTCGACTTGCATGCTCTTCGCAACTCGTACCCCAGTCCATTGCATCACAAGTGCAACGCTCTATAAGATGAGCTACCATGCAATTTGATTGTTTTTAAACAAGCTTGTAAATGTATTTAGTTATGTAGTGCAAACGTTAAATGAATTGTCTTACAAGTAACAGGGCGAAAATAAGTGTTTATGAACTGATAATCTGTTGTTTTACTCGTGATTTGTGTGAAAGGATATAAGAGTCAATGTTGTAGTAGCACCTCCAGTGTTCATTTCACCAGGAAAGTGCCGTGACACGTACAACGATCCAAGTAAAAAACATTTAGCAAAAATCTAGGTATCGTAACTTGATTCTGTGAGACCGGATTGGCCACATCCCTCTGCTGTAGTTAGCATTGAGTCAATTGCCTTTGTAGGGCACAAATTCAACAACCTAGTACAATGACTTCTGCATTATTGTTCACTTTAGGTATTGATCTGCAAGCCCTACATTAAAGGTGTTCTGTGCCCCCTGGATAGCAGAAATAACCCCCTGTTGTTCCAGTTCTGCTTCAAAAGCACCAGGATTTTCCTGAAACATTGATAACTGTTAGCCGCCTCTGTGATATTTCACCAGGGATTCTGAGAGACGTGGGGACCTTGTGGCCCCAATCGTGCTTTACAGCTCAAGCTAACAGTGTGGTAATGAACTCACCCCCCCTCCGTCCACCCGTCCCCTTCCACTCCGCTCCACCTGCCTTGTGCTTGTTTGGTAATGAACTGATAGAACACACATGCATAAAGCCAGTGCAGTACATCAGCATGCTGCCCTCTGCATACATTAATGCGGGCTGGTTGGTCAGCCATGTTATGGACTACAACCACTCTGAGAAGTCTATTTGAAGTTTATTTGAAGCTGAAGGCAGCAACACAAAAGGCTTCTTTTTTTATCAATGTACAAATCCGAGCAGAAGCCTGCATCAAAAACGATTGGCACTCATTCTGCTGTGGTCGCATTGTGCTTTGAACAGAAATGCCATCCACTGTAACTGTACTTCCAAAATACATCATGTTCTTGGCAAGACATTTCAGACACAGACAGAAGACATCTGCGTTTTGAGTGTTAATTGGATGCACACAGAATTCTCATTTTGTTACGCATTGTTACATTCATTGTTACCCAAACCCCCTCTCCCCCTCAAAAACAAACTGAAAAAATAAAAAGTTTGCTTGAGTTACGCTTCTAAATGAAGCAGACATGGGTCAGTACAGTCTGTTAAAAGGGGATGTTGCACACTCTAATGGAGCCGAGTGGTTGGAGGGGCCATCAGAAGAAAAAAAGATAATAAATCTAAAAGATTTTAGATAAATCATGCACATTAAGACCAGAAACATGTATTACGAAAGTAAATTAGGTCTGTTTGGTTTTATATTGTCTATAAACTTCTTATGCTTAGCTAAGAAATGGACAACATGGATGTTGGAGAAAAATTCAGTATAATTTTCTATTCCACTCAGAGAAAAGAATTTTAAGGGATTGTTCACCCGAAAATGAAAATTAGGACTTTCTTTCTTCTTCTGAACACAAACGAAGATTTTTAGAAAAATGTCTCTGCTCTGTAGGTCCACACAATGCAAGTGAATGGTGGCCAGAACTTTGAAGGTCCATAAAGCACATAAATGCAGCATAAAAGTAATCCACACAACTCCAGTGGTTAATTCCATGTCTTCAGAAGCGATATGATAGGTGTGGGTGAGAACAGATCAATATTAAGTCCTTTTTTACTATAAATCTCCACTTCCACTTTCGTATTCTTATTTTGTTTTTGGCGATTCACATTCTTCATATCGCCACCTACTGGGCAGGAAGGATAATTTATAGTAAAAAAAAAAAAAGGACTTAAATATTCACACCCACACCTATCATATCACTTCTGAAGATATAGATTTAATCACTGGAGTGATATGGATTACTTTCAGAGCTTAGACATTTTTCTAAAAATCTTTGTTGAACTATACCTTTAAGCAACAAATAGTTTCAATAAAATGTAATAGTGCACAAAATATTTTTTTCCACTTTAAAGCTGAAGTGTGTAATTTCTGCACCACTAGCGGCGCCAAACAGAATTACAAAAATAATTTTTAAAAAGGATTTCCGAACACACCCCCTCTCTGCCATTGGTCGAACAAACAGATTGTCCCACCCCCATCCGTACTCCATTGGTTGGGTCAATGCTGCTATTTCAGGAGGTCAGTACACTCATACAAACTGAGCAATGTTTTTAAGTGCCACAGAGCCACTGCATTTACAATTTTTGGGAAATCAACTTACAAATGGCTTTCTCTAATACTGTAGTTGACTCTGCATTTTAAGCTGGGCTAGAAGAAAGTATTTTAACATACAAAATTACACACATCCGCTTTAACACCTATTGAAATGGAGAGTACATTTGACTGATATGTTTAAAATACACTCATATGAGAAGAAAACTCCATTTACTTTATCTCCGTAACCCCCCTATTATTGGACACTTTTGGTTACAGAATAATACTGTTAGTAATATTCCAGCCAGCAAAACATAAAAAATAAATACAAATATTTAGCGCACTTATAAATTAAGGGATAGTTCACAGTTCATAGTCATCATTTACTCACCCTCACGTTGTTCCAAATGTGTATAATTATTTTTATTTTTTTTCATGGACCGCAAAATGATAATCTAGGTAGAATGTTAGTCACAGTCACCATTCACTGTATGGAAAAGAATGAAAGTGAATGGTGACTGAGACTAACATTCTGCCTAAATTCTTCTTTTGTGTTCCAGAGAAGAAAGTAAGTCATACAGGCTTGGAACAGTCTTTAAGTAAAAATTATTCAGTTAATACAGAGACAAAAGATACATCTTTCATACTAATTAGCACTTTTCAGAAAACAGTAGATTAAAAAAAATCAATAACATTCAATCATCTCATTAGTGAGCCATACACAAATGCACACACACAACAAAACCTAGAAGGAACTCTGATAGATCTGCATGCTTATCAGCTTCAAAACTATGGGAAACGGTGTAGTTTAATTAGCATTATCAAAATACATTATCATGAGATACAAATATGATCTCAAAGACAAACTTGATGAATTGCAGAGACAGGAAAAGCCCCCAAATGAGCTCTAAACTTATTATTGTTTGATCATAGTTGACACTTCACATTATATAATCTCAACATGAGGCAGAAGACAGTGTTGACCTTTACAGATAAATCTACCACTAAAATAAGAAGGGGGTTAAAATGAATCAACAGTTCATTGTAGTGCAATCTTGCTCATTTGGGAGTGCAGTATTCCATGTTTATGGATCTTTAAATACATTTTAAATTAACAGTTCTCAAATATTTGTCAAGATCTACCCAGAAGAAAACATTATTGCTTAGAGGTTGCTCTTTCATAGCACAGGAGATTTAAAGGAGTTCTAATACTGTATATGTTAACGTCTCAGATTTTTCTCCTAACATTTCTTATAGGAGAAATGTAAATAGACACAAATGAAATAGTTGTTGACATACAGTAAGAGTATAGAGCTATAAAGTGAATGTGAATACTGTATCATAGCTCAGATAATTGAGTCTTGGAGGAATAGCATGAAAAATCTTTTGATTGCAGACTTTTGTACATTGGAAATCTCAGAAAGCACAATTTGTGATATGGTTGAAATCTCTTCTGAAAATCTAGAGAAACTTCATTAAAAGTCTCCATTCGCTCTCCATTTAATCTCGATGTCTAGAAGAAAAATTGAGATATTAAAGAGATCTCATCTGTGATTTCCTATGAGTATTCTTATTAACATCCTATTTAGGTCTAATGGTCTCGAATGGAAGCATTGCAGGTCGCCTACAAAATGTAAATGGATTTAGACCAAGTGTGCAGTTAAATGAAGAACTTCTCAGCAATATTAATGACACTTCTCACAATATAACAGTGGGTGCTTTTGCTGCAAATGCATGCGCCCACTCAAAGTTTTCTTTTCAAGTCAGCTAGAAATATGCATTAAACATTTACCATTTAACAAAGGAAAAACTCTGTTGTATTGTATTGCAAAATGTAGAGATAATTTATCACTTTGAAAGCAGAGCTCACAAGGGAAAACTGGCATCAAAACAAACTCCATATAGCATGAAATTACCCAAAACTGAAACAGGAAGGATGAAGAGGTAAAATGACAGAGCAAAAAGCACATAATGGCTGAAGCAAGCCTTGTTTCTGCGAGAAATATTATAAGGGAGACAAGGAGACATTTGTATAGTGAATAAACAGAAACACAAACAAGCCAGAGAAACATATTAGCGGGAGACTAATCACGACATTTCAATGCAAAACGATCATTAATAGGAAAGATAAGCTTTTTACGCTGCCTGGTCAATATTTATTCATGTTTTTCCTACTAACTGAGCTTTCGTTTTGCTTTGGGGCTGCTAAATTAGCCATAGAAGGGGCGTAGGCCCACGTTTTGGAGTGACAAGAAAGAACAGGCTTTGCAAAATGTAAAATTTTATTTTCAAAAATGTAAGCAACAGATTACACAGTTAACTTTCAGCAATTGCAGTCCTAACTTAAACAGTACTCACATTCGGGACTTCAAAATGAAAGACTCACAAACTTACACACTACCTACCTAGAATATACAAAAAAAGGATACAGAATAAATATTAAAATGGCCACAAAAGAAAAAAGTAAGTAATTCAAAACAATTAGTAGAGAGCAAATGTCGGGAAAGTAGAAAGAAGACTCTGTGCCTTAAATACAATGTTTTTTTTTGTTTTACCAAGTACATTTTTTACAAATTGTGCAAGATTTCAGACTAAGGCTCTGGTCTTGACATGACAGCTGTTCGCCTAAACATACACACACACACACACACACACACACATACATCCACACACACTCTGCGCACTCAGTGGTGTGTAGCAAACATTACAGGGTAAGAAAATGGGCTTTCGTTGCATGATCAGTGATGATGTGATTGTGGATATTCTTTTTTAAGATGAACATGCAGTCGACCCTGATGTGAAAACCCTCCCTATATGCCTATATGAGACATTTTAGAGGAGTGGATTAAACCCTCGCCTTGCAAATGAAAAACAACGAACAAACATCAGAACCATTAAGGCAAGAACAGCTGGAGTGGTATCAGCAATACTGTAACAAAATGTGAGCGTTCGGGTATATGGATATGACAAACTGAATTTAGCTTAACTGGTTCTCCACTGTCAATTTAAGTACACGGTTCTCAAGAGCAAGTTTTAAAATTCAAACATTTCATTTTAGACTTAGAAAAATGAGATTAGAAAATAACATTGCCAGACAACAGAGACATACCATATGGATCATAAACTACAGGAAATAATTTAAGTTTCAATTCCGGAAACCACAAGATAGTATCGCCCCTTTACCCCTGACCACCCGAGACCCACCCAACCCCACCCTAAAAGGAAAAAAGATATCACTTACATTTAAACCAATTTATCCTCCCGTGAAGATGTATTCCAACAGAGTTAAGTCACCCCCACATGTTTTGCTTACTTACAGTGAAAGAGAAGTCTGTTGCAATTTAAAGCATTCGTATTTCAGTTTGGGAAAAACACAAGACATCCTTGCAATGCAACTAGGCAAAAAAAGCATCTTCATGTTTTCTCTTTAGTGCAACTTTTAAATACACCAATCAATTCCAGTGAATCCTTTAGGTAAGGTAAGTGTTTATTCATTTTCTTTACACCCTTGAGTCTTTGAAATATCCAAAGTAAAGGTCAGTCCCTTCTTGATGTATCCATTTTTTCTTTTCTTTCATTTTTTTAATTAATTTATTTTTAGTCTGTTTTTTTTTTTTTTGTTGTTGTTTTTTTTGTGTTTTTTTTGCTTATTGGGTTTCAAATGGCCTTTCGCATTGGTTGTTTACTAGAACATAAACACAGGAGGTGTCCACTGTCCGTGTATCATTTTATTCCATTCAAGCTCCAAGGTTCCAGCTGACAATTCAACTACAGGTCTCAAAAAGGGAGAGGAAGAGGAAGAGGAAGAGGAAGAGGAGTAGAAGAAGAGACAGAGAGAGATGTACATCAGAACACATCCCCGATCGACCAGGGCATCCAAATAAAAACCACATCAAAAAACCCACACAGCCTTCATATAACACAGTAGGGTTCCCTAGGTAACCTGGATTTTCTGCAGTAGAGGAGCGTAGTGCTGAAGCATCTTCTGAGCTCCCTGTTGGAGAATATGCAGATGAAGGGGTTGACTCCCGCCTGAGCAAAGCTCATCCACACGGCTGCCGTCAGGTAGCCTCCTGGTATAACCGGGCCCCTGGCGAACACCCTCCAGTAACAGGCGACCAGGTAGGGTCCCCACAAGCTCAGGAAGAAGAAGGTAATGATGTAGAACATCCTGCTTATCCTCTTTTCAGTCTTAAACTCGTCCAGCACCAGCAGACGCCTGCGGCCTGCCGCATTGCTGTTCTGCCGGATTCCCAGCAGTGTCGGAGGCGTTGGACCTCGGCCGAACCCGGCCAGCCAGTTCGCCGCTGCCTGCCCGCTCGCCCCTGGGCCATGGAAGGTCCAGTTCTGGCTGACGGCGGGCACGAACTGGACCGGCTTCATCTTTCGGCGGTCGTGAACAAAAAATATGAGCTTGAGGTAGACGAGCTGGGTGGCCAGAAGGATGAGTGCAAGGAGCAGCATGAAGCCCAGCGAGTCATTGGCACGAAAGGAGCGGTGCTGGAACGTGCACTGGTCCTCCTCGCGGATGAAGGAGTAGGTTCCCACGTCCAGCACTGGCGGAAAGGCCATGGCGACCGACAGCGTCCATACCATGCATATGACCGCCAGGCAGGTCCAGAACGTCAGCCTCTTGGTGTAAAAGCGATGGTGGGCAATCGCCAGGTATCGCGTGACGCTGACGCAGAACAGCATGAAGGCAGTGTGGAAACAGGACAGCACACCCAGAAAGGCGATTACTTTGCACGTCAGCGTGCCATACGTCCAGGCCGAACCATTCTTGACGGAGGTGAATACGAACGGAAAGCAGATGGCCGAGCGGAGGATGTCAGAAGCACAGAGGTCCAGCAGGAAGTAGTAGGGTGCTCGATGGAGGCTCTTGTCTTTGACCAGTAGTATGGAGATCAGGAGGTTTCCGACCACACCGACGCCGATTATAAAGCCCAGTGAGGTCAATTTAAGGAACGTGGCGAGCGGCGAGACATTCTGCAAGATGTTGTTGTGGTCCCCTGCATGGCTATAGTTCGCCATAGATGGAGAAGGGATCATAGAGAATGCTTAAAGCTTTAGCCAAGTATCATGATCTGGACGGAAAGGGGAGCGACAGATCCATCTGCTCTGTGTGCTTTGAAGCAGGTTCCAGCAGCTCGTTTGTAGCTGTTGCTTTACTTCTAAGGCATCCTTTGTTCCTTTGTCTCATCACACCTAAAAAGATCCCTGAAAAACACGATCCACCCATTAGGACTCGCTCACACAAAACAAACCAGGGGGCTTTCCGTTGCATCGCTCGCTCTGTGTGGAGCAGTGCATGAGAACCATTCTTTTGTCATTGAAATTCCTTTTTGCTAATTGTACATGAAATTGCAGCTGCAATGGTATGCAGTCATGAGGAGTTGCTTAATTCAGCAGATGGATTCAGCATTAGACACAAACATAAATCTTGGATAAAATAATAGACCACCCCCCCCCCACCCCCCTTTCACCCTCACCCTCACCCTCAGATCTACCCTTTTCCAAAGCAAATTAAATAAATAATAATATAAAAAATAAAAAATAAAAACGAGAGGATGCTGGACAAGATGCTTCATAAGCACAACTAGACATTTGTCTGTCTGGAAATGAATTCATCTGTGGTGTCATCTAAAGGGATTTGAAATCTATTGATTTTTATTGCGTAAACGAGAATGGAACATTTGTCGAAATGCAGCAAGAAAAGCTGTTGATCACACCCAAAGATCCTGCACAATCTATCCGTGATCATTCCTTCTGTTTATCATGCTACTGTTGAAAATATGCCATGCATCCATAGATCCATAATTATATGATTGACTGTAAAAGGAATATATAAGTTATATTTCCCATCTATAGGTTGTATTTGCTTTAAACAGTGACGGTCGGTGTGCATTAACAGTCGCGCGATTAACACAATTTAATGCAAGTCATTTGATATATATATATATATATATATATATATATATATATATATATATATATATATATATATATATATATATATAAAACAATGAGAAAGCACCTGCTTTAGATTTAAACGACGGAATTTATCTTTAATAATCTAGTGAATATGGGTTATTTGTATACAGACAAATTCGAGTATGTAAATGCAGAATAAACAAACAATAGATTGCATCTATAAACTGAATCGAACCGAACCGTGCATTTACCGCGTGCATTTCCCTATATAATAAAATAATAAAGCTTTGTGTTTGCAATATTTACAAAATTATGCATTATTGCATGATCTTTCGATGTAATGCATCAAAATAAGCAATCCATTCAGGATCTTAAGGTTTACTGCTTATTATCTTAGCATGCAAACAGTCTATTTTTTGTTATATTTTTGTAACGGGATGATTTTCGGATAGCTGTGGCCAAGATGCGCGTCCATTATAGGCACAGCAATTCCTCCAAATACATGCATGCAAAGAACGAGTGCAATAGTCACTACGGAACGAAATATAAATTAAAAGCATACCTGTTGATACACCCCCTTTGTTTCCCTTGCGGTTATTTACATGGCAGCCGTCACTTTGCCGTAAAAAAAGGTTTAGTTTTGTTGCCTTCTCTTTTTCCCCATACAGTAAACGGTGCGGACGGCGCATGCGCTCTGGCGCTATTTGTGATCCTAGCCGCGTCTCGAGTCTCTTGTTGCAGCAGGAGCAGCAACATCATCTGCACTGATGGGTGCAGCAGCATCACGGATCCCTTTTACCCTTTATAAGTGTGAACTAGTGTTATATGCACCATCACATGTAGGATAATAATATGTACACTCTGTCTAAGTGGCAGTTTCTGCCTCTGTGTATATTGTGTCAGTCTATCTATCTATCTATCTACAGGGTTGGGTAGTAACGAAATACAAGTAACGGGAATACCTATTTAAAATACAAAATATAAGTAACTGTATTCCACTACAGTTACACTTTAAATCATTGGTATTTAGAATACAGTTACTTTCAAAAAGTATTTTAATTACTGAAGAGATTACTTTGCATTATATTGTAATTTGTTTCATTTAATATTTAGTCCTTTCAGATGGAAACATTTATACATATAAATGATGCGATCCAAAATGCATTTGAACAGCGGTGAAACACTTTCTTATGATGTGTTACATTCATACGAGCAGACGGAGAAGTACGTTTGAAGTTTGGAGCAGAAGAAATAGAAATAAACCTTGTGTAAATTGTTAGCTTTACGCTAAGCTAAAATGCTATTTCTAGCCATTTTACATGCACATGTTACCAGGCACTATCATATTTTTTTATCAAGAAAATTCACATTGGATCATAATTTCATTTTTTTCTAGTAAGACCTTTGATAGTAGGGCAAAAGTCATATTTTTGATAATCATTTTTTTTATTGTTTTCCTGTAAAAATATAAAAAAATCCTTAAAACCAGATCCATCCATCTTTTTTGGCATTCTTTATTCATTTAATTGAGGGCATCAGTTACTATATTGTGTTTGAATATGTTGGAGGAAGGAGGAAGCCTACATTATATGCTTTATAAGGTTCAGCTCAGGTTAAACTTATTCAGCAAACTGTAAATAATTGACACACCTATTGTGTTTGATTCATCTCATTGCTCTAAATAGGAACACATACAAAAACCGGATATATGGCAAGATATGCAAACACATGAAATGTATGTTCACATATGGTTTTCACTGATTTAAAAAAGGCACATATTTGTACACATATGCAACATAGGCCTATTTTTAAATAAATGCTACAAAAATGGCTGTTTTAATATATATAACATAACATTTATGATTAATTATGATTACTTGTAGTATTTGAATGTATATGCAAATATATGAGCTATAATTTGATATATATGGCCATATATGAGATTTCTGTATGGACGGGTCTCCAGTTCTGTTGCACTAGCACAGGACATACAAATGCCTCAAATAGTATTTAGACACTTAATCGGAAATTAAAAATGAATGCATGTCATTGCATTAGATAGTATATTAAACCACGTGGAATCTGAATACAAATGCTAGAACTTTGCCTCTACATCTGAACTGTACATGAGCTATACAGTTTGCAGAGTAAATAGGATATAATGCATGTATCTTTTAAGATGATGCAGTCAAAAATCTAAGAAACAACAGCAGGTACATAAAGATCATTAAGTTTATTACATTAAACAAACAAAGACTGCAGCATCAACTCAATATGTAACACATTGGCATTAAGTGTCTTATCAGTAAGTGATGGAGGAAGCATCAGTCTTTCAACAGCTTTAGGAGAGATTTCTCTGAACAATGTTGATACTGAAAGCAGATTGTCATGGACTGATTGTAACATGACAGTAGACCAACACCAAGCACACAATGTCCAAGTCCATAGCAGTGTTTCAGAGACCGTATGCATAATACTGGGGTCTTGTTCTGATGCAGTAACAAACTATGGAGCTTTTAACAACGCTTTATGCCATGCTTTTCACATGGCATAAAGGAGCGGACAGTAAAGGAACTTGGGCTCCCTATAAGTGACATGGATAGGAATACACATCAAGTCAATTTAATCAACAGGTCCATCCTCTCCATGCATTTCCAAAGGAGACTGGATTTTTATTTTCAGTGCAAATGCAATACAGTCCATACTCGTTCAGCCACATTTCCGTTTGGGCCCTTGATCATCAAAACTGGCCGTTTTGTCTGCGCGCGTACCAGCCCAGGCACGCGCAGAAGCCCACGAGCGTCACTGTCGCGCCCAGCAGAAGAGCCGCCACATCGCCCCCATCAAACGCCTCAGCGGTCCGGACAAGCGTCAGGATAAAAATAATCATTATCATGTAGGTATTTTGGTCGTTGGAACCCATGTTGTTGGTCGGCTGTATGGAGGGAAGCACACCAGTGACGACGACTCGTCATATGATCTCACTGCATTTCCTGGTTTTACGAATCCTACTATGAGGAAGGTCGGGTAATTAATACTCATAAGCTTAGACGAGCCATTGGAAGATAACGACGCAATGCCAGTATCATGTAATTAATATTCATGAACTGGATTTTCGCAATTGGACAGCAACAGGGTACGGTCTGCATGACCTAATTAATATTCATGAGACTTAAAGTGATAGTTAACCCAAAAATGAAAAGTCTCTCATCATTTACTCACTTTCATGCCATCCCAGATGTGTATGACTTTCTTTCTTCTGCTGAACACAAATGAAGATTTTTAGTAGAATATTTCAGCTCTGTAGGACTATACAATGCAACCTTTCAAGCTACAAAAAATCACATAAAGGCAGCATAAAAGTAATCCACCTGACTCCTGTGGTTTAATATATGTCTTCTGAAGAGATGCATTCACTTTGGGTGAGAAACAGATCAATATTTCAATCCTATTTTACCATAAATCTCCACTTTCACTTTCAGAATGTGAAAGTGGATATTTATACCAAAAAAGGACTTAAATATTTATCTGTTTCTCACTCACACCTATCGTATCACTTCTGATGATATGGATTTAACCACTGAAGTCATATGAATTACTTTTATGCTGCCTTTATGTGATTTTTGTGTCTTGAAATGTCTGGTCACAATTCACTTTCATTATATGGACCTACAGAGCTGAAATATTTTTCAAAAAATATTTTTTTTGTGCGTTCTACTGAAGACAGAATGCCATACACATCTGGGATGGCATGAAAGTGAGTAAATGATGAGAGACTTTTCATTTTTGGGTTAACTATCCCTTTAAAACTTGTCCATAGTCAGATTTGCAATTTCGCTACTTCATACTGCATTTTCTGTGTAACAGGTGTATAGATTTTTGGTTATTTTTGGGTTGTATACATATGCAGTATATCATTATCTGTCTTTTATTGTGTGTGCGTGCATGCGTGCGTGCAGTACACTGAGTTATATTCACTATAGAGAGGCTTCACGCATGTTAAACATTTTACCAGTTTAAAGCATTGCCTTAAAGAAAAATATTATATTAAGATTCAAAGATTCAAACAATCATTAAGTATGAAACACTGAGTTCATGTTTCAGATTAACCAAGTTGCAATAAGTTTAACAAAAAATTTAAGACATTAGTCTACTCAGTATTACTTTGCATATTTCATATTTCTTAAGTAACGAGCTCAGGCCAAGAAAAAATCTTTGCAATCCATCAACTGGTTATGTAATAAGGTAATTCACTTTTGACTGGATTTTGAACTGAACATCATTACTAGTTGATGGAAACGGACATTGGATCTGAACGACTAAAATGGGGAGGGCCTTGAAAAGAAATAATTGGGACAGGATATTCAGGTAAAAGTATTACAAATTATCCATTAATGCTTAATGTGAAACCATTAATGCGAATTTAGAACCAAAATAAATTGTCCATTCAGCTGATATTAAACTGAGGGCTCACCTTTCTGTGGTAGTAGTTAACACAATACATACAGGTGCATCTCAATAAATTAGAATGTCGTGGAAAAGTTCATTTATTTCAGTAATTCAACTCAAATTGTGAAACTCATATATTAAATAAATTCAATGCACACAGACTGAAGTAGTTTAAGTCTTTGGTTCTTTTAATTGTGATGATTTTGGCTCACATTTAACAAAAACCCACCAATTCACTATCTCAAAAAATTAGAATACATCATAAGACCAATAAAAAAAAACATTTTTAGTGAATTGTTGGCCTTCTGGAAAGTATGTTCATTTACTGTATATGTACTCAATACTTGGTAGGGGCTCCTTTTGCTTTAATTACTGCCTCAATTCGGCGTGGCATGGAGGTGATCAGTTTGTGGCACTGCTGAGGTGGTATGGAAGCCCAGGTTTCTTTGACAGTGGCCTTCAGCTTATCTGCATTTTTTGGTCTCTTGTTTCTCATTTTCCTCTTGACAATACCCCATGGATTCTCTATGGGATTCAGGTCTGGTGAGCTTGCTGGCCAGTCAAGCACACCAACACCATGGTCATTTAACCAACTTTTGGTGCTTTTGGCAGTGTGGGCAGGTGCCAAATCCTGCTGGAAAATGAAATCAGCATCTTTAAAAAGCTGGTCAGCAGAAGGAAGCATGAAGTGCTCCAAAATTTCTTGGTAAATGGGTGCAGTGACTTTGGTTTTCAAAAAACACAATGGACCAACACCAGCAGATGACATTGCACCCCAAATCATCACAGACTGTGGAAACTTAACACTGGACTTCAAGCAACTTGGGCTATGAGCTTCTCCACCCTTCCTCCAGACTCTAGGACCTTGGTTTCCAAATGAAATACAAAACTTGCTCTCATCTGAAAAGAGGACTTTGGACCACTGGGCAACAGTCCAGTTCTTCTCCTTAGCCCAGGTAAGACGCCTCTGACGTTGTCTGTGGTTCAGGAGTGGCTTAACAAGAGGAATACGACAACTGTAGCCAAATTCCTTGACACGTCTGTGTGTGGTGGCTCTTGATGCCTTGACCCCAGCCTCAGTCCATTCCTTGTGAAGTTCACCCAAATTTTTGAATCAATTTTGCTTGACAATCCTCATAAGGCTGCGGTTCTCTCGGTTGGTTGTGCACCTTTTTCTTCCACACTTTTTCCTTCCACTCAACTTTCTGTTAACATGCTTGGATACAGCACTCTGTGAACAGCCAGCTTCTTTGGCAATGAATGTTTGTGGCTTACCCTCCTTGTGAAGGGTGTCAATGATTGTCTTCTGGACAACTGTCAGATCAGCAGTCTTCCCCATGATTGTGTAGCCTAGTGAACCAAACTGAGAGACCATTTTGAAGGCTCAGGAAACCTTTGCAGGTGTTTTGAGCTGATTAGCTGATTGGCATGTCACCATATTCTAATTTTTTGAGATAGTGAATTGGTGGGTTTTTGTTAAATGTGAGCCAAAATCATCACAATTAAAAGAACCAAAGACTTAAACTACTTCAGTCTGTGTGCATTGAATTTATTTAATACACGAGTTTCACAATTTGAGTTGAATTACTGAAATAAATGAACTTTTCCATGACATTCTAATTTATTGAGATGCACCTGTATGTGATACATCTGCTAAACCCAACAGCTCACTAATAGCTTTATGTTTGTTATTATAAAGCCAAACAATGTTTTTTGGAAAAGTAAATGGGCTTAACAAGAATATTTCCAGCAAAGAAACCTTTGAAACACAAACTCATACTATCTCAGTAGTGTTACTAATGCATAAATTAAGACATTATTAGTGGTTAGTTAAATTAACCAAAGGAAATCAGACCCATAGAACACTAGACAGCATTTAATAGCAAAAGAAAAAGTTGAATGTGTGCATTAAAAGTTTCCAGCACATGTGACACTGTGTTGATTGAAATAAAATGAATCAGGGCATAAAATAACATGGAGGGAATGATTTTGATAAATTGCTTGAATGGATTCTGATAGGTTTCTGAAGAGACCTCTTGGTTTGAGGTTATGGTATGACAAGTAAGAGCTACTTTGTGCTAATAGCATATTCCCCAGCTACTGAGTTCTTCACAATGGGCAAATGCAAGCTTAAAGGGATAGTTCATCCAAAAATGAAAATTCTCTCATCATTTACTCACCCTCATGCCATCCCAGATGTGTTTTACTTTCTTTCTTCTGCAGAACACAAACAAAGATTTTTAGAAGAATATCTCAGCTCTGTAGGTCCTTACAATTCAAGTGAATGGTGACCAGACCTTCGAAGCTCCAAAATCACATAAAGGCAGCATGATCCATAATCATCCATAATCCATACAACTCCAGTGGTTAAATATATGTCTTCAGAAGCAACATGATAATTGTGGGTGAGAAACAGATCAATATTAAAGTCCTTTTTTACCATAAATGTCCACTTTCAATATGTGAAAGAAAGTGAAAGTGGAGATTTATATCCCTTTAAATGTGAAGTGTGTCATTTTGCACCAAACAAAATTAATGACTTAAAATAATGAAAAAATTAGTGTTTTCAAATGAGTTTTCAGACAAATGTCTGAATGTCGGAAGTGTTTCTACTCTTGCTGTATTGAAAATTCTATTTAGTTGTTTCTGAGTGTGTGTGTGTGTGTGTGTGTGTGTGTGTGCGTGCGCTTTGTTGTTGATGGTTTCAGCTCTCAAAAGCTGAAAAGAACATTATTCATCATCACACTGACAGCAGGTGAGAGATAGCTGAGTAGTTAAGATAAAAATTAAGATAAATTATCAAGTCGTCAAGTAATAATTCATGTTGATTGGTAGGCCTCTGCAATGCCCCGGACAGTCTATATACAGTATATAATAGAGTTTAAAGAGTGTCACTCTTGAAAAATGTCAAATTGCAGCCTACCTTTGGTGTACAAGTACATGTTATTTCATTGTACCACTACTATAAAACAGGAATATGCCGGGTTCAATACAAGTTACGCTTAATCGACAGAATTTGTGGCATAATGTCGATTACCCCAAAATTCCAGTCTCACTAACTGTACTTACCCCATGCCACAGATTAATTGGCATATGTCACGGCAAGGGTTCAGCGCTTTTGCAACTGTCTGCGTGCCAAGCAGAACTATGTGATTTAATTGGAGCACACCTGCCAAACTAAAATATTGACCTTGTAAGCCTGCCGTGGTGCTTGTATGACCTTGTCTTTCTCTCTCCAAGCCGTTTACCTTGGCTCCCACATGCTGGCTCAGAGATTATCACCTGGTATGAAATGCGAGCTGTCTTCTAAAGAGTGCATTTGGATGCAGAACGCATACTGAGGAGATAAATGGTACTGTCCATGACCCGCTAGAAAAACACTCTCATTTCTCGATATTTGCTGATTTGAACACTGATCGATGACCAGGGCACCTACGGGCAGCACATAGCCAGGTGGGATAGCAGGATTATGGAGAACTCTAAAATAAAGACAGGTAGGTGTTATAAGAGAATTATGCGATTAGGAGCTATGCGAGTATGAGGGTATACTGTGGAAAAAAAGATTGAGTGGTAAAATGACAAATAGCAAGAAAATAGGCAGGGTTTAGTGACTTTATTTCATGGAGCACAAAATTAGATGTTTAGCAGAACGTCTCAGGTACTTTTTCATCCAATGAATGTGAATGGTGACTGACACTATCAAGATCCAAAACTAACAAAAAGCCCCATAAAATACTATTAAAATAGTCCTTATGAATTGTACACCATATTTCAAGTCTTCTGAAGCCATGCAGTAGCTTTTTTTTAGGAACAGAGCGTGATTTAAGTCATTGTTCGTTGAAAACCTTCCCCTCCACTGTAGCTTTCAAATTCAACCTGGTCTCATAGAATACATTTATTATAATTACATTTTTGAAAAATGATTTGTACATGGCTCGTTGTATGTATGGCAGCACTTTTCTTGTTAAATGAGCTCTAGAGGCACTACAACAATGACTTTTATTCCCTTTCACACAAATTACGAGTAAAAGGGCAGATTATCATTTCATAAACACTTACTTTTTTACTCTGTTCCTCAATAATACAGTCTTATGACATCAAAACACTTTTACTATAGTGCATGATTTGTAAACCATCATCCATTGTGACAACAGACTAAACCACCTGTGTTGGACCAGCACAAAACACATACTCTCTTTCAAGATGAATTGTCCACTGAAATAGGTTTCTTAGCACAGATGAGAAAAAGCCAGTCTTGGGAACGATGGCAGCCTTTGTACTGAGCCTTTGGTACATCCATAATTAATTCCTTTGAGGAGACATGACAAATGGATTGTCCTGTGGCTTTTGTGCTAATGTTCTGGATGTTAAATACTTAACAGAGCTCAGATGCTGGCAGAGACATAAGGGGACCGGTCTCACTGTCTCATTGGCTGGACAACTGATGGAGGGCTGCTGTGATCTGAAATTACTTCAAGGTAAGTTTCTCCCACAAAGCATCTTGTTGCTCTGTGATGCCTTTTCTGTTTTGTTTGTAATTCTGTTCTATGATGAAATGATCACAAAAAGATTTCATTCACTCACCCTCATGTTGTTCCAAACTCATATGACTTTCCTCTGTGGAACACAAAAAGAGATGTTATGCGGAATGTTAGCGTCAGTCACTACAATTTTCAATACAATGGAAGTGAATGGTTACTGGGGCAGTCAGTCCGTAACATTCCTTAACAGTAAATGCTGGCAGAATTTGATTTTTTTGGGTGAACTAACCCTTTAAACAACAATTATTTTCACTCATAATCTTAGTGGTGTGGGCAAATAATCAAGAAATCAATTCATCATAGTGTAGTTTGATTGCCTTTTTATCCAATTATATCTCTAATTTCACTTCTTTTCTCCACATTGTTACATCTTTAGGTGCAAGAAGTTTTCTGCCCTAGTTCCAATCTGGTGCGCTGTCAAATCTTAATGGATTTTATGATCAATGGTTTTGAGACCAAACCACTTTATTTTCTTGTTTTGTTTGTGTTCTGTCTGGTGTTTTTTTCTTTCCTTTTTTCCTCTAGCAAAGATAAATTACGCAGAAGCGATTGCACTCCTTTTTCTTCTGCGGCTTCTAAGTTCACCCCTCAAGTGCTGCAGGCCTTAAAGACAAAAATCCAAAACCATTTCATGGGCTAATGCCTTGGTGCTTCCAGCGGGACCTTTTTACGTCTTAAATGCTAAACTACGTGGATGCTCAGGCAAAACATCTTAGTTTTCTATGTTTATACAGTATACATATATGTAAAAGTACAATCCCAATTCTGAAAAAGTTGGGACAGTATGAAAAATGCTAATAAAAAAAAAAAAGGAGTGATTTGTAAAATATATTCACCCTTTGCTATATTGAAAGCACTACAACTACACATTATATGATGTTTTACCTCATGAAGTTTATTGTTTTTTTATGTACAGTGATTTCAAATCAGATGATTGCAACACGCTCCAAAAAAGTTGAGACAGGGGCAATTTAAGACTAATAACAATTTGATGAGCTGAAATAACAAGGCGATGTGAAACAGGAGATGTTAAACAGGTGAGGCAATTGTGTCAGCAAGGTTGGAATCGGGCAAATTTGTCTTTGTGAAGGACACATGAATCATGACACCATATACACTATATTGCCAAAAGTATTCGCTCATCTGCCTTTAGACGCATATGAACTTAAGTGACATCCCATTCTTTATCCATAGGGTTTAATATGACGTCGGCCCACCCTTTGCAGATATAACAGCTTCAACTCTTCTGGGAAGGCTTTCCACAAGGTTTAGGAGTGTGTTTATGGGAATTTTTGACCATTCTTCCAGAAGCACATTTGTGAGGTCAGACACTGATGTTGGACGAGAAGGCCTGGCTCGCAGTCTTCGCTCTAATTCATCCCAAAGGTGCTCTATCGGGTTGAGGTCAGGACTCTGTGCAGGCCAGTCAAGTTCTTCCACACCAAACTCGCTCATCCATGTCTTTATGTACCTTGCTTTGTACACTGGTGCACAGTCATGTTGGAACAGGAAGGGGCCATCCCCAAACTGTTCCCACAAAGTTGGGAGCATGGAATTGTCCAAAATCTCTTGGTATGCTGAAGCATTCAGAGTTCCTTTCACTGGAACTAAGGGGCCAAGCCCAGCTCCTGAAAAACAACCCCACACCATAATCCCCCCTCCACCAAACTTCACAGTTGGCACAATGCAGTCAGACAAGTACCGTTCTCCTGGCAACTGCCAAACCCAGACTCGTCCATCAGATTGCCAGATGGAGAAGCGTGATTCGTCACTCCAGAGAACGTGTCTCCACTGCTCTAGAGTCCAGTGGCGGCGTGCTTTACACCACTGAATCCGACGCTTTGCATTGCACTTGGTGATGTATGGCTTGGATGCAGCTGCTCGGCCATGGAAACCCATTCCATGAAGCTCTCTACGCACTGTTCTTGAGCTAATCTGAAGGCCACATGAACTTTGGAGGTCTGTAGCGATTGACTCTGCAGAAAGTTGGCGACCTCTGCGCACTATGCACCTCAGCATCCACTGACCCCGCTCTGTCATTTTACGTGGCCTACCACTTCGTAGCTGAGTTGCTGTCATTCCCAATCGCTTCCACTTTGTTATAATACCACTGACAGTTGACTGTGGAATATTTAGTAGCGAGGAAATTTCACGACTGGACTTGTTACACAGGTGGCATCCTATCACAGTACCACGCTGGAATTCACTGAGCTCCTGAGAGTGGCCCATTCTTTCACAAATGTTTGTAGAAGCAGTCTGCATGCCTAGGTGCTTCATTTTATACACCTGTGGCCATAGAAGTGATTGGAACACCTGAATTCAATTATTTGGATGGGTGAGCGAATACTTTTGGCAATATAGTGTATACAGTATACATACACTGGCGGCCAAAAATGAGGAATAATGTACAGATTTTCCTGTTTTGGAAGGAAATTGGTACTTTAATTCACCAAAGTGGCATTCAACTGATCACAAAGTATAGTCAGGACATTACTGATGTAAAAAACAGCACCATCACTATTTGAAAAAAATCATTTTTGATCAAATCGAGTCAGGCCCCATTTCCAGCAGCCATCACTCCAACACCTTATCCTTATCTAGTACTGCTAATTTGTTACTAGAAAATCTATTGCCATTATATCAAACAATTGAAAGCTATTTTGTTCATTAATTGAAGCTTAACATTGTCTTTATGTTTGTTTTTGAGTTGCCATGGTATGCAATGGGCTGGCATGTCTTAAGGTCAATTTTAGGTAAAAAATGGCAAAAAAGAAACAGCTTTCTCTAGAAACTCGTCACAAAGGTGTACACTATGGTCTTCAAAGACAAAGGACAACTGGCTCTAACAAGGACAGAAAGAGATGTGATGTCCCAGATGTACAACTAAACAAGAGGATAAATACATCAGAGTCTCTAGTTTGAGAAATAGACTCCTCACATGTCCTCAGCTGACAGAATCATTGAATTCTACCCGCTCAACACCAGTTTCATGTACAACAGTAAAGAGAAGACTCAGGGGTACAGACCTTATGGGAAGAATTGCCACTTTTGAAACAGAAAAACAAAAAGAAAAGGTTAGAGTGGGCAAAGAAACACAGACATTGGACAACAGATAATTGGAAAAGAGTGTTATGGATCTTAACCCCATTGAGCTTTTGTGGGATCAGCTAGACTGTAAGGTGTGTGAGAAGTGCCCGACAAGACAGCCACATCTATGGCAAGAGCTACAGGAAGTGTGGGGTGAAATGTCACCTGGAGTATCTGGACAAACTGACAGCTAGAATGCCAAGGATCTGCAAAGCTGTCATTGCTGCACATTGAGTTTTTTTGATGAGAACTCCTTGAAGTAGTTTAAGAAGTTCCGAAATTTTTTTTCAAATTGTAATAGTAATTTTTCAAGTTATTAATGTCCTGACTATACATTGTGATCAGTTGAATGCCACTTTGGTGAATAAAAGTACCAATTTCTTTCCATAAGAGCACAATCTGTACATTATTCCAAACTTTTGGCCGCCAGTGTACATATACTGTATATATCAGCTAGAACAGTTTGGTTTAGGCTATATGCATACATGCATATATAATGACATATGTTGTATAGGCCTAGTACTACAGTGCTAAACACAGATTATTTAACCTAACCTAACTGTATATGTCAACATCACTTTATCTTAATTTCTTTGACAGTGTGAAGCCATGGCATAGTGTCAAATTAGCTTTACATGCGGATAATCCAGATTATTTCAGAATACTATATTTCTTCTTGATGAGTGTTTCTTGTTGGTTGATGAGTGATATGAAAAAATAAATAAATAAATAAATAAATATATATATATATATATATATATATATATATATATATATATATATATAATTTATTTATTTATTTATTTTTTATTTTTTATTTTTTAAATGTACATCATCAAATTCCAGGAATGCTTCTTCACAGACATATGGAGAATACAGGGACTTGTGTCGGTTGTTTTAGTAGTGTGAATCCTTAAGCACAGAATGATTATGGAATGGAAGTATTGAGGCCAAATCCCACTCCCAGATTTGTCATATTTACTATTTCTAGAAGCCACCTCTGTAGTCCTTATGGTCTGCTTCATGTACTGTATTTACCCCTAATGATGGTCAACATCGAGGCTAGATCTGAAACTGGCTAGTCAATGGGAACTAAATACTTCAAAACACCAACATAAAAAAAAAAAAAACATTTTGGCTCTCTAAAATATAGTGTTATGCACAAATTGCTTTATAAACCGAGGAGGCAAAAACAGCCATCAAATTGTTAGCAGAAATGCTTCCATCATGTAGTGATTGTATGGAGTGTATTTCTGTTTGCAGGGTAGAGAGAGGTAACATTTCAACGGTTTCACTGTTTCCATGGTGATGCAGACTTCAGCCTTGCTCTTGCTGTTGTCATGAAGCTCTTTGCCCTCGATCTGAGTTCACAGTCCACATAAAAGCATCAGGAGGGGATTGTCGGCTGTTTTGGAGAGGCATGTCAACAGACTAATAATCTGGGCCATCACGCCCTCGGTAAACACATGCTGACTATATCATCAAAGAAGATTACATTAAATATTCTCTTTGTTGCATTGTTTCACTACAGTGACAATTGTAACTGTCAAAATGAGGTTGCAAGCCAAATTGTGGCGCCATTACAAAGGCAATATGTCATAAATGCTGTGCTATCCCAGAACTAGGGCTTGCGCAACTACACATTTTTTTTAACTAGTCATCTAGAAAAGTAGTCAACAATTCAATGTTTACCTTGAATACATTTCTCACAATGCACCATGCAGCATGTGTTGACGGAGAGTATGTGAGTGGAGTAAATGTGAGAAATGTGAAGTGAGAAACGAAAGTGCATACCTCCATTGCCAGATTAATACGAAACCCTTATGGTTTCTGTTAGACTCTGGGCAACAACTCATTACTTTCAGGGTAGTTAGAACCCAGAGCACTCCAGATGAACTCAGATGTCTGCACCACATGCAGAATGGTTACTCTTAACACCACAGGATGACTTTGTTTACTTTGGGGCTGTTCATAGAGGACGCTTTCTTTTCTTGCTTTCCATCTGCGATATATAAGGCTACGTCTTTAGTCGTTGTGTTGTGTCTCGTTGTTGTTTTTTTTTTTTTTTTTTTTTTTTTTTTTGTAACGTATTAATGTAACAATTCATTTGTATTATTGGAGTTACAGTTTGTAATGCTGCTGGACTGTGTACATTATTTTAATGTACTGTTATATTTAGTTAAATGTGTATTCATTACATGAATTCATGTTTTAAATTTGTTTTAAATTTGTTAAGTTTTGTAACTATTACTATTTTACTATATATATATGGAAGAATATACTGTATACAGTATGTATATGAAACATTTGCAATGTGCCATATTTATATTTTTAAATATACATTTATTTGAATGAATGTTATGAAATTATTAAATTAACAATTCAACAGCAATAATCTGGTTATATATTACAGTAACCCATTTTTTACTGTATATGATAATTACAGATAGTTACTGTACAATTTAATTATTTTTACAGTAATATACTTCAGCCACCAATTACAGTAATCAGTAAATAGCTGTAAACAGCCAGTGCAGTAGCTTACTGAACCAGGCTTTTACAGTAACTAGCTGGCAACCGCGTTGCCAGTAAGTTACTGCAAAAAAAGCCTGGAAAGGTCTAACAGTGTATGCTACCACAGAACGCAGCCCTATCCTACTCCATATCATGACATGTAAATGCTATGCTAACCACAACGTTATGCTATATTATATAACGTTAATGCTACCCCAGAATACTACACTATCTAACGTTATCTCATATCATAAATGTACACTACCCCAAAATACCACGTTACTCTACAATACCCATGTCATAATTGTTATACTACTCTAGAACACTACGCTATTTTATTATGTCTCATGTCATAATTGCTACACTACGCTAGAAGTTCACACTACCCTCGCTATCTCATGTCATATATGCCAGGCTATGCTACCGAAGAATGCTATGCTACCCTACTCTATCTCACATTATAAATGCTATGCTATAGCAGAATGCCACACTACCCTATGCTATGTCAAGTCATAAATGCTGTGCTACCCCAGAACACCACGCTACACTCATGTCATAAATGCTACACCATCCCAGAACTTAATGAAACTGTATGCTATCTCATGTCATAAATGCTACACCATCCCGGAACTTAATGCAACTTTACGCTATCTCATGTCATAAATGCTACACCATCCCAGAACTTAATGCAACGTTACGCTATCTCACGTTATAAATGCTGTGCTATCCCAGAACACATCTTATGTCATAAATGTTACACCATCCCAGAACTTAATGCAACTTTATGCTATCTCATGTCATAAATGCTACACCTTCCCAGAATTTAATGCAACTTTACGCTATCTCATTTCATAAATGCTACACAATACCAGAACTTAATGCAATGTTATGCTATCTCATGTCATAAATGCTACACTATATTATAACTTAATGCAACTTTGTTATCTCATGTCATAAATGCTACACTATCCCAGAACTTAATGCAACTTTACGCTATCTCATTTCATAAATGCTACACAATACCAGAACTTAATGCAATGTTACGTTATCTCATGTCATAAATGCTACACTATATTATAACTTAATGCAACTTTATGTTATCTCATGTCATAAATGCTACACTATCCCAGAACTTAATGCAACTTTGTGCTATCTCATGTCATAAATGCTGTACTACCCCAGAACACCACTCTATTCTATGCTATGTCAAGCCATAAATGCTGTGCTACCCCAGAACACCACGCTACACTCGCTATCTCATGTCATAAATGCCAGGCTATACTACCGAAGAATTCTATGCTACCCTACGCTCTCACATTATAAATGCTATGCTTTCGCAGAACGCCACACTACCCTATGCTACGTCAAGTCATAAATGCTGTGCTACCCCAGAACACAACGCTACCCTATGCTGTCATGTCATAAACGCTACACTATCCTAGAACTTAATGCAACTTTACACTATCTCATGTCATAAATGCTACACTATCCCAGAACTTAATGCAACTTTACACCATCTCATGTCATAAATGCTATGCTACCCCAGAACACCACACTACCTTACGCTATCTCCGAGTGCTACAAAATGCTACACCGCCACCGAATACTATGCTACCTACATTAACTCACATTATAAATGCTACCTTATCACAGAACGCCACACTACCCTATGCTTTGTCGAGTCATAAATGCTGTGCTACCCCAGAACACCACGCTACTCTATGCTATCTCATGTCATAAATGCTACATTATCCCAGAACGTTATGCAACTTTACGCTATCCCATGTCATAAATGCTATACTACCCTGGAACACCACACTAACCTATGCTATCCCAGAGTAATATAAAATGCTACACTGCTACTGAACGCTATGCTAACGCTATCCTAAACCTAACCCTATGTTATCTCATGTCTTAAATGCTGCGCTACCCAGAATGCCACGCTACCCTACACTATCTCATGTCATAAACGCTACTTTATCCCAGAATACTCACTCTGGCCAAGCCCCTTCCATGAATCATGTCCAAGTGCGTGGCAAACAACCTATTAAGTGACCTATTTGTCCATGGCCAGTTTTGCTAGCCCACACACAGCAATTACTTTGGCTGAATGTCTGTGGAGGAGCACTACAGAATGCTCACTTTCAAATCGATGACTGCCCCTCTCCCTGGCCGTGGCCCTTTTCAAGCATGAGCACTCTACTGTAATATTAAGAAGATGTGGAGTGGTCCCAGACTGGGAGGGGAAGAGAATTATGCCGTCAAAGTAAAGGGGATTCTTTGGCTTTGACTCAAAGTCATTAGATCTCTTTGACTTGACTACATAAGGTTTTGAGTGGTAAATTCCAATGAGGTTTGACATCTGTAGTACTTTACTACAAACTTGCCACAGATTCCATAACAGGTGATCATTTAGATTAAATCTGATGGATACTGATGCTTAGCGGTCAGGTGTCACACGGTGAAATGATCTCATGGTTGCACTGAGAGTCACGCAACATGCAAGTATGTCAGTTACATTTAGTTATGAAGTTGTAACCGTACATTTCCTGCAATTGAGCCGTCAACACTTGTCAATCAGGGAAATGAACAACACTGCTGATTGCACCGCTGGTCATTTCAGAGTGCAGGGAAACTGCTGCTGTTTCTTAGAAGTGGATTATTTTTAAGCATGCATTTCTCGCATCCTCAAAAAGGGAACGCACAGGAAAGGACAGGTAAAGATGGTAAATGCAGTACAGAGCTAATTATTATCATTCTTTGCAAAAGAAAAATCTTTATTAGGAGAATTAAAAAAATTAAACAGAATAAATGTGTGCAAATGTAAATTATTTCTATTTGTTGGCCAAGAAATTTTGGAGGTATTCCGCATACATATACATTGCAATATTCATAGATATATTATAAAATTTCTTATATCATATTATTATATTTATTAATAATATTATTACTAAATGTTATCATATTATAGTAGATTTTTTAACAGTGACCGAAATGAAATGTATTATTTTAGTAATATCTTGAAAAAATTGACTTTATTAATATTGGCTCATGTACAAAAATGGCAGCATGCAGGTCACATACAGAGCTTGTGAACTACCTGCCAGGCCAAATCTCTGATGTTTGAAATTTTGGAATCTTAATGCAGGAAATGCTGTACATTAAATGTGAGACTCATATTTGAGGACCAAGTGAAAATCCTTGGTTGATTATTGGCATTGCATTAGTAATTTTCCTACTTTAACAACCAGGAACAGCAGGGAGAGGATGAGATAAAAATAAATAAATAAATAAATAAATAAATAAACCACAAAAATAAGAATAAAAATATTTGATTTATTGGTTTGGAATAACAGGGACTACATAGATTTGTCTAGTAAAGAGGTAGACAGTTTTTTAACAATTGTCTCTGAGGATAAAAATCACTTGTCCTATCAGGCATAGACTGAAGGTCTCCACTGTGAGTGTTTGATTATTCAACAATTCTTTCCACTAGAGCATTGTTGATTTACTCGTTTTGGGGAGAAATCTAAGACATGCTGAGTCACGTTTCTAGCACCACATGGGCCTCTGATTAATCAGTGACTCAGCCTGATCTCCAGAGCTTTTGGTCCAAGGAGACTCAGTCCATTGTGTGCTGCTTATTTTATATGACAGTACAAGATTCTCATCAGTTAGTCATTTTAATAGTGCATGAATAGCATTAAGATTTGGATTCATCAGAACATGTGAATGTACTGAAGTTATGAGTTAACAGTTAATCAGTTGCCGTATGCATTGCAGTGAATTTAACATGAAATCCATATTGACCCCATTTACTTTGTTAAAACGTTCCATATTCCAATTTTGTCTCACTGAATATTTGGTTTCAAGTGGAAATATTTCACATTACGGAAATAAGGTTGCAAATACTGTTTTATACTGACTTTAAAACAGGAAAAAAGACACCACCTGCACACACTATCGGAGATGCTAGAAGTGTCATGAATCCCGCCTTTGTTGTTCCTCCCGCTCACCACCAGAGGGCTCCATCACCTGGGGTTTGACTTTAACTCTCTGGACTCCATTTTCCATAATCCCCGTACCTGTCAGTGATTACCTCTTCACCTGTTTCCAATTCACTCAGCTATTTAAGTCTCACTCTCACTCGCTGTCATTGTGAAGTCTTGTTTTTGCCCTGGCTGACATTTCTAAGCGTTCTCTGAGGTTTTGCATTATCTGTGTATGATCCTGGACTGTTTACCCTGTTTTGACCCGTTGCTGCCTGCCTACTACTACTGCCTTATTTACCTGGAAATAACCTGTGATTGTCTGCCGCCTGCCCTGACCTCTTGCCTGTTTATTTTCTACCTCTCTGGATTGCCTTTGTTATTACTGTTGCTGGTGATTGACCCTGCCTCTCTGTATTACGACGTTTATCATTATTAAAGCTGCACATGGATCTCAACTCTGATGACTCATTTCAAGAAGCCTTTGTTTCACCTCCTGAGAGATTTTATTAGAGTGAACATTTTAGAGGATAATTAATCTCTTTGCTTTTAATGCCATAGCACCTTTCAGCATGTTGTAACTCTTGGTGTCATCAACACAGGAAGAAATTGTGGTGACCAGTCATCCTAATGCAATTAGCATGTTTTTTTTTAGCCATAATTTGATGTTTAGGTGCCCTATTAAAAACAATTTCCCAACTTGGCTGCTCGAGTATGGACAAATTACTGCACAGTAATCCCAATCAAAAGCACATCTTGTTAATGAGCTCTTATGGAACATGCCACATATACTGTACATGTTCAAAGACAAGAGCTATCGAGAACCATATGTCATTTAGTATGTGATCTTAAGTTTGGATTGAAATTCCTCCTGGAATTCCTCTCATGACATGCAAGTGAGGTACTTCTTAAATGCATAAAACAGTTCTACCCATTAAAACAGTGATTCTTCAACCATCAACTTTGTTTAAAAGTCCTACATGCAATCTGATTAAAATGATGGTACTATCTAGAACTCATTTATATTCTCAGAGTACTTCATTGAAACTGCAGCGAAGAGGTCTTCAAGATTTTTCATGGTAATCTCAAGGTTTAACGTCTGGCCCTCTTAAAATAACTCTTTTGAATTATTTGAATTATGATAGTTTAATGGTTCTGTCTGTAACATTTGGCAGTACTTTTCCTTAATCAATTTTTTTGCAAATAACAAAAGCTCTATGTAGAATACAGAGGGTTTTACGAAAAGACCTTTAATTTCCCAAGGGTTCAGCCGAGACCAATGGTGCTTTTAAAAGACACTTTTAAAAAGTTCACCAAAAGGTTTCACCACTAGAGAAAAGAAGAAACTTTTTACCTAGCGAGGTCAAAGTTTAGCTGGTTAGCGTTGGTAGTAAGCCCCTGCTTGTAGTTACCATAACTACACCATTATACGGGCATCTTAAGCATTTTCCTCCACTGACAGATATTCAAAAGTACCTGTGTATTCTGCAACATATGAATACAAATATGTCATTATATTATCATAGATGTTTCACCATTAACTCATTTTTGGAGGGCTCTTAAAGGAATATTCCGGGTTCAATACAAGTTAAGCTCGATCGACAGCATTTGTGGCATAATCTTGATTACCACAAAAAATTATTTTGACTCGTCCCTCCTTTTCTTAAAAAAAAAAAAAAAAAAAAACAATTATCGAGGTTACTATGAGGTACTTATAATGGAAGTGAATGGGGCCAATTTCTGGAGGGTTTATAGGCAAAAATGTGAAGCTTATAATTTGATAAAAGCACTTACATTTATCCTTCTGTTAAAATTCATGTATTATTTGAGCTGTAAAATTTTAAGTTGACATTTTTACAGTCGTTTTAGGGTTTGTTGACATTACATCGTCATGGCATGGAGTTGTAAAATTGGCTATAACTTTACACAGAATAGGTTAGTTAGTGATTTTATTCCATTAAAATCACGTTACACACATTTTGTTTATGTCTTGTGGCTATTCTTTTGAAATAGTAAGTATTTTAAAGTTTACAGATTGGCCCCATTCACTTCCATTGTAAGTGCCACACTGAAACCCAGGTAGTCAATATTATGCAACAAATGTTGTCAATTGAGTTTAACTTGTATTGAACCCGGAATATTGCTTTAACAGTGAAAAATAGAATAGTGTTTTTCTGGTCTGCAGAAAGGGGTTTGAATATATTGATCAGAGTGATCACCAGCTAAAAAAATGTGTTCCCACTATCCCTTTCTGTGGTCGGACATAGCAGTGTCAAATGAATGAGATTGACCAGCTGTCAGCGTCTGGGTGTGTTTGTATGGATGCTACCGGCTGCTTTTGATGCTGGTTTGTCACACGGGGACACGTACAGAGGAGTAATCCCTTCGGATTTTAATTTAATCCGGCCACCTCAGGAAAACAGCCTCTAAATTATTTGCACAGCGGGGCGAGAAAAGAAAAATCTTTTTCCATGTCCTTTAATTGATTTTTATGGCGTGCCCTGATTTGTATGTCTACTGAGCCAGGGACTGGCAGATATTTGGAATGTGGAGAATTATCAGATGACTGCGGGCGAATTACCGCTGCGGTCTGTTTGTCAGTCCCTGGCTTAATCTATAAAAACATGATTTTGTACACAAGGCTTACATAGATTTCCCCCAGTGTTGCCACTGATTTCACTTCAACCACAAAGTTTTCTCCTGTAAGTCAAATTCCAAGTTGCCCAATGGTTAAACAAACAAAAAAAATTAAAAATCAAATAAAAATGTAGAGAGTTGGTGTTCACAATTGGCAGTGTATTGTCAGCTTTTAAATGGTAACATCAGACTGACAAAGACTGGATGCTCTGCAGCTGTTACAAGAATAACAGCAGAGTACAGGTAAAGAACATTTGATGTGTTAAGAGGAAGGAAGCAATCTTAGTATTACGCAAGGTGTTAGGAAACCCTAAAGAATACCCCATCACCCTCTTTTCCAAGGCCCGTTTACAATCAATGCCCTTTGATAGCTTGCATATCATGTTCTCAGATGGGTTATTCTATGTCAAATCAACCAAATTTTAGAAACTTCCATGGCTGAAATATTTTGTTTTATATTTTTAAAGAAAGATAAACATAAATGATGATGAAAGCCAAAATATTAAGTGCTATGGATCAATATTTTCTAATAAATGACCCATCATTTTGTAGAGGGGGCTCAAAATTAAAAATTTTGCTTTGATTTTCGAGCAAAACTACTGGTAAAAAAAAAACCATAGAAAGGTGGCACCATCATTATTTTATTTTAACACTGAGTTAGGTGGTTTCTGTTGCTAAAATCAATTGACTTCAGCACCCCTTGTTGAATTATATGCTAATGTCATGAGTCCAAAAATACAGAAAAAAACCCACTTTGTTTGTTGTTTTTCCAAAGTTGGAGTGCCTATAATTCTGGAAGTGTTTAAGATATCATAATATCCTTCTAGATTTGGATTTCTTACAAACTTTTCTTTCTGAAGGCCCAATATGGTTACATCCCAGAAATATGGTGCACTTAATGTGGCTCAATCTATAAACTGTTCAATATTACCAATTTTTAATGGTTGAAAACCCATGTGGGTCACATGGTATAAAGCTATTTTTTCTTGTCCAACAAATCAAAGGTCTAAAGTACAAATAATGTTTAAACTAGAAATGTACCTTTCTTTTTTCACATAAAAACAATAAGATCAAAATGCAAATTTTCTAGGCTCTGAAGTAAGCAACATTCACTCACTGAACACTTTATGAGGAACACCTGTACACCTACATATTAATGCAATTATCGAATTAGCCAATCGTGTGGCAGCAGTGCAATGCATAAAATCATGCATATATGGGTCAGGAGCTTCAGTTAATGTTCACATCAACCATAAGAATGGGGGAAAAAATGTAATCTCAATGTTTTGGACCATGGCATGATTGTTGGTGCCAGATGGGCTGGTTTGAGTATTTCTGTAACTGCTGATCTCCTGGGATTTTCACGCACAACAGTCTCTAGAGTTTACTCAGAATGGTGCCAAAAACAAATGACATCCAGTAAGCTGCAGTTCTGCAGACAGAAAGCCTTGCTGATGAGAGAGGTTAACTGAGAATGGTCAGACTGGTTCGAGCTGACAGAAAGGCTACAGTAACTCAGAAACTCTGTATAATTGTAGTGAGAAGAATAGCATCTCAGAATGAACAACACATTGAACCTTGAGGCGGATGGGCTACAACAGCAGAAGACCACATCGGGCACTTTATTAGGACCATAGTGTTCCTAATATAGTGCTCAGTGAGTGTATGTGTAACTCTTCATTTAGTGCAATACCTGTATCTAATTTAAGGATTTCAGAAATGTACACCTACTAAGCTCTGGATTGCATAAGGGGTCCAAGAACAAAAGATACTGGAACCCTAATGTTTCATGTAAGAATTAACCTTGCAGACTTTAGTGTTTTGGCAAATCTGAGTTTGTGGCATCATTGAGATCTCTTCAGAAACTCTAGAGGAGAAAGATGTGAGGGTTTTTCACTCTCCTACAGGTTAAAATAAGTCGTTTCCATTTATTTTTATTTTTAAAAGGCATCTGTAGGGAGTTATAGTGAGAATCAGCTGACTTGTGGAGTACTGTCCTAGAATTATATTACTGATTACGGAGGTTGTTGTATCACTCCATAGCAGACCAGTTCCCCACTGGGCCAGAGGATCTGATTAACGGTTCAGTTCGGTTCAGACAAAAACTGCCGCCACAATGCTAGAATGTTCTGGGTGGTTGTTTATTGGCCCAAGTCAAAACAGCCCACCTCCAAGTCTCTATGATATTAAGGTTCCTAGATATGGCTCGGGTTCCTTCAATGTAAGTCTAAGGGAATTTCATATCATAGTTTTACAGAGTGCTAGTCATGTATTTTCAATGCAAGATAATGTGTCTAAGTAATTTATAACTCAATTACTTGTTTCATTACTGTGTCTATTTCTGTCTAATAAATATTGTTTCTTGGAATTGGAATTGCACAACAAGGACGCTCAAGATGAGCCTGTTTGTTAAATTCATCTCTCATTTTGTCAAGCCAAAGACACATGACTGAAATCTCCAATATACATGCATTATCTCAAAATTTCCAAAAGGAACATTGATAATACAAGCCAAAACTGCATTAACTGCAACATGATAAGCATGTGCATTGATTCTGAAGGAAACTGCAGCATCACGCATTTCTTTTCCTTAATGCACATTGTGGATGTAGCCTTCTGTGACATCATGAAGACCTTTTAGACAACTATATATAATTACTACGTATACATGCACGTTTATTCCAGATATAAGGAAATATTAAGGTAAAAAGTAAATTTCAAAGTCTTCACTGAATTGTTGTTAGATGTCGTGCATAGATACAGATCTGTAATGAAAGCAAACAATTAAAATAAAATTATTAAATAATTATTACATGTTTAAAATAATTCGGCCTGCATAAGATGACATTTATTCCAAACACGCCCAAGCAATGTGTGCATGCATTCAGGAGAGAATTTTTGGCTATTAACTGATTTTAGATGGCCAGATGTATTTCTGAAATATTTTAAATATTTTTGGGGATATATTTAATATTAAGAATACATTTATTGAAAAGACGCTATTTTATATAGGCTACTGTATACTTTGCTTGTTATGCTGGTTATGCCAAGACTATGCTGATAATTCCCCTCATGGGAAAAAACAATTAATTGCTTATCACTTATTTTGGTTGAGGCAAGTCCCTTATTTTGAGCGTGTTTTTGGTAACACTGCAACTGGAATATCATCCACCCTTTAACAATTGGAAAGGGGGCAGCGGAACGCTGGAACTTAACCAAAAAATAGCGTTTCTGCTCAGTACGAACCGAAATGAAAAACATTTTGTTTTTATTCCCTACATTTACTCAATAGCTTTGACCAAAATTCGAATGGATTTGTCAGGTAGAATCACTTTTACTGTATGGAAAAAAAAAGATGCAATGAAAGTAAATGGTGACTGAGACTAACATTCTGCCTACTGTAACATTTTCTTTTTTGTTTCACAGAAGAAAGAAAGTCATACGGCTTTGGAACTACAAGAGGGTGGGTAAATGATGACAGAATTTTAATTTCTGGGTGAACTATCCCTTTAATATGCTATAGATCAAAGATGGCATAGGCTCACAGAGGGGTATGTGCTGATGGAGTCATTCCTGTCACGTTTATTAGCTGTTTGACATTCAGGCAGAAGCAGTGGAGACTGGGGATGGGGTAGCCTTGGAAACCCTTTGCATCGCCACACGTGTGAGCTGCCATTGGTGGAGTAAGTCCTGATGTGTTCGGGTGTCACTGAGCCGCTGATAAATATTCCTTGTGTCTGTGCACAGCAAAGGACATCCCTTCTCTCTCTCTCTCTCTCTCTCTCTCTCTCTCTCTCCCTGAAGACACTTTGTGCCTGTTTACACAGGAAAATGAGGCCAGGTCCATTTCTGTTTTTTCACAAATAAATGTGGATTAGGGATGTGAATTTTAGCAAATTCTTTTAACTGATCACCGACCATTATTAATCAACAATATTGCAGCCTTCAAGTGGAGTTGGAAGTATCCAAATAGAGCGCAATATTGCCCGCCCACTTTTTCAGCCATCTTGGTTCCGGAAGTATTTTTCCCATTCATGTTTTCCATAGGAATGATAACTCCCGTTGTCACGCTTAACAACAAATGCCATACGAAATGTATGTAACCAGCGGTATATTAATTTATTTGTGGGATTTAATGTATTAGAAGACTCTCTAATATTATAGATGTTTTTTTATTGATTAAGATTTGCAAAAACATTCTTTCTATTGTATTATATTTTAGCTATACATTAATAAATCAACAGATAAAGTACCATAGACATTCTGTCACCTTGTCAGCGAACAAGTGCTACAGACGCTGTAGTGGCACCTGGTGGCCGAGGTTGGAACCACATGCTAATTGTTAGCTAGCAAGAAAGAAAAATTATCATGTCTTCTTGAGAAAGAAAAAATCAGGGTTAAAAAACTATTTCAATCAACACAATAATATTTTTTAATCAGTAGCATTGCACAAACAAATCCTCAATTGTCAGTAAATGATAATCGATTAACCGTCTACATCCCTAATGTTTTTGTGGTCATTTTGGTAATGATTGAAAGCCTGTGTTTTCCCCAATCAGCTCGGTCGGAAATGTCAACATCCCAGCGAGGTGATCGCCCTGCTTACTAAAACAGCTTGAACTGGCATTAGCAAAACCACTTCCAACCAGTAATCCTGTGTTTTGTGCACATCGATGCAAATTCCTTAATGCTCAATAGTGCAACATTTAACAGAGCTGAAAACTTGTGGAGGACGTGAGGACGTTCCACTCGGCCAACCTCTAAAAGTGACACATAGCTAAAAATGCCCCAGACATACACATATACATAGTTGTGTTTAGTCCATCCCCATCAGAAAGAAAAATCAGAGTCTAGAATTTAAGGAGAGATCTCAACACTTTCACAACTGTGCTCTGATTTCCAAGATTCTAAGTCTTCAAAGAAAAGATTTCAATTTGAAAATCATCAAATAAATTTTGTGACCAAATTATCTGAGCTATGCTATCTACATTCATTTTATAACTGTATTCTCTTATGTCAACAATTGTCTCCTAATTTTAGGAGGTATATCTGAAACAAAGTGATGCATACCCTTATGTCTCCCTGAAACACAGCAAAACCAAATGGAAATTTTTCAAATGATATTTGAATATTAAGAGCAAACAGTCATATTTACGAATCAAGCTGAATCTCTCTTGGGCAGGCTAGAATGTTTCATCTGAGCTACAGCTGAATCACATGTGTGTGTTTTTTTTTTTTTTTAATAGATCTATCGATTCAATGCAAAGACAGTCGCTATGGCAACCTATCAGGTCTGGAGGGAGCTTTTCCGCCCACTCATACACTTATGCCAGGCATAGGCCATGGAGACATGATGTGTTATGGCTCCTATAGCTCACTGACTGCTTTGAAAACCATCTGATCGGACAGCTCCCATCTCTGCCATCATTACCTGCCTACACGGTGTCCAAGGAAGGTGTTCACTGTTCACTGAAAAGCACAAACCAGATTAGGGTGTGCTTTTATTGGCCTGTGTTAATAAGTATATGGGGGAAGCAAAAGCAGACCTACTGTAATGTTTCTATGCAGAAAGGGACCATCCGTTCAACCACAAACTATGTTTCAAAACCTAGCGAGCTGCCAATCTAGCCAACATTTTGAGGCATCAAATTCACTCTTGATTTGAAGTTTGTTCCAGTCTATAGGCAGCACAATTATGCTGCTTTTAAGATACCTTGTTTTGGCAGCACCACATGTATCCTTCACAGATAAAGCAATCCCAGAACGCATTGCAGCAAAACTTGTAAAATTTTCTTTCAAGATGTTTATACTGAGGTTCCAGAAAATAGGGATGGGCGATGCCACTTATTTTCTTTTTGATCCAATACCAAGTACTATTAAGGCCATTATTGCCAATATTGATAACAATACAGTACTTCTATGAAACTGATTTTGTTTGCAATTTCTGAGAACAAAATTAGTAATTTTTTTGGCATTTATTATTATAATACCATTGCCATTTAATATTTTACAATATTTTATTGTAACATATATATAGGGTTCTGTTTTTGTTTATCCTTTATCAACAACAATTACAAAACATTATTAAAGTTTTAAAAACATTTAATTTACAGTAAATAAGCTTTCTATAAATTTATAGGATTTGCCACTCATTATTTTCACATGCATATAAGCTTGTGATTCGCCACAAATGTTTGCCAGTAGTTTGCAGCTCTTCACCGGTAGTTTTGAACCTGCAGATAATCTTTGGTAACAATGGACAATTTGCCGCCAGTTTGCCATGAACTCTCGATTTTTGTAAAGCATTGTTTACACTGTATCATTTAGCACTGTAATTCAGGGTTGGTGAATTTTCTGGAGCAGATATTGATCACTCAATATTAAAAGCGATAATAACTCTCTTTAGAAATTTCATATGTGAAATGTTGCTTAACACAGGATCAAGGGTAGCCTTAACCAAGGAATAAAAAAATCAACTGTTTTTCTGCCCATGAAGAACATTTTAAATCAGTCACTTACGAGGTTCCATTTTGGTTAGGATACTACAGTACATAGGTAGCAGCCCATGTAGATAGTAGAGAGCAAGGGAGCTCACTACAGGTTGCAACAGAACTTCTCCCTCACATACACATGCATACGTAAGCAGGTAGACCACATCCACATGAGTTGTTGGCAGTAATTCTCATGAGCTGACAGCTACTGGCAGAGGTGCTGTTTGTCTATCCTGCCATTCAAGCTAAAATCAATCACAGTGAAGCTGTGTGAAGAAATGTACCTTTTTCTCCCCTCATGCATACTGTGCATGAAAACTATACCAGAGCAATAAAAACAAGCCCACCAGTTTAAGTAATCAAGGACAGGTTTTTTTATTTAGGTTAAGTCAAGTCTAAGTTTTGGCTAGAATGGAAGTTGCTTTCTGGTGCGTGAGCAGGCAGTCGACAATGAAGGTGGAGGTTTAGCTGCAAGCTCTTGCAATGGGGAAATTCACGGCTGTAGCTTTTGGTTCACATCCTTTGGAAGCTGATACACTGTTTCAACACCTTCTTGCTACCATTAAACAACTTTCTGAGGTGAAAGAGAGTGTTTTTTGTAAGATCTCTTATTCACAACATTCTTAGAATTGTTTTTATGTTTCTACTCTAGACTTGAAATTTGTTTTCACCCTTACAAAAAAGTGTTGTGGTGTCGGTACCATGGTACAGAATTTTTCAATGAAGTAATTAGTAAAGTAATCTGATTACAATTTTAGAGAAATAATAAGTAATTTGTTGTGGATTACTATTTTTAAGGAACTTAAACTGGTAACACTGGTCATCAGCCACCCTGCTTCCTAGATATCAGCCATCGAAAACCTATATCTGTAATTGGTGATCACTATCTAGGTGCTTAAAAAAATATGGTATTACCATGGCACATATCCGAAACACATAGTAATACATGGTAATACATATTGATTTTTCCATAAATTGCAATCTTCATTTAAATTATCCTGATACAGATTCTCAGAATCCCAAAATCGATCTTTTACTTTGAAGTTTACTTGTATATTGTTATATTTGAGATACTGTATCTGTTAAAAGCAATTGAATTGCATAGTTTAGCCCTGTTGTACATTTTTTAATTAATATTTTTGTGATGTACCAAATTAGAAGTTTCCCAGCTTTAAATTAGATTAACAAAAATGTATTTCATATGTAAGCAAAATGGACATTATAACTTAAATATACCCGAATGAATCACAATCTAATCAAATCGCATTAAAAATCAAAATCAAATCGAATGATACCTTGGCACTTTTTTACAGTGTAAACCAAGTCTTCTGTCAGCCCAGTTAGAACTCCAAAGAGGAAGTCAACAAAATGCCATTGTCAACAATAATTACCTCTGCTGATGTAATCATCTGCAACAATAGCTTGTTTACAACATGGTTCAGTTCTTTACACATAAGAATGCACAATGCCCATCCAATTTTTCTACCAAGTTGTTAGTATTCCATATTCCCTCTTCACTATACCATAAGATGTGTTGTATTGAAATCCACCTGTAGCCTTATGTCTCAATTGCATAATGCAGTAACATATGCCGCTTCAGGACCCTGTGATGTGACCCCATGTGAATCATTGCTGATGTTTTCCACGCTGCATGGGACGGATAATGTAAGTGCGTATGTGTGTGTGCATCAAAAGTGGAAGCCAGACATCTGAGCTTGCCTAAAGCCTTAAATTCTGATGTTGTGCAACAAGATTGTCGTTGATGCAAAATGCACAGGAATAATGTCTCACCCAGGAGGTCTCTACACTTCATCATTATTGTGACTCCTAGGGTGCTTGGTCACAACGGGGATGTGTGTGTGGCCTCTGCTGTCGGGATATGCTAAAAGATGTATAAACATAGTGACTTCTTGCATTTGTCAATATAGTGGAAGCGTAGTTTTAGCTTTAATCGACAGTCTGTTCACTAGCCAACTATTGCATATTTGACACAAAAATGGCAGGCACTTTCTTGATCTAGAAAGCTCTAATGTGGTTGGCTGGCTGGTTGTGTTTACAAAGTTTTGTTTACAAGGTACCGTGTTGCTACAATGAGCCCTTTTGAGGAAAACAAATCCCTGGATTGGAGGTTTGTGAAGTTGATGCCATCAAATCTTTGAAACGTATTAGGCTATGTTTGAAGCAGTAGTGATTAAACTAGATATCCTCAAGCAGAACTGTATATTTTGCTTTGTTTACCAAGTTATTTGTGAAATAATCTGTACTTTTTACATTTGGATGGACAGATATTCTGATCAGACTTTATGCCGACACCAAAAGCCTGGCTAAACAAGACTAGGTGAGGCATCAATCATAGGGTGTATTTGTTTGTGTATATGAAAGAAAGAGTTTGTTTATTTCTACAGAGGAATATTCTTTATTCCTTGAGGTAAAGCAGGTTTTAATAAAATCTAATCAATGCTGGTCTCCCTAGACGGTTTAAAATATATATGTCTCGTTTTCAAACACGCCACCTTCTTGGTTTAAACCGGCTGTTTCCACACATACTCCTACACCAAATACACCCATCACGAACTAGCCATTATTATCCAACACCTCTTCATCTCTAGACACAAACATCTTGCTAAAACCATCCTTATAGGCTGGACTCAGAACCCGAACAGCACCACAAAGAGCCAGTGCCATCATTTTTGCCTTCAACAGGGAAATGAGCGCCTGTTTACACCGAGTCTGAGCACTTGTCAGGCAGTGAAAACTGCAGTGGAGGAGATGGATGTCATGTTGGAGCTCATGTGTTGGACTGGGAGGGATAATAAAGCATTATTCGATGGCTGTGGAGCCGAGTGTTGACAGGAAGTTAGGAGCAGGTGATTGAAAGCTTCAAGGCTGTTGCACGGAACAATCCACAGAATCCAGTGTCACATCGTCAATAGATAGAGGAGACATTTCCTCAATCCATTTCCATCCTTCTTTCCCTCCTTGTACTGTCTGTGGATGTATGTTAATGTCTGTGTGCAGAGATGTGGCCCTATCAGTGGAGATAAGAGCCTGTATCGGTGGAGAAAACCTGTATTTTCATTAAAAAAGTCCCAGAAAGTACTGTAGTATTACCATGATATTTTGGATATTGAACTACAATTGCCATGCTTTCTTTGACATGTACCATCTTAATATTGTTTTTTGTTTATTAATTAATTTATTTTTATATGATACTATTGTAATACCTTTTTATGTAACATGGTAATTCCATGTTTTTTTTAAAAATACTACCATGGCAATACCATGTTCTTTGGACATGGTGCCATAGTATTACCATGGTGTTTTAGACATATACCATGGTACTCTTTGAAGTACCTCGAAATACCATATAAGTATCATGGCATTACCATGTTTTCTTGAACATGTACTACCATTGGTTTTTGGACATGGCATGGTAATAATACCATGTTCATGTTTGGACATGTACCTTGGTTTGGACACGTACTATTATATTACCATGTTTTTGAACATGGTACTATTGTAATACCATGTTTTTGACATAGTACTATGGTAATACTATGTTTTTGGACATGTACCACGGTAATACCATGTTTTTTTTTAACATGATACCATGTAATACCAAGTTTATGGGAAACGTATTATGGTAAATTCTCATTTTTGGACATAGTACCATGATGTTTTGTATACAGTATGTACCTTGAAATGCCTTATATATTCCATGCTATTGTTATGTTTTCTTGAACATGTACCTTGGTAATACCATGTTTTCTGGAGATGTACCATGGTCATTTCGTGGTTTTTGACATGGTGTTTTGGACATGTATCATGGTATTATCATGGCACTCTTTAAAGTACATTGGAATAACATAAAAATATATCATGGTATTGCATGCTTTCTTGAACATTTTATTTTATTTTTTATTTTTATTTTTTTATAATTGGAGATCGACCAAAGTGCCATGGTAATACTATGTTTTTGGAAAGTATGGGATATGTATTATGTTAAATTCTTGTTTTTGGACATAGTACCATGATGTTTTTGGTATGTACCATGCTAATACCATGGTATTCTTTGAAGTACCTTGGAAAACTATATAAATACCATTGTATTGCAATGTTTTTTGATATGGTGTTTTGGACATGTACCGTGATATTACCATGGTACTCTTTGATTACATTGGAATACCATATAAATATCATGGTATTACCATGTTTTCCTGGACATGTTTTTTTACTGTTTTATTTTACAGTTATTTAAAAAAAATTATAATAAAATCGGGGGGTATCATGGTAATTTCACGTTTTTGGACATGGTACCATGATATTACCATGGTGTTTTGGACAAGTACCATGACAATACCATGGTATTCTTTGAAGTACCTTTGGAATGCCATATAAATACCATGGTATTATTATTATGTTTTCTTGAACATGAACCTCAGTAATAAAATGTTTTTTTGGAGATGTACCATGGTAATGTCTTTTTTTATTTATTTATTTGTTTTTTTACCATGGCGTTTTGGACATGTACCATGATAATACCATGGTATTATTTGAATTACCTTGGAATACCATATGAGTACCATGGTATTACCATGGTATAGTACCAGAGACATAGTACCATGGTATTACCATGAGGTTTTGGACCATGACAATACCATGGTACTGTATTTTTTAAAAGTACCTTGGGATATGAAGTAAATACCATGGCAAACTGACATGGAAATCATTCAGTATCATAATATAAATCAAAGTACTATTACCATCTGATACCATCACTACACCATGGTACTGCCACAGTACCTATTTGTAAGTACACTTTGCTGTTGAGGTAAAAGAAGAAACGAGAGAGTGTGTAACAGAAAGAGCACTAGAATAAAAGAGTATGACACAGACACACTGAGACATTCTTATCTGACATTTACAATCTCACAGTGTATGTGAAAGAGAGATGGAGAATGAGAGAGAACATGCAGAGTAGCAGGGGAGTGAATCGCTCTCTCAGAACAGGTGGTATGAATCATGCAGTTTTCACCCCGTTCCAGCCAGAGATGCTCAGAGTCTTGCATTTAACAGGTCCTATGGTGAAACATAGTACACGGTAATATTAACACCACTTCCTAACCAAGCATGACGTGTTTCCAGTGACAAGAAATTTGTTTGTTCATACTGGCTACATTCACAAAGCAGCAGAATACGGTCCTGTTTGGAGTGCTTAAGACAGTTTGGTTCGGATTTGAAAAAGAGCGACAACTATATACTTACTATGGTACTTTATTGTTATTGTTGGATCACAACCAGCACCAACTGCTATGCTAACATTTCATTCAGCCTGGTGTTTCACAGATCAAAGTCAGAGTGAAACTACAGCTGAAGCATTGGGGCTGTGAAACATGGCCACGCGGCTGATTGCAGTCCATTGCAGTCTGTTGCAAACTCACAAGTGACTAATTACTGTAAAGTTAGCTGAAGTGATTGGCACACCTCGGGTGGCTGTCGAAACTGGGCCTGTGACAAACCACGGAAGGAAAAAGAGAGTGAGAGAACGTGTTTGGGTTGACCCCTATTTCCCACAACACGTCCTCTCAGAAGCTGCTTGTCTCCTCGCATAGAGGTCGTGAGACGTACCGCAAGAAGACACCTCATCGTGATTCAACCAGCCGAGCTACTGCCGTCAGAGCACCACAGAGTTCCCTAGTGGTCCTCGGGCACACTTCCAAACGGCACCAACACTTCTACTTCCTCTCAACCCAATGTCTTTCTCTTTTTCGCCCTCTATTCACAGTCAGCTCTGACCTTGTAGAAACAAACCAAGCAATGTTTTGATAACACCACAGAGCAACTTTGTTTATTCTTTTCACAGAAATCAACCTATGAATGGTTTACTTGTAGTTGACAATTAAGCTCCTGCTATAGGAGATTAGAGAGCATCAGAGGGTATGGTTGATCTGTCCTCAAGAGCTTGGGATGTTTCAATAATGATGTATGAGCACTTGGCCTCCTGGGATTCCCTGGATGTAACCCAGATTCTGTGCTCGGACGTGCGAGAAGACTGATGTCTGTGGTTGACACATGTGTGTGTGTGTGTTTGAGATAAAGACGAGGCATTTCATAATGGTACATTGCACCTTCATGTGTCAGATAGCTTTCTCTTGTTTAGCAGTGAGCTAACACTAGCCTTCTTTTTTGCTTCAGTCCCCAAAACAAACATATTCAATCATTATTTGTGTATAGTACAATTTTCTACATGATAGCTCAACATTTCATTGGCTTTCATTGCTGCCTGGCTTGTAAACAGTGAGTATTTGACCCAGCAAAATATGTCACAGTATGCTCCTCCAGACTGCCTCATTCTAGTTTGAACCACCAGGAATAAAAATGCTGTTATGGCTCTATCTAGTGGCAGCAACAATCTTCAATTCAGTTTTTAAAGAAATGTTTTTGGTTCAATAGAATTTAAAGCAATAAATCACCCAAAAATAATTATTTTGAAGAATGAGAGAAAGACAGTCTCAGACACCATGTAGTAATTGTATGGGAAAAAAGATACAATGAAAGTGAATAATGGGGAAGTCTAAGACTAAGCTTTGTGAGTATTAAGATGCCTGTACTTTTTGGGAGAAAAGAAACAAATAAATTAGAAAAGAAAAGAAAAGAAAAGAAAAGAAAAGAAAGAAAACCGAACGTGTGCCAACAGGCAACACATAATTAAATGTAAAACTGGATACCAAAGGCATGTCTTAATCATGTGAAGTATTCTCACCTCAAAAATTATCCTCACATGATGGTAGTGATATTTTATCTAGAGGCTCATTTGTCTTTCATCTATGAGCGGATTTGGGAAGATCATATTTCCCTTGAGTCATTTTAATAACAAACCATGCTGAGTACAATGGAAACACAGGAAAGACATATGCAGTATTCCCAATGAACTTGTTTCTCTAATGTCATAAAAGCAAACATTGACATAAGCAAAGACATTAGCAGTGGTTGGGTAGGATGGTGGCTCATTTGCATGGTGGCTCAGTGGGTAGTACTTTTGCCTCACAGCAAGAAGGTCCCTGGTTTGAGTCCCGGCTCACCCAGGGCCTTTCTGTCTGGAGTTTGAATGCCCTCCCTGTGTTTGCGTGGGTTTCCTCCGGGTGCTCCGGTTTCCCCCATAGACAAAGAATATGCAGGTTAAGTGAACTGGAAACGTTAAATTGCCCGCAAGTGAGAGTGTGAATGTGCGTGTTTGCTCTGTGATGGACTGGCCACCTGTCCATTGGGTTTTACATGCCTTTGGCCTGAGACAGCTGGGATAGGCTCCAGCACTACCTGCAACCCTGTACTGGACAAGCTGATTTAGAAGATGGATGGATAGATGGATAAGCACTGGTTAACACTGAATGTTTTTGCATCATTACAATCATATATAAAAACCTATTCAGATGTCTGATTGTGCTATATGTTTCTTGGTTTTAATATAAAATGAATATGTGTATGGGTTTTAGATTATTTGGTCTGGATGACTGTAATTTCTTTCCCGCTCTTGGTGATCAATATTCTTTTATTTGTCTGTTTGCATGTTAGACCGCAACATTTTTAATTTGCTTTACTTTTCAGTTCAGTTTTTCCTCTGCAAACCATAAAAAAATTTATCATCTACATAAACTTCAGTAGACTATAAGGGCTGCAGTTCGGATTTCTTGGGCCCTGTACAAAATGTTTTCAGTGGGCGGACGGGGAGTTCGGGCAGTTATCCCATGAACGTGAGCTACCTAGACGGATTTTTGCTCTTTCCGTGTTTATATCCTCGTCTCCCGCTGAACACGTTTAGATGCATTCTACAATATAGAATAGCCTTTCTGTGGACCCCCCTCTGTGCGGGCCACCCTTAAGTCCATGCCTGAGACAAAAAGTACAGTTGCCCCCCCTTATTGGCGGCCTTGAACACAGGCTACTTTCATACATTTATGTAAATGTTAATTCTAAGAGCCTTTTAGTGCATAATCAGCTACAAACAAGTTTTGTGAAAAATGTAAGGCTCATCCAGGCCACTAGGTGTCAGTGTATGACAATGTAAACCACTTCGACATACTTCAAAAAATTACTGAGTACAACTTTAAGAAGTGTTTCGTCGAGTAAATGTTGCTGTGAATGCTTGAATAGAAAGTTGCAATTATTTTAAGAAAAGATGAAAGTATAAACGTGTTTTGCAGTGGTCAGTGCAGTCTCTGAGTGATAAACGACTCCAGCTGAAAGTGAGGTGAGCAGCCATACACTGAAAAGGTCAGAGGCAAAGCAGACTGGATCATATGACTGCAGTGACACACACAGAACAGCTCAGTTACACACTCAAATAAAAACAACATTATTTAGTTTATTTATGCACCTAGAACCTCCCCAAAATGAAGTTTTGTCAGAATTAGTTAACTTCTAGGGACTTTTGTTTTTTACAAGTTTGCCCCCAAAGTAGTTACAAACACACACCTGAGGTTGTCCACAGGTTACACACACACAAACAAACACACAAAAATCAGATGATTTTGGACAGTATTTGTCCAAAATAAAAAGAAAGAAAGAAGCATACAAAACATGAAGAAAACATATGCACACAAGTACACAATTTCTATTGTTTCTGGTCATATAGAAATATGATATTGCAATATATGTAAAGCACATATATAAAATGTATGTTCATGTATGGTTTGTTTTCACTGATATAAAATGGTCACATACATTATATGCAACATAAGTACTACAAAAATGGCCGTTTTCATATATGTTACATATATTTTCCCAAATAATAGTATACATATGAAACATATATAATTATATATAAAATATATACATATGCCCGAGTATATTATAATCATATACTGTATACTATATATATATATATATAGTATATATTACATATACTATATATATATATATATATATATAGTTGTGCTCAAAAGTTTGCATACCCTGGCAGAAATTGTGAAATTTTGGCACTGATTTTGAAAATATGACTGATCATGCAAAACAAAAACTGTCTTTTATTTAAGGATAGTGATCATATGAAGCCATTTATCATCACATAGTTGTTTGGCTCCTTTTTAAATCATAATGATCAAAATGATCAAAAGTTTACATACCCCTGAATGTTTGGCCTTGTTACAGACACACAAGGTGACACACACAGGTTTAAATGGCAATTAAAGGATAAAAAGACCTGTGTAACAAGGTAATGGAACTTTATAAAGATGGAAAAGGATCTAAAAAGATATCCAAAACCTTGAAAATGCCAGTCAGTACTGTTCAATCACTTATTAAAAAGTGGAAAATTCGGGGATCTCTTGATACCAAGCCAAGGTCAGGTAGACCAAGAAAGATTTCAGCCACAACTGCCAGAAGAAGGTAACCTCAGGAGAAATACAGGCTGCTCTGGAAAAAGACGGTGTGGTTGTTTCAAGGAACACAATATGACGATACTTGAACAAGAATGAGCTGCATGGTCGAGCTGCCAGAAAGAAGCCTTTACTGCGCCAATGCCACAAAAAAGCCCAGTTACAATATGCCTGACAACACCTTGACACACCTCTCAGCTTCTGGCACACTGTAATTTGGAGTGACTAGACCAAAATAGAACTTTATAGTCACAACCATAAGCGCTATGTTTGGAGAGGGGTCAACAAGGCCTATAGTGAAAAGAATACCATCCCCACTGTGAAGCATGGTGCTGGCTCACTGATGTTTTGGTGGGGGGGTGAGCTCTAAAGGCACGGGGAATCTTGTGAAAATTGATGGCAAGATGAATGCAGCATGTTATCAGAAAATACTGGCAGACAATTTGCATTCTTCTGCATGAAAGCTACACTCTTGGACTTTCCAGCATGACAATGACCCTAAGCACAAGGCCAAGTTGACCATCCAGTGGTTACAGCAGAAAAAGGTGAAAGTTCTGGAGTGGCCATCACAGTCTCCTGACCTTAATATCATCGAGCCACTCTGGGGAGATCTCAAATGTGCGGTTCATACAAGAAAACCAAAGACTTTTGCATGACCTGGAGGCATTTTGCCAAGATGAATGGGCAGCTATATCACCTGCAAGAATTTGGGGCCTCATAGACAACTATTACAAAAGACTGCATGCTGTCATTGATGCTAAAGGGGGCAATACACAGTATTAAGAACTAAGGGTATGCAGACTTTTGAACAGGGGTCATTTCATTTTTTTCATTGTTGCCATGTTTTGTTTTATGATTGTGCCATTCTGTTATAACCCACAGTTGAATATGAATCCAATAAGAAATAAAAGAAATGTGTTTTTGAGCACAACTGTATATATATATATATATATATATATATATATATATATATATATATATATATATATATATATATATATATCCATACAGTCCATATATGGCCATATTTCACATTTCTGTATGTTGTGTCCTATTCTGTTTTGTTTTTTAAGTAAATCAGTGTAAGGTTTCAGGTATGAATTATGGTCACAGAAGCCCTGTCCTATCTCCACTCTTTCTCTCTCTCTCTCTCTCTCTCTCTATCTCTCTCTCTCTCTCTCTCTCTCTCTCTCTCTGTCTATCTCTCTCTCTCTCTCTCTCTCTCTCTCTCTCTCTCTCTCTCTCTCTTCAGTGCCATGCACATAGTAGGATTGACAGGAAATGTCACGTCCATCACACACGTCCCCAATGAGACACATGATTCTCTCCGTGTCCTCACTGCCAATGTGAGCACATTCAGCATACCTTGGCACAAATACGCCACGTACATTTTCTGTTGTACATTTAACACATTGTTTATGTGTAGCTACCTAGGCCAGAGTGTTTTCTTTTTTGTATTTTTGTTTTGACAAAATCAGAATTCAGTTTATCTACAATACTAAGGTTTTTTTGGTTGCTCTCACAAACTGCTCAAAAAATGACATTTCTTAAAGAAAATAAATGACTTAGCTTGAAACTGTCTTTCCAACAAAATAGGCAAAATATCCAATTATGAAAGTTAGCCCTGACTTTACGAGTTGTGAGCATGACAATTTAAGAATCATTGCGGAAGCAAATCGTTATTGGTGATAAATCAGTTTTACTTTAGGATTTTGACTGTCTGCAGTTTAGTTTGAATGCATTTTTTGTACTGTTAATGAAGAATAACGATACAATTTGCCAGAAAATAAGACTTGTTTAAGCTGGTTAATGCAGCGACAAGTGTTTGCAATAAAACTAGATTTCCCATCATTGTATGTGGCCGCACAAGAATGATAAAATAGATATGTAGATAAAGCATTAATTACACACCTAATGTGTGGCTTTGCTCTTCATTTTGCACTGGTGCTATAAAAGCTTCCTGCCTTCGCTAGTAAGTAAAAAAGAGAGAAAGAAACTGCAAAACGGTCGATTCCTTCCAACCATAACACTTGAACTAGATCACATCGTATTAACGATATCCGACCTCGTAATTACGAACTTCCCAGGAGGACTTGAATGGACCATTACTCCCCTGAAATCTAATTTTACAGCTTTCTGTCATAGACTCTCATTAAAATGGCTTCAATAGGGCTCTACGGCCATGTGTTCACTGACCTCTATGGACATATTCATGTTACTAGTGATGTGAGATAGTTACACTTTTGTTCGCTAAAATTTTGAAATCTCTGCAGAAAAATCCAATTTAAGCTGGTAACTGTGTTTTGGAAAAAGGTAGCTGGTTTCTAGCTGGTCATGAGCTAGTCTTCAGCTGGTCCAAACTGGTCTTTAATTGGTCAACCAGCTACAATGCTGCAAAAACCAACTTGACCACCTTAAGTTGGTATGACCAGCTGGTAGCCAGTCTGAGATGGCCTCCCAGTTTGGACCAGCTTGGACCAGCTTGGACCAGCTGGAACCAGCTCATGACCAGTTTGGACCAGCTTGGACCACCTTATAACCAGTTTGGACCAGCTAAAGACCAGCTTGGATCAGCTCATGACTTGTTTTGACCAGCTTCGACTAGATAAAGACCAGCTTGGACCAGCTCATGACCAGTATGGACCAGCTAGAAACCAGCTACCATGTTCCAAAACACAGCTACCAGCTTAAGCTGGATTTTAGAGCGGGGAATTGCACATATACAACATGTTGTCTTTTCATATAGCTTGTTTGTACATGTATTAAACTGGTCATTGCTGCATTTTTTTGCATGTCTTCCTAAAAAGATTTTAGGAGAAAGCGTCTGTCAAATTGAAAGTAATCTAAAAGCAATTTTGAAAGATTTGCTTCAAATGGGTCTTCATTCATGGGGCTATTTATTAACGCTGACTGAACTTGAGTTTATTTTAAGTGTGAACACAAATGACAAGTACAAACACAAAAACGCCTATTTTATATTTTTCCAACTGATGATGGGCCCTAAAAATCACTTCATTTGACATAATTTGATGAGAAGTTTATGTCTAATCTAATTTCACACCAACAGCCCCGTCCAGACGCTGTTAAATGCCTTTGCCACTCCACCAGCACAGAGGAAACAGATAGAGGGCCAAGCAGGTTTGTAGGCCATACAGATAAGCAGTTACAAAGATCACAAACAGAATGACGTACACAAGAGCCCTGGTCACATGACCAAGAGAGCAGAACTCTTGCCACCATGGCAGTAGCCTGCTGTTGCCTCCCATATTGTCTGTGCTACCCACCCAGGACAGATGAACTCTGGGCAACGTAATGAGAGGTTCATCTTCTTCGTCCAAGGGTTCTTGAGCCACCCTGTTTCTGAGAGTACTTCCAAATTCAAATACATCTTTAAGAGGGCTTGCCTCTTTCTCCTTTACAGATGTGGTCCAATTGAGGTGCTCAGATTGGTCAATGCCAACTGTTTGGTTGGGTGTTTTATTATGCCTGTTTTTGGTATCATGAGGCTGATGACTTGTCTTGAAATCATCATCATCACCCCCTTCTCCATCTGTTTGATTCTCACCTAACACTTTGGACTCCTTTACATGCTTTTGTTTGGTTTCTGAATAAATTTCGTCCTCTTTATCGCTCATTGTCTCCTCCAATTGGTAAAGTCCTTTATTTGCAGCTTCCAATTGCCTCTTGTCATCTTTCTTTAGCTCTGAATTTTCTTTATGATTCTTGTTCAACGTGCATAATTCGTTCTCATTGCAAAATGAAATCCTTTTTATTTCTGTGCGCTCATCTACAGATTTGTCATCTTGTCCTTTTCTGGTGCTTTCCACTTCCTCTTCACATAGCTCTGTATAAAACACCCATGTTTCCACCTGCTCTTTAGTGTCTTTTTCCTCACCCACGTTGTTAGTAACCATATCTAGCCTTCTCTCTTTATTTCTTTCTTTCTTTTTCGAAGATCCAACTATGTGTCTATCTGCAAACGGAACATCTATGATCCCAGTAAATGTCAGGGCATCGTTCATGGCTCTATGTGTGTTTTCTTTAACCTTTTCTTCAGTGTTTGAGTTGTCAAAATGGCCAGTGAATTCTTCAGGCGAGATTCCATCACTGGCTTTGGAATTTGAAGTCTCGGTGTCAAATGTGCTTGGTACTGCCTCCCCTGGGCTCAGTTCTTGGCTCAAAGGTCCGCTTGTGTGCTCGTGATGTGGGGTTTGGTGGTCACCAGACCGCTCTAACTCTCTCGCCATCCTCTTTGTTTCTGATCCCTGAGCAGAAAATGTCACAGGAGGGACTCTTGGCTCTTCCACATGTTGGTAACCCAGAACCAGCTCTCTAAAAGGACCGGTGCTCAAGTCATTTAATTGCTCAGTGGGAACAGATTCTAGAATTTCCTCTGCTCTCCAGTAAACAGATTCTTGCTTACTAGTGGTCACAGATAGAGATGTATATTTCCCAGCCCCTTCATTCATGTTTGAGACTGATTGTGATGTGCCAAAGTGAGAGCAAACAGACTCATTAGAAATACAGTGTTGGTCCTGTGCCTCAATGTGTTTGGGTGTTGTGTCAGAGCCACTGAGAAATGCTTCCCAGGCATCACAAGCCGAATTGGCTAACTTATTGTCAACTGGATGATTTTCTGGGCTTGTACCATTGCAAACATAAGAAGAGTTTGCTTCGGCGGGTGTTGTTGTGTTACTACCCCAGTTCAGAGAAAGAAAAGGGATCTGGTGGTACATTAGTATTGGCGGTGTGTCCATACTGTGTCCTTGTAGTGTTTGGAGTATCGACAAGTCTCTTCCTCTTGGTATATTCAGTCTTGGGATGGACAAGGTTGATGGTTGGTAGATGGTTTCTATCTCTTTCTGAGAGAAGTAGTCCTAAAGATAGAGACAAAGGCATCTTACACCGTGTCCTAACCAGGTGCAACATATATATCCATCTGTCCGTCCATCCATCTGTCTGACGCATTCATTAATGTTAACATATGCTTTTATATAACTTTTAGTGTAAAAATGTAAACAATTACAATCTTTTTGTAGGGTTACCATCTGTCTGTCTGTCTGTCTATCTATCTGTTCATTGACCAGCAAGTCCTTCCATGTCAATAGTATCACATGTGACAGATATTGTACTGCTTGTGACATTAGCAGCTGTATTAACCACAGCCAAACTTTTGACAGTGATTTTTACTGTCAAGCTCCAAAAATAATATGCAAAAAAAAAAAAAAAAAAAAAACATTAAACAAATATTAAAATAACAAAATAGTTACAAATATCTGATATTATACAGTAGTATACTATAGAAGTACAACAACAGTAGCCCTTGTGCACTATATTCTAAGCCTCACATAGTTTTGTGTGAGGGACAGACCAAAATTTGGCATCAAAAGACTTGGTCATATTGGTCATATGGAACAATTTTATAATGGCACTTTTTTGTACTTTTGGAGCTTTAAAGCCCCTGGTAACTGTATGTTTTCATTATATAAAAAAAAAGATCAGCTTGAACATTCTTCATATTTCTCCTTTTGTGTTCCACGATAGAAAAACATAGTTTTGAGCGATATAAGGGTGAGAATATGGTGACAGAAGTTTCATTTTTGGGTGAACTATTCCTTTAAATGTCTGTCTGTTGTGTGTCAGAATGTAAGTTGTGTCTCTATTTAGCCTTGACTTAGAGCATTGACCATACCAGAGTTTTGCAGCAATTCTTTAGGGATTTGGGGTAAGTAATTCCTGTCTCTTCCTTTGTTGTGCTCGCCCTTCTACACCCAGCCCTGGGTGTGACTTGCTCTGGAAAAAAAACAAACTTATACTCAGTCTCTCCTCTGAATGAAAACACCCTATTCCCAGACCTCCACAGCAGAATCCCACCTGTGATCTGCCCACTCGCCTCTACGTGCGTCGCCTCGGTGCAGATCTTTTTACTGTAAATATACAACAGAATATCAATCACACTCACAAGCCATATGTCCAAACATATAATCTGCAGTCAAAACAAAGAGTGCTTGATTGGAGAAGTAGCAGCATGTATGGTTTTATTGAACACGACAGTTTACTTTTTACCTTAAAACTTAAAGGTTTGTTATGCTTGTGTCTTACCCAGACTAGACTGATTTGAGAGTATTTTATGCAGTAAGAATCAGCAATTTAATGCAAAATCCAGGGAATGGCTATGTAGTGTTCTGAGTGGTTTTCAGCGAACTGCTAGGGCATTGCCAGATGGTTGCCCGGCTTTTCTGGATGGTTGCTAGGGCATTGCGAGGTGTTTACTTTCTGGCCAATGTCAAAAATAGCCCACCTCAAAGTCTCTATGATATTCTGGTCCCTATATATAGCTTCCATCAATGTAGGTCTCTGGCACTTTTTCATCAGTAATAGCAACCGCCCAGTGAAAATCGTAAGTCTGATTGCTTAGAAAGACACAATTTGAGGTATTTTTATTGTACATAGCAGAAATGCCGGGGGATGAGTTGTGTGCCAAAGTTTAATTACTTACTTTATGAAAGGGTTTAGAAAAGGTATGAGCAATAAATTATAATAGTTATGCTTGCCTTAAAGATTGACAGACAGACAGATAGACAGACAAACAGACAGACAGGCAGATGGATGAGATAGATGGAAGGATGGATGGATGGATTTTCCCCCACCTGATTGTTTTCAGGCAGCTCCTGATACCTTTGCAGTTACTCTCCTCTACAACCTTCTCCTTTTCTCTCTCTCTTTCTCTCTCTTTCTCTTTTTCTTTCAGATCACCCCTTCGTCTTTGGTGGCAGAAAACAATGTAGTTTGTATTTCCATTGTTGGCCCAAAAGGTCCCAACGGCACTCTCATACCGCAGACAAAACTCCACCCGCATCCCTTTGGCCTGGAACGGAGGCATCAACATGAGCTGAAAGGTGAAGTGGTCAGTCTCACCATCACTGGAGCCAGGCATGTACTCTGCCTGCAGGTCAAAGTAGCTCTGCCAACCATCCAGTGTTGTACGGACGTAGACAGCCTTGTGAAAGCAAAGGTTGAGAACACGGATGATGCCTCGGAGGATTGTGGATCCAGGGAGCAGCTCAATGCTGTCTAACTCAAGCTTCTGCTGCTGAAGTCTCATCTCCAGCTCCTGGTCCGAAGCTGGGACAGTGAAAAGGCAGGATATATAATATTCCTCACCCTGTCTGCTCTCTGTCCCTACTGACCCCAACAAAACTTGCCCTTTTGAATCTTGTCGATCATACTCCTTTACCGAAACCAGGTCCAAGCCGAAAGCATCTGCAAAAGAGACCTTTCTCCGCACAGCTGCCGGCGGAGGCTCAGGTTCCAACTCCTCGGATTCATCAGTAGAACTTCCTTCGCATGTCTGGCCATGCCTTACCCAGTCTCTGCAGATGGAAGACTCCAGGTTGCAAGAGACCACGGAAGGTGCACGTTTTTCTGCAGACATCCCTGGGTAATGCTGGATGGATAGTGTCAGGCAGAACAACTCAAGCTCCCCTAAAAACTCACATGTAACGTGACTAGACACACACCGTAGGGTTGGAGCTGAGCCTTGAAAGGTTGCCAAGATTAAAAATAGCGGCAAGCACTCCCATACTATGCTTGAGTACCTTGGTAACTAGGGCCTGATAGACATGAGGTACTTAAATGTGTCCATGTCATCTGTTACCTCTCTTGAACTTAAAGCTTGCTTGAAGAAACACTGGTGAAATGAGTATATGAACATATGTACCAAAACAATACTGTCCATGAAGGGGAGATCGGGGCTAGTTGTCACATAGGGAAGTTTTCACAATTGCTATATCTCAGTAAATTTAAGGTTTTGAATCAAAATCCAATGTGGTTATCTATTTGGTTTTTAACACCTATTTTAAAACGGCCTTATATTAGGATTTTAATTTGTGTGTAATATCATATTTTTGTTATGGCTAATGGGTTATGGGTTAACACAAAAAAAACAAAACAAACAAAAAACAAACAAACAAACAAACACTATGATAATATTAAGAAAAGGATCAGCTATCTAATCAAGTTAGATTTTAACCGAAAGGTTGGACTTTGTACTTTATATAAATGTCAGTCTGGAGCAAGTTGTCTGATACGATTGTATGTTGTAATTGTATATAATTAAAAAACAAAAAAAACAATGGTTTCATATTTTTGTATGTTCCACTTTTTTCCATTTTTGCTGTTTCGTGAATTGTGTGTGTTAGCATAAATAGTAGGTTCCCACTGTCTTACTTATCCCATACATCCCATATTCTCATGAAATTGTAAAAAATCCTAATTGTTTGCTGAAGAAATAACAAAACAAAGCAAAACAAAACAAAACAAAACAAAACAAAGCAAAGCAAAGCAAAGCAAAGCAAAACAAAACAAAGCAAAACAAAACAAAACAAAACAAAACAAAGCAAAACAAAACACTTTTTGTTTTTTCTGTATTTGGTGTTTTCATGCATCTCAATTCACCGCTAGGCGCCACTGTTTGATCACAGTTTTGCGCATTCCAGCTGTTGAATTGAAAATCAAGTGTGGGTTCCAAAACATTCCAGTAGGTGACAGCAAACCCCTACGATTCACATTTTAAATGTTCTAAATTTGTTTTTTCCCTTGTGATAAAAGCAATGAAAATCGATCAAGTATTCGAATTTTTGCTTTTCATTTATTGGTTAAACTGGTACTTTAAATGCCATGCAGGTTTTTGCTAAAGAATGAGACGTAAAATATTATTTTTCAATAAAAATAAATAAATAAATAAAAACACCTCTCAAGATATCTGACAGATATTTATTATCAGATTTTGGAAGTGTTAAAATGTTTTCACAAAACCAAGACGAAATCTGCCACATCGCTCTTATTTAAATATCCATTTGAATATAATTTTTCTTTATTATGCGAATAAGCAACACTCTTTTAACCACTATTCATCTGATGTATAAACCCCATATCATTTTAAATCATGTTTGCAGCCAAAACATAGAATATGCAAATTGTTACACACACACACACACACACACACATACACATAAACAAAAGAGGCAATTCATTCACAAAGGGAGTCTTCTGATATGATCAGTCTTTGATCTGAAAATTCATAGGCTGTATTTCCATAAAGAAAAACATGCCAACAAAATGTATGAGCGCAACATAAATGTATGTTCCTTCTCATTTTATTCATGGCAGCGGCAAACAGTTACAGTACAGTACACATGATATCACATAATTATGTAGCCTATTATGTACTATCATTTTCTAAAAAAGTTTTTAATTTAAACACATATGCCAAATGCAGCAAAGGATGATCACTCAAATAACAAAAATACAATCAAATTCCTTTTGGCAGAGATTTTTAAATACTTTTTGATTGCAACTACAATTGTTTGCCTGGATGTTTTGGGGTTGGCCAGGTGTGAATTTCACCTATCTAATGAAATAAGTATTTTGTTGAGTAAATGTTGAGTTTGGTTGAGTTTCAGTTTATTTTAAAACAGTCAAAATTAAAAATAAAATAATTAAAATAATAATAATAATAATAATAATAATAATAATAATAATAATGATAATAATTCTCTTTTGTGGGAGCATTCTTCCACATTGCTCAGCTCCACATTTTTTAATGGTTTATCCTCCACGAAAGCCTTGCAGGTAAAATAACCAGATTTGAACAATACACAAAACTTCTAATGACTTTATTGTTTACCTAGCAGGTGGACATGACGTCACGTGGGGTCGCAGTACGCCAAAAAATAATAACATCCACCTCCGCTCAAGTGCCTCCCCGTATTCTAATAAGCTAGTCCCCCCAAAAAACTCGGGCCGATACATGGCGGTGTATTGAATCGTAACGCAATAAACAAGCCGCCGCTTCGCATTGCGCGTCATGCACGCGCGTTCAAACAGGAGTCTGTGTTACTCTCGCGTGTGTTTTTTTTTACTGTTGCATCGGTAATAACAGCACCACACTGACTTGAAGACAGCAGCGGGCAGACAAACGCGTTTTGCATCTCCGAGCGGAGGAATATCAACAGAGTTTATTTACTGTAAGACTTGTTGTTCTGTTTTTAAAGCGGGTTTTTTTTTTTACGATTGACTCGTAAACACGCAAACACGTGCGCGCGCGTCCCTCGCGAAGGAGATAAAATCACGTGTTTTGGTGAGTTTTCCACATGTTTATGTCTTTAATACACACAGCCTTTGAGTTTCACTTTACCTTCGAGTTATTGTTAGGATGTTTTTGTGATAGTTTGGTGGGTCTGTGTTTTGTTTTGACAGTATTTGTGTTGTTGAGAGTTTATGTGTGTCAGAAATTATTTAGTGAGTTACATATTTATAGTCAATAAAAAGTCAGTGACACTGAGTGTATTATTGCATTTCAAGTCTTTAGACGCGTATTTACCCTGTTTTGTTCGTTTATTATTATTACTCTTTTTTTTTTTTAAAGTTACTTAATCTCTTCGAAATATAAACATGCATTTGTTCTACTAGCCTCTGTTACACTAATTATACAAATGTTTAAATAAAAAACAGTACAGTTTCCATGCAAAAAATTATTAATTTAGTTGATTGATAAAGTGATAATTTGTAGTAAATCTGCAGAAATCCTCTGAGTGTGTAAAAAGTGCTTTGAAATGTGCTTTTACAAACAAAATAATTGTTACTTCATAAAAACGAACATTTTTTTAGTGTTGCCTGTTAAACTCTTTGCAAATGAACTGGTCAAAATGTCATTAAAAGTCTATAAAGGACTTCTATCATTTTTTTTTTTCTTTAGCAAATAATTTATTTGGTTTAATTTACAGCTTAGATTGTCTGCTGGTATGTTTTTTTTTTATTATTTATTTATTTTTTTAAGCTGTGTGAGTTTGAATAAAATGCAGTAATATGTCATATTGTGATCAACGAAAAGTGTAAAACAATAATAAATTAAATATATGCATATATATATATATATATATATATATATATATATATATATATATATATATAATTATTATCATGATCATTATTATTAAGTTTAACATTAATCTTACCGTGGTTGCTTGCTCCATTTCCATAATCCAGTGTGAATTCTTCATTGCTTTAGTTCTGATCATATGAGAGCAGTGTGTGTCAGGGCTCTTAGACTCTGGGTAAGTCATACTAAGACTGATGTATTACAGTGTTAATGGACAGAACTCCTCTTAGACAAAGGCTTATTTAATAATGCCAGTGCTGTCTCAGTGGGTTATCGGGATCTGGGACTAAATCAATAGGGTAGGTGATTTTTTTTTTTAAACAAGGTGTACAGTAGTATACTATTACAACTCCAGCCGTTGCTCTGATTATGTCTAGAGTTTTCACTTTCTTGTGTGGGTTGCAGAAGAGCTTGAGTTTTCACTCTGGCATCTGTGCAGGTGAAGTACAGGTGTGCGTCACTCGATGCTCTGTCACTTCAGAGACCGTAACAGCAGTAGTAAAATTTTGCCGTACACACATACACCTCCAGAGCTCCAGACGTACTCCATAATGTCAAGCCCAGCCCTTTGTTAGCCCCACGCAGGTCTTCCCAGGTGATTTTAATTAGCACTGTTTCAGTGAGCAGATTTTGGAGTGTGATGTTTCACGTACAACGTTCAAATGACAGTTGACCTGTGACGGGAAAAGGGGGGCCCAAACTTGAATTAACCCAGTGTTTTTGCAGGCACTGCCTGATTACTGCATTCATTATTGGCTGGCGTGTGTGAGTGTGCATGCACTGCTTTGCGTTTAATAGAGGAAAAAAAAAAAAACGTCGTTTCAGGATTAATGTGTTTGCACTGAGTAAAATAAAAATTATTTGTCTAAGTTAAGCTGCCATGGTGAGTTGACTAGTTATAAGTTATGCTTTTGTCTATATCAATTTTGTTTTTAAGGATAAGTTGCAGTCTTTTTGGTTTCATGTGTTTGAAATCAGATGTTTATATTTCATATACTTCATATGGCATCTGCCAGTCACAGTTGAAAGAAAATGCCCCACTCTCTGCACCCAAATAAAATTCTTTGTGTGCCAACCATGGCGGCACCAATGTTTTTCAGATGAACTGCTCTCTTTTGTCGTACAGTTTTTGGGATGGAAACAAAAGCCCAGAAAAACAAAGGTTGGTGCTCGTTCACATTAGTACGCTTACCCTGTGTATGTTTTAATATGTACACTTCTAAAAAGGGTCATAAAACTCTTAATTGTAATTAAGCTGGAAAAAGCCTTCTGTTTGTATCCATGTTAACTTCACAGAAATGTTTCCATGACAACCTCCATGCATGTTAAGGCAACCAGAGGTGATCAAGCCCCCTTTCCCCTCCTCTCGCAAGAGTGGAATTTGTGTTGACAGTTTTGGCCTTTAATGCCACTTTGGTGCCGAGTGAAAGTATTTGTTTACTGGGATCATATGCTGCTAACTGTCAGCTTGACTTCTTCAGATAAAAGGCTGTATTACATGCTTAAGAGGTTCTTATGCACTGTAATTATCCACATCATCCTAATGACGTTTGGTGTGCTTTAGTAACTAAGAAGCTGAGTGCAGAGGCTTTTTGAGCGTTGCGCTCTAGGTCACCTTTTGGCCTGACTCTGGCTGCTGATTTTATAAATATTCTATATATTAGGGCTGGGAAATTTAACGCATTAATTTTTGCAATTAATAGTAGACTGTTTAAATAAAGCAATTAATGCAGTATCCGTTTTTTTTTTTTTTTTTTTTTTACTTTCTGAAACTTCACTAATGTTCTCCCCACTTCCTGTGGCTAAAATAGACATTTCCAGGAGGTACACGCTCGACTCGACTGCACATCCTAGCACAGAAACTGATTGTGTGGAGCAGTGCACGCTTGTTATGCACGACGCATGTCCCAGGCATAATAAACACGGGAGCGGATTTACTGTGCGAAAATGGAGACCTTACCCGCAAGTGGCCGTATCTCTTCGCATCGCACGAAAACACTCTCTCACTGTCATCTGAACCAGTGTCAAAAACAAAACTGTGTGAAAGAAGAACCAGTGCATGCGCGATAGAGACTGAATGGCAGCCTGAGAAAATAATAGTTTTGAGATTTTAAACTTCAGCAAATGAAACTTCAGCATTCAGTTTGTTTTATATCTGTATGAATAGTGTCTTAAAATCCATTTGCATTGTACACTTATTTTTATCTTGCTAATAAAGCTTAATATAAATTGAATCTGCCCATTTGATCCTATTATTAAAAAAGTAAACTGGAAAACGTTTTATTACAGCATGTCCACTGAATTTATGACGTGGACATATACTTGTATCAAAGATTTTATACCTGTAAAAACGTGTCTAATTAACTCTATCTGCAAAAAAAAAAAAAAAAAAAGAAGAGCATTTTATCATGTACATATTTAAATAATTATAATAAATTATTACTAACCAATCTCTTGCAAGTTCTTTGAAACAAAGCATAATGTAAATATATTTATTGTTATATTTTTATGTTTGTTTTAATGTACCATGTACCACACTTAATCTCGATTAATCACAGAAAACATAATTATTTCTGCTATTAATTAGATTTAAAAAAATGTAATTGATTCACAGCCCTAATATATATATATATATATATATATATATATATATATATATATATATACACACACACACACACACACACACACACACACACACACACACTAACTGAGCACTTTATTAGGAACACTATGGTCCTAATAAAGTGCCTAACGTGGTGTTCTGCTGTTTTGGCCCATTCGCCCCATGGTTCAACATGTTGTGCATTATGAGATGCTATTCTGCTCACTACAATTGTACAGAGTGGTTATCTGAGATACCATAGACAAGGCATTTCCGTCTGCTGAACTGCAGCTCACTGGATGCTTTATGTTTTTTGCACAATTCTGAGTAAACTCTAGAGACTGTTGTGCATGAAAGTCCCAGGAGATCAGCAGCTACAGAAATACTCAAACCAGCCCATCTGGCACCAACAATAATGCCATGGTCCAAATCACTGAGATCACATTTTTTCCCCATTCTGATGGTTGATGTGAACATTAACTGCAGCTCCTGACCAGCAAATGCATGATGCCCTGCACTGCTGCCACACGATTGGCTAATTAGATAATAGCATGAATAAGTGGGTGTACAGGTGTTCATAATAAAGTTTTCAGTGAGTGTATGAATATATATATAAATATATATATATATATATGAATGGCCTTGAATTTTGTATACATTTTTTGAACGTATGGCTCACATAATTTCTGTTGTGTTTTGTCAGTTTTGTGTTTTTTTTTTTTATTCTGTACTGTAATATGAATGTATGACTTTATGTCTAGTTGGGTAAAGGCACAGATTCTCAACACTGTAGCGCTGTTTAAAGGGAGATTTTCGGCCGCTGGTCCAGCTCGAACCCTATAGTCACTGGGGGCGTGGAGAGGTGTCATTTTTAGTAAACGGCAAGGTCAACACCGCTCAGACCAAACTTGCCCGCAGCCCGTCTGAACCATAAGCAATGAGCCACAGTACGAGAGGAAGTAGAGAGGTGGACTCGTTGTCTGTGTGGTGCTGATTGGTTTAGTTATGCTCTAATTAAAGGGTTGCTTTTGCAGTATTTCTCAGAGCTCTGTTTATTAAATGATTTGGCCAATTAAATAATAATCTTTCAACTGAGAATGTTATTGAAAGGGATAGTTAACTGAAAAATGAAAATTCTTTCATCATTTACTTCCTCTCATGATGTTCCAAAAGCTGAATGACTTTCTTTCTTCTGTGGAACACAAAAGGAGATGTTAGGAAATATGTCAGTCTCCATCACCATTTACTTTCACTCTTTTTTTTTTTTTTTTTTTTTCAAACAATGGAAGTGAATGGTGTCATTCTGCCTAACATCATCTTTTGTGCTCCACTGAAAAATGGACGGATTTTAATTTTTGGATGAACTGTCCCTTTAAGATTGTCATGATTGAAAAAAACTAAGAAACCATTCAAATATTCTTTACATTTCATATCAGGAAGGGAGTAAAACAGTGATGCTGTCTGTACAGTATAATCCACAAACACTGACCTTCTTCTAACTGGAATCTCTGAGGACAATTCTGTTTGCAAGGGAAAAAATGTGTTTATTTGAAACATTGTAAAAAACAGGATTTGTGACGGTAACGTCTCTTGACAGGTGAATTAGGCTGCAGAAAGAGCATCGGGCCTAAGGCAGCGGGCATATGGTGCTGCCTTCTGCTGGCATCGCTTTAGAACAAGTTGCAATACTGTGACAGGGTCACGACGGGCTCAGGTTTGTTCCTCCTGCCCTGCTCTAAATAATAACAGGGCGAAAAAAACAGGCAAATTAATGCCCCCTTTGTCTTTGACAAGGGCGGAGCAAATATTTTTAGTTTGACTTTTTGGCCCGAATTGTTTGCTAGTGTTCTCTTCTTGATGTTAATGTGTTTGACCTTCATGTTTGTGTATTGTTTAATGTTATCATTCATTTTCATATCTATATTTACAAAAAAGTACCATGATGTTACCATGATTTTTGGGTGGCATTTTCTGACATGGTACTATGGTAATACTGTGGCATTCTTTTGAAGTACCTTGAAGTACCATGTAAATATGATGATATATGCATATAATAATCAGTCAATGCAATGGTAAACAGCATATCATAGTACTATATGGTATTAAGTCACTAAACAGCAGTAATACTATGTTTTTCTTTTGTTTTTTTTTTAACGTACTGTTATAGTTCCATGTTTCTTGAAATGTACTACAGTAATAATCTGGAATCCTTTCAATTACAAATTAAATGCTATGGCATATGCGTATGAGAATCAGACAGTACTATGGTATCATAGTAAACATGGTATTGCTGTCTAATACTGTCACTGTACCATGGTAATACCATGCTTTTTTGTCATTTACTATGGTAATATCATGGTATTCTTTGAAGTACTTTAGATTACCATTTAATATCATGGTATATGTGTTTAATAATCAGTCTGTACCATGGTATCATAGTAAATATGGTATTTCTGTCTAATACCATCACTGTACCTACCACAGTAATACTATGTTGTTGTTTTTTTTATTATTATTATTATTTTTTTTTACATGTAATAGTACCATGATATTCTTGAAAGTACCTTGAATACCATGCAAATATCATGAGTACCACAGTACATATCATAGTACTATGGTATTGTCATCTGATACAATTACCATACCATAATATCACCACAGTGCATTCTTTTTTTGAAAATTCAGATTTTATTTTTGCTATTAATATTTTTATATTAATACATTTATCTCAACAACTCTTTTTTTTTTTTTTTTTATAAAAAAAAAAAAAAAATGATTATGCCACAACACTATTTAATACTGTATATAATTAATGAACATCATTCATTAAGACTGCTCTTATTTTAAATATTAAAACAACTGCCACCCAATCATCCTTTCAGAAAAGTAGTTACAAATCTACATCGCCTCTTCGTAAAGTCAGAGTATGCATTCAGCAGCCTGCAGGAATGTGTGTTTAGCACAGAAGCCATTGTTTTGTTTGGTGCTCAGGGATGTCTTTAGATGGCCTGTGTTGCAGGCACTGCGGAGGGTTAATTATACTCACTCAGTCTCTCTCTGGATCACAGGCTTTTGTCTTTGATAGGGCCACTTACAGCATATGGCCGCAGCAATACAATAGTTTATTTTTATGATATTTGATGAGTGGTTTTTAATTTAGATTGTCACTTCTGGCAACCAGCAAGGCAGATGGTGCAGATTTGAATGCCCATCAGAGCCTAAAACACCCTCCAGGCAGCTGTTGCTAATAAACTTTTTCCCCCCATGTTTTTTCCCATTTTCCCCCACGCAACACGTTTTAGGTCAAGAGGAGTCAAACCTGTTTCAACACCTGTTTCTGCATATGTAAATCTGTTGTTTTGTCATTTCATTAAACAAGAAAAAAAAGGCAACCGTCCCTTGTGGTTGCAAATGCGACTGGCATCTAGCCCACTTGGCAGGGTGAAGACAGTGAGAGAAAAGGAGGGGAGGAAGAGGGGGAAGATGTGGAAAAGACAACTGGCGTTTGTGTCACACAACCACAGGGCCATTGGATGCTGCCGCTGTTTGAGGATTTTTTCTAAAAGGCTTCCTCCACTTTGGAATCAAAAAGTGTTTTTTTTATTTTATTTTTTAGGTTTACTCACTCTCATGTCTTTCAAAGCATGTTCTCCATACAATAAAAAGTGAATGGTGACTGAGGCAAGTTAGGTTTGAAACAACATGAGGGTGAGTAAATGACCACATTTTCTTTTTTGGGTGAACTATCACTTTAAAGGGGAGGTGCACTGAGAACACAATCCCCTCGTGCTTTTTTTTTACTTTCTTGCCTCTGTGTGAAAAGGAAGTAGGAACAGGCAATGCCCAGGAGTGAGCGGCTGGCACACGCGTGGCTGCCACACGCTCTCGTTGCATGCATTTCGTCCTACTCGAGCCCTCCCAACTGTATTCCCAATGCCCTCCCATCATCTGCCGTGATATCACAGTTCTGCTCCAAGCCACATGTGTTGGTCCTGTGTGTGCACTGCCTCTGGGGTGAATTGCCCCCCTCCCCGTTCCATCCTCGCCACAGTCCGCCTCAAGCCGTAAACTGCTGGTGCATGTCGATTTAAACCCTAGCCAGAGCCCAGTAGCATCAGCGCTTTCTTCATACACTTGAATTTTTCCCAAGCTGATCTTATGAAAAATATGTGGTGACATTTTTGAGAAAATATATGCATGGTTTCTTACACGTATCATGGCAAGAGGTGAAATGTCCACTGTGTGGTGCAAAAAGTGAGTTAAAATGTCTCCCAAACAGATTACGTTTTTATTGTTCATGCTGTATCGAGTTTTAAATCAACAAAACCTTCCTCCCTACCCAGACAACTTAAACCTAAACTTAACCATTAGTGTCATAAAAGCAAATGTGAAATGTAAAAAATGCAATTTCTGAAGCAACCATGTCATTTTATAATTTTTCTATGACACTTCTTGGCTCACTTATCGACTTGCGAGCGCTTCAGGACTCGTACCCCAGTCCTTTGCGTCACAAGTGCAGTGTTCTAGAAGTTGAGCTGCCGTGCAATTTGATTGCACCAGAACAAGCTTGTAAATGTTGTTGGTTATGTAATGCAAATGTTAAAATTGTTTAGATGACATAAGATAGCATTGTGTGAGGAACAGAGTGAAAGTAATTGTTAGTGAACTGATAATCTGCCATTTTACTCGTGATTTGTGTGAAAGGGAATAAAAGTCATTGTTCCAGCGGCCCTAGTTTTCATATCACCGTTAAACTGCTGTGATATGTACAACGAGCCACGTCAAAATCATTTTGCAAAAATGTAGGTTTAGTAACGTGATTCTATGAAACCAGGTTTATTTTTCCCTCTCTCCCTCTCCCGACCGAGTAAATTGTGGGATTTGGCTTGTAATCCCGTCTGTGTACTCAGGATGCAACAAATATGGCGTGAAATTAGAGGTTATTCCCCAAATATAACGGCTTGGCTTTGAAGATTACCGTCATCGTGATGGCACCTCTGCTGGAACGGGGCTTTGTATGCGTGCTCATGTCGTTGTCGCCGTCCAAGATGTGTCAACATGTACTTGTCTGTTACCACGGCAGCCCATGTTTTATTAGTTACATGCATCCATCTTACCTTAAAGCCCCCTCCAAAACACACTGTCACTCTCCTACCTGAGTCTTTTAATTTGGTCATTAATCTGCAGTTAAACTGCAATGAACCCAAGCTGGGCTCAGAACGCCCCCCTTCGGCGGCTTTACTGTGGGGTTCCCGTCGAGTGATAATCTCCCTGGGCCGTAGAGGTATCCTTCCTACCTTTTTTCCTCCTCCTCTCTCTCTCTTTCTCTGCTATTCTCTCCGAAGCAGCACACCAGCCTTCTCTGATTGGGAAGTTCATTAGGGACATGCCTTTGATGGGGCAGATGTGACGGCACTCTCAAATACCTTGATGTCGAAGCTTAAAAAGCCATTGTGCTGCGAGCGCGTCTTATTTAGATCTGCATAGTAAATCAAGCCGAGTAAATACCGACGAAGCAGATGGAAGCAAGGAGATAAGGCTCAGACGAACAATCACATTTGTATTTTGTTATGATGTTGACAGCAGCTAAAATTCACTAATCTAGCGCCACTGATCTGCATTTCAAAGAAATCTCATTTAGCAGCAGGGAGGATAAAGTTCTTTTCATTGTGGCTCCTCTTTTTTTTTTTTTTATTGCATTCTTTGCTAATTTATCTGCTGCAGATTTAACATTGGGCCCGGCGAAAGCGGCATGCATGTTGCAAAGGGGATCTTAAATACCCTGAAAGTGGTAACGTCTAGACTGTGAACCGGGGGTAATTACACGTCCGCTGATGAATGGGTCCGAATTTGAAGACTCATCTTTGTTCGGGGGGCCTGAATTGCTTGACTAACACAGATAAGGGCCATTTGGCCTCAGTCAAAAATATTGCGGTGGCTTCCACCTCCTAACGCCTCGTAACACGGGAATGGTATTTACTTGAAAAGGTAAAAAATTATTGTGTACTGTAATCTGACTTGTTAGCATAATGTCTTCTTTCATCCGCATACTCAGCCAAGGAGCTGAGGAGGTATTCGTGCCCTTGATTTGAAATAGTTTATCTCGACTTAACACAGGGCTTCATGTAAATATCAGACAGTGGCATTAGAAGAACCTGTGAATAGGTAATGCAGTGTGTATATATAATTTGATAGTATTTAGAGATCTCTTTGTATAGCGAATTGAAATGGGCCTGGTATTGTGTAAACTCTCCATAGTGAGGTTACGCAGACTAATAACATTGGCGAGTTGAATGAATTTGTGAGTTTTCACAGTTCAAAGCTATTGCGGTATTAAAATAAACTCAGAGGCAGTTCAAAATGAACGGAACATTAACGTAAAATAACGTCTTTCCAGAATGATTATATAGTGGGAGCTTGTAATATTGCATTTCATTTTCAAAGTTTGTGTGTACACAAAAAGGCACACACAGGAACACTTTTAAATCTAATTTTGATAATCTCTCATTCAAATGTTGACTGAGCACGTAAGCTTAAATATACCGCAACTAACACACTGTTTGTGCTTCTAAACCGAATGTACTTTCAGAATTATGAGAACTGTATACGTTTGTGTAAAAAGCACATGTAATTGATCTGGGAAGATGTGTATCTTAATACTTGTGCTAATAGACAGTTCGTGCTATTTTCATCAAATCCTCCATCTAAGCAGAAGTTCGTAAAACAACTTTGGCAGGTTTTGTTTGCAGAAAACCTATCACAAGCACCCACACCCAGCACACACACACACACACACACACACACACTTTTTTCCATACAGTTCAGGGAGCGCATTCCTCAGGATTCAGAAGATGTTAGTTGCCTACAGGGGTCTTTGGAAATCAGCGAGAGAGAATCCAAAGCCACTTGGTTTGTGTGTGTGTGTGTGTGTGTGTGTGTTCGTTCTTTCCTTCTCTGCCATACTGTAGCTTCACAAGTGAACTGTACTCTTAAAAAAAGAAGAAATATGTTACAACTTGCAGTTTTTTAGAAATGAGGTGAACTTCACAGCACACACTCATTTAGTCTAACACATCTGTGAGTGTCAGCAAAAAAAAATGGCAGAAGCCTAGACAGAAAGTTTGATTTATGCTCGGTTAGTTTTAACCTGGCAGGCATGGCAAGCTGTTTCGAGGGCAAAACATTTTTCCCTCATTTTTGACACGCATTATTATTCATAATGTGATGTATGTCAGTCTGAAACCCAGATCAAGGTACACATAGTGGAACTAAAAAGTTAATTACTTCGAATTCACATTCTTGAAGAATTAACAATAGAAATCGGTAAAGCTAATGAAAACCTTTTTTGAAAATGACTTTTTTAAATATGGCATTTTTTTTTTTTTTTTTCACCCACAGATTCTCCCGGACTCGCAATCCCAAACAAACACGGACATCAACTGAAAGATTCCCCTCAGGGTAAGATCGGAAAACACAGCTTCTCTTGTACTTCTGTCAACACTTTCATCTTTTTGGCAGTGCAGTCTTTGAAAAAGAGAAAAAAACGAGAGGGAATGATGGTGCGTTTGCCACAGACGCACACACTAAGACATGTTGACGTAAAACGAGCCCACATCCAGTTATTTGATTGACCTGTTCTACTGATGATGTGTGACAGACTTTGTCGTAATTATTTTAGCTGGGAGAAAAGCTCTTCACATGACACCAATATTGTAGAAACTCTCTTACACTGCCATTTTTTGCTTTCTTGTTACCAGCAAGTAAAAAGGTAGCATTCAAATTGGTAATATGCAAACAATTGCAAGTCTCGAGGACACATCTAAAAATTTTTACATTGCTTTCCCATTCTGTCTTGTGTGTTGGGCAGAATGAGACCTGGTATGGCCATTGTTCATAGAGTACTCTGAAAACCAAGGCGAAAACGGTGAGTAAAAGCAATCTTTAAAGTGCTAATTTGCATGTTTGGTCTGTCTGTCTCGACCATAATGTCCTCTCAGAAATCACTTTCATTATATATTCCATCAACCACATCCTGAGAGGAGCGTTAATAACGACAGGTCCGGGGACTTCTTTAATTCTTGATGGATCATGATAGGCAAGGGTCTACTTCTATTCTTGAAGTCTCTGAATAAGAGTAAGAGTGGTTATGGGGTTTTACATTAAATGCTGTTTAACTCTAAAGAAATGTATGGTGGTATAAAATGCAGCAAGCAAATGTTTAGAGCGTGTTGTATGACACTGTGCACCCTCTGGCCCTTCATTAAAGCCTTCTTGATGGTTTGTCACCAAGTAAGTGCAAAATGTGCATAAGGAATCTGACGGTCTGTGAGAATGTGACTACTGATTATGTGATGGAGGTTGTGGACACTGTCATTAGTGATATAGGCATTGCCAGACGGGGGTCTACAGTCTCGAAGGGTAAATGAGTGGTATATTTTAATGTGATGTATATTTGGAAAATATGTCTTGAGTATTTTAAACTTGCATATATCCTACCCTGTTTTACTGATAAGAAATGTTAAGGCCATGTTGAATGTGTGCCCCTGCCTGTTTAAAAAAAGAGTCTGTGATACAGTTGTGGCCAAAAATATTGGCACCCTTGGTAAATATGAGAAAAGAAGGCTGTGAAAAATATATCCTTATTGTTTATACTTTTGGTCTTTCATTCAAAATATTCACAAAAATCTATCCTCTAATAGATATCAAACAATTCCAAACACAACACAAGTTTTATCAACAAAAAATATATATATATTTTTGTCAAGTATATGTGTGACAATTATTGGCACCCTTGTATTCAATACTTTGTACAACCTCCCATTGCCAAGATAGCAGAATCTTCTCCTATAATGCCTAATGAGGTTGGAGAACACATGGCAAGTGTTCTGAGACCATTCCTCCATACAGAATCTCTCCAGATCCTTCAAATTCCGAGGGTCCACGCTGGCGGTCTCTCCGCTTCAGTTCACCCCACAGGTTTTCTATGGGGTTCAGGCCAGGGGACTGGGATGGCCATGGCAGAACCTTGATTTTGTGGTCAGTGAACCATTTTGTTGTGTTGATTTTTTTGTGTTGATGTTTGTTTTGGATCATTGTCCTGCTGGAAGATCCAACCACAGCCCATTTTAAGCTTTCTGGGAGAGGCAGTCAGGTTTTGATTTTTTTTATCAGTTGGTATTTGATAGAGTCCATGATGCCATGTAACTGAATAAGATGGCCAGGACCTCTGGCATAAAAACAGCCCCACAACATATAAGATCCACCACCATATTTAACCGTGGGCATGAGGTACTTTTCCATATGGCTACCTCTCTGTGTGCACCTAACTCATCTCTGGTGTTTACTGCCAAAAAGCTCTGCTTTTGTTTTATCTGACCATAGAACCCAGTCCCATTTGAAGTTCCAGTAGTGTCTGGCAAACTGAAGATGCTTGAGTTTGTTGTTGGATGAGGGCAGAGGCTTTTTTTCTTGAAACCTTCCCAAACAGCTTGTTGTGATGTAGGTGATGTCTGATTGTAGTTTTAGAGACTTTCTGACCCCAAGACCAAACTAATTCCTGTAAGTCTCCAGCTGTGATCCTTGGAGAATTTTTGGCCACTCGAACCATCCTCCTCACCATATGTGGAGACAATATAGACACACGTCCTATTTCAGGCCAATTCGTAACATCTCCAGTTGATTGGCACTTCTTAATAATTGCCATGATGGTGGAATGGGTATTTTCAATGCTTTAGCTATTGTCTTATAGCCACCTCACATTTTCTGAAGCTCAACAACCTTCTCATCATAACATTATTCTTTGGCCTTACCCATTGTGATGGATGACTAAGAGAATTTGGCCTGTGCGTTACCTCATATATATACCCCTGTGAAACAGGAAGTCATGGCTGAACAATTTCATGTTCCTTGTCGCCCAGGTGTACTAAAACATTTAAAATATGAATGGGGATATATTTTACTCATAGGAATTTCTAGGGGTGCCAATAATTGTGGCAAACGTGTTTTGGGGAAAAAATAGTTATTTACTTATGAGACTTTTCCCAACTTTCAATTACTTTACTTCAATTAAAGGTTGTAGTTTTGTGAATATTTTGAATGTTGTTTATCCTTTTGATCATTCAAAGACATATTTTTCACAGCCTTCTTTGCTCATATTTACCAAGGGTGCTAATATTGTTGACCAATACTGTACATGATTTATTTTGAGATTTGTGTGGGTTTGTTTTGGGATGGAGATACAGTATTAATTTTATTTGTTCAGGTCTTGAAAAAGGTCTTAAAATTTCTTAAATTTGATTTTAAAAACTCTGCAGCAACCCTGGTTAAAACGTATGTATTATTTGAGCCGTAAATTTGTTTAAATTGTAATTTATACAGTCATTTTAGGGATTTAGGGTTTCTTGACATTACATCGTTATAGCAATGAAGTTGTAATATTGGCTATAACTTTACACTGAAAAGGTTTGAAAGTGATTTTATCACACTAAAATCATGTTAACATGCATGTGTCGTGACTATACTTTTGAAACAATGAGTATTTTAACGTTTACGGATTGGCCCCATTCACTTCCATTGTAAGTGCCTCACTGTAAAGCAGATTTTTGCTCTTTTTTATTTATTTATTTATTTTTTTTAAGAAAAGGTAGGGGCAAGTCAAAATTAACTTTTGTAGTTATCAATATGATGCCACAGGTGCTATGGACCAAAAATTGCTGCAGCCTCCATAGTTAAGTTGTTTACATATATATTTTTTGAACGGGAAGGTGCACAAATGATGACAGAATTTACATTTTTGGTGAGCTATCCCTTTAATCGTTAGCTTTAAATCATAATTGAAAAATATTTCTTGTTTCAGGATGTACAGTATGTTATTTATTGAGTAGACTTATTGGGAACAGTCAAGTCATTTTTATTTGTTTAGCACCTTTCACAACACCCATCGTTTCAAAGCAGCTTTACAGAAAATCATGCATTACAGAAAACGAGTCTGTAATATCTTAATGTCTTAGAGTCATCATTGTGTAGTTTGATAAAATACGGTTGTGAATTGTGTTTATAAATAAGTAATTAAATAATAATTGTATTTAGAAACCCAGTGAACAAGCCGAATGCGACTGTGGCAAGGAACACAAAACTCCATAAGATTTTGGTTAATGGAGAAAAATAACCTTGGGAGAAACCAGTCTCACTGTGTTGCCAGTTCTATAGTTATAGAAACCTGGAAATATCAGTGAATTTTAAATTATTGAAATTTTAAAAAGTCATAGAAATTTCTATAGTCAGTATTTTTTAAGTAATGCTCCATTCTAAAATATTTCAGCTAGAAATTGCTCTTTGTCAGTGCAGTCTTTATAAAAAGATTTTTAGAAGTCCTTATCCAGTAATCAACTGGAAATAGTATGGAAATTCATTGGTCAAAAGGTGTAGGGAGACAAAGCATAGCTTTTAAAATTGGCTTCAATTTCAGTCCAAGCTCTTGCTTAAATTTTTTTTCATATGAGTTTCTCATAGTGCAAGCAATAACAGCCCACATTTTGCTGTGGGACTGATAAAACCGAGCAGAGTCCAGCAAATGCTTGCGCTCAACTCTGTTGAGAAGCATCCATCTGAGGGGGTATTCCAGCCCATTACTTTGCCTTTGAGGTTGAAGGCTGATTAAAGTTTGCATTTGCACAGAGGTTGGGTGGCTTGGCTTCAAGCAGGGGCTGAAATCCCCAGAAGTCGCTGCCTCACAAGACTAAGCAAAAACCCAGCTCCTCTCTCCCCACCTTAAAGAGATTTGAATATTAGTTTTTAATTTGACGAATATCCACTTAAATCTTCAAAGATTAACTCTTAAAGCATATCTGTTCTGGAACAGAAGTCCTCTGATCAGAGCGTAAAAAATGTATAATTGCCCCACAACTTTACACTGCCAATGCAAAATCTACAGCAATTAAGCATATCTCAACCGAGTTTAAAGACGAGGGATGGCATTGCTCACTCTTCGGATGGACGGCCTTCGCTTTGGAAATGTATTTCTTGTTCTAGTGGCTGTCATTTCCATCTAAAATGGCTCAGAGAGAGCTCTTCCACTCCCCGGAGTGGAGACTAACCTCCGTGGAGCTATGCTCTGGACACTCGGAGCGGAGAGGATGGAAGGATATCAAAGGAACCGGGGTTCATCTTCATTGGCAGTTCTCATTGTGTTGCTGATTTGGGATTGGAAAAGGAAGGTGGTTGGGGACAGAGATGAAGCAAAGCCCGATTCCTCCTAATCTTTATCCCCCATTAACCCCAGAACCAGAGCAGCTCCTGGGATCAGGTCACTGGTCAATCCTGCCATTTCTCAGCCACATTGAATATTTTAAACTTAAGACTTTTTATAAGGAAAAAAATGAAGGCCATCAAAGGTTCACTTCATGTTTCTGGTGTTTCTCTCACTCTTCGGTTCATTGTTTTGTCTCCATTTTAGAAAGAAGGATGATATTTTTGGGGGGCTTCTGACCAAGTTTCCATATTCCTGTTAAGCTAGGTTTGGGAAAGGGCTCATAAAGGCTGTGCTGTGTGCAAATTGGTACTTGAGTGGCTCCTTCTCTCAGACATCTTTCTTTAAATGTGATAATAAGAGGTTTGTAAAGTAAATTCTGGAAATCAAGTTGGCAGCATTGGTGGCACGTTCCCTCAATTACTTCCAAGCCTTTTACTTTGGCTTTCAGGCCAGATAAAACTTGCTAATTCTTCTCGGTAACATCTAGATAACTAACAGATAACTAACTGACAGCTTTATTTACTCAGTCTCTTCTAGTTGGCTTTCTGGTCAGTGATTTAGCAGCATTTAGAACCAGATAAAACAAAAAGATACACCCTAATTTTTCTCAGTAGCGTTCAGATAACTTCAGACAGCTTTATTTACTCACACCATCAAAGACCGAGAGACAGAAGGAAACAAATAGAGGCTGGCATGAAAAATAGAGCGAGAGTTTGTGGAGAATGGGCAGTTGTCGTAAGAATAGAGTTACAAAGGAGAGACTGCTGTGTGCTGCCATCATTCCTGATAGAAGAGACAGACCGAGTCAATGAGGTTATTGATCCAGTAGGAGTGCTATGCTAATCAGTAGTCTGAATTGGCCGAGAGACATTGTCCTTCACTGCGACTTCTACCCAGCTCACTTGTCTATATTCTTTTAATACCTACCCAGCATTATCCTCCAAACCAGCCCATTGCATGTAAGTTTGAGTTGCAAAGCTCAGAGTATGTAGGATAGATAGACTGATAATTGATTTGACCAATATTTTTTTGCCAATATTAACGCTTTCCTACTTGGTTGTCAGTTATTCTAAAGAATAGCACCCAAAAAGCCCATTACGCCACTGTGCAATCAACAGAAAACAACAGTGTTCACAGGTAAAGTAACTTGCTTATTTAATGTATTGATTGCATATATTACTCAACTTTATGTTATAGCCAGAGAAACATGATAAAACAAAGATGGAAATATATTTGTGACCATTTAGATCACTATAGGAGTTTGCATAAATTAATAATAAAATAATGATAATAAAATAATTGTTTGTAAAATATAAAATAAAATAGAATAAAAATAAAATAATTATAAATAAAAAAGAAATAATAATAAACACAAAAATAAAATATAATAAAATAAAATAAATGATGATGATAATAATAATAAATACAATAATAAAACAAAATGATAAAATATAATAAAACTTATTATAAACAAAATACCAAAATACATTTGCGATATTTTAGATGGCAAAAGTCTGCATAAATTCATAATACATTTAAAATATATTTTTATAAAATATAAAATAAATGAGAAAATATAGTAAAATAAGTAAAAAATTAAATAAATAGTAATAATAAATAATAAAATAATACATAATACACTCATGCATGTTTTTATTTTTGTAGTCCAATGATTTTTCATTTATAGCTGCCAAAAAGCAGAAATAAAACAGTAATTTTCTGTGATTAGTCACTTAAATATTAAAATAATCTGTATTGGTATTGATCACTCAAACAAAAAACAAACAAACAAAATGTCAGACGATTTCTAGTTTGTAGTATACTCCTTTTTTTTTGTGTGTGTCAGATGTTATCACATTTGTGGTGTGGGTTCTAACATGGGTTCCTGTGGAGAGGCCTTGTGCACAGAATCCCGAGTGTTGGAATTTTTCCAAGTGGAATGATTGTGAAACGAGACACTTTTTCAGGCATGACATCAGAGTGGCCTGACACAGGTTTTACCCTGTCGTTCCAGGTGGAGGGAATTAGGTAGACGCTTTGCTTGCAGGTAATCATGTCCAATGCATTGGTCTCACACGTCTTGTCCCCTACGTGTCGCCTGGAGTGTATTTTTCCAATGAGCTGAACCTGCGGGGAACCTTGAGGTCATGAAATGGATCGCGGTCTAGAATAGACACGGGTGAATTAGGAGTGAATGGGCGCAGATTGAATATGTGAGAAACAACACTGCATAACTGCACTTGCCAATTTTTGCCAATTTTGAAGTTAAGAGTGTGTATTAAACAATCAGAGTCAGATTAGAAACTTATGTTCGGACAATTGTCAAATCAACTCCAATTGAGTTTCAAATGCCAACAGACTGAACTTGGATTACTAAGCATGAAATGTGCTATTAGCTGCCATTGGTTTCTTGGAACCAATTTATTTAGAGGCTTTGAACCAAGTTGAGTCTGAAGGATTTTGGCCTCCTGTGGAGTTGTAAGACTCCTAGATTATGTGAATAATTGGCCACAAAAAGGATTCATTTAAATGTAAATTAGATTAAATTAGCTTAGTCTCTTATTTTTTGTGTTTTATGACGTGATTCTTCTCTCAAGAATTCCAAGATTTCAATGCATTTCTTAAATTGAAGTGTTTGATATTTTATATAAACAACTAATATTATGGGTTTTTTTGTTGTTGTTTTTTTTTTTTTTTAGTTTTTTGGAATAAAGAAATGTTATATGTTAACAGAAATCTCTCCCGCGATCCTTTGATAGTGCTGTTTTGAAATACTTTATCCATTTGAACGCTTTGTCAAGCCTTATTCACAGAAAAAGCTTTACTACAAAAGATACAAGCCAACCACTTTGTTCCTCACAATAATTTGATAGTGGCTTGAAAAATGATCTTGCGGAAAGAGAGGTACTTGAATTTGGCTTCCCCGCCATAAACCGCAAGCCTGTACAATCAAACTATGTTACGGTTACCTGGTTTGATAGATGTGAAACTGTTCGTTGTTGGGACGAAAGCTACTCCGTTTTGGGTCACATGCCCATCTAAGCCTGGAATGTTGTCACTTGTGTTCTTGTAGTAAAGATTTGCACATAGGCTGGTGTCTGTTTGTCGGAGTGTTTGGAAAGGGGTCTCTGATTTCTCTGCATAGTATATGATTCACTTTTGTAACACCCCTCATGAAAGTCGTGCCTCTGAGCCAATTCTGTGGTCACACTACCTGATTCTGAGGCTTGTAGACTGATGTTGACTGCGGAAGCCAGAGGGAGTCATGTGAGAGATATTTCGTCTGCATAAACATGCCATTCTTCTCTCAGAGACCAAACAGACAGGGTGTCCCTCAGCCCGCCTCACCTGTGAAGACTTTTAACAATCTCTCGCTTTCATTTTCATTTCCTGTCTGTCTCCTTCTCTCTTTTCTTAGATTTTCTCTTTTATGTCTCTAGCTGCAGTCTTCAAATCCTGTTAGATAAAAAGTTTGGACATCAGATGTTCACAGGTTGGACGTCTTTAAATAAATGTTCCAGGTTTAATATAAGTTAAGCTCTATCAGCAGCATAATGTTGATTTACCACAGAAAATAGTTTCAACTCGTCCCTTAGTGTAGAAAATAAAAAAAAAGTAAAATCATGGTTACAGTTAGACACTGACAATTAAAATAAATATGGAAGAAAAACCAGTACAGTTTCACATTATATGTGCAAGAATAAGAGACTGACTTTTTAAATACAGAGCAATTAAAATGCAGGAAATACATCAGTGACAAATAACTCCTGTTTGTCTTCCTAGAAGAGTAGTCCCACTTTAAAAATGCCAATTTAGATGCAACAGTTTTTTTTTTTTTTTTTTTTTTAAGAAAGAATTCAATAAAGTACTTTAACAAAAATACAAGCTTCACATTTCTGCTTTAAAACACTTGAAATGCACGACTCCATTTACTTTCTTTGAAAGTGTGTTAGTGAACACAGGATATTTGCTTTTTTAATAAAAAAAAAAGAGAAGTTGAAATAAATCTCTTGGGTAATTATGCCACAGATGCTGTCAGTAGAACTTAAAGTAAACAATGTAAACATTGTACATTTAAACTGGGGCTGTCAAGCAATGAAAATTTTTAATCGAACTAATGACATGGTGTGATTAATTAATTAATCGAATTAATCACAGTTAATCGCATATATAAATATCTGCTAAGAAAGCCCCTCAAATAACAGTATAACAATTCAATATGTAATGATTATGTCATTATAAATAGGTGTATTTAAATAATTATAAATAATATATATATTATAAAAAATAAAAATACAGATAATTAAAATGTATTACATTATTGTGGCACACGAGTAAAGCATTAAAAAAGACGGTAACACTTAACACTTATAAGGTTCCATTTGTCAACATTAGTTTACAAGAACAATACTTTTACAGCATTTTAATTTAAACATTATACTAATACATTTTTGTAATCGTTTAAAATAGTTGTTTGTTAACATTAGTCTACACTATGAACTAACATGAGACAAAGATTAATAATGCTGTAAACAATATATTGTTAATTGATCATGATACCTAATGCATTAACTAATGTTAACAAATGGAACCTTATTGCAAAGTGTTACCAAAAAGACAATACAAAAAGTGGCTCTAGAATGCAATATATTGTTGTTTTTTTCCATATTCATGAACATAAGCCAGTCATTGTCCTACAGTTCACGGCAATCTATATTTCGCAATTGAATTCATCAATCAATCCAAGATTTATTATAAGGGCTTGTTTAAGGACACATCAATGTACACCTGTGTCAGACGGATGCTTTTGGAGGGTCTCGGTTGAGTCTCGTAATAAACATTCAGTTTGCGTCCTCATATTGGCCGTGTCTCGTTTGGAAGGCTGCGTCCTCCGGAGGTCGCATTTGTCGGCCACATACGTGATCGAGGTTGTCTCGTTTCAGAAAGCGAGTAGGACACTTCGAATGCAGCCTTCGAATGCGACCTTCTTTCACGGGAATTCGGAGGATGCATGAGGTGTATCCTTCGTGGGCACTCACAACCCACAATTCTTTGCTTCAACGGAAATGTCTAAAAAATTGACGCCAATTTGCCCGTAAATACGATGTTCAAATGCAAGGAATGTTAAATCCCAAGTTGAAGTACCTCAGTAGATGGGTGCAGAGTATATAATATGTATAAATTATATTCATATATAATTAAAATAAAGTATTAGACTAAAACTACACCTGTAAAATCTATTTTCTTTTCTCTTTACATCATTATAACACTCCTAAAATTTACCTCGTACATTCCCTTCTAAAGGGACTTTGTTCCCTTCTCACTCAAAGCACTCGTGCTTGTTAAAGAGTGCTGTGCTGTCATAGCAACCATGTTACGTTCCGTTTCCGTTTGTCCTACCTAGCACGCGGCCTTCGAAACGAGAGACAGCCGTTGTTTTGTGTGCTGTCTGTGAGTGTGGTTTGTTCTCTCTATAAGCTGTGCGTTGCCTATACAGCTGGAGTTTCGTATACTGCCCCCTGGAGAAAACAGATGGTACTCCAAGCTTGAATTGGTCAGATGGAAGAAATACTCCTAATTAGGGTCCGGGGACATTATTAATTGTGTTAATTGTTTTAACACGTTATCTTTTATATAATTAATCACACTGAATTAACACGATAAATCGACAGCCTTAATTTTAACATGATTTTAGTGTGAAAATCAGGAATTTACTGTCGTTACAGTGTTTATCAGATTACAGGGTTTACTAGCATTATTTTGTGACACTAAAATCATGTTAAAACATATCATTTTGATGTCATGTGGCAATACTCTTGTGTATTTGAATGTTGATGGAATGCTCCATTCACTTCCATTGTAAGTGCCTCACTGTAACCAAAATTTGTTTTTAAATAAACTTGTTCAGACTACTGATATTACTTCTATGTTCTCAAATTCTGCTGCTTTTCCAGTTGTTTTCTCCTCCTTGCTCTAAATCTTCCTATCAGCCTTTCTCCAAACCTATTTTCATTGCTTAATTCTCTCTTTCTCTCATTCATAGCTTTATTCAGAAAGAGTCTTCACTCTCGCTGTTATTAGACGACTTTCGCTCTCCCTTGCCTGTCTGTTGAATTCTGTTGCACCACACACATACACACACACATACCAGCGCTTGATGCAGACTGACAGTGCTGCACGGGACTGATTGAAACTCGTGTCTCAAAGTTGCTAATGCTCACTGAAGCATTTTATTGAAGATAAAGTAAATAAAATAGGTGGCCTTATGAGAATTCACTGAAATAGACTAGAATGATCCAGAAAACACACTCGCGCTCACACATATACACTCTGAAGAGACGTAGCTCTGATTGGTTCATGTATTCCAGGCGAGTGACTGCGATGAGGTGTTTTCTAGAAGTATGAGAGACAGACGGCTGTTTTTATGGCCTAGGAATTTCACAAGTCCAATGTTTTTTGAGAGGCCTGAGAGAAAGCAAACGGCTCAATTTTAATCAATTTCTAAGGAATGACTTTTATAAATATACTTGAGGTATACCACAAAGCCCAGTCGTTCCTGTCAGGTGATATAACCCAACTTTTCTGTTTACTTTGTTTACTTTGTTATATAACCCAACTGTTCTGTTTACTCAAGTTTTTTTGAGTGACCTCACAGATTGATGGTACTGAACAAGTTCTATCGTGAAAGGCAGGAAGATGTTTTTGACATTGTTCAGCTCTCCACAGAAGACTTTACACCATACTATACTTTTGTCAAGACAACATGAAATCAAAATCCTATTTACTTTCTTAATAAATGTCCCTAATACATGCCATGATTCATAATCTTTCCTCAAAAAGTAGTAATTTCACCTCTGAAACTGTATTTATGTATATGTTCATTGCTTAATTTTCATGATCCAATCAAATCTTACTGGATATAATCAAGTCCCGCCTAATTATTTCCTGAAATAATTGAAATATTTAGTTTCAGCTGTAAATATGTGACATTATGGAAGTTAAATACTTGAATACTTGTAACGGCATTAAATAATCAGGATACAAAGAATGTGTAACTATTATCCATTACAGTTACATAAAAACCCAACGTAATCAGATTACAGTTACATTTTGTAAAAAATGAGATTACTAGCAGGATTACAATTTTTAATTTACACTCATCCACTTTATTAGATACACCTGTACACCTGTTTATTCATGTGATTATCCAATCAGCCAATCGTGTGGCAGCAGTGTAGTGTATAAAATCATGCAAATATTGATCAGGAGATTCAGTTTATGTTCACATCAACCATCAGAATGGGGAAAAATGTGATCTCAGTGATTTAGACCGTGGCATGATTGTTGGTGCCAGACAGGCTGGTTTGAGTATTTCTGTATCTGCTGATCTCCTGGGATTTTCACGCACAACAGTCCCTAGAGTGTAAAGAGAATGGTGCAAAAAACAAAAAAACATCCAGTGAGCAGCAGTTCTGTGGGTGAAAACGGCTTGTTAATGACAGAGGTCAGAGGAGAATGGCCAGACTGGTCCAAGCTGACAGGAAGGTAACAGTAACCCAAATAAACACGTTACAACAGTGCTGTGTAGAAAAGCATTTCTAAACGTACAACACATCGAACATTGAGGCGGATGGGCTACAGCAGCAGAAGACCCTTCCGGGTACCACTGCTGTCAGCTTAGAACAGGAAATTGAGGCTGCAGTGGGCACAGGCTCACCAAAACTGGACAGTAGATGATTGGAAAAACATCACCTGGTCTGACAAATCTGGATTTCTGCTGAGGTACACAAATGGTAGGCCCACTGAAGCCTCAGTTTTCTGTTCTTGGCTGATAGAAGTGGAACCCGACATGGTCTTCTGCTGTTGTAGCCCATCTGCCTCAAGGTTCGACATGTTGTGCATTCTGAGATGCTTTTGCAGCCTGGCCATTCTCCATTGACCTCTCTCATCAACAAGGCGTTTCTGTCCACAGAACTGATGCTCACTGGATGTTTTTTGCACCATTCTGAGTAAACTCTAGAGACTTTTGTGTGTGTAAATCCCAGGAGATCAGCAGTTACAGAAATACTCAAACCAAACTGGCACCAGCAATCATGCCAAAGTCTAAATCACTGAGATAAATATTTTCCCCATTCTGATGGTTGATATGAACATTAACTGAAGCTCCTGACCCGTATCTGCATAATTTTATACATTACACTGCTGCCACATGATTGGCTGATTAGATAAGTGCATGAATATGTAGATGTACAGGTGTACCTAATAAAGTGGCCGTTGGGTGTATATCAAAAGCAAAATATCCTACTGACATAAAATTATATAGACCGCTGCTTGCTTTAGAGTGGAATAAGTATGATCCGATGCATGCTTGAACTTTCTTCTGGTTTTCTCTCGTGACTCACATGAATCTGGCGCCACTCACTGTCACATACGCAAATAGTCTCGCATCAACAATGTGCTATCGATGTAAACGAGGTCAAACCGTTAAAAGGGCTGTTTCATCGTGATTTATTAATCGCAAAAGTGTACTATTTTCGAGGAAATATTGACATTCTTGTCTCTTCAAAGGAGAAAGGTAAACAACATTAAAGTTCAGTGCAATTTATGCTTTCCAGCTGTGAAGATGATGTCATTTTCCAAGGACACTACATACACTATATTGCCAAAAGTATTCGCTCACCCATCCAAATACTTCAATTCAGGTGTTCCAATCACTTCCATGGCCACAGGTGTATAAAATGAAGCACCTAGGCATGCAGACTGCTTCTACAAACATTTGTGAAAGAATGGGCCGCTCTCAGGAGCTCAGTGAATTCCAGCGTGGTACTGTGATAGGATGCCACCTGTGCAACAAGTCCAGTCGTGAAATTTCCTCGCTACTAAATATTCCACAGTCAACTGTCAGTGGTATTATAACAAAGTGGAAGCAATTGGGAATGACAGCCACTCAGCCACGAAGTGGTAGGCCACGTAAAATGACAGAGCGGGGTCAGCGGATGCTGAGGCGCATAGTGCGCAGAGGTCGCCAACTTTCTGCAGAGTCAATCGCTACAGACCTCCAAAATTCATGTGGCCTTCAGATTAGCTCAAGAACAGTGCGTAGAGAGCTTCATGGAATAGGTTTCCATGGCCGAGCAGCTGCATCCAAGCCATACATCACCAAGTGCAATGCAAAGCGTCGGATGCAGTGGTGTAAAGCATGCCGCCACTGGACTCTAGAGCAGTGGAGACGCGTTCTCTGGAGTGACGAATCACGCTTCTCCATCTGGCAATCTGATGGACGAGTCTGGGTTTGGTGGTTGCCAGGAGAACGGTACTTGTCTGACTGCATTGTGCCAACTGTGAAGTTTGGTGGAGGAGGGATTATGGTGTGGGGTTGTTTTTCAGGAGCTGGGCTTGGCCTCTTAGTTCCAGTGAAAGGAACTCTGAATGCTTCAGCATACCAAGAGATTTTGGACAATTCCATGCTCCCAACTTTGTGGGAACAGTTTGGGGATGGCCCCTTCCTGTTCCAACATGACTGCGCACCAGTGCACAAAGCAAGGTCCATAAAGACATGGATGAGTGAGTTTGGTGTGGAAGAACTTGACTGGCCTGCACAGAGTCCTGACCTCAACCCGATAGAGCACCTTTGGGATAAATTTGAGCGAAGACTGTGAGCCAGGCCTTCTCGTCCAACATCAGTGTCTGACCTCACAAATGCGCTTCTGGAAGAATGGTCAAAAATTCCCATAAACACACTCCTAAACCTTGTGGAAAGCCTTCCCATAATAGTTGAATCTGTTATAGCTGCAAAGGGTGGGCCGACATCATATTAAACCCTATGGATTAAGAATGGGATGTCACTTAAGTTCATATGCGTCTAAAGGCAGGTGAGCGAATACTTTTGGCAATATAGTGTATAATTTGGTGAAATTTGAAGGTAAGACCAGGGTGTGCTGAGTGACACCAGTCAGGCTTCCTAAGAAACCAATTGGCATGGTTGCTAGGGTGGGTAGAGTCACATTGGGTTATCCTCCTCGTAGTCGCTATAATAAGGTTCTCGCTCTCGGTGGGGTGCGGGGATGCCGTGGAGAATAGCGTGAGCCTTCACGCACTAGGTCTCCGCGGTAACACGTTCAACAAGCCACGTGATAAGATGCACGGATTGACGATCTCAAACGCAGAGGCAACTGAGATTCGTCCTCCGCCACCCGGATTGAGGCGAGTCACTACGCCACCACGAGGACCTAGAGCGCATTGGGAATTGGGCATTCCAAATTGGGGAGAAAAGGGGAGAAAATCCAAAAACACACACACACAAAAAAAATGCTACACGCAATGTAATATCCGTTCACGGAAAATTAATGCATCTCTAAAGCATGAAGACTTCAGAGTACAGTAGGCTAACTTCTCAAAAGTAACTCAAATGTCAGTCTATTCATTATTATTTCAGGAGCTCTGTTTTTTTTTCACAACAAGGACAGTAGGCTATGTACAGTTATATGTTTGATACATTTTTAAATGAGAAAATATTTATAAATTGTTTCCCTAAATGTTTGAATATTTGATTAAAGTTCGGTCTGTTACAGTTTGACACTTTTTTGTCCATTTTGCACATCGTCGTCAACTAAAAGATTTTATTTCGTTGACTAAAATATGTCATTTTCGTCAGACTAAAACTGACAAAAACTAATGAATATGAGATGACGAAATATTGACTAATTTTAAAGGACATTTTCGTCAAAAGACTAAAACTATGACTAAAAACTGGTGGTAATTGGATCAAGTGATTGCATTTTTACGAAGTAATCCGTATTTGTAACAGATTACATTTTAAAAGTAACCTTCCAAACCCTGCACATTATTTACAGTGAGTCTTTTAATCTGACTTTGCAAAAACCTTAATTTACATGCTTTAGACTTCAATCGGACTAAAGCATTTACATAACATTTTAAAAAGATGAATTATTTTTTTAGTCCAACTGAAATCGAACTTTCAAAGTGCATGTAAACGTATTGACAGACTTGATGGATTGCAGTAAACTATTAGCAGACACCACAGGAATATTTGTTCTTGGTCTTGTCTGTGACGCTGACACCATTGAACAATCTTCATCTGAAAGAACAGTAGCAGGTTTAAACACTGAAAACGAACAAAACAGGTCACATTCAATAAGCTCCTTGTACCCATTCAACCTTGTGAAAAATCATCCACGTTCTCTATACAATTACATTCGTCCAAATTTCTATACAACCACCTCCCAGCCCAGCATTCTCTTCTGGATGATAAAGAAACGTTAGAATGTGATTCCCTTTGGCTTAAAGGAGGTATAGGTGTCGCCCTAATACATTAGCATTGTCCTCCGTTATAAATATTCTGCCAGCCCTTCCTCAGTCGGCTGCCTCTGAATGCTGCCACTCCGTGCAGTAGTCCTTCTGAATTCACTCTTTTATCAAACATCCAGGCGCTTTGATAGTTTCCTCATTTATTTAGTGAATAGTTGGAGGGGAAGAAAGGAAGAGAGAATGAAAGAATGGAAGAAAGAAAGAGTTTTTACATAATGTAAATGGAGGAGGGGGAGTTCTGTAATCTCCCACATGCTCATCCTTGCAGACTTTCGGATTTGATGATGGTACTGCCCTCCTGGAAGCCATTGTTGGGATTTTCAGCCTCTTTCCTGGCCAGCTCAAAGTATTTTGAGGATTTAAATACGCACAGCTTTCCTCACAACAATGTTTACAAGTGGCCGTTCAGTAAAATCTCAAGTACCTCAATGTATCTCTCATAATACTTCATGCTTTGTCTGCGACCAAAGAACATAATGGTGGTTTTGAGTGTGTATGTGTGTGTTCTTGGTATTCATTGCACTAATGCACTCACACATGCACACAGGATCTAAAATAAAAAAAATAAACTATGAGAGGCTGTGCGTTACAGTGGTTTTAACATGGTTATGAGGTGTTCTTGGGCACAATGGAGCACCTAAAATTCCATAACTGTAAAAATCATGGTAAAATCACTATAAGTCATGCCCTCAAGTGGCATATTGTTTTTATTTTAAATAGTAGCAACAGCACTATAATAAAAGACACCAAATTTGCTCATCCAATTAGAATTTAGAGTGGAAACTGTCCATTTTACATTGATACACATTTCACTGAGGTAAAAGAAGAAATAAGTCGTGATAGTCACTGATGATTTTTTTTTTATGTTGATGACTTGTATGTCTTTGATTTTAAGCGCTCGCATCACTCGGACCAATGTCTGAAAAATTTGAGGAATATTCCGGGTTCAAAACAGGTTAAGCTCAGTTGAAATCATTTGTGGCATAATATTGAATACCTCAAAAATATATTGACTTACCCCTCCTTTTCTTTAAAAAAGCTAAACTCTAAGTTACAGTGAGGCACTTACAATGGAAGTGAATGGGGCCAATTCGTAAACGTTAAAATACTATTTCAAAAGTATAGCCACAAAAATCGCTTGCTAACCTTTTCTGTCTAGTCAACTTTACAACTTCGTTGCCATGACGATGTAATGTCAACAAACCCTAAAATGACTAAATTTATGGCTTAAACAACTTTACAGCTCAAACAATACATGAGTTTTGATAGAAGAATTGATTTGTAAAATCATAAGCTTCAAATGTTTTGCCTTTAAACCCTCCAAAAATTGGCCCACATTATGCCACAAATGCTGACGATTGAGCTTAACTTGTATTGATACCGGAATATTGCTTTAACTTTTACATTAAGGGACAATAAAAAATGTTTTGTCAATCTGAGAAATTATTACCTCTTACCCTAGAAATTAAATCAACATCAATTCATATTTTATGCCATAATATGTATACCTAGGACTATAATAGAATAGTAAGAACAAAATAAGATATTAAAAAGAAAAAAGAAAAAGAATACAGAACAATTCATAACGAGGGTATTTTTTTGACCCCACATTTTGAATTACGGGGGCATTTTTGCTCTGAAGCCCCCCTTAATTTCTGACCATGACCTAGACAATTTTTTTGTACAATCTAGTCATTCAGTGCTGCATTTCTTAAAATAGTTTCATTCCAACTGATGAGTAACTCCATTTAGTTTACTTGCCAGTGCCAATTTTGCGTGTATTTGGTGCTTGGCAAGTGTTAGTTTTGGACCCTGCATGCGCGCGCACACACACACACACGCACACACACACACACTGTATGTTAACAGAATTGCCTTTCCTGCTACAACAACAAACTGACGGCACCAACGTAATTATTACCTTTAAGTAGGCATAATGATGGAATTGCTGACACAAATTGACTTTTAGCATGTATCTTGTGCTCCTGTGTGTTGATCTGTGACCAATACCTAATACACAGAGGCATGATATTTACGCTAAGAACTCTCACAAACACACATACACACACCCTTCAGCTTTCAACATGTAGTCTACACACTTAAAGGTACAGTTCACTCAAAACAAAAAATTGTCATAATTTAGTCACCGTCTTGTTGTTCCAACACATTTTACTTTTTGTTTCTTCTGCGGAACGCAGAGGTTCACTTCTTTTGTATCGCAAAAAGATGCATGTTGTTAGCAGGGCGAAGTGTTATGAAATGTCTATGTGTTTGTCAAGCCGGTCCCAGCTTCCTCCTTTTCCATCTTTAATTGTTACACTGGCGCCGAAGCCTGGGAAGGAGGAAGCTGGGACCGGCTTGACAAACACATAGACATTTAACAACACTTTTCAGTGTATAAAGAAACAAAAACACGCACTGCTTTTCAGCCAGCTGCGTCAAATCATAAAAGCACTGAGACACGCAGACAAGCTTCGTACATCTCTCTCCCGTCTGCCGCTGTCTCTTCTCCTTAAATACTTCCGCCTCCCCTCGCTCTGCCCAGATGCCGCTCGTCTCCGCCCTGCTCACCACAATGCAATAAAAGTGAATGGTGACTGAGGCTAACATTCTGTATAACATCTCCTTTTGTGTTGCACAGAGAAAAGAAAGTCATAACAGTTTAGAACAACATGAGGGTGAGTAAATTATGACTGAACCTTAATTTGCCTATCCCACTAAACACACATGCTTTTTCTCAGAGTTAGCGACACAACTTTTTCTCTCTCTTATAAAACTATGCATATGCCAACTAATGAGCTTTCTAAATATATAATTTAAGAGGTGTTTGTCTAGCTTTTTTCCCTCCTCAAATTGTTTCCTTTCATTGCCTTGACAGCAGAGAGGATTAGCAGCATAGCTGCTCACGACCATCAATGTGTTTTCACCGTTGTGTCACATAGCATGTTTCCCCCCCCCTCCCATTTTCTCCCTTGATTCACACGGCAACTGAAAAGGAAAAACAATCGCTTCGACCTCTGGTGGCCCTTTTTGACGTACAGTGAGTTAAATGGTTTGTAAGACGTTTAATTACCAAATGGTATAATCATTATTCATCTCATTATAAGTTGTATAATATTAAGTGAATCTCCTCCCTGGAGTCCTGCGTTTCACAGATCAATAGATTTAAAATGGGAATGGGGGTGGAGGATTGGACAAAATGTCCCTCTGATGTTTCTTTAGCAGACCAATCTCTCGTTTATTTATATAATTAGCTTTCATATATGTTTAATTAAATGCAAATTTGATCGCACTGCTTACTGGCAACTACACAGTGTACGTTTTATACTGCATGCTATTTTGAATATAGTGTGTAGTACAAAGAACCAAAAATCAATTAAATGCACATTTTCTTGAGCAAACCTAACAGTAACTAAATGCTGTTCTAATATTGTAAAGTCAACATGAAATCTGGTGTATTTCTGATTGAAACAATGTAAAGTGGGACTTTTTTGATGATTTTATCCTTTGAGAATTGATTGGATTGTGAAAAGTGGGCATTACATACCATAATGAAGCCACGTAATGTTGAAAAATAAGAGAAATAGGTGACATCAACCGGAAAAAGAAAGTCGTTTCAGAGCCGGAGCAAATGATTACATTTTGATGAAAGATTATTTTGAAATGACATCCTCAGATATATTGCGCACAGTAAGACCAGAAATGTGTATTCACAAAGTAAATCAGGTCTTTAACTTCAATTTTTTTTAGTTCACATAGAGGAAACAACTCCATGATATAACAAGGTTTAAATAATGGGGAAACCCTGCTGTCTGACGAAATCGCTTGGATGCAAAACTTTTTCCACCCACATGCTTCTGAATAACTTTTATCATATGTGGCATATAAGCTTAGAAGTTGCATTACATTGTGGCCAGTAGAAGTTAACCAGCAGAGGTAATGAAATACAGTTACTCTTGTTACAGTACTTGAGTAAATTTTTCTACTTTAAGTATAAATAAATAATAGTACTTGAGTTGATTAAAAATGAAGTATTCAACTTCGCTACAGTTATATTTCACCACAATTACAAAGTACAAAAAAATACATCATATTTCTGAATTTTTGTGAGGAAGAAAGTCATAAGCGCTAAATCTGTTTATAAACTAAAACGCACTGTGCGTGGCACGACGGAAGCCCGCAGGGCACAGCATCATAAGCACAGCAGCTTGCATAAACTGCCACCGGTGTCCTCTCTTCTTTAGCTTCTCTAAGACTTTCTGCCCTGTCACTATACAAGAACTGTAATACTGTGATTTTCTGCATATTTAATTTTATTCTGGAAAGGAGCCGTTCATTCAGGTACGAGGGAACCGTCTGAACACATTTAATCACTGATCAAACTTCACTTGTTTTTAAGGTAGGCAATGTTTTAACTTTGTCAAACATTAACACAATGTAGTTTGACATACGTTATCTGTGGGGATATCTTGTTTACTTGCTACTATATGTCTTAAACTTTTAAATACCTTAGAAAGATACAATGCCAATAGTGTCAGAAATTAACGGGGACTCAGGGCAAAAATCCCACCAAAATTCAAAATAAGGAGGTAAAAAATGCCCATGCAATGGGTTCCCATATTTTATTAATAATATCTGATATAGTTACAATTACATACATTGTGATCTTCTTTTGACTTTTCACTGAACATCTTTTTTTTTCCTGCCATCTGGTTCCTCACACCATCGCGCGCACAGACAGACTCTCTGCTTCTATCAATCCGCATCAGTTCGGTATTTTACTACTGCGTTAAATTACTTAACCGTTCGCCCCTCTTGTTCAAAATAAACTGCCCTTACACTCTCACTCACGGTGCTGTACTGTACTTCCCTGCCCTGTGCTGCTGTTTATCTGTCTGAAAAGCCTCACCAGCTAGAGGCCAAAAGTGTGCATGGTGTGGATGTTATATAAAGAAGGTATGAGAAATCACAAAACATAATGTAACCAAATGCTACAATTTACTTGATAATAATATCTCAGTATATGAAATAACCATAATGTTAATTAAGACTTTATTATTACAACTGTAATACAGTAATACATATAGAGAACAACAACTTTTAATGTTTGAATCAATCATATCTCTCACTAAACACTGTGTAACATTTTTATTGTTGCCTTATTTTATTCAGTTGGCATGTAGGAGTTGATAACAGTTTGCTTAATAATCTCATTCCATATCTGGAGGATACATTTTCTCTATGATATTGCATTATATTAGTTTTGTACAGTATGTTAACTTAATAGCCAAAATACTCACCGCCCCGCCACGTTTTCGGTGGACAGAAGGGATCTCCCCCGCCCCTGGCAGCAGTTCTACCACTCCAGGTGGTCGGCCAGGAGCCCCTCCCCACTCGCGGTCAGCGGTCTCAGACCCCGCCGCGTTTCAGCGGCTGGTAGGGGTCTCCTCCGCCCCTGGCAGCGGCCCTGACCGCTACAGGTGGTCGGTGAGGAGCCCCTCCTCCCCTCACGGTCGGCAGCCGTTCCTCCGCTTTCAGGTGGCTGGGCTCCTCCGTCCCCCAGCGGATGGCCGCGGCTGCTCTGTTGGGGTGGATGGTAGTGGCGAGGACTCTACTACAGCGCATCCCTCCTCCTTCCCGGGTTTCGGCACCAGTGTAACACATCAATGGAAAGGAGGAAGTGAGAACCGGCTTAACAATATAAATAATATTTAATGATTAACAAAAGCACAAACACACACAGGTGTCGGACAGCTGTCCATAACTCACTCTCTCTGTAGCACTGCCGTCTCCAGTTGGCCTTTATCCCTCTCAGGCTAATCAGCCTGAATAGGGGCCGGGTGTGTAGAATCACGCCCCGCCCTCCGCCCTGCCACAACTATATATAATATAATTTTCATAAAGTAACTTGTAACATAATTACTTTTAATTTTTCGGCAAACTTCTTATTTACTTGAGTCATAATATTTCTCAGTACTTCTACTTGTACTCAAGTGAATTATTTTTCAGTAGCAGTACTTAAGTAAAAAAAAAAAAAAAAAAAAATCAGTATTCTTTCCACCACTGTTAACCAGTTAGAAGTAGGCCAATCATAGTTACAGTACATAGTTAACACCAAACATTTTCATCACAATTGAACGTTTTACCTGCAGATGCTTTTTGTCAAAATGTACAAGACTGAAGCCATCTGCTTATTTTCCTCCACAAAGCCACAAATTAGATTATGATGAATAAGTTTAGCTCTGGTTTTCCTGGTGTAACTCACCAGCTACTCAAAATCACCACTTGTACACTCAACACAAACATGCATGCAGGGCCTTACCATTATTCATTCTGATGTATTTTGCCCACCGCTTCACCGAGACAGATCTCTGTCTTTAGTCAGCACAAAGAACACGTGACAGCTTACAGGCTTTTGCCAAAACAACTCACGAGAAAATATCAGTTTCTGCTTGGGCTTCCTGGAGATCAGGACTTTGGTCAGAGTAATGCACTTGAGGAATGCCCAGAAACATCACTGGATGGCACTGTTTCCATTTTTTGCTCTCTTGAACCCCTTTGGCTAGATCAACAGGGTTTGTTTTATGAAGGCTGAGAGCACTTGAAAAGGCAGGAGATTTAAGAGAGCCAAGGGCTTCTCAAAAACCATGTCCCAGTGCAGGAAGCATAAATCCTGGGGAAGAAGATCATACAGACCAGTCCACTGGAGTGAGTGGTGAAACCTAAGGCCTAAAGTGAGAAATAGGAAATTGTAGTGTGTTATTTTCCTTAAAGAATCCAGAGCAAGTTGGGCATTTGTCCAACAATGCGTGTTGTTGTTGTTTGTTTTTTGTTTTTGCAGTAAGTACATGAGAGACTATTCAAATGTTACCAGGATTATGATATGTAATAACTAGCAAGTTAAAGAGATGCAGTGATAAGTTTCTGTCAGTTTATTTAATCTTCAACATTTTGAGTAACTGACATGAATTGTTTTCATTTCAAATCAATATGCATGCAGCTTTTATAACTTCATCATAATTGAGAGATTATTTGGCATATTTGTGCATTTAAATTCATTTGTAACACAACAGGACCTAAGATTTTATTTTACATTCAAATACATTTTTGCAATTATTTAGATGTTGATTTAAAAACAAAATGGCCATTGGACACACTATGCATCAACTACTCTTATTTGGTATGATTTTAACATGTTAATCATGTTGCTTTTCATAAAAAAAAAAAAAAAATGGGTTCGTTTTTTAAATCATGATTTTACTTTAGTCCTCCACTTTATGATTTCTAGCATTCATCTCTACACACATTTTTACAACAGGAATTTTGTGGTTACTCATCCATTCAAATTAATTAAATTAGATTCCTCTGATGCTGCCAGGCGTTCAGATGATAATTGCATCAACACGCCGAAACATAATAGCACTCTGAGTGTTTCCAGTGCACTTCATTTCAGTCTAAATCTCCAGCTCCTCTGGCGAGACCATCAGAGACAAGACCCCCTCATCTTCATCTGGAACATCTCCTCCAACAAAAAATTTATCAGGGGCCAACTTGTAAAACTGCGGTCGGAGACGTTTTGTTAATGAACCGTTTACAAAATTGTCATAGCCAAATGGTAGGGCTGATATTTGACATGCTACAGCTGTTTTTTCCCTCTGAGGAGAGATCTAGCTCGGCTTTTAGAGATTCTGAGACAAAAGCACGGTGAGCGAAAGAATAGACGTTTCTAGCATGCATTACAGTGGCACCTTCATAAATAAAGGTGGGAGTGTAATTGAGTGATATGCGCCAGGGGAACGGTGTGAGATTGAAGGCTGTGTACTGGTAAATAGATAATCACACCAAAGTAAATGGGGCTTTCAAAGCTCAATCTACCACACCAGCATGAACTCGTTTGCATGTTAATCACCGCAGCGATTTTCCTCATCACAAGGAAGTCCGCACTCTTTCATAACCAGCTTTTAATTGCATTTAAAATGTCACAGAGGTGAAACACATGTAATTTAGCCATAACTGTGTCCAAATTAATGGCCTCTACTCAGGCGTTCCATTCAGTGGACTCAAACAAGTCTGTCACTTTGGTATTTTGATCTTTATTTTTTCCACCCACTTTTTTGTATTTATTTAAAATGCATTAGGCAGTTTCTGAATATATATCCGTAATGTTGTGCATTTCTGTTTAGAGATAGTGTTAATTTACGGAATACAGCCTTATTTACAGGTTATTTTCCTGAATGCATTTGTCAGTGTTTGGAAAATGTTAACAAAAATGGATGAGATTACAAGCGGGCGCAAAAAGTCAACAGACTAGATTTAAAGAATCCCAATTTGTTTCATTACCAGGTGTTCAAGCTCATATAAATTACTGAGATGATGTTTCCATAACAGGGCACTACAGAGAGCCAAACCTGCAAAACAGACCTATTTAATTTTTCATAGAGAAAGACCATCAGGAGCAATAAGCCAATATTCTCCTTCCCTTTTTCCAGATGCTTTCTCAAGCCTTGCATCTTTCCAAACCCTAGCCTTTAAAATTTTTCCAGAAAAAAGGCGGTTCTGCCGAGACCTACATGAAAGAAGAGAACTGTTGAAATGTTAATTTTACCATCTGCTGTTGAGGCCTGCTACCTTTGTGTGTGAGAGTGTGCGCGCTTGAGTGTGTATGTGTGTGCGCGGTCTCTCCATCTTAAATTCCCAGCGGTTCTGTTCTGTTTTATGAATGTGCTGGTATTTTGGTTGTTTGAAGTTTTTGGATCTGGGAGTTTGAAAGTCAGACTTAGAAAAACAGAATGCCACAAGATGCTCGGAGTGACAAACCCATTATCCTGCCCTCGAAGTCCTGATAGCGCAAGTCCCTTCTGCGTGTTCAAACCATTAAGACTCACCTGCTCCAGTAAGCATGTGTGCCCTTGATATCCCAGTATTCCAGTCACTTCCTGTCCATGCACCTCTACCAGTAGCTCACTCTGTTCTCAAATTGTCACTTACCTGCCTCAGTTTGGTATTTTATATTTATATTCACATGCACCACATGGACGCAGAGCGTTTGATGGACAGAAATGTGTAAGATCCGTTTTGAGGTATGGAAAGAGGGGGGGTCACTTTGAAATCATGCTGGAATATGGTGAATTGTATTTCCGAGAGCACAATGAAAATTCTCATTGATCCATTGATGCCTACGTCAGAGTGCGATGCAGCAAAAATTGTGGAACGTTTTCACAAATCCTTTGCGATTAACAGAATCAGAATGAGCTTTATTGCCAAGTGTGCTCACGTACACAAGAATTGTTTTTTTTTTTTTTTTTTTTTTTTTTGGTGATTGGAGAAACAAGTGCACACAGAACATTACAGTGAGACACAGAATATCCTCTATGTCATTGCAACATGCCATGCCCATTGAAATCGACAGTGTCTAGTATGTAGGTGCCCCTAGTGGTCAGTTTCATTTGAGTTTTTCATCTTTGTGCAAACTCCGGGCCAAATTCACTAAACAGTTGCACCACTTGTGTAGGTTTTTTGCGCTGAAATACCACATGCGTCGTCTTTACTAACCACTCGCAATCTAGTTTAAAACTGAAGTATGTAATTTCTGTTCTACTAGCACAACCGAACAGAATTTCAAAAATAAACTTTGTGTTTAAAACAGCTCTCTGAATCCTGCATTTCCTCTGCTGTTGGTCAAACAAAGAGAAAGTATATTAACAGAAAAAGTTACATAATTCAGCTTTACGTTTGAGTATTTAAGTCATTATCATTCTTTTTAGCTTAAACCCGCCTTCTTTCTATCTAATTTAGGCTCAGTATAAATTTTGCTTAATCCACAAAACTCTATTTGCCTGGCGAATTATGTTTGCACTATTACCAGCCAAGGAAAGCAGGCAGTAAACTGCGTTTTTTTTTTTATTTTTTTTTTTTAAAGAGATGCTTAAGATCTCATGGTATACTGCATCTTCCACTGTTTAGCGTTCAGAACTGCCCTGCAGGGTCGGAATTGCTGCATGCAAATTGCGTACAGGCAGGGCTGTTTCTACGCAGTTGCCTAGGGCTCGACCAGCTGGGGGGGGCATTGGAAGATGCCCCTAAACTCTCCTAACCCTTCCCCCCACCCCGTACCCCCATCCAACAATCACGATCTTGCCAAGGGTGCAAATATGGTCAGAAACAAGTTGGGTTAGCCTAAACCTAATAGGTTGTGTGGTTGTGTTTGTGCCATTGCCTGATCTGCATAGTTCCTTTAGTGAATTGGGCACTAAACCAGCTCAGAGAGCACGCACTACTAAAGTAAGCTTTTAACAAACAAAACAAGCTAAATTTATTCTAAGTGAATATCCCCCTCTGTGTTTTGAGCAGAGGGGGAAAGTACATTAGGTCGCTCATTCCCTTTTTTACTCTCTTCATAATGGTTTTGCTAACATAACTATGCTGAGTTAGTCCCCCTTCTTGGAATAAAATTGAGCAACAAATGAAAAAGAGCCAACCAAAAACCCATATTAAATCAAAGAGATTTTCTTCTCATTGCACGGCGAAGCTGACACTTTTTAAAACAACATTTTATCTGGTCCACTGGCAGGACCTCTGCCAAATGGACAGATTCCATTGTGAGATTCGATAGTTGGCAATTAAGCCGAGACATCCTGAAATGTGACTGTGTGCAGAGTTGCAAAGCATTTGCCTTGGCTGGGATCAGATTGTTTAGACTTCTCTCATTGTGAAGCAACGCTGTTTCTGAGTAGCAGTTGACGGTTGTTTGCAAAGCATGGGGGGAAAATGTGAGAGGCCACCATTCCCTGCCATTTATTTATTTTTCCCTGTCCTTGGGACTAGAATCTGTATTTTTTTCATGTTGCTCTATTCTTTGGAAATATTTTTTTCTTGTATACGCGGCTGCTGAAAATTAGACTCTTCATGACCTCACTGAGCAGCCTGCGTTTCATTTATGACCAGCCCTGTGGTTTGGGTAGAGGAATAGTTTTCATATGACACCGCCTTGCATTAGTACAGCGCAGCAGCTGTAGAGAGCCCGAAAGCAGCCAATTCTGTGGCTTTGAAAGGTGTGAAAAGTTCAACTCTCCATTGCAAGAGCCTTGCATTTATAATTTGTGTGTGTAAAGTTCTCTTCGTGCATGGAAGCATGTGTGTGTGTATGTGTTAAATCGGAACTGCCGAAGACTTGTAAAAAAAACAGTTACCTGCTAATTAAACATTTGTCTTTCATTCTCGTGGCAAGTTGTCAAGCGAATTTGGAAGTTGGACCTTTCCTGTGTGCCAGCGTAATACATCAACAGGATGTGATTCTACACCTTAAAATTCAAATAAACCTAAAGGACATTGGAGATAATTTGGACCTAAGCTTCTTCTCAGAGCAAGTTCTCTTGTTTGAATTGTAACTATGATAGTTTGGCAGTGATATTGGTGGCAGCCATCCACCCTTGATGCTTTTATTTGTAAGGGTTTTGAAGGAGGAAATCCTTTTAAATCGGTCTTAATTGACTGTGCAGCATTCAATAGACTGGACTCCATAATATAGGCTACACCTTTTCCTGTATGTGTGCACACTAGACTACTGTAGCCGATGGTTTGCTACTTCTGCAGAGTATTAAATGTCCTGAGGGGAAGCCCAGTTTTGTCCTAGCCAAACAAAAGACCCCTGTTTAGTGTCCATCTCCTGCTGCTCGAGCCTTCCTCTGGCTTTCTTTCATGATAACTGAATGCAAGTAAAAAAAAATGCCTGTCATTGCAGTATTGATAACATGCATATTTCTCTGGTAATTTTTGATATTTATTGTTCTGCTGTTGGCATGCTGGAATTGAGGGATCTGTTATTAGTCTAGGGTTGTTGTTTTAGTATTAGGGAAGATGGGGGCAGTCCATCGAAATTCAGTGAGCCTGAACAATGGAAGGATTACCTAACAGTCCAACTATGCATTTGAAGTTGACTCTTCTGTTTGTTTGGGGAGGTGGGTGTGCGTTTAGATGATCTGACTGCAGCAGCTGTTAGGCACTTTTAAACTGTCAGAACATCCTTCCATTTTTTTCCTTCTGTTTTCCATCTGTGTACATGGCGGAGAGACTTGTCAGACTCTTGAGTGCAATTGTAATGAAGTAAAAAGTTCCACGCATATAGAAGTTGTACAAGTCAGCAGTGCCATGATGGTTCGGATGTGTAAATTAAAATAGGCAGTGGTTGTAACATCTTCCATTAAGATTAATGCACCAATTAATCAATAAAATCAACAATTAATGCTCACTATGATGACATTATCTGCAGAAAAATGAATTTAACCGAAGCAGAACAGTATCAACATGTATAAACATTTTAATTGCATGTGAACGCAAAAACGCAGGTCTGTACAGAAAGTTAATTTGTCAATGATTAAATTGAAAAATGCCTTTAGCAAAACTTATCAGGAGACTTTAAGTAATATGTGCGATTAAAAAAAAATACATGCGCATACATTTATTTCTGTGCTTTATATTTTTTGTCATGTTTAGAAACCTACACATCACATTCCATCTCTGTGAATGTGATGCTTTAATTCTTGACTTAATTTTATTTGACATACTTAGTTTATTTGAAACCACTTCAGCTCTGATTCCTGTGCTTTGGCTTTTGGTGCAAATTGTCTATGCTTTTTACGGTACAGAGCAATTTGCACTTTGAATAGAAGCTGCAGTTTAATATGTTTATTACACTATTTTTGATTGGCCTGCATTTGAAATGGAATTGGTACGTTTTTCATAGCAAATGCGTCCATTTTAAACTCTTATTTTGTATAACATTTTTTTCTTTTGCATAAACAATTACATTTTTATGCCATTCCAGGAATTAATGGAAACCATTTGCATCGGGGAAAATTTGTACATCCAGTGCTGTTTTCAATGTCATCACAGGCTACTTTTTTGTCGTTAAAATAGCAAAAGAGGGCTGCATTTAAGTACCACACAAGCACACTGATAAGTGAATCATTTCACTCTAAACCCTTTTTATTGGGACTTTAATAACCACTGTATTATAAATTATAATGTATTCCACCGTTTGCTAATGCCCTTCAATATAGCTGTCTGATGCGCCTAAAACACGGTCTGAAAAGTTATTGTGGCTACCTTTTCAAAGGCAAATCAATTACATGTTTTTGGTAATGCACTGTAATTCCGCTGTCAATGCCTTTTATGGATGAGGGATGAATTGAAGTGATTCAGAGGAAGAGGTTGTTCCGTTGTAGCCCAGCAAGATGTTTTTGTTTGTGTTCCGTACTATTGACGGTGTCCAATCAAGTGCACATATTCAGTCAGAATAGAAACGATCATGGAGGGACCCTATTACGACCTACAGTTAGATTCACCTAATGGAATATGAAGTTCTCACTCCCCGTCGACCCCCGAATGTTGCTAAACCAATTGCAGGCAAAAGTTTTTCTCAAACTTGACGGTAAAAGAGTTTGCCAATTCCGCCAAATTTCAGAGCACAAGACTTAAGAAGGATATCGGTAGGGAGATCTTCAGGAAGTTAAAATTGCCACTTGCATACTGTCTTTGACCGACTGCGCCAAAGCTTAACCACTCCACGGGAACATGTGCCATTTAGGAAGATATAAAGGAGTGATTTTATTACCCGGTACATCTCTTCTCAGAAGCGATTTCATTTCTCCTTTCAACCGCCACAGGAGTCTTTATTTGATCTCATATTCCCGAGTTTAACTGCCTCAAACTGGCTGGCCTCAGTTTATTTTCATTTGGAAAACACATTTTCTATTCAAGAGGACATGGGGAAGGCGGGATTGAGGTGGGGGCTGTCATGGTCTGTATCGAATGTAAATGTCTTCTTTTAGTCACTTTTCAAAATAGATTATTGGAGTCCAAACTTTTCATTTTCTCTCACCTTGAGTGTGTGCGAAAACCGACAATTGAGACCACCAAGTCTTAAGTCTTTCACTTCCTGTCTTTATAAGTTTTGGACTATTCAAGGAACCTTTTTGCTTGTTCACAGGTCTTTTAACATTCATTATTAAACATGTAGTCCCAAGTCTAAATTCTGATTGGATGAGACAGTTTCAAAGCCATTGTAAAATGACCATAAAGGCACACCTGTAACCACACATTTTATTGTAATGTAGTTGTAAGTTGCAATGTTACACAAACAGCTATTGAACTACTGATTACATGGGAAATTAACATGTCGCTACTGAATGTTCCAGTACCATGAAATCGGCTCTATTTTGCCAAATTACAGACAATCTCCCATCTCCCATCAGACATTTTTACATCGATTAAATTGTATTTAGCTTTTCCTGTGGCACTACTGCCTCGGAAACATGGGTTCTGGTTCTATGGCGACGTTGAGTTCACGTAATCAATGATGAGCATGGTTTGGAGGTTGCATTTGCCCTCAACGACTACATTTTTACTCCACTAATGGATAGGTTTGGGGTTGTGGTTTGGGTTAGGGCATATGGTTAATAAAATATGCATTTCTGTTGACTGTATTATATAATTTACAACTAAAAACAATGCCTTTTGCACTACTCTATGGACATTTCACTAGGAAACTGGAGCTAACACGTGACCATACACTCAACAACACTTCCAACTAAGTGGTTCAAATTTCAGGAAACGGACCGATTTCAGCAGCAGAACTTTCGACGAACTGTCGCTGAAATCATAGTGAAATCCGTCTGGTTACTTTACAGAAGATTTTTTTTGTTACAATAATTATTAATAATAAGTCCTGTCAATCGATTACAGTTTTTAATCCCATAATTTTTCATAGTTAATCGCGATGAATCGCAGATTTTGTAATTGCTGAACTTTGACTCTATATATACTCTATGTATACTATATATAGTTCTTTTAAATGCACAATTTCCTTCACAGTATAAAGATAGAAATGCACTAAAATAGCACCAGTTGAAGTAACATTAAACTTTTCGCAGAGTCTATATGGGAGGTTGACTAATTGAAAGAACTAGTTCCCCCATAGATTGCACATTCATTGCAATGTGCATTCAATTTCTTAAACTGTCATCCTCCACAATCTTAATCATCTGGCAAACTATGGCTATCTGCTTTGCTACAGCAATCGTGAAGCAGCATTCATTATTCATTCATTATCTGGGCATCAATGCCAGCATCAAGTGCCTTTTTAAACTCCAGATGAAAAGCACTTGCAAACAACGTCTTGTTCTGCATTTTCATGATAGTTAAGACTTGACATGCTTCTGTGGTAATTAAATTGTGCAAAGTACTTGATTTCTGTTACAAGTCCCATCTGGGCTTGTACAACAAATAGCGTTAACAGGTCCTTTCCCGTCAGAGCCTTAGACTAGCGGGCTACGCTCATGACGTGGTGCTGATGAGTTGAGGTCGTGAGGTCCATTCCCGATCCCATTCCCACTCTTTTCTCTCTCATTTCCTGTCACCTCTCTACTTTCCCTATCCCATTAAAAAGGTTCCCCTAGTTTATGCTTTATTAACGGTAAATGCGTTAATCGCGATTTAAGAAAATTTAGTGCTTTACATTTTTGTATTAATCGCATGCGTTAACGCATTGACTTTGACAGCTATAATAATAATTAATTTTATAAATCAATAAGCCACTCCAGTCCAGTCTGTGCATTACAGTGATTTTAGCATGGTAGGAGGGTTTCGCTTTGCGCCTTGCCTAAGAACATTAGTTACTTGTGGTGAAATCCTCTTAATGGATGGCCTCTTGTGGCTTATTTCTTTAATATACAGGTCTTGACTGGGGTTGGGAATTGTTGTTCTTCACATGTTCTGGCATCTTCAAGCTGTCTGAAGTTATGTGTTGACACAGATGTTCAGATGTGTGATCCAACTTGAGATGTTTTAAATATAAGTGCTGGGATAATACAGTCTAGACCAAATAGGACTACAGCCTCTTTCAAGGCTGTCTGAACATCTGGGACCGGGTCCCTTTATCGCCTTGGAACTTCAGTGTCCCTTTTGTCCGATTCTCCCTGCACACAACACCTGAGTCATGTCTGATGACAGCCCTATAAAAACATTCAGTAATTTTGAGACACTAGTAACCCCCCAACCAGCCCCGCCCCTCTGTCTTTATTTTTTTATTTGGCAAGCCTCCAGGTAGGGAATTACCTCCAGATGTAATTCCTATCCCCGCCCCCACTGAATTAGTAGCTAGTAAAAATTAGGTTTAAATTAGCTGCGGCATGGAGAATGGTTAAGTTTGAAATATCCTTACAAAGAGTTTATTATTCTTTGGTGGGATGCCATTTTGTTGAATTAATTTTCTCTTTTTTGAGTAATTGGTGTCTGATTGAATAGAATCACACTGCTGAATGGATGTAGCTCATGGAACGTCTGTTTTTCACTGTAATGTGAGAGTAGCTTAGATATGTCCAACTTTCCCTCTGCGCTTCATCACTGAAAAAAAAAAACATAGCCAAGATTTCTTATTAGTACTGCTTGCTAAGGCACGCATCACTATTGGTATTGCTTATGTGTAACTAGTACAGACACGAATGATACCTTAATTTGTGCTGCTTATTGAGGAGAGGTGTGTTATTATTTTTCTAAGCGATCATAGTTACGATTTTTGCCTGGTAAAAAAATAAACCAGCGGACCACTAAAATGCACAAAAAAAACCCCACTCAAAACATCTTAGCAACAACATAGCAACTTTTTTACAGGCAAACAGAAAATGTTAAGATCTAGTATTCTTTATTGTCATTGTTGTAAGCAATGTTTTTCCCATCTTTTATCTTTTATTCATTTAAGAGTCTAAAAAAAATCGTATCACTGTTTTTGGAGGATTTTTTTGTTTTTGTCATGTTGACAATTATGTTGAGTGGTCATTGCGGAGTTTTGTCACATTGCCTTTCATCTTATTCCAAGTTTGGCAGCTCGGAATGCATCAAATACCCATTACCTGAATTTCCCGAACAATGTGACTATAATACAAATTGCAGCCTTTACAGTATGAAAATATCTCTTGAGTGAGAAAGGAAGTCGGCTGCCATTCTGTTTGCTTTCATCTGCCGCCAATCTGCCGCATAACAGGTAAACTGCTCTGAGCTGCACTTGCTTGTATAAATTTACCCACACAGTCAAGTCTTTGATTTCATCAACTCATCTAATTCAAATGTGCTTTTGAAGGAGCCCACATTTTAAGGGTAGACACAGAAGAGCCAATTTAACCTGGAGTGTCTGTCTCGTACTGCGGGGCTCTTTGTTTGAAGTGGCCGGTCAGCTTGAACCATCTGACTTCTGTCATTTCAATCTCTTTTATTTCTCCACTGAAATGTATACTTCAGTCCTCCCTACAGATGCTAGAGTGGAGCAGGTGTCATTAAACAGAGAGAAAATGAGAAAGAGAGAGCGAGAAAACACTGCAGATTGTTATATATGTGGCTCCCGGTGGCATGTGTTGATGTTTCAGCCCTTATGTGAGTGTGCGCTGGTTTATTTTCAATAGGAACTGGAGGCCGGGCCCTTTCCTATGGCCACTTGCTGCGCCTATTGATATTGAGTTGAGCAAACACACTCTCTGGGATGTCCTGTTGGGCATCCGGCCAGAGTTCCAAATGGAAGTCACATGCAAGGGGATTCTCGGCCCAGGCCCCACTGGGGGGCCTCATCTCATTCCCGGCCCCCGAGCTTAATTCGCTTTTAATGGAGGTGCCAATGAACGTAGCTAATTTACCAGCGCAGATAGTGTCTTTTTTTATGTGCTTTACGTCCCCGAGTTCTTTGAGGCTCGGGGTTTGTTATTTTCAGAGTAATGGATTAAACATGCATCTTATCTTGCGCTGTTGTGATTGTTGAGCTTTACTCTGCACCCCCCACCTCCCCCCTCTCTACCCTTGTCTACTGAAGTATATATGCAAATACATGTGGACACTATCATTACAGGCTGCTTAATAGGACTTCATTAAGGTTCTGCCATGCAAGGCAAAGGGAGGTTGCCATGGATACCTTGGTGCTTAAGTACAGTATATTATAATGTTTAGCTGCCTGTTATATAATCATTGTGCTCTAATGGTCCATTTCAGGTCATATCGATCTGCGATGAAGAACATCATTAAGATGAAGAGAGGCTGGTCTTATGAGTTTGCCATTAATCTTTCTTTTTTCTTATTTTTTTATTTATTTCTTTTACTTAAAAAGAGAATGGGTGTATGCTCAGGTGCAAGGAACTTTTATGGATAGATCAAGCCATGTACTATAATTGGACTAAGATGTTCTCACCTTTTGAAAAGTTAAGAACGCTCTGATCACCATTGGATCACAGATCTGTTGCATCCCTGAGCTTAAAACTAAACAAAGCTGTGTTTTTACTATAATTTGTAGGAAAAAATAAGATGCTTAAAGGGATAGTTCACCCAAGCATGAAAATTCTCAAACCCATATAACTTACTTTCTTCTGTGGAAAATAAGACGTTAGGCAGAATATTAGGGGCTGACAGACTCAGTCACCATTAACTTTCACTACATATTTTTTACATACAAAGAAAGTGAACGGTGACTGAGGCTTTCAGTCCCTAACATTTTGCATAACATAACCTTTTGTGTTCCACAGAAGAAAGTCAAATGGGTTTGAAACAACATGAGGGTGAGTAAAATGAAAATTTGCTGATAATTTACTCACCCTCAGGCCATCCAAGATGTACATGACCTTTCTTCATCAGAACAGGATTAAAGATTTTTAGGAAAGTATCCCAGGTTTTTAGCATCATCCAATGCAAGTGAATGGACATCCATTTTTGACAGTCCAAAAAGCACACTTAGTCACCATCAAAGTAATCCACACAACTCCCGCCGATCAAGTTATGTCTTCTGAAGTGAATCGATACGTTTGTGTGAAAAACGAATCACTAATTAACACTTTATTAACGTTAAAAAATCGCTTCCTGTAAACACTCAATGCTTCACGTCACTGTCACGTTCACGCAAGAATGCAGAAGTTCCATTCTGTTTACCACAGAGGAACGTACTTCACGCAAGTGTTAGGTCAATTCAAACATCTACAGAGAGTTGGCGGAAGCGCCGATTTAAAGTGAAAAATGTTTTAAATGGTGATTTGTTTCTCACACAAATGTATCGATTAACTTCAGAAGACATTACTTAATCGACTGGAGTCATGTGGATTACTTTGATGCTGCCTAAATATGCATTGGATGAAGCTAAAAACGTGGTATACTTTCGAAGAAAGAAGGTCATATACATCTTGGTTGGCCTGAGAGTGAGTAAATGATAATATTTTCATTTCTGGGTGAACTATTCCTTTAGTCATAGCTAATGAGACATTCACAAAAAAGTGAAAATTAAAGGAGAAGTGTGTAAATTCTGTGCCACTGGCTTCATCAAATGGAAATGCAAAAATAATGACAGAGGTTTTCCAAAAACTCCCCTTGTCTGCCATTGGTCGACAAAACAGTTGTTGGAAATCCATACATTTGCAAATAAGTGTACATGTAGCCGGATCCACACCTGAGAGTTTATTAGGGCTGTTTACTAGTGTGGAGTAGATTTCAAAGGCTTAATCACCAGGAGAATGGAGAGGCGGAAATGAATTTGATTGGATAACTCTCCAGCCAGAGAACAGCTTTAATGCTGGCGGCATTTCTGTATGTCCTGAAACACACATCAGACACTCACTGAGTGCACACTAGCTCGCTTAAGCTGTATATGGGACCAATATGGGTTTTTCACTGGCTGATACCAGTAACCAGAGAGAAGAGTAGCCGATACAATGCAGATATATACATATTTAATGACAGCAAATGAGTTATTTTATACTGCTTTTACACAGTTGTAATATGTTTGCCCTTATAAAGAAATGATTCATATCCATCTTATAAAGAAATGTTTCATATCCGTCTCTTGGAAAAAAGTAAAAATGAAAAAGATTATTTTATATAAATTTTTCACAATATTGACTCAAAATTCTCAATTTTTGTAATTTTATTTTCTTTAACAATTAATAACACTAATAGTAGATTGATTGATCGATTGATCGATTAATCGGCATGCGTTTAGATTAATCCGCATGTTTTTCGACTGGGAATGAATGGTGCATTTGTAGAAAGCAGGACTTAGTTGGTGTATTCAGTGTTGTGATTGTGTTACTTTGAACCAGCCCAGTGTCAACATGGTTCCTTTAAGGCTCGGTTCCCCCCTGCAAAAGAGTGTAGAGTTCGTAGACAGGCTCTTGACACCTTATGTAGGCTCAGGGTAGGGCATTCTGTGTCTGCTTTCATTGAAAATTAATAGTTAGAGGGGTTGCCTTGGAAATGATGCCATCGCTTGGAGAGAGATTGCTACACCAGTGTTGCCACCGCACAAGTCCCCATCCCCCCTCCCGCAGCCCAACACTTTCCTCTGTACACGTTTAAGAGCCGCTGCAGGAATTTTTTTGTCCTCATTTACCTTGGGTGTCCAAAGTCCTGTAAAATGAGGAAAAAGAGAGAGAGAGAGAGACAAATAAAAAAACAAAAAATGAGGCATGACTTAGTGTGACTAACAAGCGCCGTGTTTGTCTTGTGAAGTGAAGGTTAAGACGCGATGTAGCCTGTAGCATTTTGGTCGAAATGTAAATATGATGCATTAGTCGCAATTCCTGCAGTAATACTGAGACCTGGAGGCCTTTTCACAACCTTTTACACTTCCTTGCTGAGCATTTGCCCCAGTCTAGAGGGGTGGAGGCCAACAGCAGCGTGTTACAGTTCTTGGCTTGAGATCAGCAGTTTCTAATGATATCATACAGTTGAAATGTGTTCCAGTAGAGCTGGAAGATAATGTGCTATTCGTAGCCTGTTGTATCATGCCAGCATAGCGCTCTGAGCGGGAGTTCAAGTGGTCTTACTATGCGTTGGAGGCTAGATCTTTAACTAAATAAGTCTGTCATGTCTGCCTTGGGTGGATCGTGCACAGCATGAAAGTTCTTGCTAACCAGGATGTGTATTTGTTGTGTGTGCATAATTTGAGCTTCCACAGTTGTAAGTAGGGTAATTGATTTTATAAGAGTGTTGATACAGCATTGTCTAGTTGTAATTTTGAATAAATCTTGAGCAGAAAGCTTTCACGTCAGTCTTCGTGAATTCATTCATCTATTTGATATTCGTTTCTTGTGCTCAGTCAAACACGCTCTCATTCTCCCCGTTTACCAACAGCTGGTTCCTTGCTCATGTTCCTGCGCCGTCTACGCAAACACAACCAAATGAGCCTCACTTTTCAATCTCCATGTGGTGAAGGGAAGCCCGTAGCAGATGGACTTGATTTTGCATCTGCCACGTGCAGACTGGCCTTTGTACTCCTCTCCTGGGGGAGAGCGTGGCTTTCGTCTTGCGAGTAGATTCCTGTCTGCGGGAGCAACTTAGAAAAACATCTGTGGCACGCAGGGCAAGAGAAGGCTAAAAGGGAAAAGAAAAAATAGAAAAAAAAAGATTGACAAACACCATTAGTTGAAAATGTTCCACATTGTATGCCTTGTGAACTGTTTACAGTACGACAGATATGTCAGCATCATTTCGAGAGATTGCGAGCAGAACTGTGCTCTGTGGGTTTAATTATGTTTAGTAAATGGAAGAGTATGCCATTCATTCAACGTTGATTAACATCTGTAAAGACAAATTTGCAAATGTGGAGTGGTTTCCAAGTTTTATCAGATGCGGGAAAAGCTGTGAAAAGCTTTTCTGATTTGCTTTTGTTTTTTTTTTTCTCGCCCCCTTCCCTGTTCTACAACTCAAATACTTCCTTCGTAAGGACTTTTTTGAGTTTCACCAGTCGTACTGCACAGTGTAACAAACTTGCCCAAATAAGGAATCAGGAGACTTATTTATTCATTACGTTTTTGGCATGATTTGCTACCACACTGTCACCCAAGTCACTAAACTACCACTCAATCCACCTCTCGGAATAAATAAATAAAAGAAAACAGAGGAAAAAAATATGTGACAACCCCCCCCCCCCCCCCCCCCCACACACACACACACACACCACCAACCGCCAACCCCTAAACCACCAGCGCAACCACCCCCCTCCCAACCCTGACAATCAAACCACTGATTTTTGTGTACAATTAGTCCTGGGTGCCAAAACAATCAGAGGTCTGGTTGATTTGTTTTAATTACAGCCGTAAAATGCCACGAGCCTCGGACGTGATCGGGCACAGGCATTCTGTGTTGTTCGTGTAAATACTGCTGTAAATAGTTCTTTGATGATGGCTTTGACAGTGAACGTCAGCTAGTTTTTTTTCCCCTTCTAACCCCCCACCTCCCCCCACCTTCTATTTTTTTTCATGCTCTGATGCTGTTGCCTACCAGTGGCACCTTATTCCTCATTTTTGATGCAAGTTAATGCTTCAAGGCTTCTAAGAATATCTTCAAATGACTCTACCTTCAGGGAGTAGGATTGTCAGTCATTCTTTAAAAGGTAGGTTACTTTCTCTCTTGGTTTTGCATTACATGCATTGTAGGTTTGTTGATGTGTACATAAGTTGATGTGTATAAAACGTTTGAGTGTTGTTGATGTGTTTTAAAAAAAAAAAGGAAAAAAAAGCTATTTTCTGCATTTTAGACACTCACTAATTGTTGTTTGGAGACATGTATCCTTGAGCATGTCTTAGAGGTGGTTGCATGCTAACGAGCCGTCCCTGGTTAATCTCATTCAAACACGCATACAATGTGAGAATAAAAAAGCATGCACACGTACCTTTCTCCTGGAGAGTTTTAGGAAGTCAGGACGTCCTTCGCGCTAGTTGCATGTGCATTAAATCTCCCTCCACGAGAGTCCGCAGGAGCGTGCAAGAGAAAGGAGAATGGGAGAGAGAAAGTGTGTGTGCGTGTCGCAGCTGCTCGCTCAAATGAGAGCTGCGAGAGGCGCCTGGCAGAGCGCAATCCGAGCCGCGGCTCCGCATGCAGGCTGTGAGGAGAGAGCTCAGACGCTGGCACACAGAGCACGCAGTCACACACACATACACACACACTCTCACTTCTTTCACCAGCTCACTCACCAAAGACGAAAGACTTCTTTAAAAAAAAAAAAAAAAAAAAAAAAAAAACCTAAAAGGACAAGGGAGAGGGACACAATTTTTGAAGACCATTTGCTGAGCAGAAAGCCTAGAAACAATGAGAAGTAATAATAGCTGGAAATGTAAAATGATTGTCTGTATTTTAAAGAAATGCTAATGTTTTAATTAGAGAAGGCTGTAAAGATTTCCAGTGCATCACGAAAGACAGGATAGACTCCAGGTCAGGACGATAAATTTCCATTTTTGCACTTTTTTCACCTCCCTTATTCCTCGGCTGGTCGCTCAGCTTCCCAAAGCTCCTATTGGGCCCTGTCTGCACGCTGTCGTAATTGCTCGGTGACAAGTAGAGAAGAAGGAATTATTGTGAGGAGATAGGGGTCGTTTTTTTTAATGGGTGCACTGCTGATTTAAGTATGCATGAGCGACGCGTGAGGGACGGGGCCAAAGAGGCGCTTGTTTATGATGCGAGTCTGTATAAACACAGTTGGAGTGATGACACTGATAAACGCACGCTCTTTTCCGTGACGCCTGCCTCTGCCGCCAACTCTCTGCGAAACACCCTCTCCAGCCAGCTGTCCCACGCTGTTCACCTACAGGTAATAAAGGCACCTCTTCGGCCATCCATCCATCCCTCTTTCCATCTCTCCATTCATCCCTATGTATCTCTGGTTCTTTCATTTTGGCTGTCATTGCTCAAGGCTTGCGGCGTGCCCCAGTTTGGTTTGTGGGCTGCTTTCATCTGTGGGTTAATTGCTGGTGATAATGGCAATGACGATAATGAATGTGGTTTGGTGCGGGTGTGTGTGTGTGCACGTCGTTAAGTGTGCGAGTGTGTGTGTTCTTGTGCTGAGAACAGTGTGGTTTGACTGCGTAGTAGATGGTTTTATTTGAAGTGTCTTCTGCGTTTAGGATTTTTGTGTTGTGGAGTTTACAAAGTACTAATGGGAAATTAAATCATTAAAATCAGGAGGCTGAAACTTTTTCCTTGTCAATTTAATAAAAAAATATCAAGCAGCTATTTTCATATTTAATGAGCTAACAATTGTAAAACAGTAATTGGATGTACATATGTATTTTTTCTTTTTCTTTTTATTTGACAAAGATGCTAAGATTTTCATAGTCATCTAAAACTTTACAGAGCCTGTCCCATTTTGGAGGTGGGGTCAATAAAACGATTAGTCCTCAAGTGCTAATTACCCCTATCAAAGGCGGGCAGATAATTTGTTTACTTAAATATTTATAAGGCTGAGCAAGACTTGCTATTGGGCTATCGTGAGCATATTATTAACTTTTTATGGCTTTGTGCTGGAATGTGGACGTGGTCTTTATAATTTAAAGCCAACGTGGATAATGAGGTGCATGATTAGTGCATATGGTGAATTGGACGATTTGGATAATTTACATTGTTCTCCAGAGTCTGTGTATAATAGCTTATTTAGTGCAATAAAATTAAATGCTACATATTTTGTTTCATTCTACAAATCCCCTTGGCAATATGATGTCTACAGTTTATTGTTGTTGTTGTTGTTGTTGTTGTTTTTTGACAAATTTTTTCACACCCTTTAAAAAAAAAAAAAAATTCACAAGTATTTAACTAAAGCACATGTTTACGTACATGTTTTATTTAGAATGTGCCTGTGCCAATTAACACCGCTCATTAGCCGACGCGGGTATTTGTTTTGAAAGTTTAACCAATCACTTTGTTATGCTAATTGTGATGTAATTTAATTTGAGTCCCGTAATGATGATGCCGCTATTATCCCCATAAATGATGCAGTTAAGCATCACAGCCTTATTTGCATGTGCTTGAAGGGGGATTCTGGTTGAGACAACGCCAGCATCACTCTCTCTCTTTCTCTTCTCATTTTCCTCTCCCTCTGTTCTCCTCGTCCCTTCGGGTCTTCCTAGCCTCTCTCCACTTATTGATGATCAACCTTTTTATCTGATATTTTAATGCAAAATAAGTCGACTGGTTACTTGCAGTGCACAGATGAAAATTAAATAATTGAAATACCAGACTATTAAAAAATGCAAATTGATTTCTTCAGTCAAGGCATCACACAGGGATGTAGAGAAACGATTGATTTGCATTTTTTTTTTTTTTATTGCTCTTTTTTTCAAGTGCATTGTACTAGTTTGCAAATCTACCTTCTCGACTTCGCATTTGCACATCAAAGCACTCCATTTTTTGCGAGAGGTCAATTTTTTATCTATTGATTTCATGGCCTCTGGTTTGGACATGTAGATGATGGCTGATTAGTTAGTGTGTGTGCTTGAGTTGTGCAGAAGTGTGGTTGAAATTTAAGAAAAAGTCTGTTTGAAAGTCCTACAAGAGCAGTTTCCTTCTTTAAATGCACTTGTGAGAACCCTTCATCCCAAATGCTCTGTGACTAAGTCTCTCTTAAAAACTGCCCATTATCTATTTTGTCTGGGTTTTAGACGTGGGTAATTTTCCCCTGGAAATATTTTTCTCCCCACCAATCTCGCCTGTTACCGCCCTAATTGGTTACATAAATCTTGTCTGGTATGAATGAGAAATGTTGGGGTGTTGTCAAGTGTAATCTTCACCCTTATTTACCAATTCATTAAGATCTATCGATGCAGGACTGGCCCGAAAGAATGACAACATAAATCAGATCGGGGCACATAATGACCCTAATCAGCCCCAAATAAGTGGAAACGTCACAATGAGCTATGTCTCCGCGGCATTGCGTCTGTGTGGCGGGCAACCTGGGCCGTCTCCCTCCGGTCACCGCGATAGAACTCATAAGCACTTCTTTGCACCGGGCAGGGACAAGTATGCTTGCTCCCACCACCCCCTGGCTTTTAATCTTGCCCCACGCAGCTATGCAACTGCCTCCCTCCCAGTGCAAAAAGCAGCCGGTGTCACAAAGGATAATTGCGATGGAACAATGCAGAGCTGAAATGAAATATGCGTCTGAATCAGGTAAATAGTCTAAGAAGATAGATAAATAGAGGTTTAAGAGTGAGAATGAGACCGAGAGAGAGAGAGACCTTGCCTCTTGCCAAAGATGATTGGAGCAGACAGTGGGGCCTCCTACTTTTAAAGGTAAATTAATGGTGATTAGGTGGGCTGAGTTAATTAAAGAAATTAGCCAAAATGCAAATAGGAGGACTGCTTGATGAGATAGCACTTCTGTCTGCATGTAACCCACTTTTGGAGGCTCTTTCGTCCGAGAGGGAGGTGCTTCCTGGGCAAAATTTGAATTAAATGGAAAGTTCTCAAGAGAGAGAGAGAGAGCCTGAAACGTTCCCTTACTCTCTGCATTCTTATATACTGCAATATGCATACTTGAAGTGCTGCACGTCTGCTTGAAAATGAACTGAAATCAACTACATCCACCTTTACAGGTTGCAGTGTTGTTTAACAGTAATGAATTGTGCTTCATAGCATCTCAAAGACTTAATGCATTTTTCTTTCCCCCTTTAGATTCAGATTTGAATAAAATGTACTTTTATTCTTTCAGCTTTTTCTGTCTGTCTATTCTTGCTTTTATCTGCCTCTCCTTTTCTCCTTCTTTTTATGTAAATAGTGCGGAATTAAGTTCTGAACATTCTTTGCTGAATGAATCGAATTGCAGATGGTCTATTTATCGTCAGCGGAAGCGATGAATTGAAATGTGGTGGCTGGTTTTTCTTGAATGTGTTCTCATTTTAACCACAGATAACAACACTTGATTCAGTTACTTTGCATACTATTAATCCTGAAAAGCAATGTATTCATCCTCACTTTTCATTTTCGAACTCGCGGTATAAATATGATTTCGCTCACTCTTTTTCTCTGTAATCTCTTCCATTGTGAATCACTTTGAAATCCCTCTATCTGAAAGAGGGTCCTGTAATATTACATTCAGGTTTAGAGGAGTCATTAGCTGTCTGTATAGTGGCCCTTAGGAGCCTAAAAAGACTTGTGGTGTGTGTTGTGTAACTTTAAGTGTGTGTGTGGGCGGGTTTGGGTGGTTTACGAGGACTTTTTTTTTTTTTTTTAGGTTACAAACTGGTAGTTACAAGGGTATTATGCTATAAATGTGGTTTATGAGGACATTTCTAGTGTCCCCGTAATTCAAATCACTTATAAAACACTTATTTGTTTTTTTGGAAAATGAAAAAATGCAGAAAGTTTTTTGTGAAGGTTAGGTTTATGGGTAAGGTTAGGGTTAGGGGATAGAATCTCTAGTTCGTACAGTATAAAAATCATTATGTCTATGGAGAGTCCTCGTAAGGTTAGGCACACCAACGCGTGTGTGCGTGCGTGCGTGTTTGTGTGTGTGTGTGTGTGCATTTTTAATGATCCTATTTGCATATATTGCTATTTATACAGTGCACATGTGTTATAAAGATGCACATAATGAAATTAAACCTAAATAGAACTTTGCATCATCATTTTGTGCCCTTGCTTCCATTTTTGAAAGTGTTAGAATCTGGCATTTTGATTTATTAAGTATTCCTGATTGTTTATATTTGAATGGTGCTGCACTGCTTTATTTTGTATGCATTGTAACTTATGGCAATGATGAATTAATTTCAGTGGAGCACAGAGTTTGTGATTATTTTAAATGGTATACGTATCTGAACTGAATCAGAGCGGGGTGAAGCTAGCAGACTGTGAAATGTAATTTTTTTAGCATTTTTTCCCCTGTCTTTTTTTCACTCTTCCTTGCAATGTTAGGATCCCTGGCACCTGAGCAATGCACTGATAATGACTAGTCTTCTTGGATCACAGAGTCTCTCTCTCTCTCTGATGCCTCACTGAAATAATCATCAAGCTCTTTTTCCAGGGCTGTTTTCACGTCCCATCAGGGGAAAGGACTGCTGGTTTCTTCGGGAGAGAAAATATAAAGTGCATCTCTGAGATTTTGTGTAAGAATGTGGTAATGTCATAGTGGCAGCCTCCAGTGCCCCTTTTCAGCGACTTGTATAAAACATATCCCACCATTTCTGTGCAAAATTAGTTGTTTTCCTCTTTGAAGGACTTTGAAGGACTTTCAAGAAATGGAAGATCCAAGCTCTTTTGCTGATAAGGAGGGTGCCACATTTGATAATGAGGCAAAATTTTGGGTTGTAAAATCTGATCGGGACTGCAAACAAGCTTGAGTAACTTTATTCCTCCATGATGAGAAGTGTGCGTGTGTATATGAGAAACATATGGGCTATAAGTGGCTCGCCCTCCCACCCCACCCCACACCTTTATTTGCCAACCCACCCACCCAAAATCACAAGCGTAGTCCTGAATACTTTCAGGATCCTGAATGGGATTTTTCACCTGATGCAAAGTACAGATTTGCACAGCCACGATTCGAGAGCAAACATTTACACAGATAGAGAAAAATCGTGTGCTATTGTTAAAGCGTTTAAAGTAAAAAAAAAAAAAACACATACACACATATACACAACCAGAAAAGAGTAAAATGCTTTTAAGCTCACCAAATACTGCATCTTTATTCCAGACAGAGTGATTTGGTTGTTTTTTGGAGCTGCAAGTACAGATATTATTAAATAAAAATCTGACAGCTTTACCAGTGAACACTGCTGTGATTTTTCCTTTAGATAATACCCGTAAAATCACACCGTACCCACACTATTATGTCGATGACAGTTATTGAGACGGTATGGGTAATAACGGCCCACAAGCTCTGAAATGGATGTGGAGACACAAGGGAGGGATGTTTTAGGACTCTTCCAATTTTGCTGGAGTCAAATGGGCCAGAGAAGTGTGTTCACACACTAGCTAGGGGACTAGCAGGGTCTGTAAATATTGTTCTAGTGTAGCTGACCCTCAACCCCGTGGGTTTTTAGGAAAGGACAGTCTGATACGTTGACAGGCAGGTGGCCCCAGGGGTCAACATATCTGCTGAAAAAGAAAAGAGGGTCCTACAATAGAGACGAACAATGACAGACTTTGGGTGCTGGCTTGCTTTCTCTCTCTCTCTCTCTCTCTCTCTCTCTCTCTCTCTCTCTTAGCCAGTACTGTAACGTACTACTCTCTCTCCTTCACTCAGTGTCATTCAGCCTCATACACCCCCCTCCCTGTCCACTCCATCGCGTGGAAACGATCGCAAACCAAGGATGTGTTTCTAATTGACATTGTAATTGGCAGATTTGGATGCTGCCTTCAGATGGCTAATTAATTTATCTCACCGCTGTCATTAAGGTTAAAGCACCACCTGATCTCCCTGAATATATTTTGCATACATCTGCATGAGTATTACATTCAGTTAGACACCTACACGGCAGTTGTGGATCATGTGGATTTAGGGGAAGCAGTGTTAATAATGTGTGTTTCCATAATGACTGCATCAGTATTCCGCGCCATTAAACCCAAAACTAAATTCAAATTCGGGAAGAAAAACAAATCCTGTTTTTTTTTTTTTTGTTTTTTTTGTATTGTTAAAAAATGTGGGGTATTCCTTAACATAAAACATACGTATTAGAGTTGATGTTTAATTCTGAACAGCAATCATATTTGAATTTCCAACGCACAAATTGTGGTTTGAATGATCCTAAATGTAATTTTAATTAGTGGTTTCCAGTTTGGAGTAGATTTTGGAGAAAGAAACACTGTTTTAAACTTTTTTTTGAGTTTTATACTCTTTCATTGGCATTAAAAAAACACTCCATTATGTTGTTTATAAAATTCGGGTAAATGCGATCAAGCGGCCCTTCTCTGAATATTTTAAACATAGGGCATGTAAAATGTATGCCTAATTTGAATACTTATTAGTCGCCAAATCTCTGTGGCAGCTTTGTGTTTCTTCAGGAGAGATTCGTCTTCCCTCACACTGTGCAAGTCTTTCTCTCTCTCTCTCTCTCTTTCTCCCTTCTGTGCACTTTCGTGGCCGAGTTTGTTTGTTTCTAAGTTGCTTGTTGACTAAGCTGAGAGCTGGTTAGGTGTTCATTTTGCATTTTTGGACAGCCTTAAAAAAAATTACTCTATTTGCGTCCTCTGTTTTTCACGAGACATGAGCCGAGCCAGTAAAATGTCATTTGCTGATCTGAAAAGCAGGCACGGATTAGAAGACTACTTCTTTGTTGTGTCGCGCGTTTGATTAGTGCCGTTCCTTTTCATGGCTCGGCTGTCGAGTTACTGTACACTCTCATTCAAAGATCGCTGCTAATTGTCCTTGCGTAGCAGGTGACAAAATTGATGGGTTTAATCTGTGGAAAGAAGGATGACAGAGCTGTCACAGAAATAAATGAAAGTGTTGCTCGAAAATGAATCGCCTCTAAACATTACCAGAGATTAGGGATATTATATGGGGCGCAGTCACCATTAATGTAATTAATATTGTTTATATTTAATGCGCTGAAATATGAGACAGTCAGTCGTAATTTTCTGAGAGTAACAGGAGGGGTGTTTCGATGAATATGTGAATGACAGAGAAGAGATGAGGAGTGTGTGTATTAAGAGGTCTTGTGTGTATATTAGCTATGCAGAACACACTTTGAATTGCATTTGGTGGGTCCGATTCTTTTATTTATTGCATTCTTATGGCTCCTGTGAATGTACTGAGCATTTATGCAGGGAAAATGATAAAACATGTATTTCCATAGAAGAGGTAATATGCATAATTTAGGCTGTAATTTAGCACTATCTTTAGAGATATTCATGTAAGATTTTTGTGCAGCCACTGCTGTTTTCATATCTAATAGATGCAAGGGAAATTAATTTAATATCTTTCATTTATTTGCAAGAGTAAAAATTGACGTACAATTTTTGATCTGTTTAAATTTGGGTTTTAATTGTGCTCGGTGGACGCACTAATGTACGAATATAAAGAATATTTGAAATATGATTAAAATAATGGAAAGGAGAAAGAGAACCAGCCTATATGTGACGAGCTTTTTTTTCCCCCCTCAGCTAGCAGGCAAATTTTATTTAGCTATGTTAAAAAGGAAAGACCATTATATAGTTCATCACAAAACGGACCCATGTGATTTGTAATCCCCCCCCCCTCCCCCACACACCTCCTGTACCAAATTTTAATTTTGCATGATTAGCTGTGCGTCATTAAGCAACTCAATTCAGTCAAGACGCAGCACGGAGCTCAGACACACTAAAGACGGCGATTATTTTAAGGCGTTTGAAGATGAACAGGAGTTAGCACAAAAAACAAAACAAAAAAGCTGGAAAGGTCTCACACAAATCTCTTTATATATGTTATAGCCCATTTCAGTTATTCACACAGTATTAAAGTCACTCTTCTCAAAAAATTGTTTTTTTAAAACAGTGTGATATATTTATCTGTGTGATGTTTGATATGCAAAACAATACAAAAAAAAATAAAAAAAACAGAAAATGTATCAAGCAAATTTAGAAAATTCAGAAAGAAAAATAAAGCGCTAAGTAAAACGTGCATCTCTTTGTATTGCTTCATTTACACAGTGAATGCATAATTCCACCCCCCTCCCTCCGTTAAATGCTTAAATTTGCAAAGGGAGCAGGGCTTGATAATGGAAAGCTCTTTTTTTTTTTTCTCCAGTTTTTCCTTTTTCTTTTACCCCCCCCCCCCCCCTCCTATTTTTTTTTAGGAGGCAAATAAAGGGGATTTTCACAAGAACCTTAACCGGTGCCTCTTAATCACTTCTAGGTATTAAGTCATGATGCAGGAGTCGGCCAATGAGACAATAAGCAACAGTTCAATGAGTCAAAATGGAATGAGCAGCCTAAGCAGCCAATTAGATGCTGGCAGTAGAGATGGAAGATCAAGTGGGGAGACGAGCAATGAAGTAAGCGCAGTAGAGCTACTGCATCTTCAACAACAGCAGGTAAGTTGCGTCTCTCTCCCCCCGTCCGTTGTCATCTGCGCTCTCTGTCTCTCCCTCCCCCCTCCCTCCCTCTCTGTCTCTGGCTTTCTCGCAGGGCTCAGATTCACGTAGGTATTTGACTGACACTCTTCAGTTGTGTACATTTAGACAGAAACGGGACTATTTTCTTTATCATTTTAATGTGTGTTTTGGTGCTTATTTTAGTAGTGATGTCTTTTTAAGGTTAAGTTTTGGCTGTTTTGGGAGGACCTGTGTGTTGTTTGCAGGGATGCTTTTGTGTAGACATAGCCTATGTTTTTGGTGTGTTTGTCATGTTTTGGAGAAGCGTTGGGGTTTCTGTTCGAGAAACATGCTTGCTGAGGCCGCGTGTGTGTGTTTTCGAGGTGTGTGAAGTACGGAGCGTGTGTGTTGACCGTGAAGCTGGTTCCTTTGGTAGCCACTAGAGGGCCTTCTCACTTGCCTTCACTGTGTGGGCTCCCAGGCAATCTATTTTACTCCAAAAACCTTTCTGCCAGCTTATTTGTGCTGATTTCAGTGTATAAGTGCTGGTATATCAGATGGAAGACTCTTGGTTGATAGTTTGGTTTTAGTAGAACTTTTTAAATGATATATGTGTGTATGTGTGTATCTCAGTCCAGTGAATGATTGCTTTGACAGCTCGCCTAAAGAGCAGCATCAGAGGTCAGGCAGAGCTCAGGGACAGTCTACAGGCAATGTGGAGTGTATATTCGCTTATTCACTCATGAGTGTGTCATTGCATGTAGAAACAGAATTTGTGGTTCCTTAGATATTATTTGCATTTTCAGTTCTTTAAACATCAGTTTTAACACTTTTTTAAGTATCTAACTCCTGTTTTTAATGCTTTAAATACTCAAAATACTCCCCAAAATGCTCAAATTACTACCTGTATTGTTACTGAAAATAATGGAATATTTTATCTGTTTTGTTGTGCTGTAGTTTGTCAGTTTCATGTTAAAACAATAAGTATTTAATACAAAATTCTATATTGATTGTTTTTAATTAGTGTTTGTTATTAACATGAAAGCTGATTGCATACAGCAAGAGCACATAGTTAAAACGTATTTTAATGTTTAGGGTTTTTTTTTGTGTTGTTTTTTGTTTTGTTCTGGAAGTTTACAGCTGTTACATATTAGCTCTTTTAATTATATATATACACACACACGTGTGTTTGTGTGTATTTGTGCATGTGTGTGAGTGCCCGAGTCCTGGTGAATGCAGCTGAAAGCAGTCCGTAGGCGTGTGGGTTAGACAGAATCAGTGTAACAGAGTGAAGTGTGTCCCGTGGCTCTTTGTGGGCCCCTTCATACACCCCTCCCCTTCAGCCACCCTCTCCAGCTGGTGATTACAACAGCACCCCTCATCTCACGGCCTCTCCCCCCATTCATCATCACACTGCCCGTCTCTTTCTCTCTCTGTCTCACACACGTGTCTGATTGGGGTCAACCCCCCCACTTTCTCATTACTGACTTGTGTTTTAACCTCCATGCTACACACGGTGTGTGAGAGAGAGATGAATGTTTTTTTGTGTGCTTAACGAGATAATTTTTTTTTATATATATATTTGTTTGTTTCAGAGCCATTTTTGTAAAAAATGTGTTTATATTTTTATATTTATGCTTTTTATATTTGTAGTAATAGTAACAATATTTGTAAATTTTCTAAATGTTAATATATTTTAATATTTTTATTAATACTGTTTACATTAAAATCTCCAATATATTTATTTAATAATGTCTTTTATTTGTATGTTTATTAATGTAATCTGTTTAATTTAAGTATTATTATTACTATTTTAAATTTTCATTATAATTTGTATTTATTATTAATAATAGTAATAACAATAATAATTTTGCAATAACTTTAATAATATTATTACTGTATATTATAAATAGTACCGTTATATATATATATATATATATATATAAGTTTTTATTGCATAGTTTAACCATTTGTAATATTTTTTTATATTTGTAAGTTTAATAATGCATTTTATGTTTAACTTAAGTATTATTATTAATATATAATTTGTATTTAATACAGATTTAATTGTATTAAACTTAATTATTAAATTAATATTTAATAATTAAATTATAATTGTTTTTATTACTTATTATTATTATTATTAATATAATCACAAAATAATAATATAACAATAACAATAATAATATTATTATTATGCTATATTTATATATATATATATATATATATATATATATATATATATATATATATATATATATATATATATATATACACAATTGTTATTGTGTATTAACAATTTGTAATATTTTTTAATATGTATTATTATTATTACTACATTTTCATGTTTATTATTAATTCATATTATTTCCTTATGGCTGCATAATAGCGTTTTGTGGTATCTGTCTGTAGATAGTCTGCACTAACAGTAAAAGAAAAAGGCAGTGTAAGCAGAATGAGTGAAGAGAGGAGAGATAAGTGCCATAGAGACTGAGTAGAGAGTGACAGTTTTTCTCTTACAGAGAGAGAGCGAGAGCGCAGACAGACACATTGAAATGAGTAGGCCAGCTAACAGGCCTCGAGAGGCTTTTTAAAGAGAGGCCAGGTGCTGTTAACTTCACACACTTCCTGCACAATTCTCTCTCAAACACCACAGTCAGAGAATTCCGACATATCCGTCTAATAACTACACAGATCTCTTTATATTTTGACTGTGCATGTGTCTGTGTAAGAAATTAAAGAGTTCAATAAAAGAAATTTAATTACTACTAAAATATAGGTTTGCACCATTTGGCATCCAGACTTTGGACATAAATGTGCATTACCAAAAATGTTTTACTAGTGGAAAAGAACCACAATGCCTTTTGATTTTGACTCTTAACTGACTTATAATAATTGCTTAATTTGTTAGGGCATTAAATCCAGGTCTTCTATATTTGAGCACAAAATTTTAGTTTGTTTTTCTGCAAGTAGTTTTAAGAGACAGATTTTTTTTTTTTTAGATACTATAAGAATGTTTTAGCTATAGAAGCTCTAAGATCTTGATGTTTATGACAAGAACAAAAAAAGGTGCTAAGGACATGAACTTCATTGATTGTAGGCTGTTGTTAAAAGAGCTTTTAATGTTGTTATATTTATAATAGTGTGTGTATCCCACAAGGTTTGCACTGATCTGTAGATAATGTGATGTGATATAGTGAGGCCTGTAGATGATTGCTATGGTTTATTAATCTGTGGTGTGTTTTATGGAGTTGTAGTAAATTTTAGTTAAACTCAAGTTCTAAAGAGGAAGTTCTCTGTTTTGGGGAACATCACATTTAGAGCTTTCTTCAGCTCTTGTTTATGATGTCAAGAAGGGACGTCTAAAATCCATGCACAATTCATTTCACCTTCATTCATAAGAACTGAATTTAAAATCCTTTCTTCTTTACTAAATATGTACACCATTGCGGAGTGTCACAGCATCTATATTTCGAATGGCTCTTGGAATAAATTTTCATTTATGCATTTGGCATGCACTTTTATCCAAAACAACTTAAAGTGCATTTAAGGTGTATGTTTTATCAGCATATATTTTCCCTGGCAACTGAACCTATGACCTTGGCGCATGTTCTACCAGTTGATTTGCAGGAACTCTCTATAATTTCTTTTTCATGGTTTTACACACTATAATCTTTCTATATAGTTCTGTGCTCCACTTTGCTTATTTGTGAAACATGCATATGAATTTTCAAACAATGTGTCCAGATGCAAAGGACATTGTACATTTTTTTTTGTCCCCACTCACAGCGAGACTGGAAACTGTCTAAGTCATGGCCCAGTGTAAAAATGACAGCAATTAACCCAACATTTTAGCTTGAGGAGAATTTAAGATGAGAAGCCTGACAGCCAATGTCAGACATATCCCCCCCCCCCCCACCCCCGCCCCCTTCTTCGGGTGTAAGAGAAAATGAAATTGGAGGGAGTATCATGGTTAAGGAGGCCACTTGGGTAGGGGTTGGGGTGTCTGGAGAAAACAAATGATCAAAATATGACTAGTGATATGTGTGTTTAACACACTTATTTAAATCTTTTTACCCTTTTTACTTCATATTCATAACACATTTCCAACCAGAAAATTGGCAAATATCCAAAAAACATACCATAAACATGAGCATAACAGAACAAAAACTACCATGTTAATTGATATTCAATGAGGCTGACTCTATCATCACCCCACAAACACATTAACACACACACACATCATCACCCCACAAACACATTAACACACACACACACACTCGTGTGCATTCAGAGGAGGGTGGGGGTCTCAAGGGGTCCATTGACTGTCATTCAGGAAGGAAAGTAACAAAGTAATGCCGAGACGCCACACAAACAGCAAGGCTTGCTTCCATCTCCCCCACTGTCCACCGGGAGCTGCGAGTGCAACATCTTCAGGCAGGATGATGACGGCTTTCGCCCCTCATCAGGCAAATAAAAGCCCCTCCGATGCAAATAGCGGTTTGCCCTTGAGCATAATTTAAAGCAGTAATCACCCCTGGTGTCGCTAGTGTGCAGATAGCAAAAGCTGAGGTGACTGTCTCATTTACACTCCAGCACAAAGAAGCTCATTAGCTTTATCACACCGGCCTGAGACTCCTCCACTACAGTAAGTGCTCCACTACATTACAGTGTAAATAACACACACACACACACACAGTTACACTAGAGCCACATTTCATAAAGCTCTATGAAATAGCCCTACACTAAAAAAAAAAAAAACACATGTTAAGTAAGGTTCCCACACTCATGGAAAATCTGGAAATATCTGGGAATTTTTTAATTGTGATTTCCATTTCCAGGAAAGTCATGGAAATTACTACTAAAGTCTTCAAAAGTCATGGAGAATTAATAGAAATTTCTATTGTTAATATTATTTTTCTAGTTCTGAAATATTTCATTGGCTTGAAATTGTTCTTTGTGAGTGCAATCTCTATAAAATTATTTTAAATTTTGTTTTATTTAGTAATCATGAAATTCATTGGTCAGTAGGTGTGGGAACTCTGAAAAGTATTACCCTTACAAAATATTACCACAGATAAACAAAGTTTTTGCCCAATATATCGTAGTTATTGCAACTACAGTAAAACTGGGGTAACAGCCACATCCACTAATCCATTTTCATTTGAAAACTTTCAGTTTCCTAAAATCATTGTTTTCCAAAGTATGCGGTAATAGAGAGCATTTTAAAACACTCCACGTTTGTTGGAGGTAGTTTTGTCACGGTACCAAAATTTCAGTAGTCGGTACCGATACCAGTGAAATTTCACGGTTCTCAATACCAATTTCGATACCACAGAAAAAAAATTGCTAATATGATAATGTGCTATTGAACACACTCCTTTAGCCTATTTAAAGTTAAATTTCAATGTAAATAATCAATTAATATGCATGTTTCCTTCAAGCGTTTCTAACACTTGTTTGTTTTTAAGCAGGGCCCTACTGAAATCTGTTTTATTTTTTCCTCATCCTTTTTTCCTTTTTTAAATTATTTTTCTAGAATTCCATGTTTTACAGTTTAATTTAGTCTAATCAAATTAATTCTTAAAACTTTTTAAAACCTTTAACAAGTAAAGATAATTACTTTTTAACATACCATTGCAGATTTAAACAAACTTTTATTCAGTTCAACAGCACTCTTGCTTGTGATGTATAGCTTAATTTTTATTATTATTACTATCATTATTCATTCATCAGTATTTATTAATAATAATAATATTACTACAGTGAGGATTACATTTTACCACACAGTTGTAATATATTTCTGTTGCAATTTCTTCAATTTAAGGCATCTAGCTTTTGTTATGAATCATGCTTTTACTATGACGTGTGTTTTAGACGGAAGTTTAACTCCTCCGGATAAACAGTTCTCTACATGGCCCAGTGAGATCGTTAAAGCACAAATGCTGTGATTTATATAAATATATAATTTACATGTGCTGCATGGTTCACAGTGGATTAGTGCTCTGCTTTGTCATCTCATACAGCACAAATGATTCTCAATGTCTGTGGAGTTTCCAGTGTACGAACAGTCTTCTTCACACATTTAAATCACGCAGCTCGAATGCAGACTAAGATTGCAGCCTTTCGCGGTTTAATAATCACACTAGGACATATCACGATTTCAGTTGGATTAATTGTGCATTTCAGTGTAAAAGGAGTAACAGAGCACTCGCTCAAATAAAAGTGTGAGCATCTGGAAGCTGTCGTGTGTCAGTCAGACAGCATGCTGGGATTGATTAAGTCTGTGCTCGGTACTACCGGTACCGCAGAAACACTGGTTTTGTTACATCTTTTTTATTTTAGTACCGACTTGGGACCGAAGTACCGGTACTTTTGACAACACTAGTTGGAGGTTAACGTTGTTCTAGTGTTGATGAGAGGCTTTAACATAGCTAAATTAAGCATTTTCAAACTAAAACATATTAGTGTTTGAAGTAACTGTTTGAAGTAGAAACAATATTATTGTAACAATAACTGTATTAACTGGCTTTTACCATAATAGTTCTGCAGGAAACAAAATAGCCAATTTGTATTTTAAGTGTTCTTGATGACTTGGCATTTTGCATGCATGCAGTCTCATGGCCCCGCCCTCTTACATGTTTGTTTTATTCTTTATATTTTTTACGGTTAACATTTCACGACCAGTAGACGTCGTACAACATCATATGGTGAGCTTTGACATATAGAGGCTTGCTGCTTTTTGCGATGACACTGCAAGATATAGGGCTCACAGTGAGAGCTTCCTTGCCTCCCCAAACAACAGTGGGCATTATTCTGTTATCGCCACATGCGCACACACAGAGCTTAGATCCTGGAGTGGTCATTTGTGTTTAGGCCACATAACATGTGGCTGCATGAAATTTACAGTGTGGCTGCAGTAGTAACTCCATTTCCCATCAGCCTCTCCAGAGACCGGGCAAAATGTCAAGCCGCAGCTTTGAAACAGATATCGAGCGAGGACAGGGATGGGGGATAGTGGGGGGTGGGCTAGAGAGAGAAAGAATCAGAGTGAAATCTTCTGGAAACAAACACTCATGACTGTTGCTCATGCTTGGGCGGCTCGAATAGCGTCTTGGGGGAAACACAGGTCAAAGATGTACACAGGTGAAAAACACACCTACACACCCTAAGCCTTGGAGTTGCATGTACAGTGAGCTGTTTTCACGTTTAAGCAATGTAAAAAGGCACGTCTCTTTACTGACATGCTTTTAGGTATCAAAATGTTGATATATTTGTGATAATCATGGTGCTTCTCCACCTTACAGGTGCTTATGTGTTTTTTTCATTTTGTTTTGTTTTTTTGTTTTGGTCACCAGCATATGTTGTTTTTTGAATGCTGGTTCATTGGATGCTATTGTGGTGGTGTTCCAGTAAGGCTTTTTGACTGGTTTAACCAGCAAATCTTCTTTGGTTAACCAGCAACAACAAAAACCATACTGGTCGAGCAGCTTAATCAGCTAGACCAGCACCAATTCAGCATAAACCAGCCTAGACCAGCATGGGAATTGCATGCTGGTTTAGCTGGTCTCTTCAGCGGGGTTGTATTTATACAGTAGTGGTAATGAGCACCATGGCTTAATCTGTTGGAGCATGTAGACTAACCGTTAGGCCATGATTCTGACCAGCCGCTTGTGTTTGGCAATTACATTTAACCTCTGTGTGTAAATAAAACTCCAGTGATCTGGCCGGTCAAAATCAATGACCACTTCACATCTCATTTCCTGCTGTTTTGATTTTTCCTAACTGCCCTGCCTGAGGAAATTAATGGCACTGAAATCTGTAACAACCCTCAAGCCAGACGCTTTTGCTGGTGCTAAAAGTCAAGTACTTTAACTCTGGATTATGCTATCAAACTGCTGTTTTAAGACTCTGCAGCAGGTAGGAATGGGTGGTGTACTCCATTGCCAAAAACCTGAGTGGTGAACAGGACAGTGAATTAAAAAATATTCTTAAAGCAGGTGATTCTGAGAAAGGTCCCTTAGAGTAAAGCGTCTATTAGAGCAGCGTTGACCTTAAATGCAGTAAAAACAGTCAGTTTCTGTTTGTATGAACCTAGAGCATTCTGAACCTCGTACACCCAGTGCCTCTGACAGCCTATGACACCACAAACCATTTAACAGAGCTTAAAAAGCTCATATATGCAGATGCCCGGCATCTTAAGCTGACAACCAACAGGCAAGATTTTTTAGAAGGCAGCTTTGGAGCCTTGTGAATTTAACAAGCATGTCTAGTATTACAGTTTCTCTCTGGTTTATCCATGAATAGTAACAAATCAGCCTGTGAAATGCCTGCCTTGGGATGTTTGTATGTGAAGGTTTTCTAGAGCAAATATTAAAATGATGTAAATCTGGTAAAAGGGGTTGAGGGCTGCGATTGCCAGAGCTGTTTCTCTCTTTCCCTCTTTTTCTCTGTTTACTATGCACAATGTAGTCAGGTGTTGCCACTCTTCCACTTGAATATTTGAATTCCATAATGCTGGAAGAGAGAGAGAGAGACAGGGAGAGATCATAAGAGTGGTGTCTGGCCTGGCTCATGGCTCGCTGGCCCCAGACACTGAATACATATGTAAGAGACCTTCTTAGCTTGCGGCTCTTCAGGGCTTTTCAACAAATGCTGTAAATAAGCCCAGCCTCAGCTCGCAAACACACAAGAGGCTTTTCAAACGCACGCATGTGTCATTTAGCCAGGGCTTCCAGTCTTTCTTTCTTTGTAGGTGTTATTTTTGGGGGCTCGTCCGGGTTTTTTTTAAAGTATAGGATAGATGTTATTTCCCTCTTCCTGTTGCTGTCATTTTGGCCAGAACATCTTCATCAGAAGCCAGAGAACAGCCGAGAGTGTTAGCAAGCACAGAGTTAGCAACCACTCTCTTAGCACACCATATTGTGTGTGTATTTGTGTGTGTAAGGGAGCAAGTGAACACACAGCGATAAGGCAAAGCTGTCACCGTATGCAAAACATGAATTAATGTTGTGTGTGAGGCTTCATGCTTGATTTGACGCTAAGCTGATATTGCTTTCACGCTCAAATCTTTCATTGCTATTCCATTTCAATTGAAATGTGATTGTTATTGCTAGAGGTATTTACCAGAAGTTATTTGATGCATGAATTTGCCCGCGAGGTATTTCTTCAGTTGTGTGCCAATGTTGGATATTTGCCTCAGTTGGGCTGTGGTTGTTTTAGCTAAATATATTAAACAGAAGATTGTAGTTTAAAAAGACACTGTTAAAGCTATCAGACACAAGAGGCTGTTTTTTTAAGTGATTTTACCACATTTAAGGACACAAAGAAGGGCTTTAGAGTTTGTTTGTTTTTTTGGTGGGAATAACAAATAATTTTTATGATCATAACAACCTGGATTAATAGAATCACGCTACTATAATTAAATTTTTGCTAAATTATTTTTACATGGCTCGTTGTACATATCTCAGCAGTTTCCTGGTAAAATGAACACTAGAGGTGCTACAGCAACAATCATTTTTATTCACTTTCACACAAATCAGTGTTGGGTAACGTTACTTTTAAAAGTAACTTGTTAGAGTATTGCATTACTCCTTAAAAAAGTCATTTAATTAAAAGGTTATTTTATGGAAAGTAAAGCTTTACTTTTGCATTAGTTTTTTCTCACAGCCACTTTCTCTTCTGCTATGCTATGCATTCCGTACAAATAAGCCATGCATTGCATACAAGAGACATTACAGGTCATGCTAGCTACTGTAAAACACTCATGTCAAAACAACATAGTAAACCAACAGATATTTAGAAAGTACAGTGGTGTGAAAAAGTGTTTGCCCCCTTCCTGATTTCTTATTTTTTTGCATGTTTGTCACACTTAAATGTTTCAGATCATCAAACAAGTTTAAATATTAGTCAAAGATAACACAAGTAAACACAAAATGCAGTTTTTAAATGAAGGTTGTTATTATTAAGGGAAAACAAAATCCAAACCTACATGGCCCTGTGTGAAAAAGTGTTTGCCCCACCTGTTAAAACATAACTTAACTGTGGTTTATCACACCTGAGTTCAATTTCTCTAGCCACACCCAGGCCTGATTACTGCCACACCTGTTCTCAATCAAGAAATCACTTAAATAGGACCTGCCTGACAAAGTGAAGTAGACCAAAAGATCTTCAAAAGCTAGACATCATGCCGAGATCCAAAGAAATTCAGGAACAAATGAGAAAGAAAGTAATTGAGATCTATCAGTCTGGAAAAGGTTATAAAGCCATTTCTAAAGCTTTGGGACTCCAGAGAACCACAGTGAGAGCCATTATCCACAAATGGCGAAAACATGGAACAGTGGTGAACCTTCCCAGGAGTGGCCGGCCGACCAAAATTACCCCAAGAGCGCAGCGATAACTCATCCAAGAGGTTACAAAAGACCCCACAACAACATCCAAAGAACTGCAGGCCTCACTTGCCTCAGTTAAGGTCAGTGTTCATGACTCCACCATAAGAAAGAGACTGGGCAAAAATGACCTGCATGGCCGAGTTCCAAGACGAAAACCACTGCTGAGCAAAAAGAACATTAAGGGTCGTCTCATTTTTGCCAGAAAACATTTTGATGATCCCCAAGACTTTTGGGAAAATACTCTGTGGACTGACGAGACAAAAGTTGAACTTTTTGGAAGGTGTGTGTCCCATTACATCTAGCATAAAAGTAACACCGCATTTCAGAAAAAGAACATCATACCAACAGTAAAATATGGTGGTGGTAGTGTGATGTCTGGGGCTGTTTTGCTGCTTCAGGACCTGGAAGACTTGCTGTGATAAATGGAACCATGAATTCTGCTGTCTACCAAAAAATCCTGAAGGAGAATGTCCGGCCACCTGTTCGTGACCTCAAGCTGAAGCGAACTTGGGTTCTGCAGCTGGACAATGATCCAAAACACACCAGCAAGTCCACCTCTGAATGGCTGAAGAAAAACAAAATTAAGACTGGAGTGGCCTAGTCAAAGTCCTGACCTGAATCCTATCGAGATGCTGTGGCATGACCTTAAAAAGGCAGTTCATGCTCAAACCCTCCAATGTGGCTGAATTACAACAATTCTGCAAAGATGAGTGGGCCAAAATTCCTCCACAGCGCTGTAAAAAACTCACTGCAAGTTATCGCAAACACTTGATTGCAGTTGTTGCTGCTAAGGGTGGCCCAACCAGTTATTAGGTTTAGGGGGAAATCACTTTTTCACACAGGGCCATGTAGGTTTGGATTTTGTTTTCCCTTAATAATAACAACCTTCATTTAAAAACTGCATTTTGTGTTTACTTGTGTTACCTTTGACTAATATTTATACTTGTTTGATGATCTGAAACATTTAAGTGTGACAAACATGCAAAAAAATAAGAAATCAGGAAGGGGGCAAACACTTTTTCACACCACTGTATGTCTTCACGTCATATTTATAATAAATAATTAATAACATGAATATGCGTGATTTGTTTTTCCATCAACATGGCAGCCAATGTTAATAATGACGAATAATCACTGTTATATGCAACTTAAGATGTTTTTCAAAAGTCAGGATAAAATTCAGTGGGGAATGCCAGCCTAACATGTTCAAGGAATAAGTCTGATGAATGAATAAATATTTTTCACTTAAGTTATCTCAGTGCAAGCTTTTTTGTGTGTTGATCCACGGTGCGTACAGACGCCACAACTTCAAAGGTGCATTTTGATACAACTTGAATGTAATCGTTTTTAATCCTACGGAAATGTCATAAAAACGGTTTGTTTCATGAATCAAACTACTTGTTTATTATTAAAAAAAAATTTGGAATATTTTTAGAAACTAAGACATTTTCTCTGCATACGCAATCGATGTAGAATGTTGCTTGGAGCCACAGATCCAGAGTCAGCTTGTCTCATCCCATTCGGAGTTCAGCTGCATAAGTTAGTGAATTGAGCGAGTATTTCACCCTGTGTATCATATTGTGTCCAGTGGAAGACTAGTCTTATAATCCCTCTGCCTAAACGCATTTATGGATTTTTTTTTTTTAATGCAGTGTACACATAAATCAACCGTGTTTCCCTCAACCGAATGTTGACGTCATATTATTCTAAAACACGAAATGCGCATGTGCGTTAGCGAGTTGATTGATAGGCGATGTCTGTATCTAAAAGGTGATTAGCTCTTTTACCTTCAAGGCAGGACTTTCTTTCTACGTTCATTGACTTTTGGGTGCTAGAGCTTCTTGGTTGGGCGTTCCAGTTTCTCCCATTCATTTAAATAGAAGTGACTCATCTCTGCTAAATAGTCTCTGGCCTCACACTCTCTAGAACTACAATGCCAATCATGCACTACATCTCCTCCCCAAAGTTTGCACACTTTTACTACTGATTTCTTGCAATACAGGGACAGTGTACAAAAGCAACGAGTTACTTTTTGATATTATGGCCTAAAATTAAAAATATTGCATTACTCGTTACTTAAAGTAATCTGATTACGTAACGTGCGTTACTTTTATCGCATTACCCCCAACATTGATCACGAGTAAAACGGCAGATTATAAATTTGTTACACTTACCTTTCGCTCTCTTCCTTGCACAATGCTATCTTCTTAAATCTGAAGACTTTTACTATTGTGCATGACATATAAGGCGATAAATTTGAACGTTGGAATTACCAACTACATTTAGAAGCTTGTTCGAGTACGATTAAATTGCACAGTAGCTCAACTGATAGTGTTGCACTTACAATGCAAAGGATAGGGGTACGTGTCCTGAAGAGCAAGTCGACACGTGAGCAGAAAGTGTCATAGAAGCACCACAAAATAACATGGTTTCTTCAGCAATTGTGTTTTTATCTCACTTTTGCTTTTTATGACACTATCAGTTAGGTTTAGGTTTATGGTTCAGGGTAGAGAGGTCGGTTTTGTTGATTTAAAACTCAGGGGGAAAAAATCATCTTAAAACCTCATCTGTTTGGGAGAACATTTAACTCACAATAGCACCACTTAATGCCGCATTACATACAGTATAAGGAACTGTGTATTATAATTTTTCAAATATGTCACCACAGTCACACAAGTCTCATTAGATCAGGATGGATAATAATCACAATAAACAACGTGGAGTGAAATTAATTAGGTGTTGTTTCTTTTTGATGTCGGTAGTAGTCCTTTTAATAACCAAAGTTATCGTGTGGTTATGGTCAGAAGTGTTATAGAGAGAATGATGGCGCTTAAGGGGTTCATCAAAGCATGGTAAAGAGAAAGAGAAGGTGGTGGTTGTCTCATGGTCGGACTAAGTGAACTACATTGTGATGAATTTTCTTGTTAGGAGAAATTATATCCGCTAAGTTGAACTACCTCAGCATGAAATTGAAAAAGAAGCATTTCTCTGGAATTTCCATTCTTGATTCAATGAAAGATGTAGATTAGCTGTTGGGGGGTGGTGGTGTGGAATGGAACTACAAAAGAACTTTGTTCACGCTAGGTTTGCGGAATAAACCTCGTAAAGGCGAATAGGCCAAGCACAGGGTTTGTTTACAGCTGTGAGTGCAGTCAGGCAGTTCGCCAGCTGATTATAGCAGTGATACATGGGAAATGAATACACACATGGACATGTTTGACTGAACACATATGTTTATCTCCACGATTATTTGCGTATGGGCACAGCGTTGAATGCATCTTAATCATTGCATGTCTTAGGGTATGTATAACAATCCATAGTCGTTTGTAATCAGACTGAAACCCTTCTAGAGCATATCTGTCTCTCTTTCTCTCTGTTTCTTTCTCTCTCACTAAAACCTTGACTGATAGCCGCTGTGTGTCAGGAGTGAAGATAACTTTACCCCAGCTCGGCTCACTCAAAAGGTCAGGCACGCACTATAATTGGAATATTCACAAGACAAATGCTGCTGATTGCTGGCACACATAGCCAGGAGGGCCCTGGGCCCCAGCGCTCCATCAGCAGGCAGGATTGACGGAGATGCATTGGCACTCCACCAGCTCGATGTAACGCTATTAACTCCGGTGATCTGCGAGGAGCCCAGTGCTCATTGAGATGGCCCGGGAAGATCCATCACGCAGGATGAATGTACTAGAAGCCCACCGCAAACTAATGACACTTGAGCTTTCAGGTAAATGGTCTGAAAACAATGGGTTGTCTTCACCTGGTGTGGCACTGGCTCTTTGCGGCGGTCATTTTTTCTGCGCTATTGAAAAACGATAAGTTTGAGCACCCTTTTGGGCTTCTACCCCTCGTAGAGCACAGCACATATTCCACCGGAGAAAGAATCTGGGCAGAAACCACATTGTACCACAACATGCCGTCTGAGGTTAATAGAACAGTAATCAGGGGTATGCTCTTAACTTCGAGGGTCACAGAGGGGCCAGTCGGCTTACGGAAAACAGTGTAAGAGCTAAGTGTGGACCACACACGGACACTCAGGCATATTCTATTGACTTTAGAGTGCTGCCAGGAGTGTTTCTAAGGTATACATACGCCAGAAGTGTGTCTGGGGTACACACACACACAAATGACGTGGTATGCATTGTGAAGAGCACGCGAGTCGACACATAAGTCGAAGCACCATAAAATTACGTTTATGCTTCAGAACTTGCGTATTTATGTCACATTGGCTTTTTATACACTTGGTTAGGTTTAGGGTAGGAAGGTTGGATTTGTTGATATAAAACTTGATAAAGCATTAACCTTAACCTCATCTGTTTGGGAGTACATTGAACCCACTTGTCAACAAACAATATGCTCCAATCGGAACCTGAAAGAGAACAAGTTCATTCGCACGGGCTGACAAACACTCCGGTGCTACTCTATTCCTCGCTTTTTCCAATGGCCTCACTCTAAGAGAAGTGTGGAGCGCTTTCTCTCGCCCCTCAATGCAACATTTATAAAGAGTTATTCCTCCAACCGTATGGCGATCAGTGGCCTGGAACTGTGAAAAAGAGATGGATCATAATCACTCGAAAAAGAAGCCAAGTGCATCAAACACACGCTAGGAAGTGGGCACTCTTTCACTGCCTCTTTCTTTTTTTTTTTTTTTTTTTTTTTTTTTTAGCAGTTCTCTCTTCCTTGTTTCATTCGTTGACCTGCATGTGCTCACACATGTTGATGGTGTAAGTGAAATCCAGTCTCTTTCTTTCTTTTCCTTCGGCTCTCGGTCATGGCTCTGTAAGGAACTCTGAGAGAAAGCAGATAAAAGGCCCGTAGAGTCACCTTATCTAAACCCAGATGATATACAGCAGTTGAAAGCGAGGGCTTTACCAAAGCCAGTTGTTGAGAAGCAGGGATGCATCGAATTTCATAAGTGTACAAGCAGTAGAGAGATGTGTGGAAACAATGCCAAAGCTCCCAGAGAAAGATGGAATGGCAGAGATAGACGATGAGAGGCTCTTGGTTTTAAACTGATCTGCAATACGTATTCATGACGTTTAAAATCTTTAAAATGAATGTGATTAGATAACACTAGATTGTGTACTAGGTTTTTTACCAATGGGTGGTTGCCTGGGCATTGCTATGTGGTTGCTACAGTCAGAGGAAAGGAACTTTTGAAAAAACTTTTGAAAGGAATAGATCACCCACAAAAAAAACATTCACTTTCATTGTTTGACCAAAAAAAATTAAAAAGCAAAGAAAGTAAATGGTGACTGAGGCTAACATTCTGCCTAACATCTCCTTTTGTGTTCCAAGGAAGAAAGAAAGTCATATGGGTTTGGAACAACATGAGGGTGAGTAAATAATGACAAATGATTCATTTTTGGGTGAACTATCCCTTTAAGTCATGGGAATTTTTATAGTTAATATAGTTTTTTCTAGTTTTGCTCTGCTTTAAAATGTCAACAACTAGTAATTGCTCCTTTTGGGAGTGAAAATTCAAATCTCAGAACGTTTTTTTTTTTTTTTTTTTTTTTTTATGTTATTGGAAACATATTTACACTAGTAAGTATAGCTGTTTAGTACTTTAATTAAAATACAAAATGGTTGGAAACTGAGGTTCCAGTTTTTAAAAAATACCAGAACCGAGTAATTTTTATGACTTTCAATTTCTTTAACAATTCTCAAACTATCATTTTTCCACCTTTGCGTGCCACAACGACTTCTACAGTGCGACCAGTGTAGCCCGATTTCTGAGCGAATTATTCATATTAGGCAGATCTTTTGAATCTACACTGCAAAACATATAACGCTACCTCCTTAACTAATGACTCTTATGAGTCTGTTCAATTTAGTGAATCAAACTTGCTGAACCGCAAGACATTCATTTCACCATGTCCAATTCGTAAGACTAAAATCGTAAGATTAATAACTGGATGGTTGTTGAAATGAAATTGTTTAGTTAATACTTTATGAATATTGTTGTAATTATTGATATTTTACTAAAAATTAATTATTGAATAAAATATCTTAATTTTAAAAAGTCTGTTTAAACACACCTTCTACAAGTGTCAGTTCTATTAAAATATGAACTGATCATCATTTGGCAAAAGGCTGCTGAGGGCAGTAAGCCCTAAAACAGTAAAAAGTATATTTCCAAATATTTCTTTCTAAGTACTAAAGAGTCATGAAAGGAATTGTTAAAGTACCGGAATTGTTAAGAGGAACTGGAATATTCCCTAATTCCTATCCCTAATTAATATTTTGTAAAAATACTTATCGAGTAACCACAAACGACTGGTAAATTCATGGAAATCCATCAGTCAAAAGGTGTTGAAACCCTCTAAGAAAAGTAATAGCACGACTCTCCTCATCAATCCACAATTTGAGGTATCATTTATCTTTGGTCCCGAGTTTAATTCTTAGGGTTTGGGGTTTGTTCAAATCCCTTATCATAAGTATGAGCAATAGTAATGCTTTAGAAAACACCTCTAATTAGGAGCAGTAGTCACGATTTTTCGGACGGGGTCTCTCTCACTTTCTCTTCTCAGTATTTGTTTCTGCATTTCTATGGGATACAGATGTTGTTTTCAGTATGCGACCCCTACAGTCTAATTCCCTCCACAGGTTGCTGGCAATACTGTAAACTATTATACATGCTCCAGTGCAAAACTGCAGTGCGGATTTGCAAAAACTATCCATAACGGTGTCTGCAGGAGGCAGGGAAGTGTATGAATGTTTGTGGTTGCAGTGAATGATGGAAGCGGACTCTGTTTGGCCTGTTATTGTTGGCACACTTCGCTGTTGTCTGCACATACACACACACACCCTGATGGGCTGGACAGACTTGTGTTTTGTCTCCTTGCACTTGAAAAAACAAGTGTGAGGTTACACAATGGAGTTCTCTTTTTCTCTCTCTCCCGCCCATAAATAGCCAGCTTCCTGGGTTCGAAATGACTGAATTCATCTCGAATTAACAAGGGAGGGCTGAGCTATGCCTCTGTGTTTACAGTGGCAGAAAGTTAATATAAATTTTCATCAGAAGGGGAAGTTTACACATATGATTCTATTTGTCCTTCATTATTAGCACCTGAGACTGGGCTGGGGAAGCATAATTGTCTACAGACACAGGCCAAATAGATGCAAGGGAAAGGCAAATAAGCACACCCCAAAATAATTTTATGGTTGTGTGTTACAATCTCTCTCCATGGGATCCTTAATCTAGAAAATCAATAAACAAGAAACGAGTGAGTGAGAGAGAGATATGTGAGGAACGGTACGAAGAAAACATGAACATGTACGAGATTGAGAGGAAAAAGGTGGAAAAAGAATGAAAGAGAGAGAGAGTTAGTGTAGCTCACAGAAGCCCATTGTTCTGCTGGTTAGCTCTCGCTTGGCCCTGCAGCTGAGAAGTGTCTCCACGGACCGACCCGCGAGCTGCACACATCGCTGATTTATTGAGTCATACATAAAAACACTCATTATTCCCACATCCTTTTCTCTTGTTTGAAAACTATGGCGTTTGGCTGAGGAAAAACACTCGGTGTCTGACTCCACAATAACTGAGATCTCTCTCTTTCTCTGCCTCTTTCGCTCTTTCTCCCCTCCTCATTTTTTTATTTGTGTCTGCTGCTGAAATGGATACTGTGTGTACATGGCCCATCCTTACTGGATATGTTGTGTCTTCACAAGCTGGTGAACCTAGACTTAAAGCTAGAGTATGCAGTTTATACCAGAAGCATTTTTTTGTTATTACTGGTTGAATGTCTCTTTGCATCCTGACAGCAATCAATAAATCAGGTGCTCTGATACAAAAAAAAATATATATATATATATATATATATATATATATATATATATATATATATATATATATATCCATTATCTGTGGCAGTCACAGGCCTGTAAAAGGCCCGTCCAATCATTTCATTCTGCCTGTCTAACTACGTACCTGCCTACCTCCGCGCACTCTGCCCGTGCACTCAATGGCGTGAGTTGGGGCGGGACTATCTGATTCTTTGAACAACTGCAGGCCAGGGGCGTATTCAGAAAGCTGTTTTAAAAACAACGTTTATTTTTGCAATTCCATTCGGTGTCGCTAGTGTCGCAGAAATTGCATACTCCAGCTTTAAAGTGACTAAAAAGTGACTTAAAGTGAACCTAGTGAAAAAGAACCCAGTTCTCATTTAAAATTAGATTATATTTAGGGATGTACCGATAATTGTATCGGAATCTGCGCTCATATTAGTGATATCGTCTGACATTTGAATTTCATTACATTAACATTCAGCATACAAATTAAAATCACATTATGTCCTATTGAGATTATTTAACCACAAATGCTGCGATTTAATGAGATAAATATATAGTTTGCATGTGTGGCATGCTTCAGATGTGAGCACTTGTAAATGTGTGGAGACAGTGTTGTGCCGGAGACATTGTTGTGCCGACGCTGGCTTCACGTACCTTTTTAAAGCTCCTACTTGGCTCGTACACGGAAAACACCATCATGAGCATCGAGCGCTCTCTAGCAGATGACAGCGAACAGAGCGCAAATTCACTTAGTAGCACGAGGCACTTACAGAGTACAAACGTATTTAATTAAATAGCAGTCTTTTGCAGTTTAATAACACCGTGTAACAATTATTTATTTATTTATTTATTTTTTTTTTTTTTTGGTTCCTGGGTAGTAAGTGTTATTTCCTAATTGCTTATGCCTCAAAAGTATCGAAAATTGCTATTATTCCCCACAAAATTAGCTTTTGTGACCAGGATAGTGATATTTTGAAATTACCTATTTTCCAGAACATTCCAGATAGATTCAGTGCGGAGTAAACTTGGAGTAACTTCTAGAACTTTCTAGAACTTTCCAGTTATATAAATAGTAGTATAAATACAGGGGCCTTAAGCCTACCAGTTAAGTTTAATTCCAGCTGCCTAAGTGGATACATATCAAGACCTTGTTGGATGCCTTGAAGTATGATGAGTACGGCTGGGAGGTCATAGGAGACTTCAAAATGGTGGCATTCCTGATGGGTCACCAAGGCGGTTTTACCAAGTTTCCCTGCTATATTTGCCTTAGGGACAGCAGAGACACCAAGCCGCACTACCACAGGCGGGACTGGCCTCAGCGGACTGAGTTCTTTGTGGGGAGGAACAACGTCAAGTGGGAACCACAGTTGGACCCCCGGAAGGTACTGATGCCACCACTGCACATCAAATTGGGCCTTATGAAACAATTTGTCAGAGCTCTAGATAAGGAGTCGGCAGCCTTCAGGTACCTTCAAGACTTCTTCCCTCAGCTGTCTGAGGCAAAGGTCAAAGCCGGTGTCTTCGTCGGACCACAGATAAAGAAGATCCTGGAGTGCAATGAATTCCCCAAGAAGCTCAGTAGTAAGGAGAAAGCGGCTTAGAACAGTTTTGACGCAGTGGTTCAGGAATTCCTGGGCAATCACAAGGCCGAAAACTATGCAGAGCTGGTTGAGACTCTGGTGCACAATGGGCTGTAGGATGTCCCTCAAAGTCCATATCCTTGATGCTCATCTTGATAAATTCAAGGAGAACATGGGAGCTTACTCGGAGGAGCAAGGCGAGTGCTTCCACCAGGATATACTAGACTTCGAACGCCGCTACCAAGGACAGTATAATGAGAACATGATGGGAGACTACATTTGGGGGCTGATTCATGAAAGTGATTTACAGTATAATCGTAAATCTCGAAAAACTACTCACTTCTAAATTGTTTGTAGTCATTTTTGTATTACTTTATGTTATGTTAATTTGGATTCATATGTTGTTTTTTTCTGACTTTATGTGAATGAAAAGACACAAATTCACCCATTTTCTCATTGGAAATAGGTACATTTCAAAATATGGTCACAAAAGCAAAGTCTGTGGGGAATAATAGACATTTTCTATACTTTTGAGGCATAAGCAATAGGGAAATAACACTTACTACCCAGGAACAAAAATTGTGTTACATAGTGTTATCACTTTGAGTCATGTAGCGGCCGTCTTTTCCTGACTGAAAAGCTACCTTTATAACACAGAAACACTTAAAAATAAAAGCTTAATTTAAATGAAAGAAGTATGACAGAAATACATCATTATGTAATATTCACTGTATCTGCTACTACTACTACTACTAATAATAATAAAAATAATAATAATAATAACTCAATAGTAATTGTATTAAATTTAAGCAATATCTCACGTCTGCGATGCTCTGTTATGCAGCACTTTATTTGACAAAATATAACTCCAGTGCTGTATTTTGTATTGTGCTGTGATGTTCTGGATATAAGCATTATATTATATTATATTATATTATTTACTGTATATTATACATTTGTCATTACTATTATTATTTTTAAATTTTAATTAATGTTAATGGTAGCAAAAATATATATTAACATATTAAAATATCACTAATTAAATTAAATTATAATAGTTATTTATTTTTTTTGTAATTTCTTCACTTCAAATTTTAATGTGATCTGGTTTAAACCAAAAGCCTTATGTGACTTTTTTATTTTTTATTTTATTTTTATTATATATATATATATATATATATATATATATATATATATATATATATATATATATAGTGAATGGTGATTGAGGCTAACATTCTGCCTAACATCTTTTGTGTTCTGCTGAAGAAGAAAGTCATGGGTTTGGAACAACATGAGATTGGGTAAATAATGACAGGATTTTCATTCCTTTACAAGAAAACTTTTTTAGAGATTCTGTGTAGTTGGCAATAGTTTTGTAACTGACAAAAGTATTTTTAATTACATAAATGTGCAAGTAAAGTGAACCTTGAGCGATTTGCTTTCACATTGTTATAAACAGACTGTACTTGAACCACATCCCGAAATGTTTTCAGTTCGATTCACTTTAGAGAGGTCTGAGTTCATTTGGAGCATTCACATATAAGCCAAAATTCTTGAGCACCGGTCCTTGAAGATCCTTGAAACAAGCTAAGTGTGAAAACAATGGTATACTTAACCCTTCCATAAAGCAAATTTAAATTCTGATGTTTTCGTTTGCCTCCATAGAGTTCATTGAGGTAGAAGCTGCTTCAGTTTGAGGCTCGCTGACGACTGGTGAGCTATCACGTATCACAGCTCTGAATTAGCTTTGATAAAAGGTGGGCTGTTCTGCTCTTGTGTCAGTCAACTTTCTCACAACAGAGGTTAGGACACTTTCCACAGAGTGACCTACTACCGTTGTGTGTTCAAACGAACCTTTAACGTGCTCAGCTGTCATTCATACTGATGTCTGTGTGGTGTGTGTCGCGGCAAATCTGTGGGGCTGTTATGTCCGCAGCGCACGTCTTGTTTATGAAATCTGTGCCTGGAGCACCGCTTTCTATTCATGAGTGGCCTGGCCTCTCATCAGACCTTTGTATCCAAAACACACTTACATAACAGATATGGTGTCAATATTTTGTCATCAAGAGTGGGGTCCCTATCTTTGCACAGGCCTTGCAGGCCACCAGCCAATCAGCTCTGTTTGTTTGTTCAGCTTAAACTGTTTGTCCTTTTGTTTTCTGTGGCAGCCGACTCCTGTCGGCTTGATAAGGGTTGTGCTCCCTTTCTATCTCTGTCTTGTTTCCATGTGTTTGCGTGTGGTTGTTTTCCATAAACTGACGGTTGACGTGCCCTCCGTGTCTGCAGGCCCGGCTGGCAGAACCATGCGCCACACAAAACTTCCTATGCAGTTGTGATTCTTTAATACACATATTGCTTTCTAATATATTTCTATATCTGGTACCTTCTCAGATTTTTTTAACATCACAAAATAGCATCTATCGATAAAATTTGTTGACCTCATGCCTCCCAATAAATAAATTGTGATTCCTTTTTAGGCTCAACATTCCCAGTGATCTATATAATTCCACCATGTTTCTTTCTCAAACAGATTCGCTTCATTTAGACCCCAGAAAGTAGTTTTTCTTTCAAGCTATCTTTGTAATGTTTACATTTTCTTAGAATACGTTTGGTCATGGTTGCACAAGGCCATATCGCCTCTAAAAGCGCAGTTCAAGTGGTGATCCAGGGGAACGAAGACACTTTTGTAATGATACGCTGAGCTGTGGCTGGCTGCTAATGTATTTCATGCTTATTTTAGCATTGGGAATGGTCATACAAAGGTGCATTGTGATGTATTCCTCATTACCCCGGTATTAAGTCTAAACACAGACTTGGTGAAGGGGTGGGAGAGTTGACATATGTTTCTTTCGTCTGTCTCTTTCTCTCTCCCTCACTCCGGTGATCTCTGTCCGGCTATTAACGTAGCCGAGGAACGCCTGTGTAAACATTCATGTTCCTCCCTCTGTTTCGCACAGTAGTGACTAGTATTGCCTTTACCCCGACCCAGCTATCTGAAAACAGTTATGGCTGATCCATTTGGGTTGAATCATATTTTCATAAGGATTCTGAAGCCCTCACAATAATGTGTATGCATGTGCACTTTGGAGTGCACATCATTTAACAGAATGTGCAAGTTTGTTTATTTTTTTCTCCCCAGTCCTTAGAGATAGATATCAACATCAAATATGTTCCTGAGTGCCTTGTTATTTACGCTACAGCCTGGGTTCTTGTCGAGCTCCTAGCTCTATGGAATGTGATGCATTGTGCTGTTTTTACAATGTGTGCGTTAATGGATGGGAGCTCGCATTTCTTCTGCACAGCAACAAAACTTATAGGACGAAGAAAAGCAAAGCAAAGCAAGCAGAACAGGAGGGTTCTGGCTGCTCCCAGCTGTCCAGCAAAACTTCATTGGTTGCTTTGCCTTTGGTGAGTGTGGAAAGCACCTCATATTCCTTTGTGTTAGATTCTAGGGGGAGTTGCACAAGGCTGAATATCAGGAATAACTAATAAGCAGGCCCAGACAGAATTTGAAGACTTCTCCCAAAGTTTCTGCAATGTTTTTGGGGGGAAAACTGAGGAATTCTGCAGAATAGATTTAGACGTGGTTAAATGTGTTAAAGCTCAGATTACAAAAATTGTTAGCTGAAATCATAATCAAATTAACCAAAATACATAAATTCCAAAAAGAAACGGGTGGTGATGTGTAGATGGGCGAAATATTCTTTGAAGTGTTGAAGGAAAAGCTCATAGTTCTAAACAAGTGTCTCTCTAATAAGCAAAATAGCATTGATTACATTCCTCTATCCTCGCAGTTTTCAGGGTTTGTATTGGAAAAGCCATTAAACATCTGTGTTCATGTGCCATCGGAAGCGCCACTCTCCTGACCTCTACCATGTATTGAATGGCTTCTTTGACTTTGTCCTTTATTCATCAGAGGACAGTGAGTCTCTATTGATTGGGGTGCGGATAAACATTTCCTTCTGCTAATTGTTGTGCTAAAGCCATTAGCCGACCACTAAAGCCACACAATCGCCGCTTGGATGGGCGTGAAATCTCCTGCAATTTACAATCTCATCCACACGGTCTCACAGATAATGACTTGAAATCCAGAGCATGGCAGGGCTGCTTATAACTCACTCATGCATCCAAAAGTACTGCACACTCCATAGCAAATCAATAAATATATAATTAAGAACTGAAAAATAAGGCACAATGAACCACGGAAAGTTATTTTGCTAAAGCCTGTTGTATAGTCTGAAACTTCTGTCTTGGGCTTGCAGTTCTTGAACAGCTTTGAATGCAGCCGTGTACATTTTTAGATGACACAAACCTGGAATCTACATGGCTGAATAAACTTAAATGTCAATATGAAATAGCATTGGCAAACCATTTTACTTCCTTAATGTCACCTGTTTCAAAGTGAAAAGTGGTCTCTATATGACAGGTTGTTGGAGGGGAGGGGCTGAAATATAAGAGGGCTTGTTGACATCAGCCAAAACAGAAAGTTGGAACAGAGAAGCAAGTTACTATATTTATTTGTATTCTTTCGAATAGCATGCACAGATGAATTGTTCACAATAAGACCAATATAGCACAGCAGTCGGTTTCTGGAAGTAAAAATCCCATTCATAACGTGTTTTAAGACCGTAAATAAGGTGAATTTAGATTTTATGTTGACTTTAAGCTCTTTTCGAAGAACGAAAAATCCTAGGTTTCCTAGTCCAAGTTAGTCCAACTTTCAAGTATGCCAAGTCAAAAGAACGGGACCCTGATCGCCATCTTTGAATTTGTTGTTGTTGGATTGTACAGAAAATTCAAAGACAGGGCCGGGGAACTGATTTGAAGTAGACCTTCATTCTTGTACATTTTGGTGTCCCCTGAAGTGTAAGGCCAAGACTGAGGTGTGTGTGTGTGTGTGCGCACGCATGTGTGCATCAAGAGGAGACAGATCGATGCTGTTAAGACCCAGCGCCACTGTGTTGTGTTTGTTTACCAGGAGCTCAGAGAGCCTGGCTCCTCCACTGCACAGCCAGACAGACAGTGGCAGCTCTTTGCCCTGTCTCTTCATAATTGATAAGGGGGATGGCTGCCTTCCCAGAGGGTTAAGACGTGGCAACTTTTCCCCTATCTCTCTCTTTCTCCCTCTCTCTCTAGTTCTCTCTCCCTGTTTGCTCAGCATCTCAATGTACTAGTTCAAACATGATTTGCACCAGCTGGCAGAGCAGTGCCATATGCACATCCTGTCAAGGCAGCTGTTGTCATGGATACTGGCAAGCTCCAGGAAATAAAACAAGTCCTTGATTTGGCTGCAAGAAGTGTCACTCTTTATCTGAAGGAGTTTTTTTTCTTCTCCTCCCTTCGACCTTCACACTCCTCTCCTCAACAGATGAAACACCTGTGAAGTTATTGTGTTGTTTATATTGCTTTATTTATTTTGTTGCTTTTGCCTTGTGTCGGGGCACCGGGGCCATGTGCAGCTGTGTTCAGAGAACCATTGTTCACTTCTGTCTCTGGTCAACATAAAACTCCAGGAAGTCGAGAAAAAAGTTGCTTTCCTTTGAACGCTTGTATCAGTATTCCTATAGATACATGGGCAACACTAAGAAAGCAAATCACTTTAGAAACTACCTGGAATCATGCTAGTCTTACACATATGGAAAATAAACCTACATTTTTACATTTTCTGAAGAAATCTTGAGTGGTGCTTGCCTATGCAAAAGTTGCCACCATGATGCTAGTGTGTTTTGGTTACTTGTCTAAATCAAGTCAACTCCACCTTGAATCTCTGACATTCGGGTCCCTAGATATGGCTTAGATCTCTCTTCAGTGTCAGTCTGTGGGATTTTCTTGCCTTTTTTATTCAGCCTGATATCATAAAAATTACATGGCTGTGCCGACAATTGTTTATTTTTTTGTATTCTTTTTTTGTGCAAAAATTTGGTCGTTCACAGCTGAAATGTCCTCTGTGTGGCACTAAAAATGTGTAAAATATTTTTCCAAACAAATTAGGTTTTTAATGTTAATGCTCTATCGCGTTTTGAACCTAAACCTAACCAAAAAAGCACATGTGAGATAAAAAGCAGATGAGGTTTCTAGGGTTAATGCTCTATCGAGTTTTAATTCAAAACCAACCTTCTTACCGGTAGTGTCATAAAAGCAAATGTGAGATGAAAATTGCTGAAGAAACCACGTCATTTTTGGTGCTTCTATGAGACTTTTGGCTTACTTCTCGACTCAACTCTTCAGGACTCGAGTTGAGCTTGAATTGCAGTGAATCGCACTCAAGCAAGCTTGTAAATTTGGTTGATTATGTAATGCAGACGTTAAAATGTAAGTCATGTGCAAAGTAAAAGTGTTTTGATTTCATAAGATAGCATTGTGTGAGTGACGAGGTGAAAAATGTATATTTATTTTTTAATAATCTGCCATTTGGCTTGTGATTTGTGTTATGGGGAATAAAAGTCGTTGTTGTAGTGTATCTAGTGTTATTTTGACCAGGAAACTGCTCTGATATGTACAGCATACAGGTATGTAGGTATATTAGCTTGATTCTATGAGACCAGGTTGTTGTATAAGCAATAGTACTTTTAACAATTAGTACTGACCAGCACCACCAAAAAAAAAAAAAATCCCATCCCAAACATAAATTCTTTTTTTATTATTTTTATTTTTTATCCCCTATTCTCCCAATTTGGAATGGCCAATTCCCACTACTTAGTGGGTCCTTGTGGTGGCGCGGTTACTCACCTCAATCCGGGTGGCGGAGGACAAGTCTCCAATGCTTCCGCCTCTGAGACAGTCAATCCACGCATCTTATCATGTGGCTCATTGTGCATGACACCGCAGAGACTCACAGCATGTGGAGGCTCATGCTACTCTCCACAATCCACGCACAACTTACCACGCACCCCATTGAGAGCAAAAACCCCTAATCGTGACCACAAGGAGGTTACCCCATGTGACTCTACCCTCCCTAGCAACTGGGCCAATTTGGTTGCTTAGGAGACCTGGCTGGAGTCACTCAGCACACCCTGGATTTGAACTCATGACTCCAGGGGTGGTAGTCAGCATCAATACTCACTGAGCTACCCCCCCCCCAAACATATATTCTTAACACAAATTTGTTATGTTACATTGGAGAAGTAGGCATTTGGAGTGATTTGGCAGAGAAGGGCCACCATCACCCCTGTACTCAGGGCACGGCTAATGCTCGGCTCCTTGTTAATTCACTCCCGTGGTAATCTGATGTTGATTTGGTCAACTTTAATAACAGCTTCTAGGAACACTTCACATCCTCTGTCTCTACTTCAAATTGATATTATGAATATGCAAATGAGCCGGTAATTTGCAGAGAAGTGGGTATTTCAGCTGAGCACACACTAGACAGGTCAATACCACAGACACTCGCTTTGTTTTCACCCCCCCCCCCCGCCCCCCTTCTGCTCTTCAGAGGTGCTAGACAAACTGTATTTATCTTTCATCACGGCATCGTGGATTATCATGAAAATGTATATCTAAGAGATGCTTCATGGCTCATCAACAACAATGAATGGTGTAGTGGTTGAAATGTGCAGGGTTGATGTCACCTTTCACAGTGTTTGATAGTTGGAAAAGGATGAAAAAAAAAACTAATATCGTGTCTCTCTTTCTCTGCTCTTCACAGGCCCTACAAGCAGCAAGACAATTACTCTTACAGCAACCAGGCAGTGGCCTGAAGTCTCCAAAGAACAACGACAAACAGCGTCCGTTGCAGGTGAGCAGTTCCTCGCTAATCTCTTAAGTCCATCCATAATACATGGCGCTCAGGAAAATATTTCCTCTGTTCCAGCAACTCTGTTTGATTTGGCAATGTAATTCAGGAGCTGTCAGTAAAATTCTCAACCTGTCAGGCCTGCCCTTCTCCTAAAGAAACAAAACAAAATACCTCATACCTGAAACCTTTTCTGTTTTCAACAACTACATTACCTCACCATCTCTGTCTGACATGGCTGTATGACCTCAAAACCTTCTGTACCGTGAAAAGATAATAACATATTAGACTGACAATAAATAATTTCATGCTTAGCGAAGAATAATAGGCCAGCTGTTGCTTTTGGAAACCTTCAGAAATAGCCTACAATGGATTGTAAATTACTCATTTATTAATTTGTAATTACAATGTAATAAACCAGTAATTAAACAGATTCTGAAAAAAATAGACATAACTAACCTGTACAGATCAACAGCTCTCTGAAAAATAGCTTCCTCAAGGTGCCTCTGTAGCACTGCATATCTTAACTAGCCACCATTTGTACTTCTCCAGGATAATTTGTTATTATTGATTCCAGCTGCGCTGCATCACTATTGTCAGTGATTTGGTAAAGGTCACAGTGGCATTGCACACGCCGCATTCCCTATTACCAGACCTGTTTACCTATCCGCTGACTGCCCATGTGTTTTTTCTCTTACATCTCTGCAATACAAACGCACTCAAATTATGTAAGCGTTTGACATCTGCCTGGCTCCGTATTTTTAGGTTTAAATTAAGTGCGAGCGAGAGTGCGCCCTCCTCCCTGCTAATAAGTGCTAGCAGTGGTTTCCCTCATTAGTACACTGTGCATTTAATTAAAGAAAGGCAAAATTGGTGCTAACCCTCATCGTTAATATTTTCACAGAGTATAACAATGGCGACACCTTTACCAAGAGTCACGCACACGGGCATGCACATCAACAATTAAACATGTATAATTTGTATGTTTTAGAATGGATTTTCTGGGTTTGGGACAGTGCTAAAACAATAAAATTCATACATAAAAGGTATTTAAGAAAGTACCAAAAATAAATGATGAAGGCCTGGTAAAAAGTTTCCAGTTCAGTTTTATTGAGACAAAAAGAAAGACGTTGAAATATGTTTTAATAAAAGTCAAGTTAAAGAAGTTGAAGAAACTCAAATATGATTTTTGTATCAAAATAAAAAAAGTCACAACCTATGTTACGCAAAGATTTTGTTTTTATTGTTTTTCCCCTCTGTGCAAATATATTGCAAAGTCTGGTTGTTGGATGCAGTTTTGTGTATCTATTGTAGTTTCACAGCCATCTGTATACTAAGAAGAATGGATTCTGGGCACACTGTGTGACTGCAAATTGCCGTGCGACACTTTGGTGAAGCAAAGTGATAGTGGATGAGGAAGGTCTGTGATAACTGGTGGCCCATGACCGAGCCCCTGACTCTAATAACACCAGAGGATTGTAAATATTGAATATTTACATTTGCTTATGCCATCCTTGCCTCATGTTATCCATATGAATCAATATGAATCATGGCTTGTTGGGAGCTGTCTTTCTGCTGTAGTTAATCAGTGTTGTTCTTTTTTCTTTTAACTTTTTCAGTGCTGTTTTAATAGCCTAAATTTCTAGTAATTCTAGTAAAACTTTTTGAAATAAGCCAATGAATTCTTCAGCAGCTCAAACACTTATTCACAGTAACTCTAATATAGTCATTTCGAATCGTGTTGTGTGTACTTAGACATGCCAAGCAACAAGGAGTTTGAAAAATGACTTATTTACATAAATACGTAAACATACCGACACTGATAAATCCGCTTCTTTTCTTGTCCAGGAAAGGCAGGGAAAGCAATCCATAGATCATGCTGTATAAATTATTAACCACGCAAGCATCAAAGTGTTGGAGCTTACAGTTTTAATTACTTGTATTAGTGTCTAAACCCTATCAGCTGACTAATTCTATCTACTGTCTCATCTCACGCTTTTGATGCGCTCACAAGCTGCTTTTCGATATTTGCGTAATGTGACAGGTCTATTATTACCCCCTAAGCCCAGAGGAGAAGTCAATAAACACCTATTTCTTCCCCATAAATCCTCACGCCTTCTCCATGCTGCTTACAAGGATTTCCCAAGGCACACAACAGTCCTCTTGCGTTGCGCCGCATTTCCCTCTGAGTGGCAATATCTCCTCCACATTTTATACACTGACATTTAAAACACAAATAAAAAGCGGCTAGACGAAAGGGAAAGAGGATTACAGAGAGCTTGTGCGACTCACAATTGTTTCACCGCCCTCCGAATCAACCCAGCTGCCATTCTTCAACTATAAGCTGCATGCCAGTTTGTTTGTTTGGCATAGGCGTGCTCTGTGTGTCTCGTCCTGATGGCAGAATGGGCATCTAACAAAGTGAAAATAGTAAGTGTCATGCTTACACATGTTTGCAACACTGAATACCAATGGAACGGCGGTGGGGGATGCTGAAAACAACAGAGGCATCTCTTGCCATGCTGAAGTGTGTGAGTATGTAACAACAGGCTGTTATTGTGATATAATACAGCTGCCTGGGAGTCAGAGTGATGTTTAGAGAGGGATAGTTGACCTTTGACCTGTTGGCAGTGTGCACTCGGGGAGACTGATATCCCAGCATTAACAAGGTGAAACCTTACAATGGGAGAGTGAACAAAAGCAATTTCATCTTCTGTGCTCAGACACATGTGACTAGTACAGCACAAACACTCGCTTTGAACTGGATTTCCATTTGCAACAGAAACAGACGGCCATTGACCTTTTTGTTCGCTCTAAACACAACTAAGCCAGTGGAACTTTTTTGGAACATTTGAAGTGGCACCTCACCGTTTTCCTAACCTCCACTCCCCAACAAACGCCCCCCCCCCCCCGCATTCGGCTGAGCGGCTCGTTGCATGCAAGCAATCCTAGATGAGGGAAGTACGAGATAGCTCAAACCAATCACTTCCTGAGCAGTGAGCCATCCTTTGAGTGCCGGCGATTTAAAGGTCAGCGACGCACAGCTCATCTGAGCATCAGACTGCTGCGCCATGTTCCTTAAAATTCATCTACTCAGGCCATCAACTGGAACCGTGCACAAAGCCAGTGCAATTTATGGAGACTTATGGCCTCATATTAGCATTCATTATTAAAGGGATAGTTCACCCAAAACTGAAAACTCTGTCTTTATTTACTCACCGTCATGTTGTTCCAAACCCTTATGACTATCTTTGTTCCCTAGAACACAAAATAAGATGTTAGTCTCACTTTGACAACATATTTTCAGACATTCTCAGCCTGATCTCATGAAAATTATGTGACTGTGACGACTTTTGGGAAAATGGGTTCATTACACACATATCACAGCAGTTACGAGGTGACATCCACTGTGTGGCGCTAAAAGGGAGTTACATTTTCTTCCAAGCAGATGAGGTTTTTAAGGTTACTGCTTTATCAAGTTTCAAATAAACAAAACCTCCCTAAACCTTAAACTAAACCTAGCCGATAGTGCCATAAAAAGTAAATGTGAGATTAAAAACACAATTGCTAAAGCAGCCACATAATTTTGAGGTGCTTCTACACACACTACATTATGTATTACATGTAGTTGGTTATGTTATGCAAACATTAAAATGTATCACCTTCAAGGTATGCACAAAGTAAAAGTGTTTTGATGTATTAAGATAGTATCGTGTGAGTTACAGGGTGAAAATTAAGTGTTTATGAACTGATAATTTTCCCTTTTACTTGTGATTTGTGTGAAAGGGAATGAAAGTCGTTGTTGTAATGCCACTAGTCTTCATTTCACTAAAAAGTTCTGAGCCATGTAAAAATCATTTTGATTCTTGATTCTTTGAGACCAGGTTTTAACATTCTGCCTAACATCTCCTTTTGTGTTCTGCATTTGAATATACAGTACTGTGCAAATGTTTTAGGCACTTCTGAAATATGTTGCATAGTAAGGATGTCTTCAAAAATAATGCCATAAATAGTTTTCATGATTCAACTAACATCATGCAAAGTCCAGTTACATAAAAAAATGAAATCAATATTTGGTGTGACCACCTTTGCCTTTAAAACAGCCCCAATTCTCCTACTTACACCTGGACACAGTTTTTCTTGGTTGTTGGCAGATATGATGTTCCAAGCTTCTTGGAGAATTTTTCCACAGTTCTTCTACCTATTTAGGCTGTCTCAATTGCTTCTGTCTCTTCATGTAATCCCAGACTGACTCAGTGTTCAGTAGGGGGCTCTGTGGGGGCCATTCCATCAATTGCAGTGCTCCATGTTCTTCTATTCTATTTGCAAATTGAATCTTTTGGAGTCTAACATTTATATTTCCTATTGACACACTAAAGCTGAAGATATAAATAACCATCTGAAGACAAATGTTTTTGTAAAACAATTTATGTGCCTAAGACTTTTGCACAATACTGTAAGTCATATAGGTTTTGAACAACATGAGGGTGAGCAAATTATAGCCCTTTAACATGGTTTGTCCTTGCAGGATAGTGAAAAGAGACAAAGAAATGAAAAAGTTGCGGACATTGCAAGCAAATTAGGGTGGAAATTGGGCTATTTAAGTGACACTTTCCCTTTCTTGCTTTGGTAACCCAGGTAAACAACCTACTTTACCCTGGTACCCAGAGCTACAGGACAGCATAAGTAAACTGCATGGGACTCGGTTTGTGGGGGCTTGCATTGTGATGCAAAAGAAGTTTAAGCCTAACCCTAAGGCAAGTACTGAGTTGGAATAGAGGGAGTGGAGGAAAAAAATGTGCCATGGCACCGCTTTGATGTAGAAGCAACAAATGTACCTTCTGACAGAAGATGCATTGGAGTAATAAACCAGCTCCAGTGGCCCTTACGCATGCAGTCTGATTACTCTGGCCAGGGTGTTAATTGGATCCTAACTGGCAGATCTGATACGTGTAGCCCGGTGGTGGGAAGTCTTTCCAAGTGATGAACTATAATTCACCGAGCTGCTTGAAGCTTGTGTAATTTACTGCGTGTCACTTGACGAGGAGAGCGATCCAACCAAGTCCCTATTACCTGCAACATCACAAAGCTTTCAGTGGCAAGAGATAGAAAAGGGGGGGGGGGGCTGATGTGGAGTGAACGAGAGAGACAGATTTCCATGTAAATGCCAAATAATGTACTCTTGCAGATATTGTAGCAGGAAACCAATTCAGGGAAAACAACAAAACTCAACTATTAAAAGGGATATTTCACCCATTAATGAAAATTCTGTCACATTACTCACCCTTGTATTGTTCTAAACTCATATGACTTTCTATGTAAGTCATTTGAATTTGGAATGACATGAGGGTGAGTAAACGATGACAGAATTTTAAGTGCACAAAAAAAGCCCTCAAGACCCTCTCATAGTTTCTTGGAATGCACACTAAGGCTTAGCTTCAGTCCAGTCTCTTCCTGTAGTACATGTTTGATATTTCCTTATATTGACGGAAATGAACGTGTGGTTATCTACATAGTGATAAATCTTTGCAGAAGGGCTTTCCAGCTTCCCTAATGGAGACTCCACTCCACTCTATCATCATTTGAAGTGCATTACACTTCCTATACTGTTTTGCTAATCTGTAAAATAAATTGATTTGGGAAAACGGTCCTGTAATTTACTTAGCTCCGATCCCGAGGAGTGTTCGCATTGATCCTATAATCCAAACGATCATTGCTAGTATATGTTTGTGTATTAGAAGGGAGAATGTGTTTCAGGTTTAAATTAGTGCAAATGTGTGTTTGTTTGTGTTGTCAATGGCTGTTGAATCCATAAGTGTGTGTATTGGTGGTCTTGCAACTAAAGTAACTCCATCAATAACCCCCTTGACTGCAGAGCCATTAATTATAGACTGATTTAGCAACACTAGCTTTACTGAAATGGAAGGGTCAGCTTTGGGTCCCACTTTCCCAAGGAGAGAGTTGGATTGAGATGAATTAGTGAGACTGTGAGTAGCAGAATCATTGTTTCTTTCTCTGTAACTTTTACATTCCCCAAGTAAAACAGGCTTAACACCTTAATTAACACACTGTCCTTTTCTGGCAAGCTGCTAAAGTAATTACCGTCACATGCCCCTGCATATATCATTTTGTTTATCTGAATAGTATCTTTGGTATGTGGCACCACCAGAGCTACTCTGAAGTGGCCACATTATTCACTGCACTCAGAAGCCAGACTGCTCCACCACACATCTGATCCGGAAACTTTCTTCATCAAGGCAATGAATAATGCGGAAGTAGAGAATTGAATCAGTTGTTTCTTATTGTTTTTGTTTTTTTAGCAAAAATAAAAAAGTGGAAATCAATTGATAAAAATCAAACCCTGTGACATTTAATTGCCAGTAATTGAAGAAATATGTAAATTACATTTATGCATTTGATAGATGCTTTTATCCAAAGAAACCTAAAGGTATAGCAACCCAAAAATTTAAATTCTGTGATCATTTAATCACCCTCATGTTGTTCCAAACCCAAATGACATCTTTCTTCCATGGAACACAAAAGGAGATTTGTTCAGAATGGTGGTCACCATTCACTTTGCAACTTTATTTCCACACAATGAAAGTGAATGGTGATTGAGGCTGTACGTCTATAACTTCCTACTGAACATCATTATGCTCTGACTGTTCTACCAGTTGTGCTTCTGTAAAATAAGCTCCACCCATGAATGTGCGGTTCAGTTTTATGTGAATGGGAGCCCGTATTATGCAGCGGGCATCCAGTCAGGCCAACCAGTGGCTGGTTTGGAGTTGACCTTTCTCACGTTGACTCATTTCAGACTTGAGCATAGTGAGAGGCTCATAATAGTCTACTTGTTCTTCAGGAGGGCCATTGATGTTTTCTCATCACTGGCCAATTTAAAGCTATTTGTTCAGAGCAAGAGCAGGTCAATGGAGATCAGCTGGTCAGCTTGCAATTTTATCGGTTTTCCAATAGAAATCAAAGCAACCTCGTTTTTTCGATTGCCATTTGTGGACATACTTGTTGCTTAAAGAACATAGATGTTAGATGTTGATCTGTAAATATGTGCTCAGATATTAATGATTTTCTCAGAAACAAATGCTTCTAGGACTATTTTCGTGTGCAGATGCTTGAAGATGATTTTTTGATTCTTGAAGAATCCCATTATCTGAGAGCACACATTGAGTTGCATCGGCTCTCGCAGTCATATTCTTCGTCTAGCATCCTGTAAAGAGAAGGCTCCATTGTCTGCTAATGTTTACGGCTCGACCCTTCATAAAATGCTCATTAATTATCCTCCTTCTTGGCAAAATCATTTTGGGGAGAAGCAATTCAACCTCTGTTCCTTTCAATTCACCCGGCTTGTCAATCATCGCCCCCCGCAGTATCCCACGGAATGGAGGTGTTATATTCCGCCAATTATCATGTCATATACTCGAAAATGTAAATGAACGTGTGTGTAAAATTAAATTTATGGGTTGTCAGTGAAGAATAAGAACCAGGAGAGCAATTACTTATCTGCTTTCATCTTTCAAGCTCTGATATATCATGCAGAAAACGCTGTCATTAAATGCTGGAATTAGCATTGTGTGTGACTAGGAAGAGCGACTCTTTTCTCATCTTTTTGTTTGGACGAACATGAAATGAAGATGCTTATCATCTGTTGCACGGTGAAAAAGCTAATGAGAGACTGAGGGGCGTCTCCCAAATTCGCCGTTGTCATTTTGAGCCTCTTTTTTGCTTTTTATCTGTAAATCTAGGTGAAAATACTCCCTAGTTCTGTCCTCCATGCCTTTGGAGTACAGATAATCAGCTATGGTCGATAAATAAACTTAGTGAATTTTTCTGAAATTTACACATTTATTGTATTCAGTGTGCTGTGGAGCAAGAGAGGTGACTGTTTGTTTTTCAGCCAAGAGCTCATTTAAATATACAAATAATGGGCGTAATGAGAACATCTCCACTTGTATTTTCATGCTTTGGTCTTTATATTGTCATTTAGGCCGGCGCAAAACCCTGGCTGAACCTGGGGGTAATTACACATCACAAATGTGTCTTAAGGTTTAACAACATTGAAGGTGTAAGCATACATTTGCATAATTACATGCAGCTGTTTAATTTGTGACTTTGTTGCTTTTGTTCTTTTGTCTTTTTTTCTCCCTCTTCACACATTTCCTCCCCAAAGATAGAAAGAGAGAAAGAAAGTGTATTTGTGTGCGTTTTCCTCCATAGTAGTGCTCGTTGGGTCTTGGGGCCAGTCTAATGGAGAATGGTTCTTGGATTTGTTTGAATATGAATATGAGTGGGGATGTAGTGTGACCTTCAGCTCCAGTTCATCAGGATTAGTCAAGCTTGGCGCTCAGGAGCGCTAATGCATAATGACTTCTAAAATGAAAAATGTGTAGTGACCATGCAAATGTCTCGGCTAATCAAAGAAGGGAACCTGAGCTGGGCCGAGCCAGGAGACTAAAACAAGGACGTGTCAAGGCCCTGAGAGCTCAGACGTACGGAAAGCAATCAAGCGGTCTTGATTAGCTGCCACGAGGAGCCCCACGCATCACGCCGGGCTCCTGACATGACGCTTGCACCCCTCGCAACATTCTAATGGATCCCGAGTCCATCTCGCCATATCTTTTGTAACCTTAAAAACACAACAATAGAGATGTTTACCTGTCATGAAACTGAAGCCGTCTTTATGACAGACAGATGTACAGTTGGACGGTACATCTTGCAACACATATCATCAAGTACAAAGAATCCAGGTGAAGTGTCCAGAGAAATGGAGGGAAAAAAATGTTTGTCTCTTCGTCTAGGTTGTCTGCGAGACTTTTCATTTTTCAGTCTTGAAGAATCGAGGCAAATGAAAGTAAATGTCGCACATTCCCCTGTTAATATGTGTGCTGTCAAGCAAGCAAGTGATGCTCAGAAAAAAGTTGTATACTTTATTGAGCTATGCGTTTCAATGCCGTTTTATAAAAAGTGGGCTGCGAAAATATTTTATTTGTTTTGCTTTTCTGCAGAAGAAGTTCTCTCGCACAGTTTGACAGCTGCTATTTTAATGATCCCTATCATTTAAAAAATGACATACATTTTTGAACGACATCTCATAGAAGGCTTGCGCATCTGGCTGCTTTCTTCCAAGCGTGTAACTTGGAAACTTCTATGCACAGCGAGAGGCAACTGGTAATTCGCCTCACCTCTGTAAAACAATACTTCACACAAGCTCAGCTTCAATCAGGAGTTTCTAGACGAGTTTTCAAACCCTCAGCTGCCTGAATCCATGTAACATAGCTTAACTGCTCCTCAATAGACCCTGTGTCTGCTTCCAACCCACTGTCCCTGTCCGCTCTGGAGATATGTGCATCTTTCTGCTGTCTTCTAATGTCTTGTAGCACTTAAAATGCCTATGGGAGTTCAGGGGTTCATCTAATTAAGGTCCTACTCTATTTAAAGCGCAGTGCTCTTCCCATTGGGTGTACCTGACAAAAAATATAGTATAGAGTTAGAAAGTACACATGCACTGGCATATATATATACAGTTTATACAGTTGAATTCAGAAGTTTACATAAACTTAGGCTAAAGTCATTAAAACTAATTTTTTAACCACTCCACAGATTTAATATTAGCAAACTATAGTTTTGGCAAGTCGTTTAGGACATCTACTTTGTGCATGACATGAGTAATTTTTCCAACAATTGTTTACAGACAGATTGTTTCACTTTAATTGACTATCACAATTCCAATGGGTAAGAAGTTTATATACACTAAGTTAACTGTGCCTTTAAGCAGCTTGGAAAATTCCAGAAAATGATGTCAAGCCTTTAGGCAATTAGCCAATTAGCTTCTGATAGTAGGTGTACTGAATTGGAGGTGTACCTGTCGATGTATTTTAAGGCCTACCTACAAACTCGGTGCCTCTTTGCTTGACATCATGGGAAAATAAAAAGAAATCAGCTAAGACCTCAGAAAAAAATTGTAGACCTCCACAAGTCTGGTTCATCCTTGGGAGTAATTTCCAAACGCCTGAAGGTACCATGTTCATCTGTATAAATAATAGTATGCAAGTATAAATACCATGGGACCATGCAGCCATCATACCGCTCAGGAAGGAGACGCATTCTGTCTCCTAGAGATGAACGTAGTTTGGTGCAAAAAGTGCAAATCAATCCAAGAACAACAGCAAAGAACCTTGTGAAGGTGCTAGAGGAAACAAGTAGACAAGTATCTATATCCACAGTAAAACAAGTCCTATTTCGACATAACCTGAAAGGCTGCTCAGCAAGGAAGAAGCCAATGCTGCAAAACCACCATTAAAAAGCCAGACTACAGTTTGCAAGTGCACATGGGGACAAAGATCTTACTTTTTGTAGAAATTTCCGCTGGTCTGATGAAACAAAACTTTTGGCCAAAATGAACTTTTTGACCATAATGTCCATTGCTATGTTTGGAGGAAAAAGGGTGAAGCTTGCAAGACAAAGAACACCATCCCAACCGTGAAGCATGTTGTGGGGGTGCTTTGCTGCAGGAGGGACTGGTGCACTTCACAAAATAGATGGCATCATGAGGAAGGAAAATTATGTGGATATATTGAAGCAACATCTCAAGACATCAGCCATGAAGTTAAAGCTTGGTCGCAAATGGGTCTTCCAAATGGACAATGACTCCAAGCATACTTCCAAAGTTGTGGCAAAATGTCTTAAGGATAACAAAGTCAAGGTATTGCAGTGGCCATCACAAAGCCCTGACCTCAGTCCGATAGAAAATTTGTGGGCAGAATTGAAAAAGTGTGTGCGAGCAAGGAGGCCTACAAACCTGATTCAGTTACACCAGTTCTGTCTGGAGGAATGGGCCAAAATTCCAGCAACTAATTGTGAGAAGCTTGTAGAGCTATCCAAAAAGTTTGAAGTTAAACAATTTAAAGGCAATGCTACCAAATACTAACAAAGTGTATGTAAACTTCTGACCCACTGGGAATGTGATGAAAGAAATAAAATCTTAAATAAATAATTATCTCTACTATTATTCTGATATTTCACATTCTTAAAATAAAGTAGTGATCCTAACTGACCTAAGACAGGGATTTTTTTTCTACAAATTTAATGTCAGGAATTGTGAAAAACTGAGTTTAAATGTATTTGGCTAAGGTGTATGTAAACTTCTGACTTCAACGGCACATACGTACATGATTAGATATACTGCACTCACACAGTTTTGGTTTCACAGAGTGTAAAAAGTGGTGTGAAGAGATGCTTTCTGTTCTGTATGATCACATCAGTTCATAGAAAGACATGGCAAATATTTTCTCATTCTCTTTGTCTCTCTCTCAGGTGCCAGTATCTGTGGCGATGATGAGTCCACAGGTGATCACCCCCCAACAGATGCAGCAAATCCTTCAACAGCAGGTTTTGTCCCCCCAGCAGCTCCAAGCACTCCTACAACAACAGCAAGCAGTCATGCTTCAGCAGGTACACACATACCTATTTACAGTACCTACAGTCGTTTTTTTTTTGTTTGTTTTTTTTTGCCTTTTCTGGCTTTATTAGCGAGAGGACAGTGGAGAAGTGACAGGAAATGATAGGGGAGAAGAGTGGGAATGGAATTGGGAAAGGACCTCATGAGCCGGGACTCGTACTCAGGTCACCCATGATGCATCAGCATTATATGTCATGAGCGCAGCCCGCTAGGCTATGGCTCAGACTGTACCATGGACTTTTAATGTTTTTATGTAAAGGCAAGTATAATTAGTGCAGACTTAGAGGCCATTTAAGCCAAATGTGTTCTTGCACAAAAGAAAACTAGACACATTGCAAAGAGCAAAACAGAATGTGCAGGGCAGATGGACGCAACGATCAAAGACGTCCACCTAGCGCATGTTTACAATAAAAACTATTGAAACACAGCGCAGAAAGATGCAGCGCAATGGTCAAAGACGTCCATCTAGTGCATGTTTACGTATAGAAACAGCACAGATGGCGTCTAAAAAAACATGGATCTCCTGTGCAAGACCGCATCTGCCAAAAATATCCGTTTAGTTCATGTTTACAAAACAGCACAGATGGATGCGTTACGCATACGGTGTGAAAAGTCCCTCAACCTAACAATACACCTTAAAAGATTTTTTGCATTTTTAGAATAAAATCTATTGATGATATCCCAAACATCACCGAAGAAATCTGAAATTTGTCAGATTACTTTTTTTAGGGACAATTTTGTCCCCAAAGTATATCAAAGTAAGAGCACATACAGACAGAGTCCTACAAAAATCTACATGCACAAATCCTTCCTTTGGGGATGTTCGGGACATCATCAAAGGTAAAAATGCTTAATAAATAAAGTAAATAACTTATTTACTCTAAACATGCAATGCTTTTTATGTTTATGTTTTAACATTTTCTCATGTTTTTTTGTATATAACGCCATAATACAGTTTCTTTCTTGCTCTTAATCCGTCCTTGACATAGTTGGATGAAGGGAAACAAATATGGACAGGCACGTAATTAGCTTATCTCAGCTGGGACATGTTTTGGGGACAAATACTGCACAGAGATAAGCAAATACAACTGAAGAGTTTGCTTCCCAACTAAATCGTCCATGCAGTAAACACTAAGTAGATAATTAATTTAGTACAGTAAAGATTGGATATTGGAGAGAAGAGGAGGAAATTAGGGAAAAAACATAAACCAGACTCGAATTGTGTTGCCTGCATGAGCACCAAGGCATAACGTGTCAAAACAGCAGACCATGGCTCCAACAAGAGTAGTTTTTTATCTTTGAAAGTAATTTTAAAAGCTCTCAGAGTGATCTCTTCATTAAAAACATCTCCATTTGACAGTTTTACTTGGTTAGCCTTGATTATAATTAGGTCTGTATTAACGGTGATGAGCGTCATGTACTGAAGACGTCTCACACTGATCAAGATTGGAGAGCTGCGCTCCTGTACTCTGACGATGAGCTTCCGAGGACAGCACTCTGCGAAAGAGCAGAGAAGTGTGCTAAATGCATTAATTCACAATGATGAATTCTCTCCTTTGAGTGCTTTGCATTCATTTCAGAATTTCACTGCCTGTCAAGGCATCAGAGAGCGAAAAATATATAGGCAATAAGATTAATTGTTCCTCCAGTGGTAATGTGCAGCCGCATAAAAGTCCATATGGAGATGCATGATGAGGGGAAGTGCTGGTCTCTTTGTCTCGACCGGAGAGAGACGTTATTTATGATGTGACATGCAGAAGCACATCCAGGCATAACGTGCAGCCTCAGGAGCCCACAACTGGCAGCAATTCTGTTTGTTCAATTGTAGTTCAACTCTGAGATACAGACGTATTTATGCCGAACTTCATGGGAGATGTTCTATTAATGAAGCGGTGGTTGTGCTAGTATTAAAGTATTTTAAAGTAATATACAACTATTTTGTTGGAGCTGTGACCTAATGGCATGTGCTCCAAAACATTGAGCCTTGGTTCTCATTGGGGCAACGCAGTTTTGAGTCCCAGTGGCATAATTTTCCATTCCCATTTCCCAATTTTCTGCCCATTGTCGTATGACTTGTTTCGTCTGTTCTATAAAAATATCCTAATAAAAAGTGGCAAAAAGGCAGAAAAAAACCCCCTGCTGCTTTGTTTATAGATTGAAGTTCCAAAATGTTAAGCTTTGGTGCTCATGGGGGCAATGCAGGTTCGAGTCATTTCCGAATCTCATGTCACTATCTTCTCCCTATTGTTTCATGTCTTGTTTCAACTGTACTATAAAATATTGTGATAAAAATAGGCAAAAAAGCAAAAAGCAAAAAAAAAAAAATGGCTGTTTTGTTTTATAGAAAACTGGTCCAAAAAATGGAGTATTGGTGCTAATGGGGGCAATGCAGGTGCGAGTCTTGCTTGCTTCATTTCCAAACCAATTTCCCCATCTTCTCCCCATTGTTTTAGGCCTTGTTTTGAATGTCCTATAAAATACTCTATTAAAAAGTAGTTAAATGGCAGGAAAAAAAAAACAGCTGCTTTGTTTAACAGATTACCAGTTTTGATATTGTAACTTCGTGTTTTGGGGTGTTTACACAGGATGCTAAACAGAATTGAACAAAAGGTCTATTTATAGACTAAATAACTCTAAAACATTGTTGCTAACGTACAAACTCTGTACATTTGAGGTGCCTATTCCAAATTCTTCTGGTTGCTCTGTTTTTAAAATCTGGCATTGATTTGCAGTGGTGTCTCAAATGCTGAACAATTTTTTACTTTACGGCATCTTAAATGTGGTGCTCATGGCGTAATATGCTGAAAAACAGTTTGAAGCGATGCAACGGGCAAATACATTCATCTTGCGCATGTGTACCTATACCAACAATTGAAAAATAACACACATAAACTGCAAGAATGCATCCTAGGTGAACAGCCCTACTTGTCAGCAGGATTCTTGTACAGTTGATGTTTCTTCACAGGTTTAGTTGTAATAATGTATGTCCATGTCTTTGTATCCACAGCAACACCTGCAGGAATTCTATAAGAAACAACAAGAACAACTTCATCTACAGCTTTTGCAGCAACAACACCCAGGCAAACAGGCAAAAGAGGTATGATACACACACCAATACACATGCATGATGCAAATTTATGATTTCCTCTGTATTTGCCACAACTAGCTGCTTGTAAATCAGTCTCTGCTGTCATTGCACAAGGGAGCGCTCTTTTATCACTGAGAAAACTTGGTCTGTTTGCGGCCGGTTACAGAACAAAGCAAAGTGCTAAAATTAGGCAGCCATGGAAAAAAAGACAATGCTGTCAGGTGTCTCATCTCCGTCCTTAGAGGCGATGCAGAGTTGGGTTGATGCTAAAAGGCACGCTTTAGCGTATCGCACAGTGTCTGTTCATTAATGAACCGCTGCGGTGGGTTTGGGCCAACAAGCTGAAAAGTTTGACCACAGCGAGCTCATAAATCAAACTGACAGTCAGACCGCGGATCCGTCTGACAGACAGACAGAAAGAGACGAGTGAGAGAGTTGCTGACACGGAGGAGCAAGCATTAAAAAAGCAAAGCGCTGTAGAGAGGGGGCGGCAATCCAAACAAAACGTGTGGAAGCAGTTAAATTGATCAGCTAGGAATCACAGATCCCCCCCCCCTTCCCCAACGTCTCTTCATCTACTACCTTCCACCATTGTCTCTCTTCAGGCAAGCCATTATGCAGGGCCTGCAACACAGAGACTGACCTCCCGAAGGCTTTGTTTCTGTTTGGATTTGCGAATAGATTTTTTTCAGGCTCGTGCCATCAAATATGGAATAGAAATTGCTCCCTTATTTCTCATGAGACGATGGGGCCAATCCGCGCAGCTCACTCGATTATGCAGTCTGTTTTCCAGTGAGCGCATCACAAGTTTGCCTCTCTTTTTCTCTCTCTCTTATCCCTAAATTAAGAGAGTGAGGTCTTCCTCACCATCTTGACTCAAGGTCTTCCTCTGGAGTCTGCTCAGTTCCGCTCATACTGCTAGCATAATTCAGAGTAAAAACTGGAACTTTAACTTTTCTCCTGTAATGGGGGTCTTTGCTTTCTTGTCACTGAGTAGGTTGTAATGTATTCTGACAGGAGAAGAGGAGAGGGGAAAAGAGGGTTGAAGCTAACAGGGTCTCAGCAGAAACCAACTCTCAGTTCGCTAATGGACCTCTGGAGACTTTGTCAACAGAAGCAAACTTCAGTCATTTTTAGCCAGACTTCCTAAAAACAGCTAATAAATGAAGACTGTACGACATGGAAATGCAACTACTACACCACTGTACATACTGTATCCCTAGATCCAAGATTACAGAGTAATGTTATATATTTCCGACACGTACAAAGTTGTTCGAACATTGAGCTTCATTCATGAAACATGATCAGAATGAATTTCTGTGTAAATCATTTATAAATCCATTCTAACGTAATTTGTCCCATTGAATTAATGAAGCATTATACATGAGAAATGTTTTACGAACTATTCAGGCAGAAATTCGTTCTGCTCACGATTTTTTGCATCCAACATCATTTTACGTACGAATTGGGCAGAAATTTGTTACGCTCATGTTTCACAAAGCGCATATTGTGCGAAAATTCTCTGTCTGTGGTTAACTATGGGATTTTGCTTTAATGCTTTGGGATTGGAACTAATGCTTTTTTGTATTGCGTTTAATTTTGTAACGTTATCATTTATATGATTTACACATATCCCTGAAGCCATTTCAGTATTTTTCGTCCCTAAAACCATTTCAAACACTGTTTCAAAGTGGCACATTGTTTTTCTGTTTAATGCGACAATTTACGCAAGAATGATTTTACGAATAATTTACACGATTTTGCTCTGCTTATGTTTCATGAATATAGCCGATATGAAAATGTTCTGTTGCAGGTTATATTTTGTGATTGAATTCCACTGTTAAATGCTATTGTTTTGTGTTTTATTTTTTAACATTATCATTTATCTGATTTACAAGTATTTTTCGTTCATGGACCGATTTCACTTTGATAACTGAAGCACTGCATTGTTTTCAATTAATTGCGACAATTCAGTGTAGTGCAACAATTTACGCAAGAATGACATGGCGAATGGTTTGCACAGAAATCTGTTCTGCTTGTGTTTCGTGAATGAGGCCGAATTGTACAAAGTTCCTCGATGTTAACAGTGGGATTTAGCGATTTAATTATAACGTGAAACGCTTTGCATTGTGTTTTATTTCTAAAACAGAATGATGTCTCATATTTCCGACACGTACAAAGTTGTACGAACATTGAGCCTCATTCATGAAACACGAGCAGAGCAAATTCCTGTGTAAACCGTTCATAAAACAAAGGTGTATGTAAACTTTTATGTAATGTTTCAAGAATGAGCCCAGTGTTAGCTGTTTGTAATTTTGGTAATTTGCGATTAAATTTCACTTTGTTAAATGTTAAGTTTGTAAAGTTATTGTATATATGAATCACATGCACTTTTCATCCTTGGAACTGTTTCAAGTGCTGTTGCTATGCTTTGATCACTAAAGTGCTTTGTGTTTTATTATGTAACATTTTCATTTAACTGATTTATGATATTAGTTGGTACAGTTTTAGTTTATTATTCTTTCCATGGACCAAGTTCAAGTGCTGTTGCTATGCTTTGATCACTGTTGTGCTGCATTATTTTTCAATTCATTGTGACAATTCAGTTCAGTACTACAATCCATATAAGAATGACTTTCTGAATGATTTGTAAAGAAATTCGTTCTGCTGGTGTTTCAAGAATGAGGCCCAATTGCATGAAAATGTTCCTTGTTTGGTAACGATGGGATTGAGGTATATAATTTTGCTCTGTCAAATGCTTTGCTAAGTGTTTTAATGTTTTAATATCATACATCTGATATATGAGTTTATTTTTCATCCATGGAACGATTTCAAGCGCAGCTGCTGTGCCTTGATCACTGAAGCACTGCATTGTTTTTCTCTGGTCTGCCGCCACTACTGCTGTTGTTGCTTTTGTTGTTGTTGTTATTGTTGTCTTCGCCAGTTTATGCAAGAGGCAGACTCGACTGGCGGTAAACAGGGCTCAGAGGAGAGGGGGGTTGTTGCTGTAATTCTCTATCTCTCTCTGTTTCCTTCCCTCCCTTTGGCTCCATAAGCTTTAATGGCCATTAGAAATGCAAGACAATTAACTATCAATGGTGGAAGGAGGGGGCACCCATCTCCCCCTACACACCCACCCAAGACGTGTGCCGGGGAGACGGAGACAGAAGAAAGGAAGGTTAGGGAGGGTGGGCAGCATTTGGGCCACATGTACGCAGAGCGCACACTTTCTCGCCCATGTGTGTGATTAGTGTTTGTGTGTATGCGCTCACTCGCTCTCTCTCTGTCTCTCTTTCTCACTATAGCAACAGCAGCAGCAGCAGCAGTTGGCAGCACAGCAGTTGGTCTTTCAGCAACAGCTCTTGCAAATGCAGCAACTGCAGCAGCAACAGCACCTGCTCAACATGCAGAGGCAGGGCCTCCTCACTCTGCCGCCCGGCCCAGGACAGCCCACCCTCCCTGGACAGACTCTACCACCAGGTAACGTCCTCATGTGACCCACATCAACCATCTGAGTATATTTGTGTGTGTGTTAGACAGAGAACGTGTCCTCTTTTATGGTGCTTTTACACTAGAGCCCGAATCCATTTGGCATCAGAGTTTGGTTCGGTTGGTTAGTTTGAAAGTGGTTTTCCGAACTTAAATGCTCACCAACTAACCACATCCGAGTCTGTTTGAAAAAGGACAGAACGGTTCGCAGTTGGTTTTTACAGCAATCTGTCCTTACTCGCGGAAGTGAATCACTATTGATGGCGTATAATGTGCAGAAATAGATGCTAGTCTCCAAATAAATTGATTCGCTTGAAACAAGTAAACAAGATAAAAACAGTGAAAAGTGGTTTTATATAAACAGTCCTGAGTGGTTATTTATTTTCAGTTTTATAAGTTGCCGCTAGTAATCATGGTGGTAGTTACACTGATAACGCAAACATACAGCGGTTTGGACGCAAATAATAAAATTTGAAAATAGACTTGCAGGGGGTGAGGGGTGGAAAAGAACTCTGATTTAGACCAAACAGTCAAATCATGTGTGAAAACTCACTGTGTGGCTCATTTATTTAACCTTCCCTATCTTTTCCTGCTGTATTTCTTTTCTGTTTGTTTTTTTAGTTCTCTTTCTCTCTCTCATGTGCCTATGTCTTTGAGGCTGTTGTTTTCCTCTCTGTCTCTGTCTTTCTCTCTCTCTCTCTCTCTCTCTCTATCTATCTCCCTCCTCCCCTCCTTGCCTGTTGTTGTTGCTCTCTCTCTCTATCTCTATCTTCCTCCTCCCCTCCTTGCCTGTTGTTGTTGTTTACTGACTCGCAGTGCAAGCTCAGGGCTCAGATGAAGACGAGCTGTTGCCATTTGCTTTTCCTGGAACAAACACCTGGTGCTACCGTGTTTATCGAAATGGCACCGGATAACAATAGTTTGAAAATGGCTCTTAATTGGAGTATCACTGTGGCGACATGGGGCAGAATAGTCATTTTATCATCGAAGGGATTACTCAGTGATTTGATTCTGCAGACAGAGGCTCATTTATGAATGCATTATCGTGCACGGATGAGTTTATGCCCTCCTGGTGAAGTCTGGTTGGTTTGCACTTCTGGATCCTGTGGAAACAAGGCGAGGGATGAGCATCCAAGTCAATCTCGCACCAGTTTACCTCCAGATGCTTAAGTGTGACATTCAAGTTTTGGATTGTGTGAGAACACAACAGAGTTGCACAGGTTTATCCACTTTAATCATGATATGGGCCACTTGTAATAGGGCAGCACTTCAGAAAGAGTGGAAATGACCTCAAAATGGGATGCTTTTTGGATGATTTTGTTCCTTAATGCATTTGTTACTCTGTGTTTGTGTGTTCCAGCTGGTCTAAGCCCTGCCGAACTCCAGCAAATCTGGAAAGATGTCACCGCCAGCCACACCATGGAAGACAATGGACTAAAACACAGTGGCCTGGACTTGAGCACCACCAACTCCTCCTCCACTGCCTCCACCAACAACTCCAAAGCTTCTCCGCCCATCACCCATCACAGTATATCCAACGGCCAGTCCCCAGCCCTCAACAACCGAAGAGAGAGGTACTGTCATGTACACATACACATGCAGTGTAGTAGCTAAAGATTGGGGCTTGTACTTGGAAGGTTGTTGGTTCATGTCCCAAATTTAATGACAACCATTCTGCTTTAGAGCAAAACCTCCGATTTCTCCAATGGTAATGTCTATGTAATAAAGGTCTGAAAAGTTGCTTTGTACTTAACACTAAGACTCCAATTCCCATTTGTCGGACTTTCATGATCACAAACTCACGTTAAAGGGTTACACAAACACATTCAAGCAAAGACGCATTTACAAACATAAAACACACAGCCGTTTAAACTCTGAATTTCATGTAAGACTCCAGTTATACATGTTAAAAATTAAACAATTGATGTGTTTGTCCCCATTTGCAAAACCAGAAACAAGATATGCACATTCCTGGAGGGAAAGCTGTGTGGTTTTGTTTGTTTGCTCATCAATAGTTTATTAATCTCTGGATATCAGTCTAAATAAGTGAAACGTCCCTAGAGACCTTACGCTATTGAACGCTGTGTCTTCCGTTATATCAAACACATGGAGATGCAACTTACAGTGGCAGGAACACGCAGCTCACCTCATTGTACATTAAGAATTTAATACCTCGCTTTTCTTTTGAAACTGCTTTGCCGTCACTGCTTGTCATGTAAATAGAATACAAAATGCCAGTGTGGCAATTACCAAGCATTTATACACTGCGCTGTTCCTGTAAAACATATATTCACATAGTTCTCCAGTCTTTGGCATCTATTATTCAGTCTGTAGCGCCCATATGTTAGTACGTAGCAACAGTCATTGACTACACTGGACGTGGATGTGTTGTGTAATTGGTTTCAAGTACATTGTGTCTTCACTGAAAACCCTTTCGTGAGAGAGATATCTTTAGAGGGAGAGAACAGCAAAGAAGATAAAGAAAAAAGACAGAGGGAAATAATTTAAGAAATAGGTTACTCTCTTTTTTTCATGTGTTTCTGTAGTCTCTTGGGTATTTCATAATCATGAAGTGTGTTGTGTTGTCAGAACTGGTGACTTACTAAGATGTGCTGGATCAGTACAGGCAAGGTAAAACAGCCAGTGAGGTTTGTGTGTGTCTGCTTAGCCTCACTTTAGCACGTTAGCTCCTCAGCACCATTAGAACCTGCTGTTCTAGCTGCGGTCGTATCTTACCTTGATGTCTTTTCTCAACAAGTTGTGCCCTTAAAAATGTCAGTTCCACTGCAAATGAATCTCCTGATGAAAATTAACACACAGGGGCCATTTTTTGCACTGTTTACACAAACTGTCCATAATGGCTTTACAAGGTAAAAGTCTGCTGACCAAATTTAGACAGCAATTTTTCTTGGCCGCGTGTCTGTTTTAACACACTCGTGTTTCCTCAGAAAAACTCTGGATCAATAATCACACGGTGGCCAGATGTTGAGTTATTGTGTATGTTTTTCCAGCTTTTTAGAGCTTTAGATCTACTTTCATTACTTTAATTGGCCGCCCATCCCCCAAACTAGCCTTGGAAGTTGAACCATTCCAGAGATCTGCACTAAATTGACCTATTTTAACCTGACTGTAGTTGATATTGACCTGGCAGGTGCTTGTGGTCGCCAACCTCAAATGAACTGACACCAAGTTTTTTTGTCTTTCTATTTCTTTTTCAGTTCACTGCATGAAGAGACCGGAGCATCACACTCCCTCTATGGTCATGGAGTATGCAAGTGGCCAGGATGTGAAAGTGTTTGTGAAGACTTTGGGCAGTTTTTAAAGTAAGTGACTAGTATGATAGAGTGTATGTACATTAATTGGGTCTCATTCATGAAATATGCAGACCCGACCAGAATAAATTTGGTTGTAAATCATTAAAATTTAATGCTGCAGTTTACGGAAGAATGGTTTTATGCAAGGATGTAATATAAGGTTTACGATTGGGACAGGACCAAATATAAAATTTGGGGAATCTGCCATTAAGAACCCATTTAGATTGACCACTAGTCTGTATATTGATATATATCAATATTATATGAATATATCAATGTCAATTGTTGTTACGGCCCTGGATTTTTACGAACAATTCGTTGTGCTTGTATTTTATGAATTAGATTAATTGTGTTTTCTGAAAGATTTTAAAGTATTTGCACACTTCATCAGTGTCCCAGGCCTTTGTTTCTCTATATAGAAACATTTTGAAGTTTAAAATGAGAAGTTTAATTCTATGTGTTCTTTTCCCTCTATCAAAAAAAACTTGTCAAATCAAAAAAAAAAAAAAAAAAAAGATTCTGACTTTGTATTCTTAAAGCTTTCAGCTCTCACACTTAGCTGTGAATGCCTTAAAATCACAAACTGTGAAACTACAGACAGATTTTCCCAAAGTGTCTGTCAGCCTGTCAGAGGCAGCGCTCAGAAATGACCACAGATTGAGCATGCATCTCCACGGCTACGTGAATGGATGATGGGTTGGCGATGAGCGGCAAAAGCTAATGGCAACCTGCGTAACCACGCGCGCCCCCTCACATTGGCACATATTCAGTGTTGTCATGGCGTGGCTAACGGAGTGAAATGAACTCTTCATGCTCCATCAACAATTTAGTTAATTAGCTCATTTGTAATTGGCCAGCTTTGTTGCCAGGATGCGAGTGGGGGGACATCAAAGGAAGAAGGTGTTTGCAGTCTCGGAGATAGCAGGTTATCACGTTGCCACTCCGAGGAAAGAGCCACGCTGCCAAAGAATGGAGAAACAGTTCATTTGAATATTCTAATTAGATCTGTAATTAACTGTGAAATAATAATCTGACGCGCGTTAGGTGGCTGTAAATGTCCACGTCAGTTCATATAAATGGCAATTTGAGAGTGGAGACATTGTGTGGTGTGGGGGTGGGGTGGCAAACATCACAAAAGCTTCAGACATAATCTAGAGAGTCCACCTCAAACAAGTCAAGAATGTACAGCAGAACACGTTTTTATCTCTTGGTGAGCTCATTAAATTGATTTGGAAGTAACAGTGTGCCAGCTTTGTTGTGTGTATACATGAATACACAAATAGTTGAATATAAATATTGATACATGGATCTAAATACAATATCATTAAAGTATTGTGATATATTGATATTTGATTGTATCGACACAGCCCTAGTTATGACTGTCGACCAAAAAAGATGAAAACGAGAACTACCAAGTTAACTAGGGTTGGGAACCGAGAACAGGTTGTCGTTTCCATTTTTAAAAATAAATGAAACGGAACTGAATGGTTTTCATGATGTTCAGTTCCATCCAATGCGAATGGAACACCGTACTGAAATTCTCCGACAACACTTCCTACATTGCTATTCAGCAGCTCAAAGTATTAGGCCCATCCACACTAATCCATTTTCATTTTACTACCGTCATCAAAGTATGCTTTTTCGAAACACTCCATTTTGGTGGAGGAAAATGCCATAACAATGTGGATGAGGGGTGTAAACGTAGAGATATCAATGCTTTTACAGCTAAAAACATATTAATGTGGATGTGGCCTTAAAGTCTTAAAAATATTAAAAGAATCGTTAACATAAAGTTAGGTGGAATCAGAATTGGAACCACAATTGTTACATTCCTTATGATTCCCAGCGTTATTGTTTGCCTCAGGCAGAGTACAGAGTTAAAGTAATTGTCTCTTCCATGCAATCGACGCTCATTGTGCGTCATTTTTTAGCTTCATGGTGTCACACCATGCATCAGAGATCATATGATGATTTTCCCACCAAACTCGCTATTAAGTTATGATGTGTGAATCAGTGGTTTAAGAGAACAAAATGAATCGCTCTGCATCTGACAGTCTGTGTGATAGGACATTTTTAAAACAGTCATCCTACAAAGTGTTTCTCCGTTGCCAGCCGCTAAAATGGGGGCGAGACACCCTCGTTTCTCTCTTGAGTCAGAGACTCCAGTACTGTAACCTGTACATGAAAACACTACGACAAAAGACAGCGTGATCTGAGGTAGTGAGATGGCGGGTGGCGGCGTGCCTTGGAGGAGCGATTGTCGTGTCAAGAAGATGCTTTTAATGTCTTCTGGAGATGCCAGTCACTGCTGTGTATCATCCAGGTACACACGCTTAAAATGGTTTACATAAAATAGGTGTCAGATTCAAATGGCACCTTTGATGGGGAAGCAGAAGAGGGGCGGAGGGATTCACCCAGCTTGCACAACGCTTGTAGCTGGCGGAGAAGAAACCAGGCTCAATTTTGTAATCTTTGTTGAGTTGCTGAGAAAGTTGTCAAGATCAGCATTTAAGCACAGCTCCATGCTCTTTCATGCGGATCTCACCTGGAGAGTGTAGCCAAGAGGTGCCTAGCGCGTTTTATTAGCTCTGATGTTCAAATAGAATATTACCCTGCTGTGCACGTACGTGTTCGAATGTGTGCATGCAATCAGGTTTATGCAACAAAGCGTGCATTGTTCCGAGCTTATCTTGTGGGTTTGATTTAGGGCAACTTATTTGGGGGTTATGTGTAAATAAAACATCGGGCAAATGCATTCATAGCACTCTAGCGTTGTTCTGCCATGCAGGCGATTTTTGTTATTGTTTAAGCTACAGATTGCTGCCCTAGTTCTCATATTGATTTCCTCTCACATGTTTGAAAAGAGACAGGAGGAATGAAGAGAGTAAAATAGAGGTATACCCACTGCCCTGTAACAAAGATTGACATGCTGTCATTGCAGACTTGCCATTTACAGTAGCTTCATTCCCATAAGGACTCAATATGGGCTTATGTATTTCAGTAAACAAACTCTTTCCAGACCTAATGGGGCTTTTGCCAGGAAATAACTCTCCTGTCTTCCACCTATTTAACATTTAGCATCACTGGTGTTGTCCTTATTTTAATTAGGTCTTAGAAACAACCTGCCAAGCTTTCACCACTAACCGGAATTGTCTTAAATTGGAAGTTAATTAAAGCCAGCAGAAAGTCCCAGGTTAGATCTTAATTGATTAAGCACATGTCCAGTTGAAGGTGATGGGTCCTTTTGAAACTGTGAGAAGTGGTTTAGTTATTTGAGAATTAGCTAAATGTGAGGACCAGTGTCAGAAATTAAAAGTTATTTCTATTAAGGTGCAATATTTGCCCTCTGGCAATTTTTTTTAACCTTTTAATAAGGACATATTTTTTATAACAAGATAAAACACACATGTTGCTCCGTTTATGTTGATTACTTAGATTCAGTCAATAAAAGAAATGTTCCAGGTTTATTTTAAGATCAATCAACAGCATTTGTGGCATAATGTTGATTACCATAAAAAATAATTTCAACTTGTCCCTCGTTTATTAAAAAAATTAAAAATAGAGAAGCAAAAATTGCAGTTACAGTATGGCACTTACAATGGAAGTGAATAGGGCAGTCTGTAAACATTAAAATGCACACCGTTTCGAAGTATAGCCACAAGATGTAAACATTAAATGTGTAAACATAATTTTGTTGCGATAAAATCACTTACAGGGATTACAGGGTTTATGAAGTTTCGTCGTCATGGCAACAGAGTTGTAATATTGGATATAACTTTACACAGATAAGGTTAGAAAGGGATTATATCACACTAAAATCATGTTAACATATATAATGTTCATGTCTTGTGGCTATACTTTTGAAACACTGTGCATTTTATAGTTTATGGACTGGCCCCTTTCACTTCCATTGCAAGTGCCTTAATGTAACTGCGTTTTTACTTTTTATATATATATAAATTGTGATCACCACAATTATTTTTTGTGGTGATCAATTTTTTGTGGCCACAAATGCTGTCTATTATAGAGTTTAACATGTATTGAGTCCGGAACATTTCTTTCATTTATAAATTAACCGCTTCATATCTAAGCATTCAACAACACCTGCCTCAGATAGCGAATACAGCTCATATGGCTACAAGTCACTAGATGGCTGTAAAGCAGTTAAACCCATAACTACATAGGCCTAAAACTTTAAACTAGAATGGAGCTAGCTTTAACTAAACTGATTTCATTTGAGCAGCAGCTTCACCAGTTGTGTGACTTTTTAACACATTTTAGCACCCGCGAGTCTCAGCCCCTGTCAGCCTGGTACGTACCTGTCCTTCTGTTTCTTAGACCTCTGTTCCATCAGAGCCCTTATTCCCCATTTCAAAACTAAAATCAATATGCCTATAAAGTGACCCATAAATTACAGGCAGCTCCAGAGATGTTTGCTCAGAGCTAAGCGCGAGCGGGTGGCGCCTTCTCCTCTCACCTCTCTGTTTGAACTATACCCACCACCACCAACTCATTAAGAGATATTGGTGACTGCATCTAACCCCCTGCTTTTATCAGTGCATAGTCAAACACCTACTGCCTGAATATTTCATAGCAGCGCGGTAATTTGCATGTAATATCTAGCTAACTAGCCTATGTTAGCATTTGCAAAAGATTTCATTCAGGTTCCAAAATTAACACTCGTAAAACACACAATGCAATTTAAAAAATAGATTTGGTTAGTTGTAAATACAGTACAGTACTGACTAGTTAGCCAATAACTTTATTATGTAAAAATGAAAAAAAAAATGTAAACATTTTAATATAATTGGAACATACTGTAATACATGGTTTAAATGGAATTTTAATAACAACAAACTGATTGTGCCGATAAAAGTAACGTACGTGATTCAAATCAAAGACAACATCTGTCGTGACTCGACAGACTCGCGACAACTTTACTTAGAAATACAGTAGAAATGTTATCACATGTTTATCTAGGATGGCTAAAGATTTATTGTTCAATACTTAACACATATGTGGAATATTCCTCACATTAAGCTACCAAAATTGAAATATGAGAAACAGTATCACTATATGAGGCTTTTGTGACAGTTCCACCAAAGAATGACTCATCTTGAACATAATGATGCAAATGCTGCATATTTGCACTTTTTGACGCAAATATGCACGAAAAAAAAAAACAGCTTTATAATTTCAAGGGCTATTGTTTCAGGGCTGGCAAATGTTCTTATTTCACCTACCATTGGCAGGTGTAGCATGTTAAGTTTGGTCCCTGATTCCATTGTACTCTCTTTGCTGTGAAACAAGGAAATAAGATTAAAATCTAGATGGTTGCTAATGAGAATGGGTGTGCATGAGATAAGATGTGTTATTTAGCAAGCTACCTGTCGGGATGGTGGAACTAGGCAGTCGGCGCTTTTGAAGCAGCTGTAATTTATGACATCCACCATACATCAAGCACGTAAGATAGCATTATGAGCATTGAAATGAAAAGGGTATTTGCAGCATTAGTTCCCTTCGAGAGACCTGATTACATGATTAATGAAATGCCCCTTTGCATGCGCATTCTGAAACAGCAATTAGGCACGGGGCCGAAGCAAGGCACCAGCTCAAGTCATCCTCGCTGGCTTTTTTTCAATGCTATCTCACTCTTGATTTATAATGGAGAATATCTGAGCATTAGACCTGAAACGTTTACAATAGCAGAAACGGCGTGATGGAATGAAATAATTTTAAATGGGCACAGGCGTAATTGAAAGGTAGGCACGGGCTATTGTGTTCGCAAATGTCCTCTGCTTTGATTGCCGTGTTTGAGGAGGATTATGAATACTTTATTTTGCATATTGCACATAAACAATAGCTTGGGCTATGAAAATGAGTAGAGAAAATGCTTAGTAGTGTTAAAACTGTATCTCTCTGTGGGTGTGTTTTTACATGCGTGTGTGTGTGTGTGTGTGTGTGTGTGTGTGTGTGTGTGTGTGTGCATTTTAAGCTCACACTAATGCATCAGAGGTTTTACTGTAAATGATCATTGAAGGGTCTGCAAGCTAACCTATAATTACAGGAAAGAGAGTGGCAGCTTTGGCATTTCACAAGTATGTCTCCTCAAAGAGCGCTTTGTGGGTTTGTCACCAGTGATAATTTAGATAGAGGCTCATTACCGAACATCACAACACTTTTAAAAACCTTTTCGCCTCCATGCGTTCACCGGGAATAAAGGTCTATTTTAATGGTGGGCTTCTTTTGTGTCCTCCAGACAAAATCCAATCAAGGAAATCCGCCATTGACTGCTCCAGCAGTCTGAAGTGATTTTTTTTTATATATATATATTCTAATGAAAGGATGAGTAGATACGTTTAATATGTCGGGGGAATAATGCACTCTTCGTAGGAGGTGCTTTTTAAACGTTACTCGAGTTAAATTGCATTTATTGTATTTATTGCTTGATAAATGTAGAAGACAAAACCTCTGCGCTAGGCCTTTGTACGCCAACATCTCTCAAAAGCCGTTCTGCTCTGAATGCTGCCTCGTACGAGATGACAGTCTCGCTATTGTGATGTTAAACGCCAGCTTTCAGTGAGCGGAGAACACGCTTGTTAGGCATACTGTCGTTTCTTAAAAGCTAATGGGCTGGACGTCCTGTAATCCAAAAATCATACAGTATTCATCATAATCATCTTTTGTAGCTGATCAACAGTAATTTCAGTTACACCCTTTATTATTATTTCAGTGTGTGTGTGTGTGTATGTGTGTGTGTGTGATATCAATGCTGGAATCTTTATTATAAAGGTTTGTTTTATTGGCTGATGTGTTTCTTCTGTTTGCGTACAGGCACCTTAATAATGAACATGCTTTGGACGACAGGAGTACCGCTCAGTGTCGTGTACAGATGCAGGTGGTACAACAACTAGAGATTCAGGTACAGTGGACACACACACACACACACACACACACACACACAATATATATATATATATATATATATATATATATATATATATATATATATATATATACAGTACTGTGCAAAAGTCTTAGGGACATAAGATGTTTCACAAAAACATTTGTCTTAAGATGGTTATTTATATCTGCTATCTGTTAGTGTGTCAATAGGAAATATACATTTTATACTCCCAAACATTCATTTTGCAAATAGAATAGAAGAACAGGGAGCCCTGCAACAGATGGCATGGCCCTCACAGAGCCCCCCACTGAACATTGAGTCAGTCTGGGATTACATGAAGAGACAGAAGTAATTGAGACAGCCTAAATAAATAAAAGAACTGTGGCGAATTCTCCAAGAAGCTTGGAACATCCTATCTGCCAACTACCAAGAAAAACTGTGTCCAGGTGTAATTAGGAGAATTGGTGCTGTTTTGAAGGCAAAAGTGTTCACACCAAATATTGATTTAGCTCTTTTTCTGTTTACTGGACTTTGTATGATGTTAACTGATTAATGAAAACTATTTATGGCATTATTTTTTTAAGAAATCCTCACTTTGAAAGTTTTTCACAAGTGCCTACAACTTTTGCACAGTACTGTATATACATTTACATACACTGACTTGCATTTTAAGACAACATGAAATGGCATTCGCAACCCATTTAAAGGTGGTGTAATTTTTTTGGTGTTAAAATACTTCCTCTTTAACTATAGATAGGCCATTTATAGGTTATTTCTCTGAAAAAAATGTAAACATTTTATCTCTGTGGCACATTCAAAACATTGCTCTGTTTGTTTGAGTAACCCGACCAGTACAACACACAATGCTGGCTCAACCTATGGTGTGAGTTTGGGGGCAGGGCTATCTGTTTCCTCAACCAATGGCAGCTGGAGGTTGTGTTGGGAAAACCTGTTTGAAAACAGTCACTATTTTTGCAGTTCCATTCGGTGAAGTTAGTGGTGCATAAATTACACAACTCGCATTTACATTCCATAATGTGGCATCTATTCATAATGTGACAAATTAAAAACAATATTCAGCAGGAAATAATGTAGTGTGGGACTTATTTTTATTCATCAGTATTTGATTGGATTTTGAAAAGTGGGCTTTTATTCATACATATTAGGTTAAGTAAGAAAATAAACACACACTCACAATTCACAATTTGTCCCAGTTTGCTAATTTTTTTACTGCTTTCTTGCAACATAACATACTTCTGTTGCATTTCATTAATTAGCTTATTGCCATCAAAAATTCACAGCACATAAAGTGTGAAAATACACAAGGGACACCTTTCACAAATCCGTCCCAACAAAGGTGAAAACCATCACAGGCCTTTATAATTGAATCATGGTTTGTGCTTATTTTCTATGCCATCCAATTAATATGCGCGCATCTGGGCTGGTTCTTGTTAATTAAATACACTTTGCACCTGAAGGAAGCTCTAAAGAGGGCCACTATTTTCAGGAGCTGGAGCATGACCTTATTAAGGTGTCACGCTGGCAAGATAATGAGAGCAGTGATTGAGGGATGCTATTATGCAGCGCTGTGGTCATCTCTCCCACCAGTTATCGCTCGGTCCTCTCCTTCACACCTGACGCACGGGTCAGCTTCACGGGGTACATGGGGTTAAAAACCACCTTTTTCAAATAAATAACCCATTTTGGTTGCCGTTTTATTGTGCCCATGCTTTAAAGCTGAAGTGTGTAATTTGTTCTATGTTAAATATTTTCTACTGTTCCAGCTTAAAGGGATATTTCACCTATGGCCACATCCACACTAATCTGTTTAAGTTTAAAAACTTTCATTTTCAGTTTCCTAATATCATAATTTTCCAAAGTAAGTAGTTTAAAATGGCGTTCTAATGTGGATGTGAGGTGTAAACAAAGTAAAATCAATACGTGAACTATCCACTCCATGTGCAAAGACAACTGTAAGTGATCCATTTGTAGGTTACATTTTAAACACTTGGGTGCTATGGTGCTATCAATACATTGCTCTGTTTGTTTGAGCATCCCAGCCACATTGTCTCAAATAATGGCGTAAATTTAGGGTGGGGCTATCTGTTTGGCCGACCAGTGGAACAAAGGGGGAGTGTTCAGGAAAACTTTGAAATTCAGTTTGGTGATGCTAGTGGTGAAAAATGTACACACTTCAGCTTTTCACTGCATTAGTTTTTTATGTAGATTACACAGTTTGAAAACATTCCCTGTTTTTTGCACACTCAAAAGAGCCATCCTGCCCTTGTAGTGTGGATTGCTTTCTGACTGTGGCCCCTAAGCCCCCGTGATGCCCATCTGAATGTAAGCCAAGCGTTTCTTGCAACCTTTAAAGGTTTTTACGCTTGGCGAAACCCTCCCTATTTATTTGTTGGGCTCTTGAAAGAACGAATGAATAATTCTTGTTTATATGTAAAATAACAAATGGACATCACTATTTCTCCCTTGACTTGTTCTCTTGTTCGTTGATACCTCAAAGCCTTGAACTCAGTGCTTATACTGTGACCAATTACAGCATTGCTGCTGTTTTCTGTCCTTTTGGGGGTTTTTTCGCGCTTTTTTTCCCTCTTCCATGTTCCGTCAGTGGTAATGAGGCCCAGTTCAGGGCTTGCATGCCGGCTCGCTGGCGGAGTTCAAGGCAGTGCACCGCGCGAGCTGGTCGCTGTCACTCTCCCTGAGTTAGATTGATGATAGAGGATCGCCGGGGCACTAACTGGACCTCGGAGGACCCGCGAGGAGGCAGGGAGGCGGGACCGGCTGGCACTCTGTTTGCGGGACCCCTTCACCTCTCGGCAACTGCTGGATTCAGTCTAGCCCTAACAGTGTCCACAGGACTTTGAGTTGACGACCAAGACCCTCTAATTTATGGCCTGAGTACCTTGTTACTGTCAAAGCTTTGCTGACCTAAATTTTGCTATTGACAAAAAGATGAAGTGCTATTTGTTTTCTATGACCTCCACCACCTTCAGCTCTCCATCACCACACCACGAGGAATGGTTCTCTTATCTCGGGTTTAATCTGCCTCTTTCTTTCTCTTTCTCTTTTCCTCTATTCTGCTCAAGTCAGTGGTTCTCAACTGGTTTTGCTTTAAGACCCAGATTTCACATTGGACTTCAACTGACAACCCACAGTATCAAAATTGTTCATCGCACAAAAGTCTCAAAAATGATTTTTTTTTAAATCAAACATGAAAGCTATCAATATTATAATACCAAGAACTGTAAAGGCATTACAATATGCACAACTATTACAAATATCTTAACATTCTTAAATCAAGATAAAATTTACTTGAGAAGCAAAAGGACATAAGATATTTTGTCTTGTTTTCAGGGATATCTGACAAAATGTAGTAACATTCATGTTTATATATATATATATATATATATATATATATATATATATATATATATATATATACACACTACTGTTCAAAAGTTTAGGGTCACTTAATCATTCTTTATTATTTTTTTTATTTTTTTTTACATTTTAGAATAATTGTAAAGTCATCACAACTATGGAATAACATAAATGGAACTATAGGAATTATGTTGTGACTAAAAAAAGCAAAAATAAATCAAAACTATTTTATATTTTAGCATCTTCAAAGTAGTCACCCTTTGCCTAGATTTTGCAGACATGTACTCTTGGCATTTTCTCAACCAACTTCTTGAGGTATCACCCTGGGATGCTTTTTAAACTGTATTGAAGGAGTTCCCATCTATATGCTGGGCACTTTTTGGCTGCTTTTCTTAATTATTCTGTCCTTTTTTATATATATATAAAATTTTAGATTTGTAATTAAATATAGTAATATGTTGGCACAATTATATTTTTGTCTACAAAACTAATTTCAACATTTAAGACCATGAGAAACATTTCAGTCAAGTGATCCCAACCTTTTGAACGGTAGTGTGTGTGTGTGTGTGTGTGTGTGTGTGTGTGTGTGTGTGTGTGTGTGTGTGTATATATATATGTATATATATATATATATATATATATATATATATATATATATATACAGTTGTGCTCAAAAGTTTGCATACCCTGGCAGAAATTGTGAAATTTTGGCAATGATTTTGAAAATGTGACTGATCATGTAAAAACATTCTTTTATTTAAGGATAGTGATCATAGGAAGCCATTTATTATCACATAGTTGTTTGGCTCCTTTTTAAATCATAATGATAATGGAAATCAACCAAATGTCCCTGATCAAAAGTTTACATACCCTTGAATGTTTGGCCTTGTTACAGACACACAAGGTGACACACACAGGTTTAAATGGCAATTAAAGGTTAATTTCCCACACCTGTGGCTTTAAAAATTGCAATTAGTGTTTGTGTATAAATAGTCAGTGAGTTTGTTAGCTCTCACGTGGATGCACTGAGCAGACTAGATACTGAGCTATGGGGAGCAGAAAAGAACTGTCAAAAGACCTGTGTAACAGGGTAATGGAGCTTTATAAAGATGGAAAAGGATATAAAAAGATATCAAAAGCCTTGAAAATACCAGTCAGTACTGTTCAATCACCTATTAAGAAGTGGAAAATTCGGGGATCTCTTGATACCAAGCCAAGGTCAGGTAGACCAAGAAAGATTTCAGCCACAACTGCCAGAAGAATTGTTCGGGATACAAAGAAAAACCCACAAGTAACCTCAGGAGAAATACAGGCTGCTCTGGAAAAAGACGGTGTGGTTGTTTCAAGGAGCACAATACGACGATACTTGAACAAAAATGAGCTGCATGGTCGAGTTGCCAGAAAGAAGCCTTTACTGCACCAATGCCACAAAAAAGCCCTGTTACAATATGCCCGACAACACCTTGACACACCTCTCAGCTTCTGGCACACTGTAATTTGGAGTGATGAGACCAAAATAGAGCTTTATGGTCACAACCATAAGTGCTATGTTTGGAGAGGGGTTAACAAGGCCTATAGTGAAAAGAATACCATCCCCACTGTGAAGCATGGTGGTGGCTCACTGATGTTTTGGGGTTGTGTGAGCTCTCAAGGCACGGGGAATCTTGTGAAAATTGATGGCAAGATGAATGCAGCATGTTATCAGAAAATACTGGCAGACAGTTTGCATCCTTCTGCACGAAAGCTGCGCATGGGACGCTCTTGGACTTTCCAGCATGACAATGACCCTAAGCACAAGGCCAAGTTGACCCTCCAGTGGTTACAGCAGAAAAAGGTGAAGGTTCTGGAGTGGCCATCACAGTCTCCTGACCTTAATATCATCGAGCCACTCTGGGGAGATCTCAAATGTGCGGTTCATGCAAGACGACCAAAGACTTTGCATGACCTGGAGGCATTTTGTCAAGACGAATGGGCAGCTATACCACCTGCAAGAATTTGGGGCCTCATTGACAACTATTACAAAAGACTGCATGCTGTCATTGATGCTAAAGGGGGCAACACACAGTATTAAGAAATAAGGGTATGAAGACTTTTGAACAGGGATCATTTCATTTTTTTCTTTGTTGCCATGTTTTGTTTTATGATTGTGCCATTCTGTTATAACCTACAGTTGAATATGAATCCCGTAAGAAATAAAAGAAATGTGTTTTACCTGCTCACTCATGTTTTCTTTAAAAATGGTACATATATTACCAATTCTCCAAGGGTATGCAAACTTTTGAGCACAACTGTGTGTGTATATATATATATATATATATATATATATATATATATATATATATATATATATATATATATATATACAAATTTTAAGCAGAATATTCAAACAGCTCTTTTTCTCTGCAATAAAAGTTGATGGGAACCAGGGTCACCATTCACTTTCATTTTATAGAAAAGAGCATTTCTGGGTTAACTTTCCTCTTTGAGTCTCTTTCTTTGAGGCAGGCTTAAGAAAGCCAGTCCAGGCCATATGCAGGATTTATTACAAGCAGACAAGCTCGATAACAAGATGTATTACTGTGGTAGTCTGGGGAAATCACTCATTTCTAAAACTGGTCTGTTTTCTCTTTTCTCTCCCCTCTCTCTTTCCGTTAACAGCTTTCTAAAGAACGTGAGCGTCTTCAGGCGATGATGGCACACTTGCACATGAGACCCTCAGAGCCAAAACCATCACCAAAACCGGTGAGTGCATATTGCTATGGGTACAGTAAACAGGTCTTGGTAAATGAGCTCTCTAAATGCTGCTGTTAACAGCAGAGAAAGAGAGAGAGAGAAAGGAAGAAAGAGATATCGAGGATGAGAGGAGAATGGGATTTGTAATGCCTGGTTTCATTGGACTCTATTACGGCAGTGAGTGTATTAAATCATAGCGCCCGATCTGAGCCAAAAACACAGAGCCATTATTCTCTGATGGCTTTAGCACTACAAACAACCTGTTAGCCGGTAAAAGCTGTTTAGCACCGTGACCAGAGGCGCACTTAAAGTAGGGAAAAGATTTTTCATTCAGAAAACAAACAGTTTGAAATGATTTTGAGGAATTTGTGAGATGATGATCTGTAAAGAAATAACCCATAATCTGTAAACAATCTGAGATATAGCAAAAAAAATGGAGCAATATTTGAAAAGGGCCCATCTGTCAAGTTCACTGTAGAAAACAAATAGCGAATTGTCTGTTGACGCCATTCTTAAAGAGATGGTTCACCCAAAAATGAAACTTTGTTCATCATTTACTCACCCTTATGTTGTTCCTAACCTATATGACTTTCTTTCTTCAGTGAAACACAAATAGATATTTAGCGCAATGTCCGAGCTGTTCTCTTCCATACAGTTAAAGTGGATGGGGACAATGGGCTGTATAAATGCATCATAAGAAATTGTCTATACATCTTATGCATCTTATGTGTTCTGAAGATATAATAGCTTTGTGTTAGGAACAGACTGAAATGTATGTTGTTATTCACAAAAATCACTTTCATAGTACACCAAAAAGCATCTTGGACATTCTGCTTAATCAACTTTTGCATTTCACGGAAGAAAATCATAGGTTTGGAATGACACGAGGGTGAGTAAATGAAGACACCTAGGATTGTTTTGGAAATGAAACTATCTACAAAAGCGAGTAGGCTGCAATTAATCTTATTTATCAGAATGATTTATTAGGGATTCAATATTTTGCGAGGGAAAACATTGTTAGAGTGTTGCCACTGCTTAGCAAGTAGCTAATTTCAGTGGCATAATTTTCCTCATCACCTCCCACCGTATAAACCAGATAATCACAAGACAGAATAATTATCCTGTAAATCCATCAGGAATCGACTGCTCACCTCTGTCGATTTATTATTCAGATTTCTTTTTTCTGTTTTCATCTTCAGAACTCCAGCAGCTCGATGAAATCGACTCAGAACGTTCAGCCTGTAACTGTGAATCCATGATCCATATGAATGAATAATATTAATGAAGTATTACATTACATAAACTGCACATGAAAGGACTGCTAATTGCATTTGATGATGAGCAATTAATGATGAGTTCTTAAATGATCAGCGAGGGTCTCCAATTTGTATTTTTTTGGGGGGTTCCTTTTTGTCTCGCCGCAAATGTCTGGCTCATATGCGTGCATTTGTAAGTGCTTTAACGTTATCGGTTTTAGCAGGTACAAAAGAGAACATATATCCCTCACAAATGCATTACATAAAAGAAGCGAGGTAATAGATAATATGGCGGTACTTTTACGCCCTCAAATGCAAAGGACCGAGGGAGAACCGTCCCGCACATTTGATTAATATTTATAGTGCAAATTTATTAGCACGGCAAAATGAGTACTGCCAAACCCTCAACAGCTATCAGTAGCCCAACACAAGGTGCCTGTACACTGTTATACGACCCTATTTAAACTCTGAATGGCACTTCATTAAATGTTACCTTTTGGCAATGCCATGGATGGCTGAAAATCAAAGTTACCAAGACTGCTTGTCCTGAATAATGAGGGGCTCTTTTTTTCAACTCCTTCTCTTCCTCTCAGCCAACCTTGAATATAGTATATTCAGATGAGCAGCTGTAGTAAAAGGCTGATCCCTGTGTCTCATTCACTCCTGCACCGTTAAGCTAATAAATTCCATTTTGCAAACACTGGATTGCATGCCTGCAAACATGTTACGCTTGTTGCCGTAACCAGGTGAGGAGAGGAAAGGAAAACCTTGTCTTAACGTTTTAAATATACATGCTCTCTCACTTGATAGGATTTATTATGGAGTGCCTTTTTGCAGTGTTTGACAGTGTATCTAAAGCTTTTGTTGCTCTCGGTGTAGAGCGAGTAGTGCATAATTACTAGTTGATGTGGTCGTTTGGCCGCAATGAGAAAGACATTATAAAGGAGACTCTTCAAATCTGGTGCCGTGACCCGACTCTGAATGAATTATACGGAGATGCATTATACACATACACACCAAACAGTGCGTTTTTGCAAGCTGGGAGAAAGATAGAAATACAATGCCAATAAATTCAGCACAGCAGCATTATTTGTGCTACATTTGTTAGGAAAATGCTTGCAATCGTATTTATTTTATTTTTTTAATGACTGGTTTCATGAAATGTCGTTTTCTACCCATTTTACTCCCATTTAACTCGTTTTTTTTTTTTTTTTTTGAGTGAAACAGGATATTCAACAAGAAAAAAGAAATGATTGGGGGGGGGGGGTTGTTTTTATCCATTGGGAATTGGTGGGATCCAGAATATTGTCTTTATTACAGGTGGCTGGAGGGGAGGGGTTTAAAAATAAGAGGGCTTGGTGGCATAAGCCAAAAAGGTTGTGTAAAACTGCAAAAAAAGACCAGCAATGTGTACCAATGCAATGTTGGGATGAAAAAAAAACCTTCTATTTACCCTATTTCTTAGACTACCCCTGATAGAGAATGCATATTTGTCATTAATTTCCTTCCAAGGTCTTAGTTCTAGTCGTTTAGCTGGGAAAGAACATTCCCCTAGAGGAGTCATTGATTTCCTCTGAAGCCGTTGAGTGTTATAGCGCGTGCCACTTTCTGTGTTGGCATTATCTCATTATCATTAAGTGGAGCTGTAATTGTCTATAGAGTATCACGCAGTCGCCAGAGAATAGTCAACTTGACATTTCATTGTATTAACAACATGTGCCACAAACGATTGTTGATGCCCAACCGGCCGGTCATTTTCAATTCCGACAGCTCTGGATTTCAATTTGGTTTGAATATGTAATGATGTCATTACTATTCACGGGAATTAGCGAGACTTAAGGTCAGTATGGAATTTTCCAGTCGAGTGAAGTCTGCTCACAAAAGATTTGGGATGGGACACAAAAATTTGGAGGAATGGAAGATAAGTGGTACATCTCATGTAGGAATGTGCAAAACTTTATATCTTCAAATTCAACTAGTTGGTGGGTTGCCTGAACGGATAGTCCAACCAATTAATCTTAAGAAAGCCCTGTGTATTTACGGTCATTTTTGGGTTCTCCTGACCCCGATCTGACACATTTCTTAAGGGGTGTTTGAATTCTTGTCATTTTTGTTTATTTCATAAGATTCAAAGCGACGAATAATACACACATAGTTGCATATGATTGGATCCATTTCTCCTTCCACTCATCTTAATGCACAAAAATGCTTATAGACCAAAGTAATCACAGACAAGTAGTCATTTGTTATAAATTTATTAAAACCCTAACTAATCAACCCTAACCTAACCCTAACAAAAATAGATGTTTAATTTGATTTGCAATTTAGGCCTGTAAATTAAAAATATAAATGATGGCTTTTAAATATAATGTTAAATGGCTAAAATGACCCATTTTTATCCTGAGAAATCGCAAAATAAATAAATAAATGCATTTATAGACCTATTAGTATTGTATCGAAATCTGCGATATTGGATTTGTTAGTACTTGGTATCGGATCGAAAAGAAAATAAGTGGTCGTCCATTCCCACTTTTTAAAAACAGCTAGACGGAGCGCAACAGAATGTAGGGATCTTTTTAAAACTCAACGGCACGATCCGATTGTCTGAATGACGTAAAGACGTAATTTTTCGGAGAAGTTTTTACTGCGCAGGCTAACAGCTAAAGCACAGCACTGTCACTAAAAATATCTAAACTAAAAAAAAAAAAAAGAAGAAAAATCTAGATAAACTAGTAGACCTCACTAATCAACCATCGTGACCTATCCTTAATCTTAGATGTGTATTGATATAAACCTGACACTGTGTGTTTGGGTGATACAACAAGAAGCGAGAGAGACCGATAACTAGATAGGCACCAGGTTATGGCAGAAAGCCAGGTTGCATGTCTCTTTTTCTGTGTGTGTGTGTGTGTGTGTGTGTGTGTGTGTGTGTGTGTGTTTTGTACACACACACACACTTGCACCCAGGGAGCTCATATGGGATAGAGATGGGCTGGGATAACTCACGGGCTGATCATTAGATAATCTTTAACAGCGTGCTCTAATTGGAATTCTTATGATACAATTTCATTCTGTAATTAGTGTAGATTGGCTGCTTCCTCCTTTGCTTGTTAGGGGAAACACAGCTGTAGAATTGAGCCAGCACTCGTTCTCAGTCTTTTAAAACTGTCGTCTGTCTCTCTTTCTCTCTACAGTTGAATCTCGTCTCCAGTGTCACCATGTCTAAAAACCTCCCATCTGTCTCGCCCCCCAACTTACCTCAGACGCCCACCACGCCCACAGCCCCAGTCACGCCTCTTTCCCAAATGCCCCAGGTGCCCTCCGTTCTCAGTCCCGCCAATGTACCCAGCATGGGTGCTATGCGCAGACGTCACACCGACAAATACTCCATGCCCTTATCTTCAGGTACAAACACAAACAAACAGCTGCATGCTTGTATTTTAAATTTATATTTCAACCTTTTTCTGTTTGTTCCAGTGAGAAACGACATGCAAACGAAACTGTTTTGTTTAGTTTTTTCTCTTTATGCAAAATGGACAAAAATCACACTGTGTAGTACATCAATATTCCATGAATTTTAATTACAGTCAAATAGAAAATGATACAATATTTATCACATTTTACATTTTAAGCTGTGCATGTAAAATATTTTCTGTTTGATGTTTATATTTACTAGTCTTCCGCAACTGTTGGAAGTGGGGGGAGGGCATGAATTATTCAAACACATACAAAACATCGACAGAGGCTCTAATTTCACACGCATGTTAATGTTTAAGATTTCTCCAGAGAGAGATTAATTAAAAATGTATTTAGTTGGACATGTAAAATGCTGATTTGAGGTGTCCTCCCCCCTTTCACTCGTTTTAATTTGATAAAATCCTGAGCGAATTCCTCGCGGAGACGTATTTAGCAATTATCCCAGGTGGCGACACTGTGGTTTATTTATTTATTTATCTGCTTCACATTATTTCTTTATTTATTTTTCACAGAGATAGCCCCAAACTACGAGTTTTACAAGAACGCAGACGTCAGGCCGCCGTTTACTTATGCAACCCTCATCAGGCAGGTGAGTGGAAATAAATTAGCTTTAGCCTGATTAGATTCTAATTAATTGCTGCTTGAATTAAGTCTGGGTGAGGGTGCCTTAAACACACTCCAGTCTCTAATGCGCCATTTAATGGCATCTCATCGCAGGCCATCTTGGAGTCAGGTGACATGCAGCTAACGCTCAACGAAATCTACAGCTGGTTCATGCGCACCTTCGCCTACTTCAGACGCAACGCCGCCACCTGGAAGGTAAAGAACTGCTTCCTCCTAATCTCAGCCTGAACAGCATGTAAAAAAAAACTTAAACTTTTAAAACGCCTTAATTCTGTTCAGTTCCTTGTGCAGCGTCAAGCTTTTGGTCTGACAAGCCCCTTGCATATCAGTCAGGCCAGTTTAAGTTGCGATATGGCCCAGACCTTTTGTCGTAGACGAAGGGGGTGCCTACGCAAGACTAGCTTCCACTGGCCGTAGAGTTACAGTGGCCTTGGAAGGACATTTATTTGCTTGACGTGGGCCGATTAGCATCACGCTCCCTTCTTTTTAACCTGCCTCCTGAAAGGGCAAATGTTCTTTTTACCTTTTCCTGCTCTTGCTCCCTCTCCCTTTGACAAGTGAAAGAATAATTCAGCCTCTGATATCGTTTTCTAATTTGGTGCAATTAATAGCCAAGTCTTGACAGGGAGGTGTGCATTCTGACGCGCTAATTACTAACCAGCCACTCAATCATCAGCACCTTTTGTTAGATGCGGCATATTACTGCTTTCTCGGTCTCTCTACCTCTTTTCTCCCCCAACCATGCATATTATTGGTTAATTAGTTTGAAAGATGGCTGTTTGCCTTGTAGACGCACACTACAGCCTTCCTTGTTGTTGTTGTTGATGGTGGTGGGCAAGTCTTCGTACACACCGTAGATCATGTGCTAAGATAAAAACTGTATATCAAATGGAGGGAGGTTAAGACCCATAGAGCGCTAATGCCCCTGTCATCCAGGAAACAGACTTTATTTCCCAGGACAAAAGGCCTCATTTGTATCTCTGTCCCAACAAATACATTGTCAGATGGGGAGAAAAAGAAAAGGAGGGTACAATAAAAACCCTCGCCTATTTTTAGACACGAGAATGTTGCTTGTCGATAAGGGATATGGAGATGCACTATATTTTTTCAAAAAGTTCAATGAGGTATTTCCGCTTAAAGAGATAGTTCACCTAAAAAATTAATTTCTGTCATCAGTTATTCACCCTCGTGTTGTTCTTGAACACAAAAGGAGATATGAGGCACAATGTTAGAATAGAATATTCACCATTCACTTCTTTGTATGGAAAAAAGATGCTATGAAAGTGAATGGTGACTATTCTATTCTACTAGTCAATCAAATCAAATCCATTTACCATATACTCAACCATATACATAAGTGCAACAGTGGGTGAAAGTCTTGGGTGCAGGTCCAAGCAACATAGCAGTATTCGATTCTGAGTCGATTCTGTTCTTTGTCAAATGTATTTTGATGCAAACAGGTCCGCTCTCAGGCAGCAAGGTTTTTCTGACTCTCATCAGCATGCGAATCATTTCCCAGCACTAGATTTAGCAAAGTGAATTAATTTGAATTTGGCTTGCTAATGATGCCAGTGTATGATTACAGATCCACAAGGGTGTGCAATAGCACCTTGTACGGATGCATGATGGGCCATGAATCATTTACTGCCAGTGTCCCTGTTTGGAGTCACTCAGATTAGCGTTTATAAGCATTTTTATGGCCACGTATACATATATACATTCGTTTTTTTTATATTTTAATCTGGTCCTTAGTGGAACAAAGAAGCCAGTACAGGGGCTTTCTGAATATTTGGATCCCTCCTTTTACAATAGCAGAGCAGGAATTTCCATTCGGAGCCTCCCTGCTCTTTTGTGAGGGCCTGGGCAGGGGCCGGCTGGTGATGGGCTTGCCATTTGATTAACAGAGAGAATTTTTAAAAAGGAATGAAAGGTGATTTAATATCTATGCTTGGTCTCATCAGCTCAGCTTGGGGATCGAGTTCTCAGCCCCGCCAGCTTATTAGTTATAACTATATAGCATGCATAATAAAACTGCTCATTTGCTCATTAATATTAAAATTATCATATTCAGAGCCATGGGCATTAAGATCAATCAAATCCTGGGATTTTCAGGTCAGATGCGAGATGTGCTTATGAGGGTTTTTTTTAATATTTTTATATATTCCTCTCTCCCTCCGTTTCTTACAGCAAAACACAACCGCCCCTCAAATAAAACATGAAAAAAATTTAATATGAGCAAAGGTTATTGTTTGGCTTCTTTGCTACATGTTTTAATTAGATTATTTTATGGCGATGTGAAAGAATTGTCGTATTTTGTTATTTCTTTATTTATAATGCATGCTTCTTGATTAGAAATGTTTATGCGCTTATGGGTCATTTTCATACATTTTTAGGTAGCATATATATTTTTGTGGTCTTAATTATTATAAGGCACAGTTATCATACATGAAGTGGAGCCTTTATTAAAATATATGTTACACTTAAATCTCTAAACACAGCTTACATTGTTTTTATATTTTTTTATATGTAATTCAGTATTCCTCTGAGATATATGTTCATTAAATTGTTTGTTAAAATGTAGTATTTAGTTGGACGTAACATATTTTTTCCATCAAGATTTGATTGGATCATGAAAAGGAAGCTATGATATAATTGGTGTTTGTTATTTTTCCCCACCCACACTGCCTTGATTACGTTATCAAAAAAAAAACGAGTCGTTTTAGAGGGTGAGAAAGTTATTACATTTTGATAAATGTAAAAAAAAACAAAAAAAAAAAACTTTTAAATAATGTGCACTCATGAATCGTGCACAGTAAGACTAGCAATATTTTTTAAAGGAATGTTCCGGGTTCAATACAAGTTAAGATCAATCAACAACATTTGTGACATAATGTTGATTACTACAAAACATTATTTCGACTTACTACAGTAAGACACTTACAATGGGAGTGAATAGGGCTAGTCCATAAACGCTATAACTTTACACAGATAATGTTAGTAAGCGATTTTTATCACACTACAATCATGTTAACATTTATATTGTTTACATCTTGTGGCTATACTTTTAAAACAATGTGTCTGGACTGGAACCCATCACTTCCATTGTAAGTGCCTTTATGTAACCACAATTTTGCCTTTTTTATAAAATAAAGAACGGACAAGTCAGAATAGTTTTTTGTGGAAATCAGCATTATGCCACAAATTCTGTTAATTGAGCTTAATCTGTTTTGAACGTTCCTTTAAGAAAGTAAACGGGGTCATTTTAATTGCATGTATGTGTGTGTTTAACAGAACGCCGTGCGACACAACCTAAGCCTGCACAAGTGTTTCGTCCGAGTAGAGAATGTGAAAGGCGCCGTGTGGACTGTGGATGAAATGGAATATCAGAAACGCAGATCTCAGAAGATAACAGGGTACTTACAAACACACAATATAAATGTCTTTCAGACACTGTTTAAACTGGATTGATGGTAATGTACTTCATTAGCTGAACTGTTCTTTTCAGGAGCCCGACGCTGGTGAAGAACTTGCCGTCTAGTCTGGGTTATGGGGCGGCTCTCAACGCAAGCTTACAGGTAAACTCCCAGCTCTGAGTCTGTGTGTGTGTACGAGGCAGGTTGGCACCGGTAGTGAGAGTCTAGTAGGACACCGTGTGGTAGAGGCAGGTACCTTCTCTGCCAGCCCAGTCTCAGATTGATAGCAGCCTGTGCAAATGCAAGGGCATAATCATTAATATTTATCCAAACTGTCATAAATGATTTGGCTTCGCAGTGTCGGCCAGCGAGGTGCTCGTGTCGGAAACTTTAACATTTAATTACTGTATATAACTTTAATATGCAGTAGGCGAAATGCCAGGGGTCTTCTTTTTTTTTTTTTTCTTAGACTGTTTTGAGGTAAAGTTTTGGATGGTTTCATTATCATGTGGATGATCTGGGTTTCTTGTTCACTGTTAATTTAAGGCCTGTCTTGGAATGTGAAGAGATTGTTTTTGCAACTTCTAAACATTTCCATTTTTTTTTTTTTTTTTTTTTTTTCTGTCAAGTTATGAGTATTCTTGACCATTTTCTTCTCCTTGTGGCATATGGTGAGATGTGGAAATCACTGATTCTTCAGGAATAATTTGGAAGTAACTCAGTTTTGAACAAGGTGGAAACACCCCATGATGACATTGCTTCTGCTAAAAAGGGTTGACAATGCAATGCATTTAACTTCCATAATGTGACGTATTCAGCAGAAAGAACAAAAAATTCAGGGAAGGACTTGATTTTATCCATCCGGATTTAATTGGAATCGTAATATATGGGCTGTGTTATTGTTGGTTAATATAAATTATCTGTGCCCACTAGAACTTGGTGACATTATCATAAATGAAAAGTTGTTATTTTTGCAACTTTATTTTTCCTGCCACTGTGTGACAATTCTTGTCTGTTTTAAGCTCCCTGTGGCATATGGAGAGATGTGGAAAAAACATTGATTCTTTAGGAATTATTTGGAAGTAAAAAGGAAACCAATTTGAACTCGAAACTTTGTACGAAAAAAAGCCTGAAATCTGTACATTTCTTACTTGCATAATGTGACCTATTTCTGAGCGAAACAGAATAATCGACTGTAAATAATGTAGGACGGGACTTGATTTTATCAACCAGAATTTGATTAGTTTGTGAAAAGTGGGCAATGATATTATTGGCTAATATAAACTTCCTCGCCCACTCTGCTTTGGTGACATCATTGTTGGGAAAAAAAAAGTTGTTGTTTGTGCAACTTTCCCATTGTTTGTAACAATGTGGTTTTATTTCTATGAAATGTGGCATGAAATAATTTGGAAGTAACTCAATAAAAAAAGAAAAAAATCAATCTTGAAATACCTGGAAACTATACATAATGACATGTCGCCTGCTGTAAAAGGTTGACGATGTTTGAATGTAAGTATTCCCACACCGTCTCTCTCATGTTCTCTCTTTAGGCTGCGTTGGCAGAGACCTCTTTGCCGTTGCTGGGTAATCCGGGCTTGATGAACAGTAGTGCGTCAGGTTTAATGGGGGCGAGCCCTCCAGGAATTATGTGTGGAAGCCCAACCGGCCTATTACAGGGTACCACTCACGAAGATCTTAACGGCTCGCTAGATCACCTGGACACCAACGGACACAGCAGCCCCGGTTACTCCCCACATACCCAACTGTGAGTTCACACACATGCACATAGACACTTGACTGGGGCTGATTTGGTGGTCTTTCAGATCAGGATTATTAGCAATGAATCTGACAGTGGTTTGAATATTCGCAACATTGCTAAAATGCTATTTACAGTACATCTAAAATACATATGCTAACACCAAATGGGCTCCAAAAGAAAGCCAAAATCATCTAGCCCTGAGGTTAAGTGTATATTCGGTTCTTAGATTATAGCTCATACCTATAAATAGGTAAAAACTGAAAGGCTGCCATAATTATAGATTCCCTTGTAATTACACCACCATCCACATCGCAGAGGTTTATATGTTATATTTTATGCAAGACTGTTCCTATTAATATTTAGCAGCTAACTATATCATTAATTACTTTAAAATATTTGCCTTTCCATCTTTTTAATGGCTCACAGAGAGAAAGAAGGAGACAGAGAGAGAGAGAGAGAGAGAGAGAGAGAGTACAGTCTGATTAAAGATTAATGCGGTGCTGGTCGGACGAGCGTTAATATAGAGCATGTGCTTGCCCTTATCGGTGATGTCACTCATGTTGGATTGGCTGTGTTTACCAAGCCAAAGATAGTACCGTGAGCGTTGAGGGCAGCAGGAAGTGTGTCGCTCGCCTTCAGACCCATACACACTCAAAAACACACATAAACTTTGTTGCATATCACGTATTCTAGATCAGTGGTTCTAACTGGTTTTGCTTTTGGTCCCAGATTTTACATTGGGCATCAAGCAGCGACCCTAAATAGTACTAAAATTGTTTATCGCAGAAAAGTAAAACCAAATGTGTAGATGTCAAATGTTCTAGATGGCACAGCATTGCTTGTACTAACCCAAAGAGCCATTTGCTAAACACACTGTACATTCTAAGGGAGTTCCAGAAATGTGTGTTAATCGGAGTATGTGTTTAAGCCAGAAGTGGGGCAGTAGTGTGAATTTGGCCAAACCAGAGATTCAGACAGAATCCCTGTGTATTCACTCCCTCTGGTTATTTAACTTTTAATGATGGACAGTTTTTTTAGACCCTCCGTTCCTCTCCATCTGTCATTTTTTCTCGTTTTCTCTCGAAGCGTTAAGACATAAATACTCAATAGAGGCGGAATCTCTCTTACATGGCCTCTACATGCCCAAAATGTAAGAAATATGTTTTGTGAATGGCTTTTCTGGGCTGCATTTAATAATGAAGAGTCTAAAGATAACAACACATTCACATTAGGTCTCCTGAGAGAATGCACAACCTGGTGAATGGAACAATTAGACTTGCCTTTCTCTGAACATGTTAAGGTTAATGCTATCAGTCAAATGCTACAGATAACTTGGGGACACCCATATTCACGGGACACACCTGAAAACAGTTGTGGCATCATTGTGATTGTTGCTTATCAATTTGGCCAAGCGCTCTGCCAGTGTCCACACACACACACACACACACACACACAGAGTGGCACAGAATCAGGCTCCAGTTTTTCCAATGCCAGCCTCTCATTAAACACTAAATGAGTCATCCTGACATCTTAATACAGTGAAGAAGGGACAGCAAGGACTAATCATTACTCTCTTCCTCTCTCTCTCGCTCTCTCTCTCACTGTCTGCCACTGTCTTCCTTCTCTGACCGCACAAGCATGCCGCTGATTTATAATTAATGCAAATGAAAGCTGTAAGCCATGCTTCTTCATATTAGGAGTAAAGGCCTGTGTCAAGCTTAATGGCCAGTGGAACGGCGGATTGACCGGGATCATTTGTCTTGGTGTAATATCCTTAAATGTGTAACTGTTTGTTATTGTACAATAAATACAGCAGACAGAACAGCATCTTTTATAGCCTAATTAAATGTTATGATGACAAAATAGATGTTTATTAATATTATAGAACCGTTTTTATACCTGTGATGGCAGTCAGATTATGTAAATGAACGAATTACAAAATAAATACAAAAATTACATATTATTTATATGCGTAAATATTTGAATATTACAAAATAAATACAAAAATTACATATTATTTATATGCGTAAATAGTTGAATTTTCATAACTGTGAGAGCAAAGCGTGATGGGATATCATTACCCAAAATTCCATTAAGTAAAGAGTAAGCAGTGACGGTCAACAACATGTTCCATTGCCAATGAAGTTTAAATTTGTAATATTACGAAAATGAAACAATACAATTAAATAAAATTACATTATATCGACACAATAGATTTTTATTAACAGTATAGTATCGTTGTTATGCCTATGATGGCAGTACAACTATGAAAATGAGTTATGTAAATAAAAAAGGTTTTTTTTATAAATTCTGTAAAATTAGTAACATTACTTAAAAAATGACATAAAATTGCAAAAAATGTATTTTTAAATTAAACATGATGTCGACAAATTAGATTTTTATTAACATTATAGTATTGCTTATGAAGGGAGTAAAATGCCAAAAATCAACTTCAGTTATGTAAATGAAAAAAGTTCCAGAAATTTTGTACAGTTAGTAACATTACAAAAATGAAAAATAAAAAAAAAGTTTAGAAATCAAACATTATGGTGTCAATTCATTTGTACTAACAAGAATTTTTGTTAAGGCCTATGACGGCAGTAAAAGTTAAAGTTATGTTTAAAGACAAAAAATTTAAATTATGTAAGTAAAGTTACGAAAATTAACATCACAAAAATGAAAAATGTAAATTGCTAAAGAAAATACTTTTAAAATAAAATGTTGTTGACAAAATAGATTTTTACTAAGTGTTTTTATACCTTTGACAGCAGTAAAATGATGAAAAATCCTGTAAAATTAGTAACATTACGAAAATTAAAAATTACAGAAAATTACTGAAAAATAACTTTTAAATAAAAGATGTAGACAAAATAGATTTTTGCTAACAATATATGTATTGTTGTTATGCCTATGATGGCAGTAAAATTATGAAAATGAGTTATGTAAATAAAAAAGTAGTTTTTTTATTTTTATATATATATATATATATATGTATATTTATAAATATAAAATTAGTCAAATTAGTAACATTCCGAAAAAGGCAATTACATAAAATTACAAAACAAATAAACTGTTAAAATCAAACGTGATATCAACCAAATGGATTTTTAGTAACATTATAGTATTGTTGTTATGCCTATGACGGGACTAAAATGGCAAAAATCAACTAAATGAATGTAAATAAAAATTAAGTTACGAAAATTCTATAAAATTAGTAACATTAAAAAAAAATTAAATATGTAAACTACATACAGTTAAGTAAAAATGCTAAAAATACTTTGATAATCAAATGTTATGTCAACAAAATAGAGTTTTTTAAATTCTGTAAAATTAGTAACATGTCAAAAATTAAACTTTTTAATTACAAGTACTAAAAAAATGTACTTTTGAAATCGCAAATGGACATGCCAACAAGAGCAGGGAATGATAGGATATCTTTAAACAAGATTACACTGTCTAACAACCAGACACCATTGCACTTGAATTAATTGCTTTAATAAGAAAGGGAGAACTTTTAATCGTGTATGTAGGTATTTCTTGAGGGTGTGCAAAACATCATTGTGGTGGTCCAGTGTAGTTTAGGGGCCAAACCCTACTCTTTCTCCACTGCACATAACTTAGTACAGGAGACAGAAACATCCCTCCGCTTCCACATCTGAATAATAATCTATTTTGCTATAAATATTAAAGTAATCTGTACCTTTTAAAATTCTTTTCAAATTTAAAGTTTCCTCTGCCATTGATGAGTGCGGCCCAGGAGAGAGCAGCCAGACATGGCCTAATACAGAGACTAGTTGATAAGGTTTCTATCTCTCTCTCTCTCTCTTCAGTCTAGCGGGATTTCCTGATGCATCCGACGTGTCAGAAATAATTAGGTTTTGTCAGATTTATTATGGTAGCACAAACCTGTCTCCCTGCCAAGGGCCAGAGATCATGTTAAAGCCTTGTTTGTGTATGACAGAGTTATTATTCTTGTTAGTAACCTCACTTCCGCCCTCTCGTCTGCATTTCGGTGCCAAGAAACGCTCCTCGCCAAACAGCTTTGTGTTTTTTCCCGATTTTTTTTTACCCTCCTTCCTTCATTTATTGACAGTCGGCAAAGATATTCATGCATTTAGAGTTAAAAAAAACATGGATCATGGTGTCCGAGAGAACTTGCAAGCTGAAGTTGATTAATGGTGGAGTCTAGCTGCAGGATGTCTCCCCACTTGAGAAGTGCCACCACGGCCCCTGCATATTAACGAAGGCCTGCACTTTCTATTAACAAGATAGAAAAAAGCTCCACTATCCATCCACCAACCCAACAACCCCCTTTGCTCTAGGGGCGAAAGGATGAGAAATTCTCCATTATTTATAGTGGGACTGCAGCGTCTCCTTTTTTTCACCTTTTTAAATAGCAGGTGCCATCAGTAATGCTCTCAACAGCGAGCATATTTTATTGTCAGCAGTTTCGAATTTCTGCATGCACTTCATTAATTGGAGTTTAATTGCTGTTAATGTTTTTCAACATGTGCCTAATTCAATTTGTAATTTTTTTAATTTTAAGATTTACTTTTCTATAGACTATATTGCTTCTAAGTACTTATTTTGACTGAACAATTCGAACACAGAATATTCCTTTAAATACTTTTGCATGATGAATACTGAACTATATAATTAACCGTTTTCGCAGGCAACTGATTTTCTACATAGCTGTGCAAGTTGTTTCTCGCCTCTTCTCGCATAATAATAAAATAATTGAAACTCAAATAATGTACAGTTAGCCAGGCATTACTGCAAAATAACCCCCTTTCAAAGTTTATTTTGTGTTATTTTAACCAGGACTTCCTCTAAATTCTTATGATTTGTTGCTTTGTTACAGTCCTCCAATTCACGTCAAAGAGGAACCACTAAATATGGATGACGACGACTGTCCAGTGTCATTGGTGACTACAGCCAATCACAGTCCTGAGCTGGATGACGACCGAGAGCTTGAGGAGGGCAACCTATCGGAGGACCTGGAGTGACTATTTTGCCCCACCCCTCCACTGGGGCCCTGCCCCTTTCAGGGCCCACCCTCTCAAATAATCCACAACCACAGAAATGTAAAAGACTGGAAGCAGGGGGGAATATTTATTTAGCATGCATCTGGAGACTGGCCCAAAGAAAATCTATACAACAGATCTTTAGGGACCACAGATGGACAGACACGAGACGTCTGCTTTTTAAAAACAAAAAAATGGACATGATTTCATTTTAAACTGCTTGGCCACACAACAAACACAAGACTCATGGACCAACTAAAGACTAAAACGGGAAGGAGTCTGTTCTGTAGAAAGCTAATGGCCACATATACTGCCAAAAAAGAAGTTTTAAGTTTGTGAATATCCATGCCACAGTAGTCGTCAATGTTAGATGCAATTGCTGGTTCAATTAAAGTTGTTGCTCTGTTATTTTTTGCACATGAGTAGTATCAAAAATTAGTGTCACTGCCTGTATGACGAAATTTGAAAAAGAAAAAAGGAGTATTGTTTTTGGTCGTTTTCTTTTTTCATTCTTGTTTTTGTCCTCCTGCAACGTAGCTTATGTTCTTTTAAGTCTTGTTTGCAGCACCACCAACTGTAAATGGCATTTCTAAAGTCACGTCATTAACACAACCGTGGTATCACAACTGTTATAGCCATCCAAATACATAAAAAAAAAAAAATAGAAATCCAGTCGCACTAGCTCTATTTCTGCTGAAAAGTATGTGATTCTAAGTTGCAACTTAAAACTGTTTGTGCGAGCACCGTGCAGAGACAAAAAAAAAGATGCGTTTCTGCATATTCTTCTAGTCTCTTTACCTCCTTGTTCTAAAGCTTTGTCTACCTGCAAAGAGTCACAGGCGACAGCTAGAAACCAAAGCCAACACTATCAACGGCCAATAGCTTAGTCAGAAGCACGCCAGACTCTTTGGTTAGCTTTCTGTGACTTTAACGAGTACAAAGAGAAGCTTTGTTTCCAATAACTACCTTCAAATAACCTCTGGGATTGTCTCCTTTAGCCCTGTACAAAGATTAAAAGGATTTTGATGTAATTTGATTGACAGATGAAGAGCTCACTCTAACCTAGTGATGTCGGTCAACCCTGATTCAGCTTCCGTCATGTGGTTCGGGTAGAGCAAGAGAGCAGCTATAAATGGATCATGACCAAAATAACCATTTGTGTATCAGTGGAAGTGCAGAAATAGTTTTTGTATTGCGTTCAATTTTAATTATTATTTGCGTGACCCATCTCATCATTCTTTTTTACTAGTGTAATGTACTGTTCATTGTGGCTGTCCGATGTGTCATGTCTTATAACCGTACTTTCTTCAGAGCCGAAACCGAAAATATCGTAACCAAACTTTAAGATATCTAGTAAAGCCAAAAAAGTCATAATTTCAAGTCGATATGAAATGATGTGGCTTGGTTATATTGTAAAAGCAAATAACATAGCCATTACGGAAAGGGAGAAATCCATTTCTAGCTGATGTTTGCTTTGCTCCATTGATTCAGACTCATTGTAAAATTCATGGCTATATAGACACAGCTAGTGTTGGATCATGGGAAGGTTTGTGGTTTAAACCATGTATGGTGTATAAGTAGCAACCAGTTATTTGAGATTAACTTAGGAAAAACAGGAAGAGATCAGTTGCTTTTATTTGAACATTGCTGATGTCATCGAGAAAAGCGGTTGTTGCTTTAATATTCGTTTCTGATTTCAGTCAAACCAAAGTTACACAGATTTCTGCCTCTTCTTATGTATCAGATGGAGATGAAAATAACGCAAAACCTTTTTTTTTCTCTCTCTCTCTTTTTACTGTTTAAATACCAACCTATCCGAAACAGATAACTGCTTTGTATTGTAACTGATAATGTCAAGTTTGTCTTCTTATGTGTATGGAAACATACTGTGCAGTTGTTCCAGTTTTGTGCCAAACCGAGGGGTTGGCTGCTAGTTAAGCACACAAACACACACTTACACACACTCACACACACGAGTAAGATACCAGCTGGGTCCAGGAACAAAGCTTATCCCTTATCATTTGCTGGAGTCAGCAAATTGACTTGAAGATGACATTCATAATAATTTTATCACACCAAATACAAGGACGCAGCATCTTTGAAAAAGAAGATACAAAAAAGGGTTCTCCCACTTATCCAAAAAGGCTTTCTACCTCTTCACAACACTTTTTGAACAAAAAAATGGCAGATTGCACGAGTCGTTAGAATACCACAAACACTGACATTTTCCGCTTGATTCATCTAGGACATTGCCAACAGCCAGTTTACATTCCCAAAGGCAGATAATGAAGGTTTGCATTGAAATAGTTTGTCTTCAAACATTTGTAGAATGAATATGTAAAAAAAATACCTGTAAGAGGATATTGTGTTATTAAAAAATGCATGTCTAAATTAATTTGGTGGACTGGAAATAAGAATTAATAAACGCATATAATAAAAGTCAGGATGATGGACTAAGTATACAGTGCATAAAGTGTGCATACCTCAGCTATACTGTTTTTTTGTTTTTTTTTCGTTTTTTTTTTCTTTGGGGGGTCAACAAAAGAAACTCTCAGCCACAGAATGCATATTACCTGTAGAGTTTGCATGGGTTTTGTAAAAACATTTTAAACAAATGTCAAATAGTTGCTTGCACATAACACCAGAAGAAAAAAAAACCTCCAGATGGGCAATCTCCTACAATAGATTTTAGGATTGTCTGGATTTTTTTTTTTTTCTGGGATGATTTTGTCTGTATTTTGATAATTGTGCATATTATGTAAAAAGATGCAAAAAAAAAAAAAAAAAAAAAAAATGTTGGTGGACCCATGAATTTACCAGACATTTTTTTTAAGCTAAAAAAGATTAGTGTTTCTTTTCTGAATTTCATGACTTTTTACTGTTCTCTCATTGCTTGCTAAGAATAGCAAACCTGCTTTTCCTGCATCTGCGTTGCATCGCTGTAAGGCTTTTCCTAATGTGTGTATTTATTGCTTGTACCTCTGTGCATACGTTCTGACGCATTACGTCTGGCCAGTTGAGTCATGTATCCTTTCTAATACTATCATTCTCCGGGAATATGAATCCCCTATATATACAGTAAATTGGGACTGTAGCAAAAACATGTTTATGTAATTGGTGGATACCTTTAAGTTGTTTTTGCTTTTTTAATTTGGTTTCGTTTCTTCGAATCGAGACACATTTTTGATACTTTTCATTACCGTGTACTGTGTCCATATGTTAGCGATTTCTGCGCGAGTAGAGGTCGCGATTGAAGAACTGTAACGGACGTTATTATTTTCTGTATTCATGGCTTTTCACTGCTGAATAAAATAAAGGACCAAAACTAGGATTTGAAAAGCAACTGTCTACCTCCAACATCAGGGAGTTCTCACTTTTTTGTACACATATATCTTTTATTCTACAAAGACGCAACGCGTGGAAATGGGGCTGCATTATGCATTTATGCAACTTGGAGGAATTCGTTGCAGAAACTCAAAACAGCTCGACAAAGAAACGTGGGAAAAAACAATAAAACTTTAATGGCTAAGTTACAAGCCTTTGTTCCAGCTCCTGGCACCTCGAGTGTTGTTTAGATTAAGGGAGAAAGGCGCAGCCCGTGCAGGCAGAGAGGTGTGTGTTATGGACACGGTCTGTGCTCTCCATCCGTGCCTTTGATCTGAGGAGAGCATGGCCCAGCACAACTTCCTTGAAAAGATAATTTGGGATGCAGCTAGCCTCTGCAGGAAATACCACATCTTCCATGCATTTTTGCTGTTTTGTTTTCTTTTGTTGTTGTTTTTGGTCTTCCGCCCCCAGTCGAATTGCAGTGTGTTATGTGTTTACTAGTGCGTATGAAACTTGGCGTAAGGGACCTGTGGAGTTTATTCGCTAGAAATAATGCATAGTACTGGGCGTTAGCACTTCGTAGCTAGCATGTAGCCATGCTGCAACAACATTGAGGTCCTTTGTTATCGGCTTCTTTTATGTTTAAAAACCCCTTGAGATAGCAATTTGAGTTTTGTGGCTTTAAGTCAATGGTTATCACCTCTGATGTCATGTATATGCTTGTGTACTTCTAACCGCTGACTTTAAGCATATATTTACATTTAAAAACAGACTTTCTATGCCAGGAAAATTGACCAAAAATATTGATGACTCATCTTGCACTACAAAGAATTTTGTCCAATCAGATGCTCTCCAGAGTGAAAATGTCCTGCCCCTAATAACACCTGCCACTGACTAGAAAGTAGCAAATCATAATAGAGCACAACAGTTGGGTTGCAGAAGTAAAAATCCCATTCATTTTTCCATAGACGAATAGATGTTTAACAGTAACTTATAAACCTTTAAAGACAGACTTTCCGTGAGCTGCGAGGTTGTTAATTTATGGTATTTGCCTCTGTTAAATCCACAAAGCCACGTTATTTCAACTTAATTTAAAAACAATCATGTTTATGTTGAAGAACTGCACTACCCAAAAGATCCGGCAATTAGAAAATCCCAGCAAAATAGGCTGTCTACCAACACTCTCAAACAACTTATATATTTGAATATCTGAATATTTTGCAATTAATTTAAAAAGATGGTTAATAATCAACTTTAAATCAAGAGCTAATTTGTCCATCATTTTTTAAGTATGTTATTTGCAATGCTTCATGGGATTGTAGTTCATTCCCTTATGAAAGATGTTAAGTACACAGTCTTGTACCTTTGTCTTTTTGTCAGATTTTCAAATATTTTTTGCTTCAAATCAAGGTTTGTAATAGTGCGATTCATCTCGGAGCTGGTCGGTTTGGTTCAATGAATGGGAAAAATACTTCCAGAACCAAAATGGCTAAATATATATATATATATATATATATATTTTTTTTTTTACATTTAATTTGTAATAAAAGGGCATAGGGCCATTTGATATGTTCCATCCAAACTTCCTGTTTCATCAGGAAATATGTCAACACTGAAAAGAAATCTGCACTCTCAAGCAATTTCATGTGGACTTGAAATGCCACACATTGTTGGGTTTCCTGTGCCAGTAGTGTCATAAAATGGGATTGCAAACAGGTGTCCCAAACATGCCCCCCCTGTCTTCCATTGGTCTGGGATAAGAGAAAGTGTATTAACATTGGAAAAAAATGACACATTTCAGCTTTAAGCCACAGTATAGATGTTAAATTATCTTGCGGCTCATTTCCTATCCTAGTTTTACTCCGATCAAACAAATCAACCCTTTTCCCAAGGAAACTGCACTTTTTACTCAGGGGGGTCAACGTAGACAGATGTGATTTAACCTCATTTCTGCCTTTGAAATTGAAATGCATTGACCACAAATTTGCAAGAAATTATAAAAGGCGTGTAAAATAGTAAAAGCAAAGTCTTAACTTCTCAAAGTCACGAGTAGGTCTCAGGCAGAACGTGACTGAACCCAAGTCCCTGGTGTGACCCAGCACTCATTTTCATTCATAACAGTTTTATCTTGACTGATGGGCCACTCCAGCAGTGGCCTATTACTCTGAAGGGATTCGACTTTAAGAACGGCCCAACAAGCCCCTGAGAATAATATCTTGGTAAATCTTCATCTGCACTACTAGTCTTACAACTAAACATCCTTAAAACAACATCAGTTCACTTGAGAAACAAAATTGTGGATATGAACGCTTGTTTTCAGAGAATATATTGTGAATTAAGTTTATTGAAAAATTGATGTTTGGTTTGTTTGATTTATGCTTAAAACAAGAAAAAAAAATGCTTTAAAGTAAATGTAATATATATTCTTTTAGATAATGTTTAGACAAAAGTTTTTTTGCAGTGTGGTAACTTTCGGCACTTCCCAACCACCCTCTGCCCCTGTGCCCACCATGGCAGTTTGCTACAGTTACATCTGTTTCCGTGGCTCCTCCACGGCATCTCTGCGTGCTGCCTCTCAGGACACTATTCTTCCATGCTATTTATGCACTTGGATGTGTTTGTGAATTCAAGTGAGGGATGGCATACGACGTGCAACAAGGGCCGCTGTGTACCACACAACATCAGAGTGAGCGCAGACATTAAAGTGTGAGCCCCATTACAGACCCCTCTTTCAAAGACCATGAAATAATAATGGCTTGTGGTTAGAGGTATCCGTGAGTCGCATTCGCTGCTTTTCATAAAGTGGAGTTATTTACAGTGCGATGAATAAAAGAATGGGATAGCGGTGCAAGCCTTTTCCACATGAACAGAGAGAGAGAGTGAACTGAAATAGGTCAGCATACATTTTGTTCTTTAGGTAGAGGTCTCTGTTAGATCTTTGTTGCATTTCAAATTATGGTGTCTTATAAGCATCTGCTGGTGCCCTAGTCATCTAATGACAGCTGCATCAATTCATTATGGTTTTAAACCTACATACAGACTCTCATCCAAACCAAAAGCTTTATTTTCTCTGTAACACTTTATAATAACTTTTATTAAAGGAATGTTCCGGGTTCAACACAAGTTAAGCTCAACTGACACCATTTGTGGTAATAATGTTGATTACCACAAAAAAAAAAAAAAAAAAAAAAAATTTACTTGTCCCCACTTTTCTTTTAAAAAAGCAAAAATAAAGGCACTTACAATGGAAGTGAATGGGGCCAATTTTTAGAGGGTTTAAAGGCATAAATTTGAAACTTACAATTTAATAAAAGCACTTACATTAATTCTTCTGTAAAACCTTGTGTATTAAATGAGCTGTAAAGTTCTTTGAATCATCATTTTAGTCGTTTTAGGGTTTGTTGACATTACATCGTCATGGCAACGAAGTTGTAAAATTGGTTATAACAACACAGAAAAGGTTAGTAAGTTATTTTATCACACTAAAATAATGCTAACAAGCATACTGTGTGTCTTGTGGCCATACTTTTAAAACGGTGACTATTTTAACGTTTACGAACTGGCCCCATTGACTTTCATTATAAGTGCCTCACTGGAACCCAGAATTTTGCTTTTTTTTAAAGGAGGGACGAGTCGAAATAAATGTTTGTGGTAATCAGTATTATGCCACAATGCTGTCGACTGAGCTTAATTTGTACTGAACCCAGAATATTCTGTAATTAACTTTATTAAAGGAATATACCGGGTTCAATACATGTTAAGCTCATTCGACAGCATTTGTGGCATAATGTTGATTAGCACAAAAGTTTATTTTTACTTGTCCATTTTTGTCTTTAAAAAAGCAAAATCTTGGTTAAAGTGAGACATTTGCAGTGGAAGTGAACGAGGCCAATTCCTTAACGTTAAAATACTATTTCAAAAGTATAGCCACAAGATTTAAACAATATGCGTGCTCACATACTGTGTGATAAAATCGCTTACTAACCTTTTCTGTGCAGTTTTATCCAATTTTACAACTTCGTGTAACACCATAAAGCCAGTAGTGTAGTCTAGGGCATACGCAGGCATATGCTGTGTGCCCACCTATCTTTCTTAGGATTTTGTGTATGCCCACCTAAAATAAGTGATAATACCTATGGCCGCCAAAACAACAAGTTGGCTTTTGACCCACATATATATATATATATATATATATATATATATATATATATATAAATTCACAGTATGCCCACCTCTTCAGACACTACTACACCACTGCAAAAAACCCTAAAACAACAGAAAAAATATGATTTAAACAATTTTACAGCTCAAATAATACATGGGCTTTAACAGAAGAATTCATGTAAGTGCTTTTATAAAATTATAAGCTTCACATTTCTGCTTTAAAACCCTCAAAAAAAAAACTAAAAAAAATGTGCCCCATTCACTTCCATTGTAAGTGCCTCACTGTGACCTCGATTTTTGCAATGAGCAGGAAGGTAAACATCATTGTGCCATAAATGCTGTCAACTGTATCAAACCTGGGATATTCCTTATATCATGCAATTTATATGGGGGGGGGGTAAACAGTCCTTTCTGGTATCCCTGTGCGTATCTTGTGAAGGTTATTGTTTTACCAGTTTTACATAGTCATGACAGGAGGTGAACAATTTGATAAACTTTGCACACACAAGGTTAGTAAGTGATTTTATTACTCCAGTCTCATGTTAACACATGTAAAGTTCAAATCTTGTGGCTGCACTTTTGAAACAGTGCTTATATTAACGTTTATCGCAGTGCAATGCTTTGCCCCATAGACTTCCATTAAAAGTGTGTTACTGTGCATTACTGTACACACATTTTACAAACATGTCGAACTTATATTGAACCCAGAACATTCCTTTAACATGTCTTTTAATTCTCTTCAAAAGCCAGTATGCATGCTCATATAACAAAAGTGTCCCTCTCTGCTCAGCCCTGACATTGTGTGCCTTCTCTCCAGTAGGGACTCGCCCGCGGCTGCAGAATCGCCTTCTAAATAGTCAGAGGCAATGGCAACGCTAATTGAGATCATCATTATTATAATTGCAGCTCCTAAAAAAAGTGTGTCTTAAATAATTTACATTGCTCTCGAGTTGATATTGGAACGCACTGCAGAAAATAATTGCATGGCTGCAAGGCACGTTTGGGTTGGACAGCTCCCTCTCTCCTCTCTCTCTGTCTATCTGTCTCTCTCTGTCTCTCTCTCACCCCTCCCTCTGTCTCTCCTCGGGGTTGCTGGTGTACTCCCTGTCTCCAGTTCTCAGCCGAGTATGGATGGGGGGGGGGGGGTCAACTGATGAAATGTAATTCAGTAATGTAATATGTTCAAAAATATATCACAAGCATCAGAAATGTATCAAAGGATAACATTAATTGAATTTTTGTTTAGAAAAGATTTGTTAAAAAATTTACTGTAGGTCAAAACTACTTGATGAATTGATTAATTTTGGGTGATTTCCATTAGATACACATGGTAGGACATTTAGTTACTGTATTTATTTATTTATTTATTGGTTTATTTATTGGTTTTATTTATTTATGTATTACTGTTCAGCTGATTGTTGGGAAATCTGTCAAGAAAATGGTCATATTTTTCTTCAAAATGTCAAAGAAACAAATAAGAAACTGTACTTTGCACACAGAAAATGAAGCCAATGTAAGGGCCATTAAGATGTTTTATTGTGTACATCAATTGACAGCATTTGTGGCATAATGTTGATTACAACAAACAAAAATTACTTCAACTCATCCCTCTTTTCTTTAAAAAAAAAAAAGCAAAAATGTACGTTACAGTGAGGCACTTACAATAGATGTGAATGGGGCCAATTTGTTTTAGGTTTTAAAGTCAGAAATGTGACACTTATTATTTTATAAAAGCACTTACATTAATTCCTCTGTTAAAACTCATGTATTATTTGAGCTGTAAAGTTAATTAAATCGTCATTTTTTCAGTCGTCTTAGGGTTTTAAGTTTTGTCATTATATCGTCATGGCAACGGAGTTGTAAAATTGGCTATAACTTTACACGGAATAGGTTAGTAAGTTATTTTATCACACTAAAATTATGTGAACACGTACAGTATATTGTTTACATCTTCTAAAAAAAATTAAAAAAAAATCTTTTAACGTTTATAGATTGGCCCCATTGACTTCCATTGTAAGTGCCTCACTAAAACCTACATTTTTGCTTTTTTTTTAAAGAAAAGGAAGGGCTAGTTAAAATAAAATTTTGTGGTAATCAATATTTTGCCACAAATACTGTCGATTGAGCTTAACTTAATATTCCTTTAAATCATTTTTGGTCCATTCCAAAAATGAAAGGTTAGGCCGTCTAAAAGGGATTTTAGACGCATTTCAAATCAAAATGAAATCAGAACTGTCTAATCTCATAAATGAACATTTATTAAAGACTTACCCACATTTATATCAAAATATGAGATTTGATATTAAAAAGAGGCCTGAGAAGTATCGCTCATGGACCACTGCTATCAATTTCAGGCCGACCTCGGGAATCAGACCACGACCTAATTGCCAATTCATCAGAATTACATACCACCAGTATGGAGTACTGACGCATTGAATTAAAATTAAATTAGGACACTCGATTGTATCACTCTCTTAAGTCCCTGCATAATTTTTTTTTCTTTCAGAACTTCTGAAGATGAACTTTCAGTATGGTCTCAGCCTAGAGTGGTTGGGAGTGGGAACATGAGAAAAAGTAGGGGGGGAAAACAGTCTGGCATTAGTGAGGAATAGTGGGTTAAATCACTTACTGAAGATTTTTAATGACATTTCAGTGTTCCGCACGTAATTACTCTTCATCTAAGATATCCCGTAATGATGTTGGACAGTCTTGGTTCAGGCTCGCTGGCTCGCTTCATTAGCGTGTCATTCCTATTTCACATCAGAAGATTTAATTGTAATGCTGAATATGCACAGCTCGCCACACTGGCCTAATCAAAGTGGATCCACTTGTATTATTAATATCGGAATATCAGACGGCTTGCTATTTTTTATAAATAAAAGAATACAGATGCATAAATCAGCTGTCATTTACTAGCATGATGCTGGCAGACACGCTAACCCAACCTTTCTCGCGTTCCTCACCAGTGAATTCATCAAGATTGAGGAAAGAAGGATACAAAAAAGAAAAACCTGCATTAAATATACATACTAATTCTGGCATGAAGTAATCATATTACGGAGCAGGTGACAGTGGGCGCTCAGATTCAAATGATTGGCAATAATGAGGCTTGGAAAGGTGGGTGGGAATAACAGGAGGAGGGGAAAAAAAGATGGATTAAAGGTTTATGTTCAATGGAGAAACCTTCCTTTTTCCTCGAGCAGTAGGATACAGAGGTGTGAATTCAAATGTGGATGAAGCCGAATTTTCAATAGTTCTGCGGACCAATGTTAAAAATGCAGCCGTGTTTTTGGATTTCTTTGGCTGAGTCCGTGAGCACATGCTCTAATCCAGGCGTGTGAACCCTTTAATGCTGCTCTGGATAGCTGGCATTCACACGCCATGACTGGAGGATTTAAATGGCATGACTCCGTAGAGATTAAAGCAAATATCTTTTCAACAGAAAAATCAACTCCCTTTTTGCTGTCTGAATGCTTACACAGGGTTTGGCTCTGCACTGGAACATCACATTAATAAGATTTCAAATGTATATCTTATTAAATTATCCATGAATAAACCTTTCAATTAAAAAAAGGACTCTTAGAGCACAATTAATCACATGATTTCAGAGCCTTTAATGTTGAATCATTTTTAGTATTTGATTTTATCTTGTTTTTCTAACGTTTTTAATTATAGTTTTTATTGGGTATGTAGTTTTTGGCCTTTAACCTTTAAATGCATGGGGAATTTCACCAAACACTCTTACATATTTGGGACTTTAGAGAACCGGCACGTATATCTTTTAAAAATGGACCTAAATATTACAGCCCATATTCTGTAGTGTCACATTTTCCGAATATTTTCAAGACAATTCGAAATAATAGAATAAAAGATATTTTGATGTTTTATTTTTCATATATCAAAGAGATGATGCAACAAATCAAGACAAATCTAGAACAGGATTCATAACTTTCACACTGAAATATCCTGAGATGCAACTGCCTGTCAAACACATATTAAATGTGAACATATATAACAAACATAGGGGAGACTGGGGCTAGTTGTCACAATTTTTACTCCAGTGAATATTTCTCAAGGTAGGTTTATTTTTGAAAGTCAGTTTCTGCATAGCCACATACCTTCAAGTCTTGGGTACAGAAAAGCTATTGCCCATTTCGCTGTTCTTGCCCAGGAAAAAAGATCCAGTTCATTGAACACACATTGACCTTTTGGGACAACATACCACAATAGCGGAGCATCACTTAATATGAGGCAGTCTGTCAGATTAGAATGTGTTTAATGTGATCATTAAATCTACAAACAGCCTATCATAGGTTTTACAGCAAAATTTAAGAAAGTTAAAAAACAATATTGACAAATCGATTTATTAAACATGAAAAAGGTAACATACAAAAATATCAAAGCATTGCTTTGGCCAACAAATATTGTAACCGATAAGTTGCATACATGTATGACATTAAAAACACATGTGACAACATGCCCTGATAAAAATGTGACATACTCCAACCTGACATTCATGAAAATACTTTTGTCCTAAGAACACATTTAAACCTTCCAGTAAAGAATCTGCCCTAATAATAATATAGCTGACCCTTGCTTTAATGTATGCCAGTGTGGTTTGATGTTTTATTTTCTTGTTCACTCAAGAGCTATAACAATAATATAATGATAGTGAAAATGAACTTTGTAGGGTAAAATTCACAAAAATGATTCTAATTTAGGAGGGTTTAGAACTAGGTGATTTATTCCCAAAACCTCTGCTAGAGAAAACACACATTTGCGCAACTTGAGTTTTGACTCCAAATCTTATCCTTACTGATATTATACAATAGCCCTTGTGACAACTTCCCCGTGTGACAACTAGCTCCAGTCCCCAACATAAGGAACTCTTCACCAGAGCCCAACATCTTTTCCTCATTTAAAGATGCTGTAATTTATATGTGACCACCGGTCAAGGTCATGCGATATGGGTCATTAGCAGTAGTCACGGCAACACAGTGTTTGGGGCAAGTTCTCATCTGCTCGTCAGATGTGCTGTAGACAGTTTGAACTCTGACAGAAGACAGACTGAAGAACTTTTACACTATAGTTAATGGGATAAAAACAAATTACAGTGTTCTTCGTTTATTTGATTATGAAAACATTTTATTGAGAGGTGGCCTTAAACTTTCTAAATGTTACTTCTTCTGTGTGCATGTGTGGTCTGAGTCCGTGCCAGGTGTGTAGTACAGTAGGTGCCATCACCAGAAACTGTCAAAATTGTTCTCAGAAGTGAGGTAAATGCGTCTGGAATAGAAGGAATGTCCTCATAGGTAAATACTTAAGTAAATAATATATTTGTCCCCTCCAAAATTCAAAGTGTTTTCAAAAGTATTCATGAAAGCTTTACATCCTGACCTACCTACATAGAGAAAACACTGTTTCTAAAGATGCTGTGATTTTTGCATTAATTTGAAGAGCACTCCTACCTTACCTTCAGTAATGCACTCTCTCTCTCTCTCTCTCTCTCTCTCTCTCTCTCTCTCTCTCTCTCTCTCTCTCTACCTGGTCAGTGAGCATCAGCATCATTTTCCTCCAGTGCATGTAGTCCACTGCCTGATGATATTCACACCAATCTGCCTTTTTCTTCATCCAACATGCTTTTGATCTCTTATTTGCATGTAACTGCCTTTGGGGCAAGAAAATTATTTGGATGAGATTTTTTTCTCTGTAGCATCTTCTCAGTATACCAGAGGCATATGTATAACACACACACACACACTTCTCCATACAACCCTTTAATAACTTCTGCTTCAGTTTAACCCAGAATTGTAACAACAAACCCCTGTACAAGAGCAAGCTGCATTTCAAATTGCCCCTTCACCTGGTGTTAAACCTAGAGTGAGCTCTACAAGATCTTCATGCTGTCTGACACACCAGCAGAGAGAGAGAGAGAGAGAGAGAGAGAGAGAGAGAGAGAGTGCCAAAATAATTTATTCATGGAGAAGTCTTGATTTTGGACTTGTCGAAGTGATCTTTCAGTGTCAGTGAATCACTTGAAAACTCTTAATTTTATAGAGTATGACTGATCATGCTAATCTTTGGTGTTTGCTTAAGCAAGCATCACTATTACTATTGCTCATACTTAGGGTTAAGAATGTAATCAAACCCCTAACCCTAAGAATTAAAGTAAAAATAATAATAATAATTGTGTAACTCATCCTGCACCATTTGTGCTATGGACATGAATGATACAACGGGACTAAATGCACTTTTGATTTGTTCCCATATATGAAATATATTTCTCCCAAAACACTTAATAGCTATAAAAACTACCATAATTCTTTCCTAAACACCTGTTTTTCACAATGCACTGCAAAACTTTTCTGATCCATCAGGTCGTGTGCAATTTCTAAAGGTTGATTTTTTTTTTTTTATGTTGCTAGTGAGAATCCCAAAATGTATTACATTTATTTTGAGAAAAAATACTTGTTTGTCATTTACAGTTTTGTTCAAGGTGATTAAATACAAATGTTTTCAGTTACTGTCCAATAAGTGAAAGGATAGTACTTGGGTTAAAAAAATAAATAAATAATAAAAAATCCCCCTTGTTGCACACTGTAAAATCTAATTAGATGACCTTCCTTAAATGTTTAAGCCAATCGTACTTATTTGGCCCAAGTAAACTGAATGCAATTTTTTAAGTAACATAAACTAGTTACAAGTCAACTTAACGCATATGTGATTAAAGTTTCATTGTTTTTATTGAATTATTTAAATTGAGTTATAGCACATCTTATACAGTATAAGGGAAATTATGACTGGAATCTCGGTTAGCCATATGGCATATTGGATTCTCCTCAGTACTTTATTTAAAATACATTTGAATAAAGAAGAATGGCTTAATTTTAACAGGCTTTAAGTTCTCCAAAGGTAACACTTATCATGGAGACTTCACACAAATTACGACTATCAACCAGCTACAACAAAACAACAACAATAGTCATAAGAATTAAACCTATATACATTTTTAAATAACAATTATTATTTTTTGATATAAGTTCCCTTGTTCTGACCAAACATTCATCATTTATTCAAGTGCAAGGGCTTATGTGGATTCCACAAAGCTGAATTGTGTACTTTTGAGTTAGTAGTACTCGAAGCCAAAGTTTTAAGAATGTACAGTATAGAGTCACGAGTTCGAATCCAGGGCATGCTGAGTGACTCCAGTCAGGCTTCCTAAGCAACCTATTGGCCCGTCGCTATGGTGGGTAGAGTCACATTGGGTTAACCTCCTCGTGGTCGCTATAATGTAGTTCTCGCTCTCGGTGGGGCGCTTGGTGAGTTGTGCGTGGATGCCGCGGAGAATAGTGTGAGCCTCCACATGCACTAGGTCTCCGCGGTAACATGCTCAACAAGCCACGTGATAAGATGCGTGGATTGATGGTCTCAGACGCAGAGGCAACTGAGATTCGTCCTCCGCCACCCGTATTGAGGCGAGTCACTACGCCACCACGAGGACCTAGAGCGCATTGGGAATTGGGCATTCCAAATTGGGGTTATGATTCCAAAATGTGACATTTCAAGTACTGATTAATTAGGACCACTTAAATGTTTTTATTAATGACAACTTTAGGGTTTAGAGAGTAACGGTAACTTAATTAAAAATAGTAAGAATTGTAAAAAAATAAGCTTAAGTTGAGTAAACTAGTATTTTACAATTTGAGATAAGTATTAGTATTTACAGTGCAAGGGCTAAAGACCCCCAATAAAAAGAATACCAAGTGTGGGATAAACAAAACAACCTTCTGTTTCTGTTTCTTTTAAATTATGCTGCTCCATCAATATTCAATTATTTATTTATTTAATTCATTCTTTTTGAATCTTGATAGACTGTGACCAGAAAAAGCACATGTTCCTAAAGGGGTGCTTTTAGCCCCTTTGTACCCTACCTCAAATCATGCTCAAATCGAAACTCGGGGTAGGTGACCCTGGCAACCACTCGCAACAACCTAACATCTGGCTGCATGTTTTGCATGTTTAACCATGACTTAACCTTTTCTTCTGAAAATCTAGTATTAAAAACACTGATTGACTGTTTGAGAAAGCTATTTAGGATCAGTTGACAAGGTAAGATTAAAAACAAAAGGAAACTTTAACAGAATAGCAGCCAATGGGCCCGGAAGTCTAAATTACACCTTGAGCTTTTTTCGATAGACACTACATTACTTATGTGGAAGTTTATGCCCTGCCTTCCCATGCATTTGATATTTTTAAACAATTAATATTTGTTATTATATCAAAGAGGAGGCGTGCAGTTATCAAAAGCATGCAAGGAACAGGCTGCCCGTGGGCGCTTACCCAGCATCACATTCCTTTGTCTGTTTTATCTTTCTTGGTTTTGACTAATGTCAGTAACAGCTACGGGTAATAAACTGCTTGTTAGGATTTTGCTGTTGCCTCCGAGCACCAGCTTTGATTTATTGTCAACTTATTTGGCAGTGTTTCCTGATTACCTCTCGCAACGACTGCATGTTTATTGATTGGAAGTTAATAAAGCGACTTCATTTAAAGGCGTAGTTCGCCTTTGATGTGCAGGGCGACGCATATGGGGCACAATAAACTATCTTGCATTGTAACGGGCACAATAAACTATCTTGCGTTGTAACGTCAGCACAAAACATTTTCGTTTATAGAGTTGCAGGGTGTTATGAGTACGAAAACACTGTGGTTTCAGTAAACTTTGCACTGCATTAAAGGAATTTTTTGAGTTCCATGAAAGAAAGAAGTCATACGGGTTTGACATGAGGGTGAGTAAAAGACTTTTCTTCATTTTGACGCAACATTGCCAGATCAAAATGCTTGACTTAGCACATATGCAGAAAAGCCTAGTGTTACTCTAGTGTTTCTGTCACATCTGTGTCAAATTGCAGAAACATCTTTAAAAATTCAGTCAACAGCGTCTGGCAAACACAAGCCCCCTTGTTTGCTATTCATGTATGCCGGTGTACATTGTATCATGGCACATCTCGCCATGGGCCATGGATCCGCAACATGGCCGTTCCATCAAATTTTGATGTATTCATTTATGATTGTGAGTGAGAGTGTTTGTTTATAGATGAGATGTTTGCTTGGCGGACATCTGCAGCCATTCAACCGGCAACTGTGGGGTCAGCAGCATTCCGATGGGTCTTATCTCGGATCAGAGCTGGTTAACATTCCACTGGTGGGTTTGAGATCAGTGTCTAAGGAAGCTTCATGTCATATTCTCTCCATGGCATGCCCTCCCCAAATGAAGTTGTCTGCTAGGGGTGTGTGTGTGTAGCATGGCCTACGATGGTGACCAGTTTTAGAATCACTCTCTCTGTGTATTTACATGATTGTTTAATGTTGTCTTTGCAGGGTCAAGCTAAAGACCGTTAGCCTTGGGTTTGCTATGAGATACTGTTGTATAGCGTTCCATTTCGCATGTGTTGGGGAAGCCACTTTGAAACTGTAGTTTGAAGCCAAACTAAAAGCTTCTCAAGCTTTTTGAGGGAATAAAGCATCTAAGTTAGGGTGACGGCATCAAATTTGAACACATAAATGCTCCCGTGGTTTAATATATGTCTTCTAAAGCACTGCAATCACTTTGAGTGAGAATAAGATCAATATTTCAATCCTTATTTATGGTAGATCTCCACTTTCACTTTCACTCCCTTACAAAGAATCTAACAAAATTAAAAAATTTGCAGCAAATGTGCCGCTCGTTATTTTCACATGCAAATGAGCTTTTGATTTGCCGCAAATGTTTGCCACAAGTTTTCAGCTCTTCGCCGGTAGTGGTTAACCTCCGGCAAACCTTTGGCAACAATGGACAATTTGCCACAAAGCTCATTTGCATGTGAAAATTATCAGTGGCGAATCTTCAGCAAGTTTGCGGCAAATTTGCCATTAACTCTTGATTTTCATCAGGGCTTTCAGACAAGTGAAAGTGAAAGTGGAGATTTACAGTAAAAAAGGACATACATATTGATCTGTTTTTCACCCACACCTATCATATCGCTTATGAAGATATAGATTTAACCACTGGAATCACATGGATTACTTTAATGTTGCCTTTATGTGCTTTTTGGAGCTTGAAAGACCTGTTCACCATTCACTTGCATTGTATGAACCTTCAGAGCTGAAATGTTCTTCTAAAATTTTAGTTTGTGTTCAGTAGAAGAAAGAAACTAATACACATCTGGGATGGCATGAGGGTGAGTAAGGCATTAAGATGCATTTCGGGTGATCCGATCACATGTGGTCAGCCCTAAATACAGGACTAAATGGGGTCTAAAACGTTTTATGATCGGCTCACAGAAACCACATACGAATTTGAGGTGTAAACGGTAATCCGTCCTGTATGTGTCCCGGCAGCAGCGGAAAGTCACCCCTCACATGTCAATTAAACACTGTGCTAAAACAAGAGTTTAAACTTTGCCGTTTACGAGATTTAAAAGGAAATAACCATCCGATTGAAAAATGTAAAAAAGCAGATACATACACAATCATGAGAGCTTCCCGGATCTTCTTTAGTGTGTCTGATATCAACACAGATGACAAGCACGAACACCTGAAGCTCCTTTAATACAGACAATCCACTAAAATAACATATAACTCTGCTTGACATGTTGCGTTTGTGCTTAGATTAAATTTCAACTGCAAGAAAAAAAAAGTCCTACAGTAAGCTCCGAGATTGTTAATCGATGGTATATGCTTCTTTTGAAGCCATCAGTCCATGCTATTTCAACTTCATTTTTAAAAAATCGAGATTGATAGCGGAATTTCTGCTAAAGAACTACACTACCCATAATCCTGAAGAGAAAACATCCACCAATCAGAGAACTGTGGTGAACAAGACGTGCCAAAAGAGCTCTGCAGCAACCAGTCGATCTCTCTACGCTCTCAAACTACTTATAGATTTATACATATCTGAAGGTTTTGCCAAAAAATATATATGATATATTGATTCTATACTTATAATTTAAGTATACAACTTTAAATCAAGTTTTTTTTTATTTTCTTTCGTTTTTAATTTGATTATAAGGGGGCAATGCTTCATGGGATTGTAGTTAATGCTCTCATCGAAGACATTAAGTACACATTCTTGTACCTTTGTCTTTTTGTCCGATTTTTTCCAAATAGTTTTTTGCTTCAAATCAGAGTATGTAAAGTTGTGATTCACTTTGGAGCTGGTCGGTTTGGTTCATGGATTAGAACTCTTTAAAGAAGGATTTTTATCAAATTCCTATGGAAAATTTGAATGGGAAAAATACTTCTGGAACCAAGACAGCTGAACAAGTGGGCGGACACTGTTGAGCTCTATTGAGTGATGACATGAGTGACGAATCGGCAAATCTATTGTTTGAGTCAGTTCATTCAAACGAACCATCTGAATAAACAAAAACAAACCAACAAACAATGATTTGCTAAAACAAAGTGTCTGAAACCGATTTGTGAAACCCCCCAACAATTGTTACATTGCTGCTTGTTGGATAAAGTCACTTGTTTCTGGAAAAGTTAGAAGCACCACAAATTTAGTCTCCTCTTCTCTTCTCTCCTCCCCTCCATCATTTGATCTTTTTCCTTAAATTACTCATTATAAAATGCCCAATGGCAATACGGATTACACTCAATCTCTGTAATATGTAAATACAGCTCACCTAAAGTTCATTTACACAATCCGTAGCTAGTGTATGAATAAGACACACTTTTTCACATGCATAAATACACACCCTGACTTTCACCACTTCTCCAGCTGTCTCGGTTTTTTAGCTGCGTTTCTCTTTTGGATCCATCCCAAGAACCCGTGGTGTCAAAATACATTACGAACATCAAAACATTTCTGTTTACAACATCACAGTCATGTCAATTAAATCTGATAATTTATTTAAACATTTATCTTCCATCAGCCGGGAGAATTTTTAATCAAGCTCGGTATTTATTTTAAATTATCACTGTCAAGTGTGCATTTGTGTAAAATCCCTGGTACCATTAAAGATTTATCAGCTGAAATCTGTTTGGCTTTTATTTACTGTTAATTGGCTAAGTGGAGCACGGCTGCAATGAGCTAGCAACAGGTAATACTGAGACAAATCAGTCACATGGCAGGCTGTATCATGTAGGGGTAAACAGAAAAAAAGAACACTCTGTCATCATTTACTCACCGTTCCACACCCATATGAAATCTTCTTTTTAGGAACACAAAAGCAGAAGTTTGTTGGAATGTCCGAGATAATATTTTCCTTAAACAAAAACTGACATTGTCCATGAGGGTGAGTAAATGATAGTTTTAATGAACTTTCACTCTTTGGATGAACTATCTTTAAAGTTATATCTCCAAGATATTGCACATCAAGCGGTTGAGCGGTCTCAGTCTTGCTCGTCAATGAGACACAGGCCAGAAGCGTTAAAAAGGGGCGAGTTTAGAGGCACTATGAGAAATTTTGGTGGCCTCTTGTCTCATCACTAAAGGGCCGTAATATTAATCGGATGTGATAGTTTCAGAGGGCTTCTCCGAGGTTGTGTGGGAGTCAGTCAGAGTTGCTGTGTATTTCACACACACACCCACATACACACTCTGCCCTTTAACCACTGCTGTATCCACAGCCAGGTGTTTGCCCCGAGCCATGCTCATGTCTTCAGGCTCGCAGACGCTGATGTAATCACTCTGTCCTGCGAACCATGTAAAACAGAATAAGAAGATCTGTGTTTTGAGTCAGATTCAAGCATGAGAATGAGAAAAGTCGAAAAAAAAAAAAAAAACACCAACAGTATCTTGTTCAGTACTTTTGTACAATACAAGTCAAAGTTTGGAAACACCTACTGTATGCATTCTTTATTATGATTGTTTTTCTACAATCAGTGTTAGGGTAGATTACTTCTGAAATGTAATCCGATACTGATTACAAAGTACAAAGCTAAAATTGTAATCAGTAATGTAATCTTTAATATTACACTTTAGGTAATCCAATTTCATTATTTTTGGATTACTCATTGCATGTTTTTTATAAATGTAATCATTAATTTTTAATCTATTATATACCAAATGTATTTAGGTAACACTCCTTTCATTAAGCATTAGTTACAAACAAGAAAAAGTCCCGCACACTGCTGTTGAATGCAAAAAAATCGTACAAATGTTTTGACTGAATGCGACCTTCGTCAGACATTAATGTTTAATATTAAATTTAGGAATATAATCAGTACATTACATGCATTGAAAAGTAACTGTAATCTGATTATGCAAACTGTATTATGTAATAAAATCCAATTGCAAGCACTAGAATTTTGTAATCTCATTACGTAATCCAGATTATATGTAACCTGTTACTACCCTACACTTTCTACATTTTAGGTCAGGCATCAAAACTTTGAAATACAGCAACACAAAAGGATATACTGGAATTATGGAGTGACCAACAAACTATTCTTAAAGGGATAGTTCACCCAAAAATGAAAATTCTCTCATTTACTCACCCTCATGCCATCACAGATGTGTATGACTTACTTTCTTCTGCAGAACACAAATAAAGATTTTTAGAAGAATATCTCAGCACTGTAAATCCATACAATGCAACTGAATGGTGACCAGACCATTTGAAGCTCCAAAAATCACATAAAGTAACATGTTTCAAATGTTAAAGTAAAGCTAAACAGGCACCACATGTGACTTTCATATGTAAAAGTGAAAGTAGAGATTTATAGTAAAAAAAAGGACTCAATCCTAATTGTGTGTTTACAGTCTTGCAAATTACTAATAGTTATGTATCATCACTGAACCCTAAACATAACCTGAAATGTCATTATAGTTTTTTTTATTATTTAAATAGGTAACTAAATAAACAAGATAAACCAAAGATTTCACTGGCAGTGTATGTGAATACAGTATTTGTGTGTGTGTGTGTGTGCCTGAGATTCTAAAAATATGTATTTTTGTCCCCAAGAGAGACATACAATGACAAGGAAGTTGCATGCTTTTTTGAGGATGTGAGAACAATATCAATGTATTCATGATATTTATATATTTAAATATATTTATAAGCGAGTACCCCATAGGGGTGGTGGGCCCTGCTCTGCTAATGATATGCAAATGGGGTGTAATATCTGATGTTTTGTTCTGTCTCAAGTTTATTTTGGTGTGTTTTGCATGAAGGTGAGCAACACCATAGACCTGCAGGCATGTGAGGTCTGATTTTTTATTCATGATGCTACAGTGGATCTCAGATTTTGAAACAGACCAGGTGCAATCACAGAGGCCTTAGTTTGCTGCTGACTGTGCACCTATTAACACTAAAGTGTTCTATAGAGTTATTGGACCATTTTGGACCATTCCTTGATTATGGGCTGATGGGTATCCATCCATCCAAAATATGTATTCGGCTTTAGCGTTTGTATTATCAACAGCAGCTACATACATTTCAGAACAATTGTCAAAGGAAAGCATTTTTGGGACTATCCGTATTTTAAAAGATTTTTTTGCATCAACAGTAATATCATTCCCTCTGACCACTTTTTATAAACCCAATGATGAGTTTACTGTGAAAACCACAACACGCACGCGAAAGGGTCATTTCATATGCCCTCATAAATTTGACAGACCCTTAGTGTCATGGGTAAGCACTCATGATTGTGTTATTTGATTGTGTTTTATTTGTTGTTGGCTGGACATCAATAAAAGGAATCAATGAACATGCTGGAAGATCCCATAAGCCCTGTACTCCGTGTCTACAGCAGGGTGGCCTGTCTTCCTGAGTATCTGTGAAATTGGGTCAGATTCTTGGCTGCCGTTGCCGTCTTTGGAGCGTGCATCGCCAAATTTACATTCTGCTGTCATCACAGGGAGATAAATGCCAAATAGCACACACACACACACACACACACACACACACACACACACACACACACATCTCAACAGCTGTTTTGTCATGTGTAGTGTCTGTTTGGTAGCTGCACATCTTTTCTTGAGAGCCCTTTGTGATCTAAGATAAGATTTCACACATTTTGTCACAGTGATTTTATTATTGATTTGTGAAGAGCACTGTGATTTTTGATTATATTGGTAAACAATATTACAGGTTACTATTCGAATAGATTATTATTTCCTGCATTTTCACTTTAAAAATATTTTACAGTAACATCTTGGTTTTAGGGATATTCAGAGCACTTTACTAGCAATTCCATTTGAAAGATAGCTACTGTAATTACTAAAAACAATATATACTGTAAAACTACTGTACAACCTTTCAACAATGTTACTGTAAAGAACAACAATATATTGTATTTCACATAATACAATTAGCTGTAAATTGCTTTCTACATCATCATACTGTAGTTCTATTTTTACAGCAATTAACAAAATGTTTACAGTACATTGTTGCCAACTTTTTTAACAGCTAATTCTGGTCAATTCCAGCTTCTCTTGTATTTGGTAAATTAAATTCACTCTGTTTATAACCATCTCCCTTTAACTGTGAAGGCCAAGAGTGTTTTATTAGCTGCATTTTTTATTATTTGTCTGCTAGATAGGACATTTATCATTTACCATGGCAAATCCTAATCCTCTTTCCTAATGCTGACATTTGGAGAATTCATGATTTACATAATTAGACAACTTTGATCTGTGATTTGTGAAATTTTCGTTTTAACACACATCTCTCGTGCCATGCACTGATGCTGTTAGTCCATGGCTTAGACATGACATTTGAAGGACATGTTTAAAAAAAGTTCAGGACATGCCTAGCTTGATGTTTCAAGTGTTTGAAGAAAATACACTCACACTTATTTGTCCAAAAAAATAAAGTGCTTTGATAACACCATTTATGGGTGCATCTATTGAAACCTATCAATTAACACGCTCCGGTCATATTTCACTCCAAAATCAAAAGAAATAAGAATTTGTATTTTGCTTAAAGAACATGAAAAGCTCATTACTGTAATGCAAAGAAGAAATTATATATTTATATTTTGATTATATATTTATATATATATATATTATGCTGGTTTTAAATAATAATAAAAAAAACTATTATGAGAATCTAATGAGATTCACCATTGACAATAAGTGAACTATTATTATTAAATGGGATATTCTTATTTATTTAATTTATTTATTTATTTATTTTTTTTGTGAGGGGGGTGGGGGTGAGGACGTGTCCTGGACTTATTTTTGCAAGATTTACCCTTATGTTCCTCTTTGAGGTGATTTATCTCTAAATATAGGCCACATAGAAAAAGAGTGAAACAGACAGAGAGCGAGAGAGAGCACTGTGGTGTCTTATTGATTTTTCTTTTTGTTCTCTCGGGGGGTTTGAGTGGCAGACACAGGCCTCAGACTGTGATTCTGTGTCAAAGAGACCAAGGCCTCTCAGCAGGACTTAGGTCAAAGTACCACTCTCTCTCTCTCTCTCTCTCTCTCTCTCACACACACACACACACATAGCATCACAGCAGGACATCCTCAGGTAACACTGCAATGTGTCAATGTGTCAAAAAGACATTTTTTTTGTCAGCTTTGTTGTAGGTGCAGGGGGCATGGTGAACAAAATATCGGAGAAAGAAATGTTATACTCTGTCATATTACACAATTCTCTGGAATACTTCATTCTGATTGGTTAATCGTGGCGTTCAGCCAAATATTTTTGTATATTGACCGTTGTCTCAGGAAACCAATTTCCCTTATATCTGTACCAGTTTTGTGTCTCTCATATCACTAGTTTCTTTCTTCTCATGCAATAAAATAATTTAAACTCATAAATCAATATTTCATGTCCATTTATTTATTTGGAAAGTTGTCATGCAATATGTGGGATAATGTACAGTCAGTCGGTCATTATTGCAAAGTTAGCCACTTTGTGGATGAAACAGCCTTTAATTGAATTTCTTCCTTTACAATGAAAGTGAATGGTGACTGAGGCTGTCATTCTGCCGTACATCAACTTTTGTGTTCCAGGGAAGAAAGAGGGAAAATGATATGGGTTTGGAAAAAAATGACACTGAGTAAATTATGACAGAATTTTCATTTCTGGGTGAAATATCCCTTTAAATTGTTTCATTCATCGATCCATGTGGAAACAATCATTGTAACTTAATGTCAGGCCCAACATCCTATGTTTACTGTAAATTAACTTCTCATAGACAGCTACTGAAATCAACAGCACTAGGTCTGACCATAAAAATATATACTATTAGAAAAGATCAAGTGTTCTTTGTCAGGTCAACTTTGTCTGGGCCAGATTTTAATTATTGTCAGTGCAGCACGCTGCGTTTGCCTCATCAACTGGATAAATATTTGACTCCCATTCTATAAATTGGAATGGGGGGCTCAATTTAAAGGCACGGTTTCACCAAGCCTGGCTTGATGTGGTTTGGATTCTCTCTCCGCAGGTGACCAAGGCTGTCACCGCATGAGGTAAATTAAAACTCTGATTTCTTTTAAAAAGAAGAATTGAATATTCTTGCACTTTTGTATTTTTAATATTTAATTACGACCTATGCCAGAGCCTAATCTTGGAATTAGTGTGAGCATTAAATTAATCAGAGTGGGCGAAAATGCTAGTGTTCTTCCGATGTATTTCAGTAATGCATGTAGGCTTCTTGGGGGAATGTGTGTATGTGTGTGTGTGTGTGTACTGACTGATCTGTGGGTACCCAGGGGTGTGCTAACAGGACTCAGGGGTATGTGTGCACAGCGTGAGGTGGCTTACAGCAAGACAGTGTGAATATGGGGTGTCACGTATGCCTGGAATAAATTCCGCCCACCCCCTGCCTATGCATAACCCCTGTTACCTACAAATGCTTATGATAAATCCATATGTGTGAGTCACAATAAACAACTGAGATTAGAACCGAAATATTACATACTGATCGCACCAGTAAACATGTTCCTGATACAATATGATGATAATGTACAGAGAAAGATGTTAATCTGAATAGGCGTACACAAAGTTGGGCCTTTATATGCATTAGGCCCGAAACATAATCTACAGAAGTACACAAATGTCAACAATTTCATATCATAACGTCATCGTTTACCAAAGAATGCGGTAATGAAGAGTGTTTTCCATACGCTCCATTTTCAGTTGAGTTGAACACCATTTTCAGCAGAAAACATAGTTTTTGTTTCTTAGCTTCATCATTTTTCAAAGTATGTGTTACCAAAAAGCATTTTCCAAAGTCTCAATGTGGATGAGAGGCCTAAACATAGCAAAATCAGGCCACATCCACACCAATTGTGTTGAAAACTCAGTTTTCAGTGTCCTAACACCACAGTACAGTATGTGGTAATTGAGATCGTTTTCGAAATGCTCCGTTTCTTGTGGAGGGAAACACCGTTCCAGTATGGATGAGAGGCATAAACGTAGCAAACTCTAGCCCCTTTCACACATGCAACAGGTAAATTACAGGAAATTCACTGGGTTGCCTTTAGGCCTGTGATCGATGCCTTTTTCGTGCATCGATAATCGGAAGATTTTCCCGATGATTATCGATATATATCAATTTTTTTTCGAGTTATAAATAGGGCTGCTCGTTGCACAGTAGTCTTTGTCTTTCTAATCACCAGAGCAAAATTTACCAGTATTTTCAATAGGGTCATGTTCACACATGACCTCTAACCTGAAAATTGCAGTACATTTTCTGGAAAAGGCTGTATGTGTAAAAGGGACTAATGCATTTTCGAATCAAAACGTTCCAATCTCCAAGATTTCAAGTCTCTCTTTCAATATACATGAACAACCACGCCCCTAAAAGCAAAACTGCGGTATTTCAACAGACTTAATAATTTGACAGGTATTTGGGGGTTTTTAGTGAAATGTCAACCAGGTTATATTGGCTGCATATGGGTCAGCACTTTGATCTATGGATCTTCCATTCACAACCTGTTAGCTATTTTGCAGCTGTTCACTTGTACGGCTGCAGTTTTTGCACACTCCTGCGTTTCCCAGCACTTTGGCCTTTACTTTAAAGTAGTCTAACAACTCCCAGGCACAGAGCAAACAACATTCCTTTTATTTAGAAGATACATATTTATGAACTCAAGACATGTCGTGTGGACATTTGCTACTGATTATACCTGCATATTTCAGAGGTTGCACAGCTCCCTCCAGATGTGTTCTATAGCGTGTACAACCCGGTGACTCTTAACTCTGTTTTTTGAAAGGCGTGCCATAAATGGTGTTTGTTTTCGTTTCTATCAAAGCAATTACACATCGTTAATCATGAGGCCTGTTGTTTTAATTAGTTTATTTATCCGTGCCACCTTATCACTGCCCCGATAATGTCCCTATGGCCTGCCTTGACTGAAACAACATGTCCCTACTGATAAAATGGATGACAAAAGTCTTTAGTATGTTAATCACACAGTGACCTTAACAAAAAACAAAACAAAAAAATCAGACAAAGATGGAATAAAAAATAAAAAAATAACCCTAAAGCCATTAGTCATCCAGGTCGTTAGGGTTCGTCCAGTTTTCACGGTCCGCTTGATGAGTGTGGGGGGGGGGGGGGGGGGGCTCTCTCTCGGCTTCAAAGCACGACTTATTAAGTTCTTTTCATTCAGTGGAGACTTCTGCAAGCTTTCTTTGAAGATTTGATCAGTTTCTGATGTGCATTGTGGCTGCGCAGTGGTTCAAAGTGGCACCTTTCTTTTGCTGGCCATTAAAGTCGAGATGGGAAAAGAATCTGTATGTCTCCCATTTTTATTCCAATCACAGAGCCCAAGAATAATCTCATTAGTGCTAATTACAGGTTTCCTATTCCACCACATTTCCTTCTACCCATTTGGTGTGAAATTTTAATTCCATAACAAAAACCAAATGGTAAGAACACAGAAAGGCGAGTCGCGGCGCTCTGCAAGGGGCCCTATATGCCTTTTTGTTAGCTACAGATAACCCTCCCTCCCTGCCTGCCTGCTTGGAGCAATTTGTTCTCCTTGATGAATAACAGGTATAATTGAGTGGCACAGTTTTCTCTCCAAAGCCAATCTAGAAGTTGGAGAAATGGCCAACTTCAAAGTGGGTATCTTACATCAAAATGACACAAAACACCTTACTTGTTTCACTCTCAAAGTGTGTGCCTAGACTTTTCTTACTCTAGGATCTCGATGAATACAGTTATTCATATGGTAATTTCTTTGCAGTGTTGGAGTCACTCAAAGAACAACTTAAAGTGGGCACTGGATTGATGTAACTTCCTAAAAAAATTGTCAAGTTTCGAATGCTTGGCAAAACGCCAAGTGAAAATTGTTTCGTTTTCTCCACTGATTGTTCCTCTGTCGCCATGTATGCATCCACGCCTGCCGTGTTACCTCAAATATTTACAAAATCATGGTAGGTGGCTTTTTGTCAGCGATGTTGTCATTGTGACAGGCAGTTTTACTGCATGCATGCACTGTAAACCCTAGTGTTTGGCAGTGTTTTAGCAATCAGGCATGCTGCAACACAAACAGATGAAGACAATAGAGACGTTTCCTCTTTCCTCTGAAATGTGACTCTGACAGATGCTTTGCTGACACTACTGTGACATGACCACGACACAACATGACGGCTTGACGCACTCTCTGTGACTTCAGTTCCTTATTCGGGCTCTAAAGCGCATGATTTAACACAAGATAAATGTTTGTCAGTGGTGTCACTGCGGAATACACAGGAAAGCATGAAAGCGCTGTCCCGTGTGAATGAAATGAAACACAATAATATATTCAAATACTAATGTGTGATTTTGGCTTTTCGGAAACTAGAGTTTTTTTGTTCTACTTTGTGGTAAGTTTAAGAATTTATTCTGTTATTATTTATGCATTATTTCGAAAATTCTGTCATCATCTGATAAGCCAGTCCTTACTGTAACTACCTCATTGTGCAATAAACATTATGTCTTAATGTTATGGCTAAATGTTGTGTCTTGTGCCTTATTTACACATTCTTGCGGTGTTCAAAACCTGAATACTGTCAGAAGACTCTTCTCACAGCTCTTTTAATACAACAAATGTGTATAGGGATCATTAAAACTGAAAATCTTCCATTCTTCTGCAGCCCTCAAATGTCATTCTCCATTCTCCGTATCTGAACTGATGACACACGGCTATGACACATGCAAGAACCAATGTCATTTTGGCCATTTTTTAATCTGAATGCAAACTATAGGGGCTATAAACATAAGTCCCTATACCTCACCCATGCCCACATAATTAAAATAAAATCGGGTGCAAGAGCCTAAGTCCAGTACCCCAAAAGTCTCAGATAATACATTTAAAAACAACATATTACTGAGTAAAATGAGAAAAATAATTAAAAAGAATAAAAACAGCAACATTTGATTACACAGTTTATTAAGGGCCAAATATCTTTTTTTCAGCATATCACAGGGCTTCAGAAGACTTGGAAAATAATGCACGATTCATATGGACTACTTTTTTGTGCTCTTATGTTGTTTTTAAGTCCCTTCTGTGAGTAACTAATGACATAATTTTCATTTTATGTGAACTATTCCTTTAATATACAAATATCAGGCTGTGCTTTGTGTAAGTTTCAAAACTGATAACTTTAAAAGCAAGGGGGGTCAGCTAAGCCCTGCTGATTCTGAGTTTTACCTTTAATGCAGAGTCTCAAAGAGCATCAGTATCTGAGTAATTACCGTCCAAGGGGTGCAAAGACTGAAAGTTATTACCAATCAGTGGGGTAATAGATTCAACACTTATAAATGGAGAATCCAGCATTTCTCTGCAGCGAGGAGGGTCTCTGCAAGATGGATTAGGTGGGGTTTGTGAGTTCAACATTGACACAGATTCATCGTAAATCATTATGCCACAGACCTGGAGTGATTTCTGTATTAGGAGCCGAAAATGGAGTTCACCCAGTCAATGAGGAGGGCATATTTCACATCAATCACTTCCATGCTCATAGGCTTTATCTGCCAGCAAGGCCACTGAGAGAATGGACTGAATAAGTTTAGGGCTATTTGTGTATGTGTACATGTGTAGAATTCAGGCAGCTTAGATTAGCATTGATGCAACAACAGTGCACAATAAATAAGAAAATCTGCATTAAAAATAAAACACAGGGAAACTCTTGTTTTCATAATTAGGAGATTTTTGTTAGTCAAAGTGGAGGTAAAATTGTTTTGGGCATGTCCTCAAAGGGTGAAAAAGGTTAATAAAGAGACTAATGTATGTCTTTATTCACAACCAAAAGTTAGTTAGGGTTTAGTTAGGATAAGCCTAGTCTATAGGGTTTATTTTAGGTATGTAAAATGCAGGCTTTAGAATAATTGTAATTTTTAGATATAATTTTAGAATAACAGAAGTCATTGGAACATCTCCATTTAGATAGATAGGTAAATATGCCTGCATGTCGGTATGAGAAAGCCAAAATCACTTCTACATAGTCTCATTTCATTCACAATTATGTCAGTACACACTCACACGCTCATGTGGTCCATCTGAATGCAGCTGTTTGTGCTCATCTGGCGCAGCCGCGCGCTGCCTCGGAATCCGGATATGATGAAAGATGATTCAGCTCAAACTTTCTCCAGCAACAGCAGCAGCTCGAGCGCGCGTGGGACTGCGAATACCTGACAGGGACTTTTGAACACTTTTACGGAAGAATTTGAAAAGTTTAACAGGGTTCTAAAGACTCTAACGGAACTTTTTTCCCTAACAGGACAGGGTTTTGCCTGATGAAAGAATGCGAATAAAGACTTTGGGAGTTGACATGTTTGAAAGGTACTCGAAACCCAAACATTTTTCGTTACATTGTTTGTAAACAGAAGCAATATTGAATTATCAAGCTTAAAATAAGTTTAAAACAGTGTTTGTGACATTATGTGTTTTGTTAGTGCGATAAAATCAAAGCAAAACTTTCAACAGAAGTTTAACGACAGTTAACAGGATTACGTCACTCCCGAGAAAAGAAATCTCATACAACGCTGGCGTTTGTTTACATTTGACGCTACGGTATCAGCTGATGTAACTGTTGACACAACAATAGTTTATTTTTATTTTTATAATTATTGTTTTTATTTTTTTATTACAGGTTCGACGCGTGATTAGTAAGAAGAGTGTTTTTTCGGGTGTGTTTAGTATCTAAACTACAAGTCTGGCTCATGTCCTCGGAGACTATCTTACTTCCGGAGGGGCCTGAAGGGCCAAAAAAGCAGCTCCAACAGGAGACAAGTCCACTTCTGTCCAACTCACCAGGTAAGAAGGGTGATCTTCCATTTCTGAGATTCTGTAAACACTTATTTATGATGTCACAAATACCTCTATTTCCATAGCTTTTAAAGTGCACTCGCTTTATATCACTATATGCATGAATTAATTATTGTTTTTGGCATGCATGGTGTAAGTATGTATATTTTATTGGGTCAGTAGCCATTTTTAATGACAGATACATATTTGTAAACCACACTAACAAGGCTAGGCATATGTTCATGGCTGGTATCTGTCTTGCATGAAAAGCAGCTTGCAAACAGATTCCACATATGTATGTTGTGCCAGTAGTCATGATAATGTTTTCATTATTTCCCAATAAAGATTGAAGAGCGCCTTGGTTACTATTAGCAGGAACTACTGCCAATTATAGTTTTTAATTAACTTTCTGGTTGCGTGTGAGATTATCTCATGCAAAATAAGCTTTGCCCACCCCCCTCTTTTTCTTAGGCACTGAACCATTAACCATCCTATTTATACCAAGCATCATTATAGCACTGTCAAAAAATGGCAAAGTAGGACAAAGTAAGCAATCATAGGCTCTGGTGACAAATGGATTTTTGTAGGGCCTTCAAAGTCTCTCCGTTAGGACTGGAATTCCCTCCCAGGGGACTGTGCATGCTCAGAGAATAGACCAATTTATTTCAAACTGTAATCGCTAAATACAGCGATGCATCACGAGGCTGCCGGTGCTGTATGTGCACAACGATTTGAGAAGTTATGGTCAGAATAAAGGTTTACCATTCATCTGACTCAGGGCCAGATCAAGTGATATCCATCTCTGTATCTAAAGCTACTGTATCGTATTGATCTTGTCCCATAATATGCTGTAACAAAGGCTGTAGAAAGACCCCCCCCCCAAAAAAAAACGAAACACTTTGAGGTTGCCAAAAGTGAAGATATGCTTCTGTTTGCTGAGTCACATGCTTTATTCCCAACTTTCACTTGACTGATGAAAAAACACAGTTCTGTATAAAAAGCTTTGACAATGCTAAATAAATGAGTGCTTTGCTACTGCCTGTGTACAAGTGTGGCCACATTGAAGGCTGCCATAAATAGAAAGAATACCTGTTGTGTTTCACAGTAGCAGAGTCAGATGTTTGTGGATACAGAAACATATTTTCATGAAGGGGTGGGCGATATGACCAAAATTCTATATCACGGTATAAGTAATTTTATATCATGGTAACGTATATATCACTAATATATATATATATATATATATATATATATATATATATATATATATATATATATATTTATATATTTTTTTTTTTAAGAAAATCAAGATTTTTTTTATTAAATATCCATGTGATAGGGGTGGGCGATAAGCAAAAAATTACATCTCGATATTCTTAAAAGTTTTGGTTGATAAAGATGTACATGAGATATACATGAAGATAGGCTTATAGCCTACATTTACATCTATTTTGATGAAAAGTAATTCCAAAAAAAACATTTTTTATTTAAAATTATGTCCAAAGTAGCCTAATGGTACACCTGTCATGTCCATTTCATTGAAAAAAAAAAAAAAAAAAACTTTCTCAGTCAATAAATCATTATTAAAATAATATTAGATCTGTTTTATATCGTTTTTCAATCCAAGCAAAAAAACAAACCGATCCATCAGGTAGTTGTTTTGAATTTAGCCTTCCACAGGACACTGCAAATCTTTTTGGCAACTATGTAGCCTACTAGATATAAATGCATGGTTGAGTTGTTGTCATTGTTGTCATTTATTTAATTATTCCTGAAGGAATGTACTCAGTGCGAAAGCTTGACGGTGCCAGCAACACTATAAAGAGCAGCAGGGCTTTAAGCCGAAGGTCCATTTCACACCATGGAGAACATAGCATTTTATGAACAAGATCTTCCTCATTTTTGGTTGGAATGTGAAGTGATTAGAACCTGAGGCGCACTCTCTCTCCCCCGTCTACCCACGCCAGAAAGAGCGCGTTCTTGAGAAAACAGCGCCTTTAAATGCAAAAAATAAATGTTGTCTCCTGAGTTTGACTTGATTTGGAGTCATTCTGTTGTTCTGTGTTCATCTTTATCCGTGTTTTTTTCTTGCTTTCAGTCTCGCATGCACCAAGAGTGAGAGTCTAACACAGATATTTACATACCGTGAAATATACGGTATAGAAAATGTCTACAGGTTGACATTTTATTTCATCCCCATGATGATATATATCGCAATACCGCCCAACCCTATTGTCATGTTTAGAGTTTAAAGGATTAGTTTTACCAAACACTTAATCAATTACTCACCCACATGTGTTTTTAAACCTGTATGACTTTCTTCCATAGAACACAGGAGGAGACATTTTCAAGAATTGTGTTGGTCACTCTTCTCCATGCCATTACATTAAACGGGGACAGAAGCTTTCCAGCTTCAAAAAGGACACAAACCATAAAAAAAATGTCCATACAGCTTGTGCGCTATATTCTAAGTCGTCTTAAAGGTTTGGAACAAATTAGATTTTTTGGGTGAACTGTTCCTGTAAGTGCAATGCTTAAAGGTCACCTATCTTTTTGTATGCCTATCAGGCAGGTTTTGCCTACATCCATTTTCCAATTTAGATGAATGCCGTCTTTATAGCTGTAAAAACGTTGGCAGGTATTGTGCACCCAGGAGCAGAATTGAGAAAATGAGATCCAGAGTTCTGGCCTGGGCCTACCTGATCCACCCACACAGTTTTGCAACCGTTCACCAAAGGAATCTGTTTTATCTGGCAAATTAGAGCTGCTTTTTCTATTCTTGATGCAGAGGAAAGCTAATATGAACCTCACATTGGCCTTTTGCATGCTTGGCTTCCTGGCAGCTATGAACTAGAGCAAACTGGATTTCTGAATAGTGAGGAAATGCCATTTAGCAGATGTTAGGCTGATTGATAACTTGTTTTTGTTCATTTGTTTGTCTAGACAAACAAAACAGCTGCACTGATGAATCACCAGACACTATGGAAACATCCCAAACTCCACTACCCGGAGATCACACTGCAGATGAGCAGGGTCACATGACCGGGGTGAACCACACTCATGATGACCTCGTTAGAAGTAAGTGTTGTGTTTGTCACGTAATACGGTCAGACTTGTGATCATTGGCCAGACTCCAGTAACAATTGTTTATGCATATTTTTGTCTGATCTTGCCCACAAGTTTTGTCTTTAGTTAGAATGAGGATTATTCATAAAACATGTACCTAGATATCAAAGTTTCTATTTCTATCATATAACAAATGCCATGTTTGCAAATACAGTGTCTGCAGGACAAGCCATTCCGTAATGGTTTTTATAGTTTATGAAACGGGAATGTCAAGTTTTGAATTTGGGATTTTGTTTTTTATAATCAGTCTAGATTTGCTCTGTATATGAAATGTATTCCATTGAACAAGTTTGTGGTAGATCAGCATAAACTTCAAAGCATTTTGTGATCAAATGACATTTGGAATTATCATCTTGAATATCAACGTTTGTCAGCAATTTTTACAGTTTGACATTACTGAAAACTGAAGCTTACATCTGGAAAACATGAATGTGGTTTTAATTCTTTAAACCACGTACAGTGCTGATAATTGATTTTATAGTGATTCCTATCACTATTTACTGCAGCACTGATATTCTTTGCCTTTGGGAGAAGCTTTGTAATGATTTGAGATTATGATAATGCATAATCTGTTTGTAAGCTTGTCCACTCAGTTTTATCATTGTCAAGATAATGCAATAGGTGCCAATAGCATTGACTGTTTGGCATTCATTGTGTTAGGCTACATTGGGGTAATTAGATTAAATGTATAGAATTTAAACCAGCATGTTTGTAATCCAATAAAGTTAGTTTACACTACTTTTTTTTTTTTAAATAGTTTACACTACTTGCAGTCATTCCCCTGCCAAAGTCTTGAAAGCTTTGTGAGGAAGGATATCCCATTGTGGTTTGGCCTTGGCTGTTCTGAATCTGGAAATCACAGCTGAGAATTTAAATGTGCTTAAATGGGAGATCTCTTACCTGGTAAAGCATGGAGTTGCATCATAGAGACATTTCTTGCTCTGCTAGGGTTTGTGTACTGTAAAAATATTGAATTTGATAACATCTTGGATGTTGCTGCTCAGCAAATGAGATCTAGGTCAGCTCAGCACGGTTGTTGAACTAACCCAGGGCACTGTTTTATGCATATGAGGTCAAATGGATGTGAAGTCATGGAAAAGCTCACACATCACTGGAATGGCTGGAAATAATTAGGGGAAACAAAGATTTGAAACAAAGGATGTGATTGGAAAATTCTCACCACTTGTGTTTGGAGGGGAAAAGTTCCTGACACACCCACTTCCCACAATACTGTTGTATGGAAATCTGGTGGACTATGCAAGATGTCAGAGAAAGGCCCTCTTCTCTCTTTCTCTCTGTCTATCGCTTTCTTTATCTATGTTTTTCTCTTATTTGAAATGTTCTGTCTTGAGATGAGGAAACACTTTAACTGTCATTTTACTAACAATATTACTGTTCACCTCATGAAAGTAGCTTTAACCTTAGTAGTAGCTTCGCTTGCATTCAATTAAGTTTTTAGGCTGCACCTAGGAACATGGAAACAAGAAAAGCTCCATGACCGTTTTTGAGGAACTGAAATTTAAAGCAATGTTTGCTTATTTCTCTGACATGTTTTTTTTGTTGTAGTGTTAGCAACTGATTGCTTTGTCTAATTGTTGCTGCAAATCAGTAACGGCAAACTTTTTTCTAGGTTGTAACTGTCAACTTTTCTCTCTTTTTTTTCTCTCTCATATTTTCTTCTGTATTGTCCTATTAAAGTGTTAGTTCTCCCAAAAATGAACATTCTCCGATCATTTACTCCTCATGCCATTCCAGATGTGTGACTTTCTTCTGCTGAACACAAACAAAGATGTTTAGGAGAATATTTCAGCTCTCTAGGTCCGTTCAAAGCAAGTGAATGGTGGCGAGAACTTTGAAGGTCCAAAAAGCACATAAAGGCAACATAAAAGTAATCCATAAGACTCCAGTGGTTAAATCTATATCTTCAGAAGCGATGTGATAGGGGTGGGTGAGAAACAGATCAATATTTAAGTCTTTTTTTATTTTTTTTATTTTTTTTTACTATAAATTCTCCTCCCTGCCCAGTAGGTGGTGATATGCATGAAGAATGTGAATAACCAAAAACAAAGAAAAAGAATGTGGAAGTGAAAGTGAAAGTAAAATGGAAGATTTATAGTCAAAGTTATATTAAAAATTTTGGCCACTATTCACTTGCATTATATGGACCTACAGAGCTGAGATATTCTTCTAAAAATCTTTCTTTGTGTTCGGCAGAAGAAAAAGTCATACACATCTGGGATGCATGAGGGTGAGTAAATGATAAGAGAATTTTCCTTTTTGGGTGAACTCTCCCTTTAACTGAGAGTTTACATGTGTAACCAAGGCAAAATAACTCTTATGCCCAATTGTCTATTCAGCATCTTTTAAAAGGTTTTGTCAATAAAAAATGTTTTCTCTATAGATCACAAGCAATTATACCTCAGTTAGGACCTGTCAGGATGGCATTATGTGTAGTTGTTGTCTCTCTGTGCAATGATTGGCCCATCTTCCTTTTTTTTTTTTTTTTTTTTTTTTTAGGGGTGGGGGGGATTTTTCCCCTTTTTCACCCAATTTGGAATGCCCAATTCCCAGTGCGCTTTTAAGTCCTCATGGTCGCGTGGTGATTCGCATCAATCCGGGTGGCGGAGGATGAATCCCAGTTGCCTCCGCGTCTGAGACCATCAACCCGTGCATCTTATCACGTGGCTTGTTGAGCGTGTTGCCACGGAGACATAGCGCGTGTGGAGGCTTCACGCAATCCACCGCGGCATCCGTGCTCAACTCACCACGTGCCCCACCGAGAACAAACCACATTATAGCGACCGTGAGGAGGTTACCCCATGTGACTCTACCCTCCCTAGCAACCGGGCCAATTTGGTTGCTTAGGAGACCTGGCTGGAGTCACTCGGCACGCCCTGGGATTCAAACTAGCGAACTAGCGAACTCCAGGGGTGGTAGCCAGCGTCTTTTACCACTGAGCTACCCAGGCCCCTCGATTGGCCCATTTTCATTGCTACAGTAGGATGTTATATGTGTCTGCTTTAGAAAGTTACAAGGCTACTTTTGGAATCCTCTCAAATAATTATTAGATTATTTAACTGGATATGTGTACAAGTCTTTAGAATATATGTTAGGCTGTATTACATATGATAGGCAGACTGACCTAGTGATGCTTACTGAGAGGATATTCTTTTTGATTTTTCATTTTAACGGGAATCCGCACGATTTCGTGCAACGGACTTCCGGTGGCGAAGAATTTCCCTTGGGGATTTCGCGTGGAGTTCAAGTATGTTGAACAATCAATATAATTTTGCTGCAAGTTTCATTTTATACTTCACTCTCACAGAGTATAAATTGCAGCATTAAAAAGAGGCTGCTTGGCAGTTTTTTGCTGGTTTCACATACACTCAATGTCAGGCCACGCTTTCTTCATCCACAGAATTTTGCAAAGGTAAATGTGGCCGTGCCTTAAGGCAGCACACTAATTTGACTGAGAAGTATGATGTGATTGTGATGAGGAGGAGGGCATGGCCGGGCCGTGATGGAGCACGGCTGGCGCTGAATCAGCTGATCAACGGGAGAGTGAGATAAAGGGCAGCCGGAGACGCCGGTTCGAGAGAGAGAGAGAGAGAGAGACACACACTCGGCCGCATTGCATATATGTCTGTGCTTGTTTACATTTGTTTTAAGTTGAGTTTCTCATTAAAACTTTGTTTACTGTTCAGCCGTTCCCGCCTCCTCCTTGCCCGTCCTTATACTGTTACAGTGGTGCTTACGATCCCGAAGCATACCTCGACTTCTTCAAGAAGACAACTGAGGTGTGGGAATGGCCGGCTGACCAGTGGGTGGCCCGACTGTTGCCACTACTCTCCAGGGAAGCGCAGCTTGCGGCCCAATAGCTCCCCGCAGCCAACCTCCTTGTTACGCTGACTTGAGTCATTCTGCAACGGGTTGGCCGGACCCCCGAACAGAGCCGACAGCACCTCCGCACCCTGAAGCTGGGCAAACACGGCCGCCCGTTCGCCTTCGCACAGCAGCTACAGGATGCCTGCCGGAAATGGTTGCTGGTGGGGGAACCCCACAGCGCCCAGGACATCATGGACATGGTGGTTCTGGAGCAGTTCGTGTCCGGCTGCCCTTTATTTTCTCTCCCGCTGATCAACTGATTCAGCGCCGGCCGTGCTCCATCACGGCTTGGCCACAACCTCCTCCTCGTCACAGTGATATTTACAGTCCAGAGCAAGAAATCGATTGGAAGTCAACTTGACTGGCCACTTTAGAGCAGTTTATCTTGTTTTATCATATTTTCATTTTAATTTCCAACCAGAATCCTCTGCCTACAGATAAAACACACTTATTTAGCATTGTCCGTTTAAACACATGGGCAGTTCTGTGCAAGACTATAAAAGCAAGTACTTTAAATGGGCCATGCTAGCACACACGTCAGCTATTCGTGCATTGTAGTGTGTACTGGCTTATCCAGTGCTATGTAATGATGTTCACTGCTTGTTGCATGTTCTCATGCTTTGGAGGAGTTTCATTTTTGTAAAATGTGGTGAGTTTCCCAACTGAAAGGTTTGTTCAGGCCTGGAGCTGAATGAATTACAAGCTAATGATGTAATAATCAAGGGGTGTTTAATCACTGACTGAGTTATTTACTTAAGTATCAGTAATTTTTAAATATATATCATTCTATACGATGAAAACAACTCTGTTATGTCTGGAATTCTAGGATCTCTATGCCAAGGGCTTACGTAAGGAAGAAAGAAAGACTTTTGAGGGTTAGACACCTGATATTTTCAAAGAATGCTGTATGCTTTTATTGGGCATCTGCGGTAGCATATCAATCATTAAAATGAAAATATGTTGTAGTTTCAGAATATGAGCCAGGGCCAATCTTTCAAATAATGTTTATAGAGTTACACAGCATCTTTACCGTGCATTTCACCTGCATTCTTTTTTAAAGTGTGCCTTTAGAAGCAGTTGACTAATTCAAGATGCTAATTTTTCAGACCACGTGTTTCTCAGATGCAAGAGCCCATTAGAACAAACGAGTAATTTTCAAGTGATTACTTAGCTGTGGGTCATGGAATCAAAACTGGAATAAATAGGGTGAAATGCTAGCACAGGGGTTGATTAAAATGGCCATTGTGATACTACCTCTGTGCTAATTATTTCCTCATTGTCTTGGTGCAGACATATTTCATATGGAAAAATTCCCAGCATTTCAATTAATGTGCTCACAAGTGCCGAAGCCCTTTTTGAGCTCTGCAGATTTCTGTGTGTTGAATTCATTAAAATTACCTCAGATAAGAGGTGATCTACACATCTGGGAGCTATAGGTTTAGCACACCATTAGAATTTCTGATTGTTCTCATTGACCATTGGCACAATGCTATTTCATCCGTCGAGTGGGCATTATAGAAAAAGCGCTGTGGTTTGAACTATGCAAATAAAAATAAGAAAGATTGGAAAGTGCCATCTATCTGTTAATAAGATGTAGATTTGAGGTTCGCAGTGTGATTATAAGTGAGCTAGATGGGCGGATCTCAAGAAAACATGTCCAGGCCAAATGTCACCCCCAAAATCCAAAGAACAGCACAATGTATTTTAACGAAAATGAAGTCTATTTTTAGCACCTTTTAAGATTTTTTTTTTTTTTTTTTCCATTTTGCATTATTCTTATTGGTGAATCTCACTTTCAATTCTCAATTCTTCACTTTAGTGCAATAATATATTTTTTTCAGCAAAGAATAACAATGTATGATTTTAATAAAAATTTAAATCAGCATAAAATAAAGGCAATACAACAAATACTACTATGATGTGAAAATACTTTAAATGTAAATTATATATAATTTTTTTTTTCATGTACAGTAATGAGAATGAGATTTTATTTAGCATTATGTTTAATTGAATTTTGGTGGAAAATTCATAATTTTGTGCAATGCAAAAAATCGTAATGGTCATTTTCTTTTAAGTATAAATTTTTATTTGTATCTTTTGATTTTGGGGTGAAATATTAACGAGACATGTATTTACCCTGGTACGTGGTGTGATCTTGATGCAAATTTGCAACACTGCATAGATAGTTTCTCACACCACAGCAACCCGAACCAGCACGCAATGCAAGTGCATTTTTCAGTGAGACTGGTAGAGTTGAGAGTTGAGCGGGAGGGATTACTGGCGCTCTAACAGGGTTTTGGCTTCAACATTAAGGTTAAACCCCTTTCTATTACAGTGAGCTTTCGTGATGTGCTCCCCCCCTGCCATGCATGTTTGCAGGTTCACTGCACCTCTGGTAGGTCATTCCGTAAGGCCTCTGATCACTCGGGGGTGACCAGGGAGCCACCGACCTACTCCATTCACACGGCGCTCCCTGCCACAGCTAAAATCGATATGGCCATCTCCCGTTAAAAAGCCTCTCAGAAACAGACGAGCCCCTCTGTCCTTTAGCCTGATTCCTGGGCTTAAAGTCTTGATTGGCACACCGAAGACATAGTCCAGTGACCCACAGCTGTCACATTAGTGCAGTTAATGCTGAGATTGAAACGGGGCAAATAAAGGAACCTTGTCCATAGATATATATATTTTTTAATAAACTCTCCTGGCTGGCTTTAGGTTGCCCCTGGAGTCTCACTGTTATCCCAGAAACTCAGTGCCTAGCTCAACCTGATTTTATTGGAATAATGGTAATCACCATCAGCTTTATATACAAAGAAATGTCCACACCATTAGGCAAGGTTCCTACAGTCGTGTAAAACCTGGAAAATACCAGGCCTGGAAAAGTTATAAAAATAAATAAAATCTTAACAGTCCTGGAAAAGTCATGTACATTTCTATAGTGATTATGTACAGGGTTCGTACAAGGTGCTTGAAGTGCTTGAAGTACTTGAATTTGGCTTTTTCAAATTTAAGTAATGGAAAACCCTTGAAAATAGCAATTTTCACCAAGAGGTGCTTAAAAAGTTCTTGAATTATAGAAAATCTTAAAATACATTGGTTAAATCATTTAATGAACTAAATGTATTTATTTATTTTCGGAAAAACACGACGACAGACCACTAGACCTCTGTTGAAGCAGGCAGCGCATAGACAGCACTGTCATGTGGCACCTGTTACTTTTGGCAGCGCTGTTCAGAATGGGCCAATCACAATCAATTGTCACTGGAGGATTTAAAAAATATACACTACCAGTCAAAAGTTTTAAAACACTTGACTGAAATGTTTCCCATGATCTTAAAAATCTTTTGATCTGAAGGCGTATGCTTAAATGTTGGAAATTAGTTTTGTAGACAAAAATATAATTGTGCCACCATATTAATTTATTTCATTATAAAACTAAAATTTAATTAAAAAAAAAAAGGGTTTGAAATTGATGACTTGGACCAAATAATAAAGAAAAGCAGCCAATAAGTGCCCAGCATAGATGGGAACTCCTTCAATACTGTTTAAAAGCATCCCAGGGTGATACCTCAAGAAGTTGGTTGAGAAAATGTCAAGAGTACATGTCTGCAAATTCTAGGCAAAGGGTGACTACTTTGAAGATGCTAAAATATAACACAGTTTTTATCTATTTTGGATTTTGTTTAGTCACAACATAATTCCCATAGTTCCATTTATGTTATTCCATAGTTTTGATGACTTTACTATTATTCTAAAATGTGAAAAAAAAAAAAAAAAAAAAAAATATAATAAAGAATGAGTAGGTGTTTCAAAACTTTTGACCGGTAGTGTATATTTTATAGATACTGCTGTGGCGGATTTAACAAGTATGAATTCTTGCAACTATCAGTTTTAATTGCAATTTACTCTCCAGTGTGAAAAAATTATATGAGATGTAAAACGATTTGAGATTTGAATGCAGATCAATGGAGGATTTAGTTTTGTGAGCCGTCTAGTGCCACCTTGTGTAAAGAGAGCTTTGTTTCTCACAAAATAGGTTATTTCTGACAACATTTGGGTCAGTATCAAAATATGTTGACAAACATGTCCCTTTACTTTTTTTGGGGGGGGCGGGGGGTATAATTCTATAACCTAAACTTTAATGATATGAAATGATTTTGAAAATATATTTGAAATTGTTAATTGCCTGAAACAAAATCCTTGTCCCCTTCATCTGGTACGACACTTCTATGACATGTAAAGTTATTTGTGTATATATTTTGTACTTATTTTTAATAAAAGCATTAGTGCAAGGCCGAACAAGTGTGCAAAAAAGCAAAACAAAATTATTATTAATAATTTAAATAATTTAAAAAGAATGTTTGTCCCTTGATTTCATGGCATTGGTGTTATCAATGTTTTAACAGTTTTTTTAAATACAAAAAGTTGTGGAAAATCAATAAATAATTTTGCCAGCATGTTTAAAAGTTATGAATTCACATTTTAACTAATATTTTCACACAAAAATATTTGGTGTTGTACCCCATTTAACCCTCAAAATGTGGTGTTGTAACCCATTTAACCCTCGTTAGTGTTAACTTAGTGTTAACTGAATTCGTTCATGAAACAAAATTAAATAATAAATGAAAGAACAACAGCCAAGTTGTCCTTTATGAATAAAAAGTAATGTCAACATGTTAAAAAATGTTTACCTTCAGCGTTTATAGGCAAAAACTAAACTAAATGGAAAATTTCAATATTTTGTAAGTTGGAAAGTCAAATTTTTTTGAGAATGACCCATTTGCAAATTGGACTACTGTTTACGGACCCAGTTATTCACTTTTGTTGGAAAGCGAAGTGCGTTTTAAGGGAGCACACAACTGCACATCCATTTTGTCATGAATGAACCAAGAATTGTTACTGTGAGAATATGTAGTTAAAGATGCATATTAAGATATGCTGTACTTACAATAAGTGGTGTTTAATAAAAATAAATTAATTGAATGAATAAAATATTTTTATTTATAATTAACAAAAAAATAATTTGTTTTAATGACATCTCGAGCATAGTCCTTGAAAACAAATAAAAATGTTCTTGAAAAGTCCTTGAATTTAACTTTGAAGCATCTGTATGAACCCTGAATGTATTTTTCTAGTTATGCTCTGCTCTAAAATGTTTCCTCGGCCAGATGTTGCTCTTGTATAGAGCTTGTCTTGAGTAAAACTTGCTTGCAAGCCATGGTGATGTTTGATTTGTTAGCTGTTTTTTTACTTTTCTTCAATGAATAAGTCAATTTGGTTCACACATTAGTCTGTATGATTCATTATTGAATCAGCCTGAATCAAAATGATTTAAAAAATCCTTATCCAGTAATCACAAATTATTGAAAAGGTCATGGAAAAGTCAGAAACTGATTGGTTAAAAAGTGTGGGAACCCTAATTTGTCATAGAAATTAATTGATTCATAGTCGTAGAATTGATTCTTTCATAGTTTTTATCGGTTCAAGTTATAGAAAGAATGGTTAAAAAGTGAGGGAACCCCTTACCAGTATACACACGTATTAGGAACTCCTGAACACCTGCTTATTCATGCGATTATCTAATCGGCCATAAAATCCATAAAATCATGCAGATCAGAATGGGCGAAAAAATTTGATCTCAGTGATTTCGACCATGACATGATTGTTTGTGCCAGATGGGCTGGTTTGAGGATTTCTGTAACTGCTGATCTCCTGGGATTTTCACGCACAACAGTCTCTAGAGCTTACTCAGAATGGTGCCAAAAATAATGAACATCCAATGAGTGGCATTTCTGCGGATGGAAACGCATTGTTGATGAGAGGGGTCAACAGAGAATGTCCGAGCTGACAGAGAGGCTACGGTAACTCAGATAAGCACTCTGTACAGTTGTAGTGAGCAGAATAACATCTCAGAATGCACAACATGTAAAACCTTGAGGCAGATGGGCTACAACAGCAGAAGACCATGTGGGGTACTTTATTAGGACCATAGTGTTCCTAATAAAGTGCTCGGTGAGTGTAGAATTGAAGTGGGCCTGGGCCATCGAAAACCATCTCAGAAAAAAGAGGTGGCTTGAGCTTCATTCTCATAGAGACTATAACTTTTAGGGTTCTTAAATGACATCTTTAGCAACTTCATTTACAATATAGGTGGCTTTTATATAGTTTTAAAAACTGCATAAAATGTTTGGATTTAAAATGTTCAATGTTCATTCAGTGTACTTTGTCATTGATACACTGTAGTAAACTCCTGCACCTTCACCTCAAGATTGTCCAAAGTCCTATTTACATCCAATAGCCTCTAAGAGATGCCAACTGCTGCTGGATCCTTGTTCAAATCCTTTTCCTTTTGGAATGTTTTCTCTGCTTGAGATTTTTCAGGGAGTTTGGTGGAATCTCTGAGTCACAGATGTAACTGAAACTGAAAATACACCCCCAGCCTCATCACGTCTGTGTTGATGGGTTTTTGTTTGGAGTTGTCGGGAGGGAAGGTGGAGTACTCTTTGACGTATGAAGTCTGGCAGCTCACTCAGGCTCGGTCTGAGTCACGTCATAATTGATCTTTCGAGAAAATGTGTTAGCTGTGTAAAACGGCTAAATCTTTGCAAGATGTGTGCTTTACAACTGCAGTTGTGAAGAACTTTTGCATTTATGGCATTTCTCCATTCCCCCATGATGGAAACAGATAGACGGAAATGAGGTGTGGATTGGGATTGTGTGAATGTTGTTTAAGGTTTTAAAACCAAGGTGCAAATGGGAAAGAGTGGCACCGAATATCATACAGTGAGTGACACTCATCTGCTGTTTTGGTCTGTTAAGTAACAGATAAGCCAGGAATGTACATTAAGAAAGTAAATGGGGTATTTAGATTCCATGTTTACTTTAAGGTGCCATTTGATAAGTGGGATAATGTACAGTCAACTGGTCATTGTCGCAAAATAAACCCTGACAGGGTGATCATGTGTGACTGACTTTACATGATCCCACTTATTGCATGGCTGCTTACCAAATAAATAAATAAATGGACATAACATGTTGACTTGAAATAAAAAAGATTGTTTTCTAAACCATTGTAAAATACAGATACGAGTGCACATGCTGTATTAATGTGCCAAGTTGCCATGAGTTCACTTGGCAACTATAAACGGCTAATGAACCATATTAGCATTATTCTTGCTTTGTTTCCTACCTAAGAACACCCCTTACCTGTAGTAAAAATCACTGTAAGGCAAGGCCTTTCTAATTGCTTTATTAACATTTCTCATATTATCAATGGACAACTTCACCACAATGACAACAACATGCCTTTAATGTAGGGCTGCAACTAATGATTATTTTAATAATCGACTAATCTAACGATTATTAGAACGATTATTTGACTATTCAGGTGATTACTGCAAAGATTAATCATTGACTTGTGCCTCGACTTAAAAGGTTGTATTAAACATGTTTACTAACAATAAGAGGACAAAATCATCTTTTAAAAATATCTTTAAATGACATTCGCTGAATTAAAGGGGAAAAAAATACTTTGGATTTTTATTGTTTAATTCATTTTAAAAAAATCACTGCAAAAAATCCCGTTATTATCAAGTGTTTTTGTCTTGTTTTCCATTTAAAATTATCTAAAAATCATAAGTAGAAACATTTACTTGAGAAGCAACATAGAAAATATTTAGACTTACTTTCAGAGAATGTATTTTGAATAGGCCTATAAATGTATTTTGTATATACATGTATTTTTTCACTTGTTTATACTTCTGCCAGTGCAGTAAAGACAAAATACACTTGTATTCAAGATACATTCTCTGAAAGCAAGTCTAAATATCTTATATGTTGCTTTTTAGGTAAATGGATATTGTTTTAAGGATTTTTAGATATTTTAAAATATTTAAATATTTAATATTATATTCAACATTATCCAATAAAATTTTTATGTTCTGCAGTGTAGCTCCTAAAGTAAATGTTCGTAAGGAGTTTTAGATATTTATATAGGAAAACAAACCAAAAAAGACATCAAAAACCTTTATTTTTTTATTTTTTATTTTTTTGTATAATGGGTTAAGTCTACACTCTGTCACCTTTTTGTTCACTTGATTTTGATTCATCTTTAGCTCACAAAAAACAAACTCTCTCTTCTTAATAGAGCTGCGTATTGGCGATTAATTTTTTGAACGATAAGACACATACCGTGACACATATTATGATTCACTATGTCGCGAGCCATCATGTTATAATCTAGCTGCAGCAAGCGTGCACAATGGGTGAGCATCTCTGCACGAGATAGTGTATCAGCTGGGAGTTGTTTGAAAAATCTTTAATATAAGTGGCTCTGACTGCATAGAGAAATGCCAGTTTAGGAGTTTGTGCTTATTTATACAAACCACTTCCTTATTATTTGAACTTTAATAAAGGATGCATTAAAGATATAATGCTGGGGTGTTTCCTTTTTAGACGCTCTGACAGGCAATTTTTCCTTCAGCGGAACGCCATGTACAGCTCCGCTTTATTTCACGTCACGACAGCACTGCTTCTGTATATACTTATTTTGTATTTTTGTAATATATTTTATATACTTTGCAATCTACAGCACCTTAATCTGTTTGGAAAGTTTGGAGTGCATCTGGACTAAGAGCTGTTCTTTCTTCCTCTCCTTAATCATGCGCGAGCTGAAGTGCTGCTCTTCCGAGTCATCATTAGCGTTTCAAATTATCTCATTAGCGTTTGAAATGACTATTCGACAACTAAAATTTTAGTGGACAATTTTTTATTGTCGACGTTGTCTACAACATTGACTAATTGTTTCAGCCCTACTTTAATGCTTAGATTTTAATGCTTAGAAGAGTGGTTTTCCGCCATATCGTACTTCTGCAAAGGATAGAGGGCTTTCTGAAGGGTTTTAATGATTTTGATTGCTAGCATGCAAATGCAGATTGGAAAAAGAAGTATAATTGATGAAAAGCTCAAGCTTTTGCAATCTTTCTCCTTGTCTTTCACGTTGCTGACTGCCTTATAAAATGTAATTAAGCAGAACAAGGTTCGAAGGGCTTATTTTTTCCACTCAATCAGCAGCCAAATTACTAAATTGGAAATTAGTAAATCCCAGATGCCCGACTTGGCTTGTCATTGTTAGGGAGAGATGGAGTGAAAGAAAAGGAGAGCAAGCGAGCAGCGCAGACAGTGAATGACTGCGAAAGAATGTGGCCCTAGAATGTTAAACGCCTTCTCAGGTGTCACATCTCTACACAGGTTTCATTAGAACAGCCAAATTTAAATGATTGTGAAGAATTAAAAGTGTGCCGTAGCACAAAAACAGCTGAGTAATAGTAACTACCTATTCATCTTCTGCTTGAAATGAGTATAAAATAAGATGTGAGCTACGGTGTCTCTCAGAAATTAGATACTGCAGGGTGCCAGCAAACCGGAAGAAGTGCCATAATAGAGTTAAAACAGCATTTTGGGGTGGCTTCAAAGAACAGGGCAATTACTGTGATCAAGACACATAGTAGTCTCAAATAAAGGTTTGAAAGTCCCAAACTGGGTGAAAGTTTAAATAACTGAACTAAAAATAAATAAATCTTTTGTGCATGAAAAAATCTCAGGAAAGGACTGGGTGTTCCAAGCACCTTAAATTCAACTTCATTTTGTTTCTTAATGCACTTCCCTGGTCCTATTGTGCATGGTTCAGAGGTGCACATTATTCCATTTGTTTTTTTAATTTGTCTTCATAATCTTTCATCAAAATGTAATGTCTTGCTCCGCCTCTAACACTCCTCCCCTCCAACCACCTGTCACCCATCAAACTACTATTCACAATCCAATCAGTTCATGATGGATAAAATCAAGTCCTGGCCTACCTTTCTTTTTCTTTCTCACTGAATGTACCATTTCATTTGGAAGATGTCAGAATACAAAAGTAAATTGGGTTGTGAACAAAAATGCTATTTTCACCATTCATTTTACTCTTTGGTAGGTTCAGAAAACCTGCATACGTCCAAAGTGAATCCAACATGCGCAATAGATCAAATGCACCATAAATTAAAATTTAAATTCTTGTACTTCTTAAACATGTGCCTCTTCTAAGGAAATAAGACCTTGCCACCAAGTTGGAAGGTCAGACTGTAAACGTCTTTAATATGCTGATGGATATTTTCTGACAAAGGCCTTTTTAATAATATTCCTTCTGCTTTCCCTCCCTGCAACCAAATTCCCATGGTTTTGTTTCAATAAATACGGGGACGTAATTTTAAATGAGAGTGTATATTGCTTTGGATTGAAAGGTGCAAGCTTTGCCATAGGTGTTTGTTAGGAGAAATGCCACCCTAGGCTGTTTTGGGAGATGGTGGGAACTCTCCTGGTAGGTCAGAGCACATTTACAAATTAGCATTTCAATCAGAGAGACGGGCACATGGAGCATTAAACAGGTATTTGTGTTGCATTCATGTAATATACTCTGAGCTAAACAAATTCTCAAACAGAATTCCTTGTCTGAAGGATTATTTTTTCAGTTGTTTTTATTCATATTTTTCAAAGAAGCCAATTTTTTTTTTTGGGAAAACCAAAAAATTAGCCTTGGGTTCAAAAAGCCAATATAACGGTACACTTTGCTGTTGTAATTTTCGTTGAAACCTGAACGAATCTAAGCATATTGTTCTTGATTATTAAACTATACCTTCAGCCTACTAAAGATAAAGCTGTTTAAAAAAGGCTTCTGCATAACTTTAGGTTAGATGCTGACCTTTCCAACTTTAGATCGGAGTTTTTCACCTTCACATTCTCAGTGCCGACCAGCGCTTGGTGTTTTTCACCGGCCAACACTTTTGTACCAGGTAAGGATTGTTAGCCATTACAAAATGATGAAAAGAAATGGATGGGGGCAGTTTAGCTGGATGATGTGAGTTGACAAGTGAATTAATGTGTGTTCCGTTTGATGGGCATCCTAATAGGCCACAGCAAACAGCTCCACTCTCAGGATGAAATATTAAAATGCCTTAAGCTACTAAAAATACAGGGACCTACTTTTCTATTTTTTCTCTTTCTATCTCTTTCTTACTTTACCTTTAAGTCTCCATAGAGAGCAGTGCAAATTAGAGTACATCCTGCCCTGTCTCACCTACCTTCCAAAATCCTCCTGCCTGACCGAATTTTTGCCATCTTGTTTATGCTGCTCCACGCCATTGACGTTCATATATATTCGTTCTTGGGAGGTCTGCCATGCTCTGCTTCCACGTCTTTGGGGTGCAATTTCGAATTCTTCCAGCGGAGCTGTTTTCTGTGACACCAAGGCAAGGGGTGTTTATCCACAGTTTTACATAGAGAGCGATGCCACAATGGCACGTAGTCTCTCCTGGGCGTCCCGGCTCGGCGTCCCCGTGTGGGGCATCCGCCAAACGCGTGGTGACAAATGGCAATTATATTTGTGTGTTCTTCATGAATCCATCAAACACTGGCCTTTTAAAAATGCTCCCAGGATATTTGAGGCTGTCAGATCCAGGGGACCAAATTGGGATGCTGCTTAGATAGTCAAGAAGCACTCACCCTCTGTTTGCCTGTGATGTGTTTGACAGAGTGTGTAGCGGAATACCATGTATTATTCAACTACAAATGTACACTCTCAACAGTTGTTGATATGTTGGAAGCAGAGCTTTCAGAAGACCAATTTGGACTGTTTTCTTCCTCCCCTCCCTTTCTTCTGCACCATAACATGGTGTTATAATGCGACCTGTCAGCAACCACCGTTTGTGAGACAATGCTTGTTTTTATGGTTAGTGCGGTATTCAATTTTTATCACCTATCATGCCTTGGGTTGAAGGCAACATTTATATTTCATTGAGGGGGAACTTTTTCTTTTAGATTGCGTTGACCGTTGGCGTTTCGTTTGGCTCATATGATCCTATTAGCCTGCACTAGATGACTCCAACACCATATGTTGTTCGTTTGCGCTGTCTCTGGCAATGGATGTGCAACCGGTTTCTTAGATCGGTTCAAAGGCTTGTGCTTCAACCCCTTTTGAGCCTCAACTTGGCAGAAGTCAGTGTAGTCTAGTGGATAAAGATCTGAGTTGGTAACTGAAAGGTCATAGGTTCAAATGACACAAATGACAATCCCATGAACCACACCATTGTGCCCTTGAGAAAAACACTTTACCACAGGTTGCTCCAGGTTAATTGTCCTGATGTAGAAACATCAGCTAATAAGTTAATTATTACAGCCTTCAAATAACTGTTAATGTGTTTATAAATTAAAAGCTTGACTTTCTTTGTATGTAAGGTACTAACAAGGCTAGCTGTACAGGAATCAGGTGACAATAAAATTGAACTGAGAGTGTAAGGCACTGAAAACTGCTGATGAGTGCTTTTCCCCCATTTATTGAGCATTTGACCATCTATTGGTCATATATTGATATATTGACCATCCATTAGTCATTTTACAATCAAAGTTATTTAATGTAATCATAATCAAAAAAATAAAGCACAGTAGTCAGCAACCAAGTGTTTAATAGTAGGTATGTTCCCATTTGCTTGCTGTAGTGTACATGTCTGGCTGATAAAAACGCCACTGCCTGTTATTAATTGTGTTGTTTTCATTCCCGTCAGTGTCTTTCTTGGGTAATTTGTTGTTATAAAGAGGTGGGCTGGATTTCTCATCTTGTTAACAATAATTTTGCAGTCAGTGTAGACCCCCCACCAAAATGAAAAGGAGAAAAAAACAATTAAGAGAACTAATTTCACATTTTCTCTGTTTAGCAGGAAAAAATTATTTTGACTCGTCCCTCCTTTTCTTTAAAAAAAGAAATAAAATTGAGAATCAGTGAGGCACTTGCAGTGGAATTGAATGGGGCCAATTTTTGGAGGGTTTAAAGGCAAAAATGTGAAGCTTATAATTTTATAAAAGCACTAACATTTAATTCTGTTGTAAAAACGTGTGTATTATTTAAGCTGTAAAGTTGTTCAAATTTATGTTTTTGCTGCAGACAACTGTTCTAGGTGAATTAAAGATTTTACAGCGTTACGTCATCATGGCAACGAAGTTGAAAAATTTAATATGAATTTATTGTGGTAATCATCATTATGCCACAAATGCTGTCGATTGAGCTTGACTTTTATTGAACCTGGACTGTTCCTTTAAGTTGTCATTCACATATTTCACCATAAAGTTTTTCTTCTCCACTTTTACATTGCATATTAAATTAAAAATGCTATAAAGGTCAGTCATTTCAGCCAAACCATGTTACTAACCCAATTTACAGCTGTGAAGTCTCTTCAGTCTAAACAGATGATTGCAAGCTTTTAAATAACTCTCTTTCTGTCTCTCCCTCTCTGTAGTTCAACCTCAGCCGCTGCCCCAGCCAACAACATCCCTGCAGCATGCCAGCAACAGGGAGGCTGCCAGCCAGCAGAACGGCCTGCACGCAAGGCTAAATAACGGCCAAAGCATGCCCTGCAGGGTCACGCAGCCCCCAACCGCCGAACCCAGAAAACAATACCCGTCACCCGTCTCGCACCGTGTGCAGAGAAAGCTTCGCTCCAGTCTGTCCGTCAACAGTGACACCAGCCGAAGGAGTAAAATCAGCTCTATGGGTTCCCATAAACCCGGCTCCATTCCAGAGGGTAGGTGACATCACACACTCACAAACACACACAGGTTGGTTTTCATTCATTATGAGGACTTTCCATTGACTTATTTTGTTTTTATGTTGAGCTAACAATATATTTTTATTAGGGATGTGTGGAACGACTAATTTCACCGACGTTTAAAGGAAAATGTTGGAGTCGACTAGTCTAAAAAGAAAGAAACCCTCAGAAAACAGTCAAAAAACATTGCGTTTTTAAGCAACCCATTTAAAATACTTCCAACAGCCAAATCAGATGCTAAATTCCTCTGAAAAATTGGCATTTATTTGCGATGTGCTTGACGTGCGGTATCATCACTGTAGGCTACATTAAATATAGAACAAGACATGCATTTAATGAATCAATGTTAGCGAATACAGGCATAATTATTGAAAACAACTGAGTGAATAGTGCAGGACCAATAGAGCAATCCTAATAGCCTGTTCTAAATGGAAATCACTAAGTAAAAGTAACTTAACTTTGTAAAACAGTCAGGACATTTTTGAAAATAATTCACAGGTAAGACAAATCTACGAGAGAAAAAAACATTTGCTGAAAAGTTGCACATATTTCATAATGTGCATTAGCCTATGATCTAATATGACAGCTGTTCGGCTAAGAACGTTAAACAACAGTTAAGTAAAAAAAAAAGAAAAAAATAGCTAGGATATTAAAATATAGGCCTGTGAGAAATGTACAATAACCCAAATGTATTGTTCTAAACATGAAATGCACACAGAATAAAAGGGTTTAACCCATAGAAGCAGTCGACACGCATTGTTGAAAAAAGCCTTCTTGATCACTACGGTAAAAATAATTTGCATTCCTAGCCAAAAATAGTAATTTTCTAGGCTTCTTACTTAAAAGCATGAATTTTTGATGAACAATATTAATTTAATGTCAACATGGTATGGTGAAAGATGGGACCTGACTCACCTGAGGCGATTATCCTGCGCTTGAAAAAGCCAGCTCGGCGAGAAAATAACTTTTAAGCACTCTCAGATTTAAAGACTCAAATGTGAAAACATTCATAGCGACTTGCAAGACAACGTTTAGGAAATCCGCTTCCCGCACTACCAAAGTGATTTCCATATTTACTTTGCCGGTCTTGCAAGAGGGCATTTTCCTGCACGCATCGCGAGTGAGAGAGGGAAGAAGCACGCAAAGCGGTAAAATGAAACTTTGTGTACATCTGCTCAAGATATCCTCTTTTTTTTTTTTTTTTAAATAATATTTATAGTATTAATTATATTTAAAATGTGTAAATTTAACATGACAGTCTAGCCTTAGTAATAATATAAAGCCAAATGTAAATGTGTAAAAATGCTGAACAGTTTAACAGGGAAAAATATTGACCGACTAGTAATTCCAGTGTCAACTAGCAGCATCAGAACTGTTTAGTCGACTAGTCTCGCACATCCCTAATTTTTATACCCTAACCCTACCCCTAAACCTTAAAGCTGAAGTGTGTTATAGCACAAATAATGATAGTTTTCAAACTGCTTTCCCTGAATAATTCTGCATCATCCATTGGTTGGCTAAACAGATAGTCCCACCCAAAACTCACACCATTGGTTGAGCCAGTGTTGGGGGCTAGTTGGGATGCTCAAAGTAAGCAATGTATGAAGCCACCACAGACACACAGTGGCTTACTTACAGTTGTCTCTCCATATTAACCTAGGATAGGATGAAGTATTTTAACAAAGAGCAAATTGCACACATCATCTTTAACTCATTTGAATAAATGGGGCAGTCCTCATAAGGCAGGTGATTTCAGGTTTTCATACATTGTGGGGACATTTTGGTCCTTACAAAGTAGGTAAAACAGAAACACATGCACATACACACACCATCCTACATGCAAATTGACTCTGTGCATCCCTTGTCACCACCTCCAGCTTTAACAGCAACTAATCTGCGACTTCTCAATTCTTTTCAGTTTCCTGTTTCCTTCATTTCATCTTTCATAACTCAAGCTAGAATGATCTCTTTATTTCCGTGGTGTTGTATTGTCTTGTAAATGGGCAGGAAAAACAGAAGACCAATCTGAAGAAAGCAGCTTGCACATTGTCAGGTGTGATGGTATACGGACAGTAATGAAGGAGGTTGCTGGTGCATTAGTAATGGTGACCAAGGTGTGACCTTTTAACAAGACTGCCGAGAGTGGGGGTCTGCCATGTGTCAACCCCACCTCAGCAGGGGCCATATCTCCCCTCTCTCACAGTGTCCTCTCATTAAGTCCGGCTCTCTGGCTCCTACGACCTGCTCCTGTGCACTAGGCTTCTTTAGTGCTTAATATTTAGTCATGCTTGCCTGATACCATAAGACTTTTGAATCAAGGAAAGTCTTGCATCTGTTGAGTACTTAAGCTTCTCTGTAAAGCAACTTGATATATTGCATCAAATGCATCTGTGACATTTTCAATCTGGAGAGCATTTGATTGGACAATAATCTAAGCCTGTGATTGCAAGATGAGTCATCAATATGGTCCATTTGGAAAGAGAAAGGCTGTAGATTATGAATATCTACTAAAAGTTGCTTTGACTAAAAGCCTCATTTTGTTTTCATGGGGCTTTCAGGGATATAAAAAAATACATTTGCATGAAAGTAAACACAGGCACGCACACTCATTGGGGACACATGGTAAAACCCAAACCTGTGTTTGTACAGGCAAGAGACTATGTGAGGGTTTCCCACACTGGAATGTTGTAGAACAGAATTATCACTGTAATAGCGAGGTGATGCACAACCTACTGCGATTTATGTGTAACAAAATTTTCTCCCCACTGATTTAACAGAAGTGTGTTTCTGTAAAGGTGTCATAGTTTTCAAATCTTAATTGGAGATGTTGCATGAACAGTTCAATAAGTCTTATTACGGCTTGTGTGTCTGTTATTTGTCGAAACTGTGTTCTGAATCAATATGTTCTCTCTCAAGTAGTAATTTCCCCCTGGAAAACATGCAAGCTGTTGTGTTTTAATGTTTACACGGATTACCATAATCTGTTTGCCTGTGAAATTAGCCTCTAAACAGCCTTGGAAGCTTGAAGAACAAAGCTTTACAAGATCTCCGCTCAAGGGATTGCAATTCCTTGTGTTCTTGGCTGCCGTCTCTGGCTGCGATAACAGCAGAAAATCAACTAATTGAGAGAGGTTTTTTTTTTGTTTTTTTTTGTTGCTGGTGGGTTAAGACCTTGAGTGATGGTGTGTTTGTGATTTGTGTTGTGTTGTAAGCATGTACTCATCTAAAAATCCCTCTGACAAATTAAATTAAAGCTTCAGGATGCACGCAAAAGCTAGTGCGGTCATTATCCAGTGCTTCATAATTCTCTGTTTTTCCCATCTTTTCGACTTCCCAAGTGTATCCGAAGCTCTCTTTCAGAAATGTTTCTGCACACTCATACTTATTGACTGCAAATTAACTGCACTGTTCACTGCATCTTTTTTCCCCTCTCATTTGGTCTCTGAAGCCGCTATGTACAGCCTGTGCACCAGTCAATCTTTCTTGATTTGAACATTCCTGTAGCCGCTTGCCGGCCTGCAACTCTTCCAGCTTGTTTTATGTCACGTTGCCTCTCTTTTTGATGTTAGCCTTTGGAGTTTTTCAGATGTCTCAAACTATTTCCTTGGAGGTGCTTAGGCTGTTTTTGGTCACTCAGAATCTGGGCATCCTTTACTCAGGCTGACATTAAACATGAGCCCTCTTATGGAGGCGATGTCGGTTTTGCAGCTGAGATAAGGCAGCCCATCTCCTGTGTGCATTACACAGACTTTCATTCCTTAAGATTCACACTAATCGCTGCTGATAAATTATACATCCAAGGGAATTCATTATGTACTGTAGCTTTTAAAGCTGTTTCTAAAAATAAATTATTAGTTAAAAAAGGACAAGAAAAATAGAATGAAAGAATTGGTGTGGACAAGAGAAATTTTTAGTAGTTGTTTCATAGGATGGAGCGAATCAAATCTAATTAAAGGAGTAATCAAGCTATACATGTACACGCTTTGATTAAAAAAGATTGAGATGACTAGTGAAAATACATTTAGCATTTTTCTAAGTTTTTAAATGGCAAATGATAGCATAACAAGTTGAATTGAAAAATCAGCATACATTTCAGAATTTCCCAGTATTGGTATATCCCCCTTTAGCTTTAATGACAGCATGCACTTGAACTGCCATGGGAATGTATGCAAAACCTGATGATCTAAGTTATCCAGCATGATTGGAGAATGTTCCAAAGAGCATCTTCAATGGAAGCAAAGGAAATCTAACATTTTGTACAAAAGAGTGAACTAGAGAGAGAGCTAAATCTGAAATATTTCTTATCTATTGTATCTCATGACATTCTTTACTTTACATTTTTCAAAATCCTAAAACTTTGTTTATTTCCTGGTTTACATTAGATTTTAGATCACAGATTTTCAATGTGGTTTCAGACTTTTGGGCCCCGTTGTATAAAGAATGCAAATTTGTAAAGAAGTAAGGAATTAACCTTAGGCCCAGTGCAGGACTGAGCAAACAGTTGATGTAGCTGTCGTAAAGTCAACGGCACGGATGAAATCTAAAAGTACGCCTGTTTGACCTTTCAAAAAGCTGGTGTTTTAAGCCTTTGGTGGGCCTGCATGCAAACTTGTTTCATGTTCAAACACCATCCAGGCTGCAAAGCACCACCGCTGGTCAGCTCCGCCGCCTGCAAAAAAAGAACTTTGATCAAACAAACATGAGCATCCAGTGGTCTTTAGGCCCCGTCCTTGCTCTCTCCCCCTCTCCCTCCTTACTGCTACCCCAATCATACCCAGCGTTTTCTCTGACAGCTCACCACGGACTGATGAAAGCCATGCAAATTCACATTTTAGACTCATAACGATACACACCACATCGTTGTGATTTCTCCAATGCACCGCAGTTTGGGTTCTACTTTTGATTAGAGGTCCGAGCAGCACATCCGGGCCGGTAGGGGTTCACTGTTAATCTCAACGACACTGTTTATACCAAAGCACAGTGTGTGCCGTGCTGTTTACTGATGCTGTAGTCTTAGTTTCAGAGTAAGAGATGTTCTTTTTTGCATGTGAGATTTGTTTTTACTGTTATTTTTTTTCCCTTTAGTGCATGTTAATTTCACTTGCCCTGTAATATTAGCACTCTACTGTCTGGTTTTATAGTACAATTTAAATGTTTAAGTGTTAAGCGCTTAAGATAAGTCGACATCTACCACAACTTGTTGTTTTTTTTTTTTTCTCCAATAATAACTACAGTATATGCACACAAACAAAAGCTGTGTTTTGTTTGGTTCCTCTGACATTTTTCTTTTAACAAAATACCCCAACAGATGATCGGCACTCCAGCAAAAATATGTATTTGTGTCATCTTAAACAACAGTAATTTGCCATTGTGTGTGGTGGGCCTGTGAGTGTGAGGTTAAATGTTAATCAGAGATGAGCGGAAAGATGACATTAATGCAACGATTTGCTGGCGAAAATCTTGGATGCTGTTAATCAGCTTTACGTGACCAACCCTGTGCTTTTGCATGATAATAACCCAATTTATTCACAATGCTACAAATCAACACAAAAGTGGAATTTGTTCTTTTGAATTTCTCTAATTCCTCCTTGCTCTCACTCCTACACAGACACTCACTCACTCACTCACTCACTCATACACACTTTATACACATATAGGCACGACCGTGTGGTAGCAGTGTAGAAGTGAAATCAGCTATGTCTTCTCACTCAATATGGTTGACTGTGATAACACAAACAGAAATGAGATTTGCTACTCTTACACATTTGCATGTGTGTAATCTTTTATCTTGTGTACATTTAGTTATTTTATTATGTCTTGGTTGAATTTTGTTGCATGCATACAGATTTAATGAAAAGTTTGATTGTTTGAGTTTTTTTTAGGCCTGCCATTTATTATTTTTATAGTCAACATGAAATGTAAATCTGAAGTATTTATGAGCAAAAAAGGATATTCAACCAAAAGAAAAAAAAAAGTAAAATGGAGGGGACTTGATTTTATCCAATGGCAATTGAGTGGATGTGAAAAGTAGGTGTTACATAAGAGAATAGAGCCAGGTTGTTGAAGAGGAAGGGCTGGAATTCATGAAAATCTTCTCAAGAAAAAAAATTAAGAAAGTTTTTAAGACAATTTATAAGAAGTTTGTAAGAAGGAATCTGACTATAAGCATTGACGGTTTAAGAAAAAAGATTAGAATGTTCTTAAGTTTTTTTGGGAGTACAAAATATTCATAACTTTTTTGCTTAAGATTGAAAATAAGTAGAAAATAGTAGTTAAGAAGAAATCTATTCTTAAGAATGTTTCGTAAATCTGACCCTGAGCATGTTAATTAAGGTCGTGTCCGCACTAATACGTTTCGTTTAAAAAAAGCTTTCATTTCGCTACGTTTTCGCCTCATACACACTAGAATGCCTTTTTCCTCCACTGAAAATGAAGCGATTTGAAAACGCTCTTCATTTCGGCATACTTTGAAAAACCATGAGGTTAGGAAACTGAAAATACAGTTTTCAAATGAAAAAAATGTATGTGGATGTGGCCAAACTCTCAGTTTGGATTTCATGTTGACTTTAAACATTTTTGGCTGAGTTTTGTTTATAAGTTTCATTTGATGTAATACTCTGTAATTTTCCTATATTTATTAAATGTATATATTTTTTTTATGTTCTGCCTGAGTGCAGACTGCTGTGTCCACTGCATCCTGGCCTGCCTGTTCTGTGAATTTCTCACTCTGTGCAATATGGTGGTGGCTCAGGCCTCGTGCGGCACCTGCACTTCAGAAGCCTGCTGCTGCTGCTGCGCAGATGACCTGGGAGACGACTGCAACTGCCCTTGTGACATGGACTGTGGCATTATGGATGCCTGCTGTGAGTCGTCGGACTGCCTGGAGATCTGTATGGAGTGTTGCGGAATCTGTTTCCCAACATAAAAGCCCATGCAGACTACAGCCAGGACAGATATAGAGTGGGAGTGTGTGTGTTTGTGTGTGAGAGAGAATGAGAGCTAGAGAGTGTGTTCTTTTCACACTTGTGAAATATCTGTTCCTGAGCTTAAGACGACTATGTAAAGGTCATATAAACTGTACAAAAGGACAACAATACATTGCATACTTTACATAACCTTGTAGACTAAAACTACATAGACACTTAATATTTAAAGGGCTAATTCACCCTAAATAAAAATAATTGTCATTGTTTGCTCACCATGATGTTGTTCCAACCCTGTATGACTTACCTTCTTTTGTGAAATGCAAAAGATGTTTGGCAGTATGTTAGTTTCAGTCACTATTCACCTTAATTTAATATTTTCCCACACAATGAATGTAAATGGGGACTGAGGCTGTCAGTCTCTAGCATTCTGCTTACAACTCCTTTGGTCAAAAGGAAGAAAGTTATACATGTTTAAGGTTGAGTAAATAATGGCATAAATTTTGGGTGAACTATCCCTTAAGTCAGATATTTAGCACTTTATATTCAATGCTTTAATATATCAGAGCTTGTCTTTTTGTATCCTATTTTTATCTCTTTGGAGAGGTTTTTATCACCTTTAGTTTTTTTTTTTAAATATATTTGACATTTTATAAATTCAATAACTCTCAGTTGTTGAAATGAATGCAGAGCAGACATCACATGACTTAAGGCTGCTTTGCACATCACTGTAATTTGAGTGGAAACATAACGCATTCACACTATCAGAGGTCAAACCTTTGTTAGGTTTTAAGTCAGATTCTTATTTTGAACCGTTTCTTGAAAAAAGAGGGCTGTTTAAGTGATAGCCAATTTGGAAGTCTTTATTAAGTAGTGTCTACTGTAGCTCAGTTCATTAAAAGTCTCAACGTCCAATGACATTAGGTTGGTGGAAATTCATTTTATGGTTGGATAAATTAACTGGATACATGCAATAGTTTAGAATGTACAGTGGTCCAAATGTACTTGGACACTTCAGTCACACTTAAAAATGTATGATATAATTGCATTAGATAAAATGGCAAACCAAGTGCCGTGTCGCACGTGTCCAACTAGTAATGGCAAAAATTGCCCAGAAAAGTGAAGTTAGTTCTGGAGAACACTCTAGCATCATTTGTTTGCAGATGCAATTTGATAGTAGTTTGTTATCTAATGCAATGACATTCATACTGTACATTTTAAGTATGGCTAAAGTGTCCAAATACATTTTGCGGCCATTGTAGATGCAGATATGCAACTTGTGCTCTATTTGGATCAAAGGAAGGACAAAACATGCATGTGTGTTGTATGAAACGAGGTAATTAAGGTCTAGAAAATACTGTGTAAACTTGACTTTTTATTATTCTTTATTGAATTGCTTTATTCTTATTCTTTATTTACTCTGCTAAATTTACAATAGCAAATCACTTTTTTGTCTTCTTTAAGTGAATACTGGATATACTATTGCAAAGTGTTGTTTTCCTTGACTGTTGAATCATACATGTAGTCCATATGACATTGCCTGAGGGTTTCTTTTTGCAAATTGTATAAAGCTGGCATTTTTCTGCATTATGTAAGCTATTATTAACATCATAACGTTAACACTGTTGTTTTGTGTTCACAGTGTGTAATACTTTCGGTACTTCATATGTGTTTGTGACTCGTCTGACTCATCTCGTCGAAACTGCTTACGACATACTTGCCAAACTGCACCTCTCAGAGTGTGACTGTACTGACCTGTAACATTCAACTAAAATAGGTTAACAAATCAAACTACCTGACCTCTCCAGACTTCTTACCTCTCCTGAAGCAGACACTTGTTTTTTGACAAGACCCACTTTCAGACCTAACTGATTAAGACTGGTTTTTTACACTGAAGATTCAAAGCAAATGTATGCAGTAATATAGTTGTATTATTAGGCTTATTGTTTATGCTATTCATATGATTAAAACATTATTTTTTTTTAATAGTCAGCTAAAGTCAAGCTGAAACTTGACAAGCTGACATCACATTCCTGAGATATTTGTTTGTTTCCAAATTAATTTATTTCCCAGTTAATTTTGTAGCATTCAAGAGAGTTTTAAAAAATTCATACTTTTTTAATTAAAAAACAAAAATCTAGTTAAAAATGAAAATAACTTTTAGAGACAGTGGTTTTTATTCATATTTAAACACTCAAATCACGATTAATCAAAATGTGTCTATCAGGAGTTAATTGCAATTCCAGACGATCAGAAAAAACACTTGTCTATGAAAAATGGCCTTTTAAAATAAAAAAGAAAATTTGTGCTAAATATGAAAATCCATGTGCCATAATTTTGAAAAATTACTCAACAGAATGTGAATACAGCTTACCATATTTATCTTTTCTCAAAAAGCATTGTGTACTCAGATGGATGTTTTCATGTTTTTCCTTTGTTGTCAGTACAGTTTTAAATGTCTTCAGTATGTACTTGATTGTTAATGGACCAATAACACATTTTTCTAAAAATAAAATGTTAAACTGGAGATTAAGACATCTGCTTGTGATCCTCAGTTGTGTGATTATACACTGAAAATCAGCTACATGGTTTTCTCAAGATGCCGCGCGTGGTCTGAATGTTTATCAGGTGCCGATGTCATGCATCGATGCAGCTGGGCTGTTTCCCCATCGCATTCAGGCATGCGGTAATTGACTCACCTGCACAAGGTTCAGAGATGGATATAATGTGTATCGTTAGCATCAGAGTCAGTGTATCAAATTGTGATGTCTCTGGAGAGATTGTAAAGGTTTGTGATAGTTTCAGGACTGTGTCAAGCTGAATTAGAGGTTAGGGAAGTTGTACACTCTTGTTAAATTGGGTGATGTGTATTTGCAGGCTGCTGATCTTACTAGTGACTATCTAAAACAGTATATTTACTGATGTTTGGCCATTTTGTGATTATTGGCATTGTGTGATAACTGTGCCAGTTAACAGAAGTTGTAGTTACCCCATGTGTCAATTCCAAAATCTATCAACAGCCTTGTCAATAGATATTTTATGTTTTCATATATTTTTAGGGAATTGTAAGTAATAATATACTATACAAGTGTTACTTTAATTTCAGCTTGGAATACTTCATTCTAATTGGGCCTTTGCCTTAGTGTTTGCCAGTGTGGTTTGATTATGTTTGCCTGTTTACCTAAAAATATGATGATAGTGAAAATTTACTTTAGAGGGTAGAATCATTTCACAAAAATTATTCTAATTTAAGAGGCTTTTGAACTAGGTGTTTGAAACTAACATACAAAACCTCTGCTAGAGAAACCATAGATTTTCATAATTGGACCGTTGATTCCAAAATTTACAGTTATTTAGATATAGCCCTTGTAACATCTAGCCCTAGTCTCCCATATATACCCAAATGATGGCATGACTACTTATTTACTGAATATATAATTACACTGGCTGGCTGTGCATTATGCCTTACATATTGGCCATCAGTCTCTGTTTTCTAGAAATCTAAATTGGCCTTTGAAAAACGTATCATATTCTAAACATTCTGTCTGTAAAAGCAGAACCTGACCACAACTGTTGCGTAAGTCAGGATGAACTACATCCTTTCCCACTAGTGGTGGTCTTCCCTGACCTATGCCAAACCTCTTCCCCTGTTAACCTCTCAATTAGCCTCAACACTGCCCCACCTGCCTTCTGTTCACGCCCACACCCTGCTGCCCCCTCCTTTGTCATTTTCTGCCCCGATACCACCTGCCAGGAAATTTCCATCTTATTTCACTAATGGCATTGCTGAAAATATTGGCGGTCTTTTCTTATCACATGGGAGATTTTTTTTTTTTCTCTGTATTCCTCTTTTTTTCCCCTTGCTCAGAAAGAGAGGGAGTTGAAAAGTCCAGGTACGTGTGCAGTGACCTTTTCACTAAGTCACCAACCTCTTCTGCTTTTAATCAAACCCCCTCTGTTCCTCTCTGTGCCAACACTTGTAATGTCACAATTAAGGTGGATCCATTGTTTCTGTTTTTCAGGTTGGAGAGATGTAGCGCTCCTTGGTCCCTGGGTCATTTCTCTTACAGTATTAAATAAGTCATTAGTGGCCCGTGACCACCCCCACCCTGAATGGTGTGCTGTTGCTCTGTCTTTGCAGAAAATCTGGACCAAAATCCAGTCTTTTGTAGGCACTCTAAAACTGCATATTTAAAGGCTCTGGTTGCACAATGCTTGCATCATAAGAGGACAGTAGGACACATAAATATATGATTTATGAAAGGGTGTAGTTTATGATGATTAGTAGTGTTTAAACTGATTGTATGAGATAGAACTTAAAGATAATTGTTCCCTGAAGTGTAATGTTTATAATGGAGCTTGGCTCATTTGGCTCAGCTAGCCCAACATTTTGGCTACTTGGTGCTAATTATGAGGGAGAGACTGCAGATACTTTACAGTATGTGTAGCTGCAGGGTCTAAAGTTAAAGGAATAGTTCACCCAAAAATGAAAATTCTCTCATCATTTAGTCACCCTCATGTCATCCTAGATGTGAATGACTTACTTTCTTCTGCTGAACACAAACAAAGATTTTTAGAAGAATATCTCAGCTCTGTTGGTCCATACAATACAAGTGAATGGTGGCCAAAACTTAGAAGGTCCGAAAAGCATATAAAGGCAGCATTAAAGTAATCCATATCACTCCCGTGGTTAAAGCCATATCTTCTGAAGTGATATGATAAGTGTGGGTGAGAAAGAGATCAATATTTAAGTCTTTTTTTTAACTATAAATACTCCTCCTGCCCCAGTAAGTGGCGATATGTACATCAATGCCAATGGGAGGTGAATTGAGGAAATTTATCTGCCATAAATATCTTTTAACAGCCATCACATTGTATTTTGCATAATAATAATAATAATAATAATAATAATAATATATATATATATATATATATAATATTGACCATTTCCCAATAGTATTTTGACATCCCAGGTTGCCAGATGTGAAACAAGTTAGCGGGCAAACACAGCGTGCTGCAGCCATGGAAGCCAGCAATACATCTAGCTAACATTGACAGAGTTATAAAAAATCCACATGAGCTGGTTTATCATTTGCAAACAATAAAAACATTAGCTGATCAACTTACAGTGTAAGTTGCTTGCCATTGTCAGTTTGCTCGTTCCTGTTGCATGTCCTCAACCTGGCAACCCACGTGAGCTTCAAGTCTGGGGAGGAGGGGGTGGGGGAGACAACTCTACAATATTTAGAATTTGGACTGCAGTACCCATTTTGAACGCTTGTTGCCAATGTTACATATTGCTCCTTTAAGGGAATACTTTTGAGTTAAATACAAGTTAAACTCAATTGACTACATTTTGTGGCATAATATTGATTATCACAGATTATCACAGAAATATTTTCAATTCGTTCCTCGTTTTAAAAAAAATCGTGGTTACAGTAAGGCATTTACAATGGAAGTGATTGGGGTCAGTCCATATACATTGACATACACATTGTTTCAAAAGTATAGCCACAGGAAGACGTAAATGTTTTACATGCTAACATGATTATAGTGTGCTAAAATCTCTTCTACATTAATTTGATGTGATAAAATTGCTTATAGGGTTTATATAGCATTGCATGCGTCAATATTATATACAACTTTACAGTGAAAAGGTTAGTAAGCGATGCACATTATGTACTTTTGAAACAATGTGTATGTCAGTGTATATGGACTGACCCCATTTACATTCATTGTATTGTAAGTGCCTTACTGTAACCAAGATTTTTTGTTTTGTTTTTCATAATATGCTTTAAGTTTAAAATATTTTTTGTGGTCATAAATTTTATGCCACAAATGCTGTCGATTGAACTTAACTTGTATTGAACATGGGTATTCTTTCAATGTGAGGAATATTCCACTTATATTGACAAATGGAGTTCTTCATAACATAAAAATAATAAAAAAAACTCTCTCGCTCTCTCTATCTCTCTCTCTCACACACACACACACAAATTGCATCCTATATACAAATTAAGCTAAAAGTTGTTGACATGCAAGTCAGGACAAATATATACTTTTCTAGACTGTTTGTATGCATTTGGTTTGAATAACTGACATACAAGGCCAGACTGTCCATACATTTTGATGTAAGCCATGAATTTTGGTGCAGTTCCTAATAGAATGATAGAACCACAGTAAAGCATTGCTCCCCAGAAATATAGGCATGTTTGTGGCTTTCAAACAAAATTTTCTATACAATTTTTTTTTTGTTGAGAAAATACAGTTTTTATAATCCCTTTTCCTGAAATAAAGCACTTCTGTTTCTAGCTTGAGCCAAATGCATAATGTACCATACTGCCCTTTTAAATATTAGTCAAAAATTGGTTTGAGTGGACAGTCTTTTAAATAGAGTTTGAAAGGTAGATCTGTCAGTCAGGTAAGCAAAGGCAAGACATGGAGGGGGGATAAATAGAGTTCAAGAAATGTCACTCTCAATTAATCTCCTCAGGTCCTGTCCCCATTAAAACCCTCACACATGGGGGATGCTTTACAATGCAAATGGCCTCATTACCTAGCTCACTTAATTGACTGTGACAAGGGCTCGGAATGTTTTGAATTCAGTATTTTTGTTTTCTCGTCATTTGCCACAAAAATCTGAAGTTCATTGATTTAGACCTCAAATTTACTGGTTAAATTGCTATTTATTGAAGAAGTGAAAAATTACCTAAAATCATTTCTGTAGAATCCTGCAGTTGGCTAATGAGCGGCGCCTTGTTGTACCAACACAAAGAGGCACCAAAACACTTTCCCAGACTTTCGGTTTCACTGTACCACGTTGGTGGAATGACATTCCCAACTCCAATCCGTGAAGCAGACTCACACTCTGTCTTCAAAAAAATGCCTAAAAACACATCTTTTCCATGAGCACTTGACCATTCACTCATTAAAAAAAAAAAAAAAAAAAAAAAAAAAAAATATATATATATATATATACAGTATATATATATTCTTGTTGCACTCTTATCTGTCTTGAATACTACTATTCTGATGCTAGTGAAACTTTGTAATGCAGCACTTTTCTTACCACAGTCTCCTTAAGATGAATCGCTTATGATGTATTATTCCTCTTTTGTAAGTCACTTTGGATAAAAGCGTCTGTCAAATTAATGAATGTAAATGTAAAAAAAATCACATTGCAAATTGTGCTGTGTGGCCAAGAATGTTTAAAGTTGTTTACTGAAATATTATTATAATAATTGTGAAAAATTTAAAAATTCAAAGTGTCTTTAAATACCACCATGAAAACTTTTATTTTATACAGCCAAAAAAAGATTATCGTTTCATTTTGATTAATTTGTTCATGATTTGGGAGTGGGAAAAACAGCACCTATTTCTAACCTATGACTATAACCTCGCGACAAATGACTGTCATATTTGTACGTTTATTTTCCGTTTTGCAAAGGAATTTTGTTCCTAAAAACTTTATTAAATGTAAAATAGACACAGTGAATGAAATGTAAATGATTTGCAGGTTTGTATTTTGTATTTCAGTATGGTCTCATTGTACTCACACCTTAAATATTTAAAGACCCCCTTCATAAAACTTCATTTACAAGGGCACCACATGCTGTTTAATCTCTCTTTACCTGCAGGCGAAGCAACAGCAATGTAATGACAGCAAGCAGTAGTTAGCGAGATCAGGAACACAAGCCCACAGCCACAGAGAGGGCACAAAGTGGTTCAAAGTTTCTACGATTCACCTTTTTGAAGTCGAGCGCTGACAACATTGCTGTTAGATTTAGACAGAAAGAAACACATTTAGATGTATTTTGAACATATGTCTTAACTTGTTGAGAGAACAACGTTTTCAACTGCATATCAAGACTATAAGCTTGCATGTAAATGTACATGAATCCTCGGCTGCTAGCTGTGATCGTGAATGGCTGGGGCTTGTAGCCTATTAGTACGACATTAAAGTTCTGCACCAACTTTTTTCCAACCCTTAAATGCATCGAACCATAGGAGAGGCAAATTGAATTGGACACGTGGTTCGGAAATGCCTGTTTATTTGCTTGTTCCCAGTCCTTGAGCTATAAATTGGATGTCACCTTTGCTACATGTCATTCTTTGATATGGAAGTGTTGTGGGTACCAAAGCAGGCCGTTTGATTGTTTGCTCTTAACATCACTTAAATGAAAGGCCTTGTTGGCCTGGAGTCATTCTCAAGGATTGGCAGTGGTGTTTGTAGGGATGCTTTGATGAGCGTGTGTATCGTAATCCAAACGCTATCATAACCTACAGGGTTTGATGGTAATTATGTCAAGAAAAAAACATTGTTTTTCTTCTAGGCTCTAAATATAATTCTGAACATAGAACATATATTTTGATTTGGTTTTGTCAGTCAGTAATGGAAGGCACAGTTTACAAGAGATAAACGGCTTAATCCCTATGTTTTTTCAGTGTGATATCTTGTGGTAGAGTCAGTGGCATGTCAGATCAGACCAGCATGCTTAACGAAGCCTGATTTATTGGCTGGTTGTTAAGATGTTTCCTTCCCACTGACACCAAAACATTGGTGGTACAAAACTCTGTGAATCTCTCGTCCACATTATATTTTGCCCCAAAATCAAAAGAAAGTAATAATAAATTATATTTTCCTTAAAGAAAATGAAACCTATTAGTAGGACCATTACAATTTTATTACAATTAAGCACATTTTCCTCCCTCATCATGGTAGTATTTGTTGTACTGCCTTTAATTCATACTGATTTCAATAAAAACTGATTTCAACTATAAAGTATTATAGTCGTTCACCATTGTGAATAATTGGCATTACAATATGCTAAAAAAAAAAGAAGGAAAAAAAGGCATTTTTAATGCTCCAATGTATTAAGTAATGAGAACATGCAGAGGAAATGTACTTAATTGTAATGAAAATAATGTCACAATGTAAAACAGTTTTAATAGTCTTAAAAATATGCTTAATTTTGATATTTGACCGGATCATGTTTTTGAGAAAAAGCACAGCATCTTCACAATCTCTTCCTGTTGAATTTGTATGAACAATTTAAGAGGCCTCATTTAGAGGTAGAAATACTGTAATATAGAGATATTTTTTATCACACTCATGTAAAGTGTACTATTGTCAAAATAATCCATAAAATGAATCTATTTTATGTCAACCAACCAAAGCACCAAACAAAATTGGTGTAATTTTTTTTCCAGAGGAACTACATATAATCATTTCCAGCATTTCCAGCAGTAATTATATTGTTACAGGTGCTCTTGATTTGTTTATCATTCTGTCAGGCTCCTCAGACAACAGCTGTCTGAGAAAAAATCTGTTTGTGCCTCTGTTTCACTTGTTTATTCACCATTCAGACGCAACCTGCCGAGCTGACAGGTACAGTTTGTTGCATTGTGACAACAGCATGGTGTTTATGTCTAAATCTGATTGTTGCATCGTTGGGCAACGCAAGGGAATACACAGGAAACATTGCAGGTGTGCAAATCATGCACCTGCAGCCTCCTCTCGCAGGGATAACTGCTGCTGCCCCAGTGCCACGTGACCAACCCCCATAATAGCTGCACATCCTGGTCTTTCTTTTAAATCAACCCCCCAAACCTCCTAGACTTGTTCGTACATCTTAAGCAGTGGTTCCCAACCTGGGGTCCACACGCCTCTCAATACGGCATAAGAGTTCACAGGGGGGTGTTCAGATCTCTTGGGGGGTGGGGGGGTCAGTAGGGCTGTCCCGATTATGAAACTTGGCTGACGGTTAATTGTCAAACAATTAATTGGCTCTCACGGTTATGATGATTATGGCGTTTAATTGTCCGTTTTAGGGCTTTTACAATTATGACGATTAATTGTCATACAAATTGTCCTGCTTTTGTCATAGGTGAACAGTATGTGTGCTTTATAAACCTTAAGAAGTAATTTACTCATATTAACTTTTACGTGATTTCATTTAAGGCTTTAAAAACTTATGAAGGACATTAAAAATAATAAGATACTTCAAATATCTATCTCTTTGGTCAACTTCGGTCTTGGTCAATTTTGCATTTACACTGTTGCTGTTGGATAGCCAACCTGAATAGCTATTATATTATATTATAAGTATGCAATAGTAAAATATTTCTATCCAAAATTCTTCACTTTCACACATTACTTTAAGGCTCTCCGATTAAACCCATAAGCCCTTCACATGATTAAAGACCTTTGAGATTCTGTGTTTCTTCATTCTATCATCTCAGTCGTGACACAGGGCTCCTCTGTGTCACTGTGTTTCATTCAACCCGATCTCACGAAAATTCTTACATATTTTACGAGTTGGCTATTCCATATGAATTCATATGATTTCATCACGTGCAAATGCCCAGATGTGTAATGCGGAAGTAAGCGTGAGTTCCACAAGCAAGATGTCAAGGACATACTTATTAATACTATGCCCTTACCCAAACCCCTTATCTAAACCTAACTGATCAGTAGAGTGTGTAAACAGGACAGGAATCTGTTACAGTTGAAGTTGGAAGTTTACATACACTTAGGTTGAAGTCATTAAACCTCTTTTTTTAACCACTCCACAGATTTCATATTAGCAAATTATAGTTTTGGCAAGTCGTTTAGGACATCTACTTTGTGCATGACATGAGTAATTTTTCCAACAATTGCTTACAGACAGATTGTTTCTATTAACTGACTATATCACAGTTCCAGTGGGTCAGAAGTTTACATACACTAAGTTGACTGTGTCTTTAAGCAGCTTGTAAAATTTCAGAAAAGGATGTCAAGCCTTTAGTCAAGGCTAATTGGAGTCAATTGGAGGTGTACCTGTTGATGTATTTTAAGGCTCAAACTCAGTGCCTCTTTGCTTGACATCATGGGAAAATCAAAAGAAATCAGCAAAGACCTTCATAAAAAGAAAAAAATTTAGTACAAACAATAGTATGCAAATATAACACCATGGGACCACGCAGCCATCATACCACTCAGGAAGGAGACGCTTTCTGTCTCCTAGAGATGAAATTAGTGTGGTGCAAAAAGTGAAAATCAATCCCAAAACAACAGCAAAGGACCTTGTGAAGGTGCTGGAGGAAACAGGTAGATAAGTATCTATATCCACAGGAAAACAAGTCCTATATTGACATAACCTGAAAGGCTGCTCAGCAAGGAAGAAGCCACTGCTCCAAAACCACCATAAAAAAAAGCCAGACTACAGTTTGCAAGTGCACATGGGGACAAAGATCTTACTTGGAGAAATGTCCTCTGGTCTGATGAACCAAAAATTGAACTGTTTGGCCATAATGACCATTGTTATGTTTGGAGGAAAAAGGGTGAGGCTTGCAAGCTGAAGAACACCATCCCAACTGTGAAGCATGGGGGTGGCAGCATCATGTTGTGGGGGTGCTTTGCTGCAAGAGGGACTGGTGCACATCACAAAATAGATGGCATCATGAGGAAGGAAAATTATGTGGATATATTGAAGCAACATCTCAAGACATCAGCCAGGGTCTTCCAAATGGACAATGACCCCAAGCATAACTCAAAAGTTGTGGCAAAATGGCTTAAGGACAACAAAGTCAAGGTATTGGAGTGGCCATCACAAAGACCTTGACCTCAGTCCAATAGAAAATTTGTGGGCAGAACTGAAAAGGCGTGTGCGAGCAAGCAGGCCTACAAACTTGACTCAGTTACACCAGTTCTGTCTGGAGGAATGGGCCAAAATTCCAGCAACTTATTGTGAGAAGCTTGTGGAAGGCTACCCAAAACTTTGACCCAAGTTATACAATTTAAAGGCAATGCTACCAAATACTAACAAATTGTACATAAACTTCTGACCCACTGGGAATGTGATGAAAGAAATAAAAGCTGAAATAAATAATTATCTCTACTATTATTCTGACATTTCACGTTCTTAAAGTAGTGATCCTAACTGACCTAAGACAGGGAAAGTTTTCTACGATTAAATGTCAGGAATTGTGAAAAACTGAGTTTAAATGTACTTGGCTAAGGTGTATGTAAACTTCTGACTTCAACTGTATATACAGTATATATAAACGTGCACATATTATATTGTTTTCTTTTTTTAAAAGTAACTGAAGGGGTTGACGCTGAAATGGCAACACAGTTCACCCAAAAAACACCCTTTAAACTTTTTTTTAATTTTTTTTATCGAAGTCGATTGATAATTAGTTTGATATTTATTAAAAAAAATGAATCTCAAGTTTCTTTTTCTTTTTTTTTTTTTTTACCTGTTTTTATATTTTAACCTGGATTTCACCATTAAAGTAGACATAGAAGCATACCATTAAAAACAAACAAACATAATTCACCCAAAAATGAAAATTCTGGCATTACATATTCATCCTCACATTGCTTTAAACCCATTTGACTTTCTTTTCCTCTGTGGACCACTAAAGGAGACGTTAGGCAGAATGCTAGCCTCAGTCACCATTCACTTTCATTTGCATGATGTGAATGATGACTGAGGCTAACATTCTGCGTAACATCACCTTTTGTGTTCCACATCTTCTCTTGCTTTCCAGAAAAGATTCTGGTTTGGAATATTAAGAGGGTGAGTAAATGATGACAGGATATTCATTTTTTGGTTGAGTTATCTCTTTAAGCTGACATTTACATTAAAAAAAATCATAAGTTCGTTTTTAATTATTTGAATCTTTTGACAGACAGCCTTATGTTTTTAAGTAGTAATTTTTGTTTTATAGATTTACCAAAGTAAAATTTAAATCTTTCCAAGTACACCCTGAAATCTGCTTTAGTGAACCTGCAACACGTACCTCTGGTTAATAATCACTGATCTGAAACAATCTACATCCTCATTCCACTGTGCTCCTGTACTTCTATACTACCCACTATTTTATATTTCCTGCACATTATTATGCTATTTCAGGTCAAACACCTATGGATCAAGTACATTTCAGCAAAAAAAGGTTTAATGTTGAATTCGGCTGTGTTCTGAGCAAAATGTGGATGACTGACCGATATATTGCCCTGAAAGAAAACTGTACGTGCCTTGTGCAAAATTGGAATGATTGTGGCTTCTCTTTCTCATCTCAATCCCTCTTCTAAGAATCAAAAGTGACTAACAAAGAGAACTACTCGCCTGCCCCAGGAATATTCATGATCTTGCTTCCAGGTTAAAAATGTATATGCAAATTTACTACATTAGAGCATGCACAGGTTGTTAATAAATTAGCACGTGGCAGAAATAATTCTGCTTAGCGGGATGAATCTCTGTTCAAGCTGTCAGCTGTCGCATTGTTCTGGATAGAACTTGACGCTGAGATGGCAACACAGTCAGTGAACTGTGATGTTTTAGTGTACTGACTCCTAAATCTCAAGACACTGGCAAAAATCTTGTCTCGTGTATGTGTGTGTGTGTGTGTGTTATAGCGTGAAAGGGATCGTGTTGGTGTGCATGCATTTGTGAGTGTTTTAAAGCTCTGGATTTATGAAGACAGACAAAGCCAGTATAATATTACCTCTCTTTGAAATGAAACGATGCATAATTTATTCTGCCTCAAAAGGAAATATCAGCCTTTTGCTCATCTCTTAAATTACGGATATGAATTTGGTAGTGCTGTGTCTGGACCATCATTACAGAGGAGCATCCCTTCACAAGAAGTCTTGTGAATTTACTATTGCCATTTCCTGAAAATGATACAATGTACCTGATCACTATTATTATTTTCACGACTGCCTGAGGAAGTCAATGAGCAGTTGTACATCTACCCAAAGGGGGAAAAAAAATTGCTCAGGGTGCTTTTTCATAGTTTAGGCATTTTAGTCATGTTTAATTAAAGTATCATCTTTGTCTCAGATGTTTCTCCTAAAATTCCTTTGGAAAAACAAAATTAGACAAGAACGAGTCAATTGCTGACATGCATTTAGAGCTACAATCGTGTTGCTCAGAGATTGATCTTTCATAGCAGGAGATGCACACAGCTCCTTGGGCTGCTAAGCATGAGATTTTGCAAGTGTTTACTTCCTGTTGTGCCAGCTGGTGTTGCGTGGTACTTATTTCGCCCCGTCCCAGATTAGCATTCAGAGATCTGGGGAGTGCCGCCTGACATTCTATTTGTGAAGCCCTAGTTGCAGCCATGTCAGGTGACTCACAGCGAGTTTTAACAAGCTCCGTTTGTTCAATCTCCTCTTTAAACATTCCGTACACATCATGGCATATCCTTAAAGAGGGTTCCCTCTCTTTTAATTAAGCCCCAGACTAATTTGGCTCTTTATTGACTTATCAGGAGATTTTGTTTTGTCTGATTTACTGGAAAAACCAGCAGCTTTTTATTATCAGCACTAAGAGAAAGGGACAGTCACATCTGCTGTAGATACTGAAGGTGTCAGCTTGGGAAGCAGGGGTGTTTGGGATGGCATTTTATTCTTCATTTAGCTAGTGACTATAAAGTTGACAGTGTAACAATGTGTCAGTCGTCTGACACAGGCTTGTCAACGTGAAATGACATTTGCAACATTTTATTTCTGTAATGTAATGTATTTTCAAAGTGAAAAATAGTAGACTTGATTTTATCCATCAAGAATTTGTTTTGTTTTTTCGTGAAAAGTGGTCTTTGTATAACAGATAGTTGAAATGAAGAGGTTGAAAATTAAGAGGGCTTATTGATGTCTATAGATAGATATCAATACAGATTTCCCAATTTGATTAGATTCCGATTCACAAGCTCTTGAATTGATTCAGATATTTATATGATTTTATTCCATTCTGAAGCATTTCAGTATATTTCCATTTTTTTGCATATTAAAAGAAATTATCTCTCAGTTAATGCTGTACATTTATACAGGGAACCTTCTAACTTGATACATTACAAAAATATTAATTAAAAAATTAATAACAGGACCCAACCTATGCAGTTCAGTTGTGTCACGTTCTGTCTTCTTCACATTTCCCTAGGACTCTTATTTTGAAGTTTTTCCCCTGGACTACATTTCCCATAGTGCACTGCCCTCATCACTTCCATCTGTTCCACATCATCCTCACCTGCATTCTATTCCCTCATTAGTTCCTTTTGTATATATACCATCCAGTTTTTTTTTCATTCATTGTCAGTTCTCGTCTGTGTAATGCTTGTGTTAGTTTGTAGATTTGGTTTATGGCACTCCACATTGTTTTATATCATCATTGTCTTCTTCATTAAAGCCTGCAAATAGATCCATCACCTCCTCATCATCACTACCACAAGGGTTGACAAGTTGCTATTTATTGAACAGATATAATAATCAACACAACCAAAAAGTAAAAATGTATCTCTGGATTTTAAGAATCTATATCAGGATCAATCAAATGCTGATAGAAAAATCTATATTTTTACCCAGCCTTAGTAATCAGCCAAAAAAGAAAGTTGTTTCAGAGGCAGAGCAAGTTTATGATGAAACATTTACGAAGACAGGTGAGTTTTATTACAGTGCACCAATGAGTTGCTCACATTAAGACTTGAAACATGTACTAAGAAAGTAATTAGAATCAAGTTTAATTATACAGTTTTTAAAGCCCGAGGGAAAAAAATAGGCTTGGTTTGTATGCACTGTTAAGACTGTGGGTGAGGGCGTAAAACGGGCTGTGAAATCTTCTGTGTGGTAGCTGGTAAAACAACGGGTTAATTCATGAGTAACTTTTTCCAGTTACAGCACCAGAATATACTTGATTTATAGGGATATGTACACGTAATCTGCTTAATGCCTTTAGGACACCAAAACTGCGTTGCATGGTGAGAAATGTCACACATGGTGCAAACTGCTATTGCATGTGTTAAATAGAGCTTTTGGCTACAAGCAGATTGTGTGTGTTTGTGGACAGCTAGTTTAGATTTTACAGTGACATGCTCCAGAGAAGAAGAGTTTAACCTCATAATATTTGAGGTTTGTTGAATGGCACAGAGTCAAGCTGCAACATGCACGGATTCTGAGTGAATGGAAAAGTGTTGTCAGGAAGGCCTGTGAGGGCAGCAGATCTGAAAAGATGGTAAACAATGACTCATCTGTGTATGCCAGAGCGAAAAGGAAGGAAGGCAGATCTCCTGTCCATGTCGTTCACAGGAAGAAAACTGCAGCCTGGCCATGGACACAGTCAGGTCTCTGTTTTAGCTTTGCTCTCTGAAATCATATTCTCTCTCACCGAGATACAGAGTTTCATGCATCAAAAGTAGTTGCCCATTGGCCAGCTGTGCTGTATTGTGTAACATGCAGAAGTGATTTGCCATCTCAAATTTCCCCCTCACTTTTTTTTTTTTTTTTTTTACAAAACAGACATTTTGTACAGTACATGAGACACACTCTGCTTTCCAGTTTGCTTACTGTCTGTCCTGACTAGTATGCAAAATAAAACTATAAGTGCATCCCCAATAATAGTACATTTGAAAATACAGGTGCATCTCAATAAATTAGAATGTCGTGGAAAAGTTCATTTATTTCAGTAATTCAACTCAAATTGTGAAACTCGTGTATTAAATAAATTCAGTGCACACAGACTGAAGTAGTTTAAGTCTTCGGTTCTTTTAATTGTGATGATTTTGGCTCACATTTAACAAAAACCCACCAATTCACTATCTCAAAAAATTAGAATATGGTGACATGCCAATCAGCTAATCAACTCAAAACACCTGCAAAGGTTTCCTGAGCCTTCAAAATGGTCTCTCAGTTTGGTTCACTAGGCTACACAATCATGGGGAAGACTGCTGATCTGACAGTTGTCCAGAAGACAATAATTGACACCCTTCACAAGGAGGGTAAGCCACAAACATTCATTGCCAAAGAAGCTGGCTGTTCACAGAGTGCTGTATCCAAGCATGTTAACAGAAAGTTGAGTGGAAGGAAAAAGTGTGGAAGAAAAAGATGCACAACAAACCGAGAGAACCGCAGCCTTATGAGGATTGTCAAGCAAAATCAATTCAAGAATTTGGGTGAACTTCACAAGGAATGGACTGAGGCTGGGGTCAAGGCATCAAGAGCCACCACACACAGACGTGTCAAGGAATTTGGCTACAGTTGTCGTATTCCTCTTGTTAAGCCACTCCTGAACCACAGACAACGTCAGCGGCGTCTTACCTGGGCTAAGGAGAAGAACTGGACTGTTGCCCAGTGGTCCAAAGTCCTCTTTTCAGATGAGAGCAAGTTTTGTATTTCATTTGGAAACCAAGGTCCTAGAGTCTGGAGGAAGGGTGGAGAAGCTCATAGCCCAAGTTGCTTGAAGTCCAGTGTTAAGTTTCCACAGTCTGTGATGATTTGGGGTGCAATGTCATCTGCTGGTGTTGGTCCATTGTGTTTTTTGAAAAGCAAAGTCACTGCACCTGTTTACCAAGTAATTTTGGAGCACTTCATGCTTCCTTCTGCTGACCAGCTTTTTAAAGATGCTGATTTCATTTTCCAGCAGGATTTGGCACCTGCCCACACTGCCAAAAGCACCAAAAGTTGGTTAAATGACCATGGTGTTGGTGTGCTTGACTGGCCAGCAAACTCACCAGACCTGAACCCCATAGAGAATCTATGGGGTATTGTCAAGAGGAAAATGAGAAACAAGAGACCAAAAAATGCAGATGAGCTGAAGGCCACTGTCAAAGAAACCTGGGCTTCCATACCACCTCGGCAGCGCCACAAACTGATCACCTCCATGCCACGCCAAATTGAGGCAGTAATTAAAGCAAAAGCAGCCCCTACCAAGTATTGAGTATATATACAGTAAATGAACATACTTTCCAGAAGGCCAACAATTCACTAAAAATGTTTTTTTTATTGGTCTTATGATGTATTCTAATTTTTTGAGATCGTGAATTGGTGGGTTTTTGTTAAATGTGAGCCAAAATCATCACAATTAAAAGAACCAAAGACTTAAACTACTTCAGTCTGTGTGCATTGAATTTATTTAATACACGAGTTTCACAATTTGAGTTGAATTACTGAAATAAATGAACTTTTCCATGACATTCTAATTTATTGAGATGCACCTGTAGTAAGCCAAAAGTGCCTGGATGGTATATTATTTCTGGTGGATTTTTGAAGTGTGCCTCCATGCATGCTTTTTCAGCTAATATTGCCCACAAACCTTTGTGCTACATAGGAATAGGAATTGCGAAGGTTCATTTTCCATTTTTAAAAAGTGACAAGGAATGCAAATATGAAGCTGCCAAAGCTGTTTTTTTTATTATTATTATTAATATTTATTAACCTAAAAGTTAAATAATGGTAGTTAAGGTAATGAATTTAGCTAGATGCTAACACTTGCATGCAAGTGCAAATAATATGCATCAAATGGGTCTATGGTTTAGTTATTTTCAACTTTTTCAGTAAAAAAAGGTGATGAGGAATGCAAATATGAATGTCATGATCCTGCCATTTTGATCTGGTTTTATTCGTTATTTGGCAGGATTGTGACAGTTTCCTCCACCTCTAGCTCAGGTTGTCCATGTGCTTTTTTTTCCCCACAGGTGCTGCTCAGCAGTGCAATCAGCATTGTCATGATAGCGCTGATTTGCGCTGCTTGTGATTATTGGCAGCACCTGTGTTCAGTCTTCCCTTCCTCTTTATTTTCTGTCCTTTGTCTTTCCCATCAGATCCTTATGTTTTGTTCTAGTCTCCAGTCTGTTGTGTTGTTCTTATCCTGTCAGTTCAATCTTAGTTCCTTTTGTCTTGTTGTTTTTTATCTTGTGAGTTGTTTTCTGTTTAGTTTAGTTTTCTTAGTCTGTTTTCTGTTCTATTGTTGCCTTGCTTTGTTTTGTTTCTCCCTCGTGAGAGTTTTGTTTGTATTTTGTTGGTTTTGTTTCAATAAAACACCTTTCATTGCCATCCTGCATCTTGGATCCTACCTCAAACATATTACGACAGAACGATCTGACCAAACTTTGGACCCAGCGGAGGCATGAGGGGTGTTTAATTGAACCCAGCTCCGGCCTTTGAGGAATCGGTCTCCCAGTGCCTCGCCCGGTTGCCCAATCCCTTAGCCTGCTTTCAGCACATTCGTCCCGTCAACGTCTTTGCTGAGGAGTTGGCGAAGCGGCCTCCGGATGGGGTATTGATGAGACCATCCTCAAGCTAATTTTTTTTGGCAGGTCTGGACAAGCCCATCTGTCCAGAGGAGCTGGGTTTGATTTTTTTTTTTTTTTCATTATTCCTTTTAGGATTTGGTGGACAAAATTTGGTGCCCGTTTGCAGAGATGGAACATCTGGTGCGAGGGTGGAACACCAAATCCCAAAAACCCCCTCTGTCGGTGTCTTTGGAGAGGCCTGCCGAGCCCGTTATTGGCCGCCTCCTGGTGGACAAGTCTACTGCAGCTCCTTCAGGGGCCTCTCGGTCTTGATGTTGTCGCCAGAGGAAGCATGCTGCTGACCGCCAGGAGGCAGAGGAGCCAGTGGATGACCTCCGGGAAGTGGCGGTCATTATCACTGCAGTGTTTCTTACCGCCCGGAAGAGGAGGAGAAAGAGAAGGGCCCCTACTCTGCAGGCGCTGCCAGTGCTCACTGTCACGGAGGCCGTTCCCCAGTCTCTGCCAGTGCTCACTGTCACGGAGGCCGTTCCCCAGTCTCTGCCACTGCTCACGGCTACAGAGACCATTCCCCTGTTACAGCCTGTGCTCACGGCCACAGAAACTTTTCCCCTGCCACTGCCAGTGCTCATGACCATGGAGGTCTTTCCCCTGCCGCTACCAGCACCAATGGCCACGGACGCCGTTCCCTGGTCACTGCCAGTGCTCATGGCCATGGAAGTCATTTTCCTGGTTTATTCTGCTCCCGTCCTGGAGCCGTCTGTCCTCGCTCCCATCCTGGAGCCATCTGTCCTCGCTCCCATCTAGAGACACCTGATCCTTCCCTTACCAAATCACGCCTAGTCATACCGACACTACGTCAAGTCAAGCAGTCAAGTCAAGCAGCCAAGTCAAATCAAGCCATTACCCCAAGCCAAACCATCACACCCAATCAAGTCTCCACACCAAGTCAAACCGCCATGTCAAGTCAACTCACCAATTCAAACCATCATACCAAATCAAGCTGCCAAGCCCAGTCAAGTCACCAAGCCAAACCATCACACCTAATCAAGTCACCACGCTATGTCAAACCACCCTGTCAATTCATCTCATCAACTCAACCTGTTAAGCCAAGTCAAGCTGCCAGACCAAGTCATACAACCCAGTCAAGTCAAGCAGTCACGCCAGTTCTAGCCTACTCGCCCAGTTAAGCCTGCTGGCCCAGTCAAGTTGCCAAGCCTTTTTGAGTCCACCAAGCTTAGTCTAGGTGTTCCACCTTGGGAAATCCTGCCGATCCCACCAGCCCCACCTTAGGCTGTCATGCAGACTTTGCCCAGGTCCGTCCTGCCGGCGCCATCCTGGTCCGTCCTACCTGCACCGTCCTGGTCAGTTCTGCCCTGGACCTTACCTTTTTAGTTTTCTGTTTGTTTGTAATTTTGTTTCTTTTCCATGTCTGTTCTGTGTATTATATTGCTGTCCACCTGTTTGCCCCCACCCTCCCTTTCCGTTGTCTGGTCTTTCGTCTACTTTTTTCCTGTTCGTGGGATGCCTGGGAGTGGTCCCTTGGGGGGGTTTATCCACCTCTCTCTCTCAGGTTGTCCATATGCTTTTGTTTTCCTCCCTTCGTTTTTCCCACAGGTGCTGCTCAGCAGCGCAATCAGCGTTGTCATGGCAGCGTTGATTCGCTGCTTGTGATTATTGGCAGCACCTGTGTTCAATCTTCCCTTCCTCTTTATATTCTGTCCTTTTTGTCTTGTCTTCTCCATCAGATCTTTGTGTTTTGTTCTAGTCTCCAGTCTGGTTGTGGTGTTCTTATTCTGTCCAGTTCTCCTGTCGGTTCGTTCTTAGTTCCTTTTGTTTTGTTTCCTCCTTGTGAATTTTGTTTGTATTTTGTTTTAGTTTCAATAAAACACCTTTCATTGCCATCCTGCATCTTGGATCCTACCTCAAATATATCATGACAACAAAGGTGCCACATCAGTTTTTTTAATTTATTTATGAACCTAAAAGTTAAATAATATTAATTCAGGTAATTGATTTAGCTAAATGCTAATGCTTGCATGCAAAGACAAATATTATGCAATAAAGGAGTCTGTGGTATCAAGACACAATTTTGTGATGTACACATAAACACTTGAGTTTTCCCATCATTAACACAGTGTGTACTCATAGTGCATAAAGTATACAAAATTGTAAACAGCCCACACTAATTAGCTATAGTAAATATAATACAGTATGAAGTAAACGCACACAGTCATTAAGACAGCAAAGCAAATACATCATACAGGTATTATCATAAACACTCAAACAAATATGCATGCTAAGAGGTACACGCTATCATATATGTACCCAAAACCCACACCAACACACAAAAAGTAAAACAAAACCCTGGATAAATAATTAAATCTCTTGCGACAGCGAACAACGCTTCTGTGATACATTAATTGGGCAAAATTAGCATGAATTAAAGCAAATAAGTGTATCGTGTAATTTATTACTTTCTAAGCATACTTTTTCTGTGGAAGTCTCCGATTTCCCTCAAGATTGCTTTAATAGCTATAATGCATTTCTTAATTTACTCTGTGGAAAATCAATTTTTTCAGAGTTCATTAAGCACCAATATGTTACAATGCAGCTCCCCAGAGCACGTGGCTACAAAAAAACATTATGCAAATTGCTGCCAGCGCATTCTCAGTATGTAAATAGATACTAACACCAGTGTCAAGTCTCTGCGGAAAGCTTTGTTAGTGAAACCTTTTGTTTCAGCGCTTTCTGTGATATTGAAGATGAAAATAGCGGGTGCCTCGTTGGTTTGAGTGACATGTCAACCCTTTTTGCAGTTTGCTACATCCTTTGGTTTGTTTTTGCATCTGTTCTGTCATTTTTGGCGGATTTGATGAATTCCTGCACTCACGTGGAATGGTAATTGAAACATCCCGGTCTGTGCCGAGTGGCAATCCGTGCCAGAGAGGGGCTGTAGTCCAATGACCACTGCAGCCAAACCTTGAGTATAAAACCCACTCTGTAAAAAGTGGAAGTCCGTGTTTAATGTAGTAACAGGGGCCGCAGAGTGATCCCATAGAGATTTAATTTGATCATCGGTTTACACTCAAATATGCTCTTTTCCATTACATGGCCTTAATGTTTATATACCCACAAGAGTTTTTCATAGCTTCAACCCATGGCATGGATGCTCTGATGTTACCTTTCTCTCTCTCTCTCTCTCTCTCTCTCTCTCTCTCTCTCTCTCATAATGGTTTCATGGTATAACAGCAGTGCCTTGTCCAAAAAAACATGGTAATTCCATTGTTCTTTTTTGAAAGAAGGCTCCATTGCCAATAACTGTTATAATGACATTTTTACATACTAGTATACCTTCAGCAGCAGTAGCGCTGTACCTAATTTTTAGTGCTTTAGAATGAACCACCTCACAACAGTTATGTCTTTTAGGTCACTTGTTCTTAAGTGAAGCATTATGCAGTCTATGATTCCATCTATATCAATCCATTGGCTGAGAACAAAAGCATCAGCCTCATCTTCAGGAATGTTTTGTTTTAAAAGTCTCATTTCTGGATCATCAGGCATTAGAAATCCTGTAAAGGTCAGTGACTACTAATATTTCTTTCTAATCTAAAAAGTCTGTGATTCACTCTTTACAGTCATGCATCTGCAAACTGGACTCATTCCAGTGTTTCCTGTATTTTTCCCTTTGTGATTGGGACATTTGGAAGAACATAGAGTAAGTGCCAAGTAAAACATGATTATGAGTCATCGAGAGCATCTGTTATCTAGTTTTACCTGCCAATAACACTCTTATTGGAAATAAATTATTGCACTCTTACTGAAATTTAATGTGTGGGCTATAACCGTTGCAAACAATACCATGGTATTACCATAAAAATACCATAGTTTCAAAATACGTTGGAATATATACCATATATATATATATATACTCTGTGTGAATGCCTTGAGTCTGAAAGTGTCATTTAGGGGAGAACTGACACTGCAAGTTTTTCATTCATCTATTTTGTTGTATAGAATTTAGTCAGAGCAGATGTAATATTTTATATATATACTTATTCTTTGCTTTTTACGTATTTAAGCACTTTTCTTGTATTATAAACATCATTTATTTCCATTATTTCTTTTTTGGCAAATAATAGCCTATTCTGATATATTCCTAACAAAAAGCACCATATTTTACACTTTTTTCAGACATGGTCTGTGATAATCCCATGTTTTTGACATGTGTCATAGTAAAACCATGGTATTTTTTTTAAGTATCTTGGAGTACTATGACAGTATCATGAAATATGAATATAATCATTCAGTACCATGGTATTACACTGGTAACGGCACAATTTTTTTTTTTTTTTTTTGACTCTAATCTTTTTCTTGTCTCATCACTCTTTTCACTTCTCTCATCTCTGCACCGTCACTTTATAATTTTTTCTCTGCTGCTTCCTTTCTGACATCATCACCATGGTTTTGAATGGGTAGCCCACATGTCCAAAAATGGTAATACCATGGTATTTTTCTGAAAGTTTAAACAAAAACCATACTGGCTTTGCCTGAATCAGTTAGCTCCTTCAGTTAATGGGAGTGTTCTATAAAAGACGTATTCAATTTCTATCACTGAAAACGATGCGACCGTTCCCATTATAATTAATAAAGATGTCTACACTGCAGGTGTGCCATGTAATGTCGGAAATGAGGTAGCAGTTGAGTATTTGTTGATGAGCTTACTACACAATACATAGAGTGGACATTCTATCTGACCTGTGTTGGTTTGCATTTATAGTTCTGCATTGGTATGTCTGCGTCGTTCTGTGAGTACATAGCCAAAATGCTAACTGTATTTCATAAATAAACAAAAGCAATGTAATTTCTGGATTCAAAAGTATTTATTAAATTATTGTAGCATCAAAAATTTGGTCAAAGTATGTAAACATGTTTAGTTACATATTATTTATTATTCATGTTGCCTGCACTGTAGGAAGAAATTACTGTATGCTTGCTCTTGAGTTGTTTAAATAATAATAAATAGACATGTTTTGGCATACTTTTGAAATTCCGTGCTGAAAAAGAAATCATCAGAATAATTAATAACTACTCACCTCAATAACAAAATGGGTGTTGTTTTAAAGACTTTACAATGCATACAGGCAATATAACCCAACTCTTACCAGGTGCTTTTTAATTTGCTGTCAAATTAGAAGTGTTCTGTTTCTATAACTTCTGAAATATGATTATTTACTCTACACAAACTGTCAAACATACGGTCAAATCATTGTTCCGATTAAATTAAATTAAATTAATATCAAATAATGGCCTGGAGAAAAAAAAATCTTTAAGAGTTTATATGCTGTAAACGGATATCTTCTGTTGCGTTTCGTTTGTAACTTCATGAAACACAAACAGAATAAAAAAACAGCTGATGCTCCGTGACGCCACTTCGATGCTCCGGGGTGAATTCAGAACGACATTTTTACTCCCTCAAATGGCACTGCTGTGGGAGGGGATGCCATTCGAAAGCTTGTTCCAAACGAAAGTGAGAAAATGAATGGGCCCTTCCACAAGACGTACTCATGCAGTAATTCCGTGTTCCCTTCAGAGTACCCACTTCAAGGGCTCTGCACTTTGGTGTGAGTAGGGCATAGGGAGGATCGCTTTCGATTAGAATCCACCCCCGATCTGCTGTAGCGCGCGCTGTTAAAGGCACCTACGCTTAATTTTCTTTAATTCCCCCGCAATTTACAAAGAAACCTCATAATAACACATTATTACTGTTATTGTGAGATTATTAAGAGAATTTAATTTTGTTTTATTTAACGATTTAATTTAATTATTAAAAATTCTAATGACCAGAAGGGTACCTTTAGATTTGTGAATGAAAGGGGCAGGGCTTGTGCCCCTGCTGCCCCCGTTCTGTGCACATCACAGAATAGGACCCACCAGACTGACTGGGGCAAGAAAAAATTAGCAGAAAGTTTAGGCATGCAGGAGAAGTCTGCCATCGCCTTGGCATGCTCCTTTAAATGGCTCTGTGTGTGTAGACCAGACCCCAGCTGCAGTCAAGCAGCCCAATTGCCTCTCCCCTGACAGGGAGTCATGTGTCCAGGCTTTTGGAGTGTGAGATGAGTTTAAGCCCTTGGGCTAAAGACACTCAACCCAATGGGAGATCACAGGTCTCTCCAAAATCAGCAGTCTGGGAATGGCAGATTGTACTCGAGCTATCGCTCGTGGCAGCTGTCCACATCAATATGACACGTAAAAACATTGGAAAGATGCATGGATGTGAAAACGGAGCCAAAACAGTTGACCCTATCAGGAAACAATCAGAAAACCTGGCCTGTTCTCAATTCCAGAGGTTCAGGTTAACGAATATCCTGAGCTATATGTTTGTACTATTGTATGTGTTTTTAAAGGCTTTGTTCATCCAAAAAGAAACATTCTATCATCATTTACTCACCCTCATGTCTTTCCAAACCCATTTGACTTACTTTCTTCTGTGGAACCCAAAAGAAGTTTTCCATATAATGAAAACAAATAGGGATGGTGCTATCAAGCTAAAAATTACCATGAAAACACCATACAATTAGAATTGAAGGTATCCATATGATTTATGTGCAATATCAGAAGTTTTGTGAAGAAATAAAATAGCTTTATTTAAACAACAGACCTATTTTTAAGTCGTTATTCGCTCAATGTAAGCGCAGCATAGTTCTAGACGGAAGACTCGCAGCTGTACAGTTGAAGTCATAAGTTTACATACACCTTAGCCAAATACATTTAAACTCAGTTTTTCACAATTCCTGACATTTAATCATAGAAAACTTTCCCTGTCTTATGTCAGTTAGGATAACTACTTTATTTTAAGAATGAGAAATGTCAGAATAATAGTAGAGATAATTATTTCTTTCAGCTTTTATTTCTTTCATCACATCACATTACATACATTTTTTTTAGCATTTGGTAGCATTGCCTTTAAATTGTTTAACTTGGGTCAAATGTTTTGGGTAGCCTTCCACAAGCTTCTCACAATAAGTTGCTGGAATTTTGGCCCATTCCTCCAGGCAGAACTGGTGTAACTGATTCAGGTTTGTAGGCTTCCTTGTTCGCACAAGCTTTTTCAGTTTTGCCCACAAATTTTCTATCAGATTGAGGTCAAGGCTTTGTGATGGCCACTCCAATACCTTGACTTTGTTGACCTTCAGCCATTTTGCCACACCTTTGGAGGTATGCTTGAGGTCATTGCCCATTTGGAAGACCCATTTACGACCGAGCTTTAACTTCATGGCTGATGTCTTAAGATGTTGCTTCAATATATTCACATAATTTTCCTTCCTCATGATGCCATCTATTTTGTGAAGTGCACCAGTCCCTCTTGCAGCAAAGCACCCCCACAACATGATGCTGCCACCCCCATGCTTCACGGTTGGGATGGTGTTCTTCGGCTTGCAAGCCTCACCCTTTTTCCTCCAAACATAACAATGGTCATTATGGCCAAAAAGTTCCATTTTTGTTTCATCAGACCAGAGGAAATTTCTCCAAAATGTAAGATCTTTGTCCGCATGTGCACTTGCAAACTGTATTCTGGCATTTTTATGGCAGTTTTGGAGCATTGGCTTCTTCCTTGCTGAGCAGCCATCCAAGTTGTCGATATAGGACTCGTTTTACTGTGGATATAGATATATGTCTACCTGTTTCCTCCAGCATTTTCACAAGGTCCCTTGCTGTTTTTTTGGGATTGATTGGCACTTTTTGCACCAAACTACATTAATCTCTAGGAGACAGAATGCGTCTCCTTCCTGAGCGGTATAATGGCTGCGCGGTCCCATGGTGTTTATACTTGCCTTCAAGTGTTTGGAAATAGCTCCCAAGGATGAACAAGACTTGTGAAGTTCCACAATTTTTTTTTCTGAGGTCTTGGCTGATTTCTTTAGATTTTCCCATGATCTCAAGCAAAGAGGCACTGAGTGTGAAGGTAGGCCTTAAATACATCCATAAGTACACCTCCAATTCAGTACACCTCCTAGCAGAAGCTAATTGGCTAATTGTCACATAACATAACATTTTCCTCGGAAGTCTGCCTCCCTCCCAAACGAAGCTGCCACTTCATCTCAACTTTCTGCCCTGCATCAAACCTACGTGGTGTAAACGATCAGCAAATCCGGATCATCATCCATATCTCAGTCACGTAGGAGACCTCCCTCAGTTGAGCCACTGCATCTACCGCAATCGGAATGCATGACCTGGTGCGGAAGGAGCACACTCCTCACCAAGTCCGTCAAAATCATCGCCCCAAGACAGCAGTCCCATCAGAAATAAGCTAAGTTCTCAATCATATCCATCAAATGCATTCAGAGGATGGTTCATGGGTCTAGGCTTTCTGTTGCCAATGTTGTCTGTTCATCATAACCCTCATCTGCATCAATATAAAAATCAAGAGCCAATATTTCATTTAAGTAGAGCATTTGGCTCTTACAGTAATGGCAGGCGATCGTGATCGCCATGAGGGTAACTCAGTTAAGGTTCACAATGCATGATTCATTCACCATGTTGCATGCCCGACTGTACCCCTATCGGGGAATCAAGATCTATTATTCATTCATGTCATTATGCACAGTGCTCATCGTACGGGGTCTCATCACTCCATTCAGTTAAGATATGCCTTGTTTTGTTGGTCGCCCAATCGCTTTAAAATCACATAGGGTTTCTTACTCTATTCGTCTACTTACACATTCTCCATAAGGAAGCACCACTGTTGTTGTGCACCTCTGACACCTAGCGGTAGGCTCCGCCATTACATTCCTTATTTCATCAGATAATTTCATTACCAGCGTAATGCATTTTGCTGCCTTTATATGATCAAGTTAAACAGGGGCATGATTCCTATTTCACAGTATGTTTACACTTTATTACTCAGGCATCATTACAGTGCAGAAATATGTATTATATGGCTTTCCGTAAATCATTTATTCTTTTATCACTGTTTGGACCATGTTTCAATCAATGGGGACTTTCAAGTATTGAGGCTTTGTCAGTGTCCAAATTTCAAAGCTCATTACGAGTTTAACAACTGTGTCAGCCTAACAACATTACATTTTAATTGAAGTATCAATGCATTTTAGTATTGCTCCGTTCACTTTTAATGTGCTCGTGGTTGGGGCAGTTACATTTAGTAGCAGGTAAGCAAGGTTTTATTTAATCATTGGATAAAACTGTGCTGGATTAGTTTTTCACAGCGTTCGAAATTTCAGAAGCTCATTATTTTCTATTTCGCTACTGTGAATTTTCTGTTCCTGCTGGTAAGTCATTAGCGCCCTCTTAATGCTTTCTATGTTATTTCTACAACTATGTTTGCCTAAATACATTTATTGATTTTTAAAATTACCAATATTTTTGCTTTTTGCTCTGTTCACTGTAAATATATTTGCAGTCAGGGCAGCTTACATTTAGCTGCAGGTAAGTAAGATTTGTTTGCTCTTGGATAAAACTGTGCCGGATTAGCGTTCTTGCGAAGCATATACCGAATATTCAGTCGACTGAATCTAGCATGTCATGGACCATGTGTCGTGCTGCTGGTTTTATGGGCTTTATCCAGAGCTTACACTTCAATCATCACATCTTTTGCATCTACATACTTCAACCCCATTCAAGGCTGGGCACAACACCCTCCTCTCCAAAGCAAACATCAAGACCCTGCTGCTAATTTCGGCATTATGTAGCAAATTGTACTTCACTGTCTGGCTCACAAATGAATGTTGTAGTAGTCTGAACATTTAAATCTCCATCTGAAGGCTCATGCCAGATCATTCTAATATTTTAAGCTCCCGTCCATATGCTCCCGCTCCTATTCTCTGCTCCTCTATTCCCGTGCCACTCTCCACCTGGACATTTAAACAAATTCTCACAAACTGGGCATTCCCTCTCCAGTGGAAAAACCATGGCCCTTCTACGTCTCTCAATTTCCGGCATGTGCTCTATTTCTCCCATATGCAAGCTTCCCTGCCTCTCTATTAATTAGACAGACCATTAGTTCACATTTCCTTTCTTCCCACGCAGTTTCAGTTTCTACCTTATTTCGCCATGTGCATCATTCATCAAGGCAGCTCCATCTATCGCCTCCTCATGCAAGCCATTTTGTCGATAATACTCTGACAATGTATCTATTGATGACCGCTGCTGATCGGACCTCAGATTTGGTCCCTGTTGCTAATCACCGGAACTGAATTTCCCTTTTCCATAACAAAACCCTGAAACCTCAGATGGCATGTTCTTTATCACGGACACATGCCCTCTGAAGGTCTTGAAGCTACTGTATAGGAACATGATTTGTAGGGAAATGGCCAGACTAATGTTTCACTCGCGCCAGCTCCCCTTCATCCGCTTCTTCGAAATTCACCCCATCATTGTCGCCAGCGTATTATGGGGGGACCCTGGGCATGCAAACGTATCGTTGTTTTTTGCTACACCACCACTGCCGTCATGATCATCATAAGGCAAGTCCTCCTCCAGACTCCTTAGCCTCTACTGAGACATTTGACATGCCAGAGCACCAACTGAACCCCATTCTCTCAGCCGAGCATATTCCTGGGTTTTTTCAATTCAATCACTGCTCTCTATCTCGTTTCAGGAGTTCCATCAACTATGTCCCTCCGCCAGCATACTTCTCGTCCCCTGCCCACATCTTTCGAACCTTCTACCAGACTAAGCCCCTCACTCCTCCCCTTTTAGATTCTGGTAACTCATGCAGAAAGGACTCGCCCAGTCCACGCTCATTTCGCACTTTTTTCTCAACACTCTAAAACAGACCACGCGGGGTGCGGTTGTAGCATAATGATATCTATAGTCTCCAGCTCCTCCTGCCTCTACACCTCCACTGCATATATCTGCAAACTAGTTCATCATTTGAATCTGACCCCTCAAATATTGCAATCCCCTCCCCTAATCTCAGGGCACTCATTCTGAATTGGTGTGGCCACAACGGCTGCTCATCAAGGACTATCAGAACCCACAATCAAGATGCTCGGCTGCTGGTCTTCCTCATCCTACAAGAAATATATTCGACCCAACCCTCAAATCATCACATGCTCAACTCTCCATCAGCCATAAGTTTTCATACCTATCTGGTGGCGGTCGGGGGCTCTCACTGCTTATCCACATCTTTTCCCACACTATTATCAAATTCAGGCATGTCTATTGTCCTGCAACGACACTGCATATCCATATTCACCCTCCTCACCAAGGCTTCCACAATCCCAAGCATGGTTTTCTTTTGCATAGGTACTGCACAAGCCTAGCTCGCCCTTGTCGGAGGGCTCATAATCAACATGGGATATCTTTCAACGAAGGGTATTGCATGCAATGTCGCCATTATCATATGGTTTTACACTATGTTGTTCATCTTTCGGCAATGATATTCCAAACAGTGCCGCCCTCGTCGGAGGGTTCATAATCAAATGTTGTTTATCTTTCAACAAAAGATAACAACAACATTGGCCTTACCGTAGGGCCTCATATCACATTGTTCATCTTTTGGTAAAAATTCTGCACAACCACGGGCTCCTCGATGGAGGGTCCAAAATCAAACTCAACAAGGACAAAATCAAAAATCAAACTCAACAAGGAAAATCCTCCAGCAAGGATATCCAAAAAAATAAATAAAAATAAAATAAAATTACACTATGCCCCCTCTATCATAAAATCCATCAGTAAATGCAAGCACGGCTTGTCCTATTGCAAAGCTATTGCACAACCATGCCAGGGATATTTTGTATTTCATGCAAAGTGTCAATTCTAGGTTTTCACATCTCTTTTTCTCTTCTCCAGATTGAACATCAAACATGAGACCTGGTTCGTAACCTGACTGGATCTTCTCTTTTGGGGGTAGTATTTTATTTCCCTCTTTTGGGTTAGGACTTGCCCCTGCCGCCTATCTCCGGCAGGATCTGATGGTTCTGAGTACAACTTATTCGGACCGCCGGACGGGGCTTACGCCAAAGAGATACATTACATTCCTGTTTCATATTCATCAAATAAATGTCATCTTAAACTTTACTCAAGTCTGCGAGTCTTCCTGATAGAAATGTAAGCGCAGCGTAGTTCTAGCGGGAAGACTTGCAGCTGTACATCATCGAACAATTAGCTAGGTAACTCCTAGCCAATTATGCGTCAGCCATTGCTTTATAAATCTGCTTACAATCTATCACATTTTTATTTCAATGTGCCAACATGGCAACCTCCACCATCCCACCACCACCAGTTGAGTCCCGTCCTGCACGGGGGTAGGCTCCTCGCACCTGCCTCCTATCTCCGGCAGGATCTGATGGTTCCAAGTACAACTTCTTCGGACCACCAGATGGGGCTTACGCCAAAGAGAGACATTACATTCTTGTTTCATATTCATAAAATAAATGTCATCTTAAACTTTACTCAAGTCTGCGAGTCTTCCCCTCCACTGTACCTCTCAAATCACATTTACATTAATGTATATTCAAGTATGACATGTCAAGACCTATCGCTCCAGGTTTAAGAGTCATTCTTGTTTCGTATCCAGTCTTGGCATGCCAAGTTTTTGGAAGTGTGAGTGATATTTTAGAATGACAGTGAAGACGATGTCATATGCACTGCTTTTGTGATAATTGTTTTTCCCCAATTTTGGAAAATTACAGTGCTCCTTCCCATTCAATTTCATTGTATGGAAAAGATCAGCATAAACATTCTGACTAACATCTCCTTTTGTGTTCCAAAAAAAAAAAAAAAAAGACAGATTTGTAACAACATGAAAGTAAGTAAATGATGACAGAATTTCATTTTGGGTGAACTAATCCTTTAGTTGTTCATGTGCTCCAAATTTCCTTCATCTTTTGTTCCATATCCCTCTGGATTCAGATCTTACTTAAGTGATTCAGATTTTGTTTACTGATGTTAATTTTACCTCTTGCTTAAATGTGAAATGTTTGCATGAATTTCCAGAGGGATGCTTTGAGAAGTTGCCTGTCATGCTTGTTTAGGTAATGTACCCTCAAATGAGAACATTTTATTCCTCTAGGTGGCCCTTCCATTGTGTTCTTCATGCAACAGCTTTGATGGATCCACCTGAGAGAGTTCTCTAAAAGGGTCTTTTCACCCCCAACAGTCTCTCTGCTACAGGCTTGTTGACTGACAAATGTCCCCATAGCAACATACACTTGCAAATCTTTTTTTTTTCTTCAGTTGATTTTCAGTGGATAAAGTTAAGGTGAGTGAACATGCCACATTTCTTTCTTTCATTTTTTATACACACTTGTGTCCTCTGGAATAATATGTAAATATGGGCCCTTCCTCTGTGTCCCCAGCCCCCAGCTTCTGCTATCTGGTTTGCCTAATTGCACTAGCAGTACCTGGCATGATAATTGCATGAGGCCCCCTGTTGTCACTGCATTTACATTGGCTGCTTGATTCTGAATTTAATCTGCTTGAAGGGTTTGGATTTCATGCTTGCTTTAAATTCAAACACCCCATGTGATTTAATATAGCACTGAATCAAAGGACTGGAAAAAATGTGATTAGTTTTGTTTGTTTGTGTTTTGGAAGCGCAAATTTACAAATATTTAGGTGCAACGTATGCGTGGTAGCAGAGACTATTTATCAAAGCCGGGCCACTTCCATTAAAATGAATGGGAGAAATTGGTAAGCCCAGTAGTCAACGGATGTAGAAAAGCAAGTCCCACTTTACAGGTAAAAGAGCCAATCACTTTTTAGATACAGACATCGCCTGTCAATCCGTTCTGTCTTTTTTTGTGTGTAATCTGAGGTAAAAAAAAAAAAGAAAAAGCACAATTTATGATTCCAGTGATGTCAGATTTTACTGCTGATTTGAAATATGTTCTTTGATTGTAATCTTGACCAACCATTTTTGATATTTCGGTCTTTCCCCATTCAAGTAGATAGGAGCTGCACTTTCATGACTGGAAATAGCCTCCTGAGAGCATTCCAAAGATGGCCGCTAGTGGATTGACTTGCTAGAAAGACTTTAGCGGTAGTCACTGAATTGGTGTGCCTGAGTGTCAAAGTTCACAGCAGTTGCCCCAAGTAATGTCTTTTTTTCTTACAGGTGAAGTGTGTAATTTCTAAGCCACTAGTATTACCTAATGGAATTACAACAGTAATTAGATACTAGGTCAAGTTTGCCAAGACAAACTTTGATGTTGGCTTGACAAGGCATTGTCTGAAAGTTTAAAGCAGTTTTGAAAGTTTGAAGGTTTTACAGCCACTATGGATGGATGGATGGATGGATGGATGGTTGAATGGATGGATGGATGGATGGATTGATTGATTGATTTTGGTAAAACCCTAAACAAAGTCTGTAGAATGACAGTATAATGACTGTTTCACACAGTTTACCTGAACACTTTCCCCAATCTGCCACTGGTCAAATTCACACATAGTCCTGTTCCAAAATTGCCATCCCAGGATTGCCTTCATTTCTGACTTTTAGAAAGCCGTGCAAGTTTATGCAATACTCAGTTTATGGCCTAGCCTAGTGTTTTACAATGGGCCATTTTCATCCGAGGCTGAAGAAACTCACCAATATGGTTAGATACAAGTCCATGCACAGCAAAATAATCAAATACAGATTGGCCGAGGTTTAGAAGATTCTAGCTCAATACAAGCACAGAGCTACAATGACTGTGTTGCTGAAATCACAGCTGTGTCCTTTACATAGTGACAAAAAATCCAGAGATGGTTTATACTGTAGTTTTCGGTTTAGTTGACCTAGTTGTCAAACACTAGCCCTCTGCAGAATTCCATCCGACTTTGATTCTTTTTTTATGACAAAATTGTTGTGTCTCGAAAAAAAAAAAAAGCATACTGTCATATCATTCAGTAGGTCTGGTAGCTCTCTTTCCCTATCTTTTTTCTCTTTCTGTTTGTCGGGGCAGACGGGGAAGCTGACAGCAGTCCGGAGAGAGCTGTTTTAGACTCTCTGTGGGCCTGGAACAGAAGAATAATGAAGCCATTGTGGCTTTGTCCAAATTCCTCACCCTGAAGCCCTCTCTAGAAAAATAGTGTGCCCACTGTGTGGAGATTTACTCTGCTGTAATACTCCGAGGACCAGAGGAAGCTCGGAGGTCTTATTTGGAGAGGGGATGTTGATGTTGGATGGCTCTGTCTAGGTTGTATGGAGGGGAAAACGAGGGAGTTGCCCCTCTCAGGGAATATATAGAATATGTCTTATGTAAGAAAGATGCAGTCTGGGAAAAACGTGCATGACAGCCGTGCAAAAACAGACCGTCAGATAGATAGATAGATTTCTATTTTTCTATCTACATTTGTCAGACTGGTTGGGACGCTCAAACAAACAGAGTAATGTTTTGATGGTGCCACATTGTTAAGCTTTTCAGGGGAATCACCCTATGAATAGCTTATTTTATAGTTGTCTCCGCTTATTAAACTTTTCAATGTTAAGAGTTCTGGATCAGGTTCTCTTCCAAACCCAGGAGCGCTTGGATATCCGGTTCCAAATTCTTCCCCACCATCTCCCCCTAGTTTTACTGTCACCTCCCATTACAGGAGACCCAGAGAGCTCCCGTTGACTTCACCCTGAACTCGAGGAGCCATGCACGGTCCGCAGAGGACCGCACCAGACGTCAGCGCTGACAGCTCCAAACTGAAATAGCTCCACTCATTAACTGGCGGAAAAAAGTGGCAGCGCTCAAAAGCCAGGCTTATTTATCAGCGTGCCATGCCATCTGCATGCCATATTGTGCTCTAAGATTTACAGTGCTGTCTCCCTGCCTCTCTTAGTTCAATAGATGCATTTGGCAACTCAGCGCCACTGATATCAACCCAATTATAAATATTTATAATCTGATTTAAAAAAAAAAAAAAAAAAATCCTGTCAATCACAAAGACAAGGCCAGCTAAGCTCAGAGTGTATCCGGGATGTAATTGGCATGCCATAGAACTTGTGATCCATTTAGTTTTTTTAGTTTTTTTAGTTTATGCACTCAAGACGCTCTCTGCTTCAAAGTTTTGTTTGTGCCCTCATATTGCTTCAAACTCATACAGTATTACATTCTGTCTTCCGTGAGACACATTCAATGTCATTGAATCTTTTTCCCATACATGATAACTGAGTAATTCTACCTAACATCTCCTGTTGTGTTCCACTAAACTTCCACTTTCCACTTAATTTTTTGGTGAACAACATGGGCATCATCATTTACAGGTGGGACGAGCGGACATGTCCCTACCAAGTTTTGCCTTTGCCAATTTTGTCCCTACCACTTTCTGAAATAGCTTTCGTCAGGTAAGGGTCTAATGCAGAAGAAACATCTCCAGTTCTTAACCAGGAGTCTTCATTTTGTTTAAGTGTGTTATAATAATAAGTGACGATTCAGTGCTACAATTTATTTTTAATGTTATATAATGTGTGCTTGTTGTGGCTGTTATCAGTGTCTTCGCTCATCATATACAACCATTAATGTACAGATGCAATCTTTGTTTATTAAAATTAAATTTACATTAGGACGGAATAGAAACCGGAACTCCTTGTACTAGAGGCAAAAACTTTACCATGTGACCAGTCTGGCTAATGTTTTACTGATCTATGTATTCATCCACTGTCCACCAAAATTCCAGTTCTGGCAGTGTTAGATGTATGGATCAAGATTTCATATTAATATGAGTGCTTGAATTGGTCATCAAGAATTACTATTTAATATTTTAGAACTGCAATTTGCTGCAAACTGCAACTGTCATGCTTCAGGGTCTGACACCTCAGTCTGCAGGCTTTTTTGGTGAAATCACTTAACTTCCACCTAGGAGTTCAACTTTATTTAGAGGCCAAAATTCGCATGCCGAGGCAGCAGAGACTCTTGTTGTGTGGCATTCTCGGCTGATTTCATGCTTTGCTGATGGAAAATTAGGCCCTGGCGTATTGGCGAATGAAAAGAGAGGGAGGAATAGCTCCTGTTATTGCCTCAGGACACTCCACCCCGACAACAAGAAAACTAGAGCAAAGGAGGCTGAGGCGCCTGCTAATGCACTCTAAACAAGATGATGAGCGTGTGAAATCCCCATGTGTAGCGTCTGCCAGCTTCAAAAATATCGGCAGTGTTTTTGTCTCTTTCTCTCTCTCTGTCTATTCATACATTGTTGTAAACCACCGTTATGTGTCTGGCCTTTTAAAAAGGTTCCAAACGGATTGCAGGCCTCTGAGGTGATTTGACTGGCATGTCATTTGCATTCTCTTTGACCAGTGAAGTACTGAGAAGAAAACAGTTATAGCACTTCAGCTGCAACGTTCAGATGCTTTTTGGAGTGTCTGTGTATGTTTGCACAAGTAGTTTGAAGTAGGTGTTTTAATATTGTGGTTGTTTATGCATTATTTTGCTTTAAATTCATCTAGATTTGTGGTTGTAGTTAATACTTGGGTCATGGAAAGGGAAATCAATGTTATTTACAGCACATGGCTCTTAATTGTGAGGAAGTAAACTCATTATCAGCATAAAATAACTTGCATAAAATAATTTAGTGATGCTGTACGTGATTTTTTTTAATTTTTTTATTGAATGGCATGCAGAAAATTTTCCTGCTTCCTGAAAGATATCACTGAAATAAGTGTCCTGAGAATCTCAGTGATCTCTGTGGCAGCTGTAGACTTTGTAAACAGCAAACAAAAATGTTGTGTCAATCATTTTGCATGTTCTCATAATGTTGTAGTTGAAGCGGATCATTGAGGCTTAATGCCATATTTAGATTCATAATAGTTGTCAGTTGAGTGCGCTTTTTTGCTACTGTTGTGTTTGACACCGTGGGAACATGCACTAATGCTGCTTTTCTGTATCTCTTAGCGGGGTTTTGGAAAGAGGGGGCATGGCTAATTCAACGGCTCAGTCTCGTGGGAGTAGAATGGCTCTCTATATGTCTTTAGAGAATCCAAATATCCAAATAGTTGTCACATTATTTAATCACAGAATAGAGGGCATTATTAAAGGAATGTTCTGTGTCCAATTCAAGTTTGGAGCATTTGTGGCATAATATTGAATTCCACAAAAAAATAATTTTGACTTGTCTCTTGTTTATTTAAAAGAATAACAAAAATTGTGGTTACAGTGAGGCTCTTACAATGGAAGTGAATGGGCCCAGTCCAGAAATATTCAAATACACACTGTTTCAGCAGTATAGCCACGAGACGTAAACATGACATGTTAACGTGATTTTAGTGTGATAAATTCGCTTCATTACCTTATCTGTGTAAAGTTTAATACAGTATAATAACTTTGTTGTTATGACGACGTAGTGTCGTAAACACTTTAATCCAGGTATTACATATGACTTTAGACAGAAAAGTTTACACCCTATCTGCACCAGACAGTAAACGTCCATTTTGTGCCACTCCTGCCAACAGGACAAATAAACGTTGTAGAATGTTCGTTTCGATGCATCCAGTGTAGACAGCCTCAAGCTGTTGCAGCGTGGCACGACATCGCTCGCGTTGGTGTAGACAGGGTGTTAGTAAACAATTTTATCATACGAAAATCATTTATAAAAAACATATAATGTTTACGTCTTGTGGCTATACTTTTGAAACGGTGTGTATTTGTTTTTGGATTGGCTCCATTCACTTCCATTGTAAGTGCCTTAATGTAACTGCGATTTTTGCTCATTCTTTTATTTTTTATTTTTTTTATAAAAATAATCTTTTGTGGTAATCAACATTATGCCACACATGCTGTTGATTGAGCTTAACTTGGATTGAACCTAATCATTCCTTTAACTCTTAAATGCATGGCTGTTTCGCCAAACATTATTACATCCTTAGGTCTACAAAATGCCCAGATAGTGTCACATTTTCAAAAAAAATGTCAAGACAATAAGTAAATAATAGAATAAAATATATTCTGATATATTTGGATGTTTTATTTTTCATTTATCAAAGAGATGATGCAAAAATATAAAACAGGATTCATTACTTCCACACTGAAATTTCATGAGACACATGTTGAGCTAAACATAAAACATAATCTAGACATAAAATACACGTAAGTATTTTCTCAGTCACTTTTTGAACTTACATAATTTCAGTAGTACACCCAAATGACAATAGCCATATCAAAACTATTCATGTGTTACACTTGCTATAGTTTACATCCACGTTGCTTCTTCATCAAATAGCAATGTCAAATGAAAATTTAAGTCAATCACTGACACATCATGGCACCTTGAGTAAGAAATAGCTTGTATAATATGTATGTGTACACGCATATGGAATACTGATATTCTATTGTCACACAGAAAATCAACGTGATATAGTATTTATTTGTATGAATATAGTACACATTTGTCTTGTAATAAATGAAGAAATAGATATCCTGTGATAGTAAACCTATATAGATATAAAGTAATCATAAATATTTGATTTATGGAAGCGCAACACTTTTGATAATTAAGTGTTAAAAATATATATTTTTTGCAATTTTTCCATTTTTTGTTTGTTACACTATTCAGAAGAGAAATTTTGAGGAATACTAAAGAGGTGTAAGCATAACTCCAAAAAATGGATGAGGAACATGAGGTTGAATGAGTTCCCAGGTCACTAAAGACCCGAGGTCTTTAAAGGGTTAAACAGTATCTCCAGGTCAATTGATATTTTTAACATGAAAAATAGATAATATTGCAAATGCTTGAAACTCAACTCTTTCATTGGGGGGGATGGTTTTCAGTGTGTAATATTCTCAGTTGATATGTATGAGTTATGTCAGTCTCATTTCAATCAGAAGAATATAACACTGTGCCTCACCCTCCTCACAGGCACTGGTGTTTACTTCCAACCCATCATCCTCCATTCCTCTTCTGAGATTTCAGCAGGAACCTGTATGTGTATGTGTGTGTTCAGAGGTTAAAATGACCTCACCTCAAAATTACCTGCGAGTTCAGTGACACAGAGCAGCAGCTGGTTTTGTACTGGAAACTTAATTTTAGTGTCAGGGGTTGTCATTTTTATGTTATAGCTGAATGTTTGGTTTTAAACTTTTTTTTTTTAATTTTTTTTTTTTTAATTTTTTTTTTATGTTTTGCGCATCTTTACCATGGTTTCCATAGAATTTATTATACAGGGGCAATAAGCAATACAGGGGCCACTACAGGGGCCGATAGTGGATTTTGCCGATACCAATAACTAAGGTGGTGGAAAAGGCAGATAACTGATTAATCGGCCAATAGTTTTTAAAATCAATTCATAGAATGTTACAACATTTTCTTGGTCGGCACAGACATAGAGGTCAGAGTCCAAAATGAATAAAATCCCAGATGTAGTTTATTTTCCAAGAGTGGGTGCATAAAGTGGGACTTTTAACACTAGACAAGCCTAAAACGGGGACTCTTATTTTGAAATGAGGGAGGCTTGGCTCTGTTACAATGCTCTATATTGAATATTTACCAAAGTACGCTTTTTATAACCTATATTATTATTATACACAATATGTAAGGAATAATTGATGACAGACCATTGAATTATTGAAAAATAATGCACACCCGAGGTGGTAATGTAGTCACGATGCACAGCGGAGTGACCGTTGCACCTCGGGTGCAATAGAAACTGTGCAATAGAAACTGTTGTATTGATCAAGTCGTAGGGGCGCAGCTCTATGTGTTGGTCACGACACGAGTCTCTGTGTGTGTGTGTGTGCGTGCATGTGCCTGTGTATGTATGTGTGTGAACGTGTGTAAGTGTGGGGGAGATGAGGGAGCTTTTCAAAAGAAATTGAAATAAATGTAGGATATTATAGACATTGTTTGTCATTCTTATCCAATGTACTTAACCAGTGTCTTTGCTTTAATTGGTTATTTTGTTGTGGAAGCCTGTAGGGCTCTTCGAAATAACTGAAATAATTTGCCGAAGTGATATGGAACAGTTATGCGGTCAAGACCTGGAACTACTTCATAGCCGTGTGCTTACTTGAAAAATAACTGCACACCTTAGAACATCCGTCAACCAATCAGAATCAAGCATTCAACAGACCTGTGGTATAAATGAAGTTAGACACGATATATGTGCTGACAAGTGACGTTTCCATATAGTCTTTCTTTGCATTCCCTCACTTCAGTTTAAAAAACTGAATTATCAAAGGAACACAGACTATTTGCAGCTAATGGAATAGATTTGTTTTCGATAACCGATACTTCCAAAAAGCAACTTTCGGAAGCAATTAATTGGTAAAACCGATATATCGGTCTACCTCTACCGATAAGTATTTGGACACTTAAGCCCCACTTAAGTATGTGTACATGTCACTGCATTAGATAACAAATTATCAAACCAAGTAACGTCTGCAAGCAAATGATGCTAGACTTTTTCTCAGAAATAACTTCACTTTTCTAATTCATTATTACAGCTACTTTTAACCAGCTGTTCTCAAGGTCATTTTTAGTTGATGTATGAAGTCAGTTCTCCTCAAATTCACACAATTGTCCTAGCAGAGAAACTGCAGGTGTTGTTCATGTCATTAACTATAGACATTTTCCTCTAATGCATGAGAACCAGAGTTTTATTAAATTCATCCAAATTGATTTTTATCTAATGTTTTATCATATAAAACCTAACAAGATTTTAGTTTATGCTTGGAAATATTGCTGGTGATCTGTCTTGAAAATAAATGCCACTTGGTTATGATAATTTGTTATCTAATTCAATGACATTCATACCTTAATAAGTGTGACTTAAATGTTCAAATAGTTTTTGTGGCCACTGTACATCTGTTAATATCATGAAGTGCCTAGTCTGCATGACTAGATACTCAGAAATGAACAGAAAATCTAGTTTGAAGGACTTTTGAAGGTGGGAAGAGATTGTCTAACCTTAAAGGCAGGTTCTTCTTAATTACTATGACCTTACAACTCCCATTGCCCCATAACCCACACCCTAAAACACAGCAGCCCTTTTCCTGTGATAGATGAGCCTTCAGTCATTCTTTTTTAGTACATGAATGAGTGTGAGCAGATGCTGTGCTGCTCCATATCACACTTTTGCCCTCCCAGCACAGCCCGCCGCACCTTGCACAGGAACGAGCGACCGTTTGTCCATCTTTCTTTCATCCTCTCTTCCATCTCTGCATCCTGGAGGCCATTACAAGCCTCACACAGGACACTATCCAAGCCCACCCTCCTCACACGGACCCTCACCGTCAGTATTCTCAGGGACGGATAATGACGAGCGGTGTGATAGCGCCTTTTCCTCACCAGGTATCTTACCTTCAAGCTGTTCATTTGTACGCTGACGGCCGGATCTGAGGAAGAGGGCTCAATCACTCGCCTCGACACTGACTCACCCTCACCGTTGTGAATTTACTCTTACCGGGGGGTATATTACACACTCACTCCCACACACACTCACGCATGCACATGCCACTTGATTTCTGACTAGGAGCAGAGGTGATTTACATCCGCCAATCTTTCCATTACACACGCACTTGGCCACAAAATTGAAATTAAATTTTATTACATTTTTTTACAGTGGATTGCCTCTTGGGATATTAGCATAGTAGTTTTTCATCAGTGTGTTGTAAAGTTATATAACTTTTCCTTTTTTTATGTTGTTGTCTTTGATTATTTTAGTTTTTCTGTTGTTGTTGTTTTTAATTCTAGGCTTTATGTTAGGGAAATGGTTTCTTGACATGTTACATGTCCATGGACTTTTTTTTTATCCACATCAAGATTTTAGGTTAAAATATATGTGATTGTATATGGGAAAGTTTATATTTAAGCTGCTGTGACCGGTCAGTATTTTTTTGCCTTCACTTGTACATCTTCATGGTCCTGCGCTATGACATGAATTTTTAAAAGTGCAAATATTCCATGCTGTCTATCAGTTAATATGTCATAAAAGCTGCATAGTAATTATACAATAATTAGATAAATGCTGTTTATAATAGCAAGTCACACCCAGAAATGGGTAAGTTACTCAGAATGGTAATCAACTACAAATTAAAAATTACTTCTTTATTGTAATCACATTACTTTACTGATTACTTCATGGCAAAAGTCATCACATGACTAATTTTATTTTTAGGTTCTAAAACAAATTTTGCTAAAGTTTTTGTTTTTCACTCAAACTCAAAATAATGTCTTTATTTCTTCCTTGTTCATTGTCGTTGCCCCTTCAGCTGTAACAGAGTCGTGCACATTATTAGAATTCATGTTTTAAATGTATTCTAGATAAATTGTATTATTTTAGAAATATGTGTAACCCGTAATGTACTGTACTTAAAAGTAATTAAATTAACTGAAAGTCAGAACTCTTGTGATTACAAGAATATAAATTGTAATGCATAATGTTAATTTTTTACTTAAAAAGTAATTCGATTACAATCACTAATTAACTTATAACCATGTTACACCGGACACTGGTCACACCACAGGTCATGTCAACTATTCAAATGTATTTCATGTCAGATACCCAAATGCAAACCAAAATCTAATGATTTACCCACATCAAATCTTATTTTACTAACATTATTTTTAAAATGTTTTTGAACATATTCATATGAATCTTTTGGATGTTACCGTAATACATTGAAACTACCATAAACTGTTTTTGAACATATTCATATGAAATATGAATCTTTTGGATGTTACTATAATACATTGAAACTACCATAGATTTTAGCTGGTCAAATCTTTTTCAAAATGAGACTAGCACCCAGAATGCACCCCCCCCAGGCCTTTTACAGAAAGTCAATTTTTAACCAAGTGAAATGCTGAGTTTTTTCTTAATAGATCTCTATTCATTTTTAAATAAGTTGATTAGCCAGCACAATGTCAGTGGATTCAGGGGCCCATTACACATTTATGACAGTAAATTACTGTACATTTACAATCCAAATGAAATTTCATGAGAGTTGATATTGGAAAAAAGCCCTGTGTGCATATCCTCTTCCTCTCATGCAGTAGCAAATGAATCACATTAGCGCCCCATGTGGTCTTGAGTGGAACTGCAATGGGGGGTGGTGTTGAACCTGTCTCAGTACTGTAACTGTTTTAACTGAAAGGTGCTATATTTTAAGGAAGTGCAAATTCACATCAGTGCCTGCTGTAGTGGATGTTCATTAAATATGTCCAAATGTTACAGAGCTGTGTAATAAGAGGCCAACCTTAGTTTAAAGGTCTAGAGGAACAGATTATGTGTGTGGGCAAATACTTTGAAATCAGAATCAGTCATGTGCTGTTTCAACTGGAAGTTCGAGATGGGAAGATGTAGGAAAATAGCTTTAATTTTCTCCTCTTTCTAAGTGCCACCCTGTTTTGTCTTCCTTTTCCATAAATGAGTTTTGTAAATGTACAGTGACACACATTAGTATAATCAGGGGCAACTTTTTCAGTGTAATGTGATTTTTTAAGGAGAGACCGGGAGCGGGGCAGCCTCGCACTCGTGCAGTGCGTCCCACAGCTATCCGCCTCTAAATTATTCATCATCCAATCAATCATCTTCTCTTTGTTTTGGACCCCAGTGCAAGAGATGAAACAGCAGACTGCCAGAGCTGTTTTTCTTCATCTGAGGTCTGGAAAACATGATCTACTCAGATTACACTCACCCCCAAAACACACACCTACAGTACCCACGTGCTTCTAGGAAATATACACACATACTGGCATACAGACACCCCTGAGCCTTGCATCTGTATACATGCCTATGTGTTCATACACGCATCCTAACATCCATGTATTGCAGATAAATAAATGTTCAAAGGAGATGTAACAGTGGCAGTATTAATGTGTTAGTGTCAGTCACCATTCAATTACATTGCATTTTTGGTTACTACAGTACATGTAAAAAATTTTGATTACAACATTTTACTAAGCAAATTCATTTTTGTCCTTTGCTAAAATATATAGTTTCTGACATGCAAACTAGGTTAATAATTGACTCTCTTTGTGTGCAGTGATTTATGGAATAAGTATGTGAACAGGTGCTTTGAGTCATAGCTGTTAAAATATCTGTTATTTAAGTATGGCTAGAAAGCATCTATCCATTTTATAATACTGTTTTTTAAAGGGTTACCTTAGACTCATTTTATCTGATTTGGATTCACACAAAAATGATACACAATATGATACAAATTATGAGACCTGCTTCATCATTTTGAGTTGCTGAGACACATTTTGAGTTTTATGCACTAAGATAAAAAGGAAAGCATTTCAATAATTATATTAATCCAAGTTTAAAAAAAATATATATTTCAACAATGTTTGGAGTAGAAACATAATGATTATATTGTTTAAACTTTCCTTCTTGCTATAGTATTTAAAACTCAGAATGTTGTTTATTGGTCAACGTGACTCAAAATGATGGAGCAGGTCAAACATATTTCATTTGAACAGCTACCTACAAATAAGCTAGAATAAGAATGCATTCAGTTTTTTTAGTTTTTCATGTTGGCCCTTTTAGCCGATGTACAGTACATGTGGCATTTCCAGACATTCTCAGTATCGGCTGGATGAACACCAGTGTGCTTTTGTTTATTAGTTGCATAGCAGCTTGCGTCTCCATCCCTGCGTTACATCCCCAGCCTCTTGTCTACCCTCTCTGCTTGGATCTTTGACGGACATGTCACCACTCGGTGTAATAAAAGCAGCAAGGCTGTATGATCTATCAGCTGTAACACAAAGACCCGCTTAACGTTTGCGTCTTTAAGCCTGTGTGGGAGTGGAGCACTAATAGGGGGAAATGTCTTGGACAACTGATTTGAAGATACTTCGCCTGATCCGCTCAGAGCGCGGCAGGTGATGCGGTGTCTCCCCCTTTTGATGTGGCACAACACAGAGCAGCGTTGGCTGAAAGCTTCAAAACGCACAAGAGTGAGACCTTATTCAGCCTTGTGCTATTGCGACATCAGAGGAGTTGACATCTATTATGGTACAGAAAGACAAGTGTTTGAGATGAAATTCAAGTGTGCGTGGAAGTGTCAGGATTTAGGAGGCCCCAACATTGTTTTTTATATATTTTTACTTGTTCTCTTCCTCTTCCCACCCGAACCCCCCCTCCCCCTCCCACACACACACCCTCCGCCTGCAAATCTTTTTTATTTTTTTATTTTCTTTAATAAGTTGGTTTAAACCAAGCATGTCTATATGAACTCCGCAGGAGAAAGCATGAAAGGATGCTGCCAGCCCAAGATGAAAATATTTTAGGCGAAAAGCCTGGTCAGTTCCCACTAACTGGAGACGGGAGAGGAAATGGAAAAACATGAGACAGTTGTGTGATGTTTTTCGTTAAAACAAGTTTATTTTATTTTAGTGAGAAACTGTGATCTCAATTTTAATCAAATCAATACAAGTTCAACCCAGGTATCAGTGTTTGTGGCATTATGTTGATTACTACAAAAATCTTTTTAGACTTGTCCCTCGTTTATAAAAACAAAACAAAAAAACATTGCGATTACAGTAAGGCACTCACAATGGAAGTGAATAGGGCCAGTACATAAACGTTAAAATAGATACTGTTTCAAAAGTATAGCCATAAACATAATATGTGTATTACACCTAAACCTTGCTTACATGTATAATATTTACATCCTGTGGCTATCCTTGTATTTTAACGTTTTTGAACTGGCCCCATTCACTTTCATTGTAAGTGCCATATTGTAACTGCAGTTTTTATTTAATATTTTATAAATAAACAAGGGGCGATCAACATTATGCCACAAATGTTGTCAATTTAACTTGGATTGAACCTGGAACGTTTTACAAACTACAAAGATTTTTACATTTTCTGAAGAAAATATGAGTTGCGCTTGTCTATGCAAAACTCTCCGCCATGATATTAAGGTGCTCTTAGTGGTTATTAGCTCATTATGTGGTTGCTAGTGTGTTCTGGATGATTGCTAAGTCGTTACTTATAGGCCCATGTTGATAGAACCTACCTTCAAGTTATGCGCAAGTTTAATAATTAGGGTTTATACTTGCTACACACACGCATACAGTACACACTTCAGCTGAGGGATAGACATTCGATGTGAAATATTGCACTAGGGAATCGCACAGAGTAAGCAAGACGTCTAGAGGCAGATAAATAGTGTCGGTTGGTGGTTAGGACACATCAGCTGTAAACGGTACCGGCAGCCATAAAAAGACAAACAGCTTTATTTCCCAGCCCGAGCAGACACATCAGTGATACGGACACAGCTCTCAGAGTAAATAAAACAAGCTGACTGGCAGGGAGGGGGTTAGACTTGGAGCTGAAGGATCATTCTACGTCTCATAATTATGCCCTATAGGGCTCTACATCAAGGCCCACCATCATGAATGAACAAGAGCTTTACCTTCCTGTTTGTTGCTCACTAAAATATACTAGTATAAAGGTGGGCTGCGCGATATGGGCAACAAATATGTTGTTGGATAATGAGATATCCAGTAATCATATGGTGACTTCATTGGAGCGTGTGAAACATTGGAACCCCCATTTCCCAAATATATGTGTGTATTAAAAAAAAAAAGACTGGTATCCCAGAAATCACAAACATAGTTGGCTTTTATTACAAATTGCATGTAGACTGTGTACAATATATACGGTTTTACAATTAGCTACATTACTTCAGTCGAAGGTAGTTTTTGGAGAACCAAAATTTTAGTCTTAGCTTTTAAATTGTCAATTTGATCACGAAATAAAATTTGTTTTGTTGTTCTTAAATGCTGTGTGTAACATATTGTGGTATTTGCCCATTCAAACAGAGCTGGGCACAACTCTCTCTTCGACTTATAGCCCCCCCCCAAAAAAAACATGAATGAACATCAGAGGGTTTGTTGAAAGATACAGTTCAGCTTACTGAAATGCACTCTCGGGATCGGCGCCTATGCACACTGTATGCACACATACCAAGAGACAATTGCGCCCAGTCTATTCTCTGCTATCTGAGTCACCATAAATGTTACTTTTTAAAGTATTCATTCCATTATTGAAATACATGTCACAATTTGTACATTTGGGGTATTACGATAAATATGATTGTAAAGGATCTTAGTTCGTGGGCAATGGAGGAGTCAGGAGACAACGAAGCAGGTTCAAGGTCAGTCTTTTAATGTTTGGCTTCACGAAATTGATGGTAACCATCAAAACAAATTAATATTCTTCTAAATAAATGAAAACATTCTCCCAGATTGTGGTGTTGGGCTTGCTGTTCACTCTCTCCCCTCTCTGATGCTCTGGCGAGCCTTTTCAGGTCTCCCTCCACCATCACTATAATGAGAGACAGGTGTTAGAGATAATTACGACCCAGGTGACGAGCCTTACCACTCTCCCTCTCCCACAGACAGACATGTGACCATTCCCCCCATGCCACAATGATATATCGTGCAACCCCAGTGTACAGTTCAAATTGTCAAATGGATAGTTCAAAGCCATTGTAAAACTGCTGATATTGGCACACCTTTGACCACACATAACTTAAATTCTATATTAACACGCCAAGTTGCTAACCAACAAAATCTTAAACAGCCTACAGTTTCTTTAGTTATATTAGGTTAATGCACTATATTTCTAGCAACCTGGTCTCATAGAATCATGTTACTGTACCTGCATTTTTGAAAAATGACACTAGAGACGCTACTCTCTGGCTGCTAAAGCGATTGCGTTTTTCATTTCACATTTGGTTTTTATGACACTGCAAAGGTTTAGGTTTAAGGTTTAGTGTAGAGAGGTACATTTTATTGATTTAAAATTTGATTATTTTAAATCAGTAAAAGTGAGAGTATTAACCTTAAAAACCTAATGTGTTTGCGAGAACATTTAACTCACTTTTAATGCCACACAGTGGACATTTCAAGTTCAAGTTTATTGTAATTCATCACTTATACGTTACAATACAATACACCTGAGCATATTGCTCCACATAATGTCATTTAGCAAAAATGTTGCCACAGTCTCGTAATTTGAATGAGATCAGGCTAATTTTGTGGCGAACGATTTGTGTTTTGTTATTACAATAAATGTTTTTATTGATCATTGATGTTTTTTACCATATTGCTGTTGCTGTTGTTTTATAAAGCAATAATCCACTCAAGGCCATGCATTATAGTATTTTACCACAGTTAAGCGGGTTTTAAGGTGTTGCACACCGGACGCATCTGATGGACGACATGGCCCTTTCTAAAATTCGAAACAATTGTTTTCTATGAATGTACGCACACCGCCGCCACCGCTCGCTGTCTGTCAGCGGTGCCCACCTACGACTCCGGAGGCTGCTCAAATTTCTGCTGCGCCACGGAGCGCAACTTGCATATATTCCAATAAATTCGACTGCAATTGTATTGTAAACACATTTAGTGCCAAGACACATGATTGAGTGAAAAGATGAGTGTTGATTTAATATGTTTTTTATGTTTATATTAATTAAGACTTAATTGTCATAAATATTTAGCTTGTACATGCGAGTTGGACACAAATGGGGAAAACATTAGCAGCCCTTGCATTATTCTAATTTTATCAACCTCGTTTTAATTAACCTCTTTGAATAATTAACCACACATTATTATCAAATGAAGCAAATAATTGAGGTGCTGGCTCAATTTGTAATTTGAAGATTTTCTACCTTTTTAACTCACGTGTTTCTCTCTTTGAAATGAAGGAAAAACATTTCACAGTAATGACCTTAATGAACAGAGACTGCTGAGAGGAGAGAGAGAGTGGAGTTATCTGAAATAACACTGTATGTATTCAGTGAACACAGAAAGAGTGGTCAGTCCCTAGAGGAGCTCACCATCTGAGAGAGTGTGTGTAGTATGTATATGTGTGTGTGGCTCTTTCTCCTCTCATAGGAGGAGATGATAGGTCTCAGGGGAACTCTATGGATATAACTACATGGCAAATCCATGCCCAGTACGGAGAGAAGACAGAAAACAGCCTTTCATTACAGTATAGAAGCTCACACTTGGGGGACCAATGTCAGAATGACTCTTTCCCTAAGTATGCAGGCAGCACCCCTGTCCTCTGGTCTGCTAGGCAAATCCTCTCCCTTCAAACCACCTTGGGACAAGGATTACTGAAATTTTGAGAAGCTACCGTTCCCCTTGGTGCCCTCAAAGTTCCTCTTTGTGTCCAGCTAGTTGTGCAAAGGAAACATTTCATTGCAAAGAGGAAGTTAGATGGCTTGCTGCACCGATCAGGTGACATTTAGAGTTCTTTGGTATAGAACCTACACAATATGGCTCTGGTGACCCTAGTGTCGGATCTTAGCTGGTTATAACACAGGATCTCTTTCCCTCCAAGTCTCTCTCTCTCTCGTTATGTCTAAGGTTGATGTGGCCTTCTTCCAAGATGCTTCATCATAGGTCTCGCCGGGGTCGGCTCTTTTAAGGCAGACATTTAACTGCCATACAAAAGTGAATGCTTCACTGCTTCTTCAATCATTCATGTGACAGTTAGCAGCCAATGGTGGCTAATGATTTTCTGTCATGTTTGGCCCGCGGAGTAACCGCGTATTAAATATCGGCAAAGGATGGACACATCAACTACTAAAATGGGTCCATTCCCAGGGCCATCAAAGCACAGCTGTCCAAAAGTGGATGAAATATTCTGCCACCCGTACCTGCATGCATTCAGTTTTATTTTTATTAGTTGCCTGATCGTCCAAAGAAGTGAAGATTATATTTTTTTCCCAGGCTCATGCTGTAGATATGACCAAAGGGCCTCTTTAAAAAAAAAAAGTTTTTTGGAGAGGAGTCCCTGGTGGAAAAACCAAGTCATAACAACTTAAGGCTTAAAGTCGTATTTTATTCGATTTTTTTTTGTACTTTCGTATTGTGACATTTTCAAATGAAATGTTATATTCAAATTGGTGTTCCATAACTCAGTGGAGTCAGACCTGAATGTATGATTACATTCAGTTGTGGAGAAATTTTCTGCTCCTGAAAAACCACCTGCATCCACTTTTGAGGAGGTTATTTGACCTTGGAGTTTAGGGTTAAATTCACCCTTGAAAGCATCTGGACGTGTCCCAATAATAACAATTACACAAATAAGTTTATGTACATATGTACATATATATATATATATATATATATATATATATATATATATATATATATATATATATATATATATATATATATATGTGTGTACATAAACTTTGGCATTTTAAGACCTGTTTTTTTTATTGAAATACTGTTCTTTTCTGTTATTTGAAATACTGTTTTTCAGATGCATTGAACCAGTTCATCCAGCTCACCATCAGCTTAGCCAAGGTGGTGTACCATCTCTAATCAGGTTGACCAAGATGGTCTACTACATTGATCTCTGCCCAGCCAGCAGGTATTCCAGCTGATGGACCTGCTAATGACCACCATTGACCAGCTAGAGAGCATGTAAAACCAGGAACCATTAGACGCTGTGTTTTTGTTGGATTTTCCAGCAGGGTTTGAGACAGCTGATAAGATGTAAACCAAAAGTAGAAAAAGTTTCACAGACTTGGTCAGCAACTTGGGAAATGAGTTGTGCCAAATTTTCGAAGGGTGCAGCTTTCTTCCAAAAGTTTATTCCCTCTCAGGATGTGTCATTTTACACCAGAGAGAATCTCCTGCACCTAAAAATCCAGAACCCAATTGATGTCTCCTGTATACCTTATTCATGGCAAATATATGTCGGCGCCCTGCTTTCCCAACACATCAACATCGTTTTCTGGGCGCGTGTCTCTGCAGGCACCCTGCAGCTCGAGTGCCACAAGTATTTATTATTCAAACAACTGTGTTCCTGTATTCTGTTTTTTGGAGCAGAGGAGGAGCAGAGGTCTGTGTTTGGTGTTTTGGACATGCTCAGCTACCTTCTCCGCCAGTGACAGCTCCACATCAAACTTGTCCCTGCCAGAGTCCCCCCATTAGCCCCACAGCGATGTGTAAGAGTGGCCGCCTCTGCTGTGCACACCAAAACTTCTGTTGTGCTTGAGTGCTTTGATTATACAGGCAATTAAATAGAGAGAGTTATCCTATTTTGGGGAAGCTTTCTTGTTTTTTTCTCTCTTTTTCTTGATTTTTTTTTTTTTTTTTTTTGGCTAGAAAATTTAATTAGTGCATTATTGGTTTCTTGCTTCATGTAAAAGATAAAACAATATCCAAAGGTTGGAATTTTGCTTAAGGGGAATAAAATAACAGCTCAAAAAAAAAGTGACACTCACTCTAGCAACTTCTTGGCTTTTTCTTGCATGTGCACACAAAAACA